>NC_138166.1:64201538-64801538 GCF_964165515.1 Mesoplodon bidens | reverse complement strand
ATTCAGCCATAAAAAAGAAAAGTTATACCAGTTTACTTTTCCAATAGCAGTTGTTAAAAGAGCCCGATTCACCATACCATTACAGATATGTACTTCCCAGTATGATAAGTTGGGATGTCCTTGTTTTAACCTGAGACATGATAAAGAGACATTCCTTTTGTTTTGTGAAATGCTTATTTGTTGGCGTGTTGGTATTTTAAAAAGTTCATTTGTGACAGTTCTTTATCTAAAAGGATATTAATAATTAATGCTTATTGAGCACTTAGCTCAGGCTAAGCATTGTATTAAGCACTTACACATGCTTTATTTCATTGAACTTTTTACCAACTCTGTGGTCTAGGTACTATTCTCTCCCATTTTATGGATGAGGAGAAGAAGGATGAAAGGTTATGTACCCTGCCTAAGTTCACAGAAGTGGTCAGTAGCAGGACTAAAGTTCAAATCCATATCTGACTTGAAAGTCTGTGTTAACTGTCTTGAAGTGAATATTCTGTATGTCATTTGTTTCAATATAATTTCCTAGCTTACCATTTGTATTTTGACTTCATTTATAATGGTGGTTCTCTCCCCTCTGCTCTCCCGTTTAAAACTTTTCCCTAGTAAGACCTGTTGGCCAGATTTTAAGTATTGGTGACTGAATAAGCATATTTGTCTGTATGAGGACCTTGTGGCTTTATTCAGGAAAAGTTTACTTTAGAATTTGCTGTAGCTGGGCAATGAAGACAGGAAAATGAATTGTGTAGTTGCCCTCAATGGAAGTAGGTCAGATCGGCAAATAAGCTGCCATTCATTGATGTGCTATCATGGTCTTGAAAAAGTTCTGCAGGAGCCTGGAGGAGGGAGCGACTGTTTCTGCTTGGAGGAAGGGGGAGGGCTTCATAGTTGGTAACATTTTGGCTGATTTTAAGGGAGGTTCAGCAGAGGAGAACAAAGCAGTGTGGAAAGTCTTGAAAAGGCATATTCTGGAAACGAAGTGGGGATTCCATGCAGGTTTTCTATGAAAGAATTTGTCCCTGATTGTTGACGTTTCTAGTTCCTTTCATCTCCTCTCCTTTATAATTCTTAACTTTAAAAAGCATACTAATGAATGTCTATTATAAGAAACCCTTACTTACCTAACATTCAGCTTCAGCAACTATTAATAGACTACGATTCTTCAACCATTCCGCCTTGCTCCTCCTTTTTTTCTTGGGCTGGAGTATTTCTAAAGTGAAATGTAGACATCATATCACTTCATCTGTAAATACTGTGTATCTGTAACAGACGTGACAGATATGGACTAAGAATCACAATACCATTAGAACACTCAACAAAATTTAAAAAATTTTAATATCATTTAATATCCAATTCGTGATCCATTTTCCCTGATTGTCTCGAATGTCTTTTTATGGTTGTTTTGATTGGATCAGTATTGAAAGAGATTGACCTACTGCATTTGGTTGATGTTTCTTAAGGCTCTTCTAATCAAATCCCTATCCCTACCTTCTTTGACTTTATGCCTTTTCTGTTGTTCTATGTAATTTCCCATAGTAGTCTAGATTCGGCTCACTACATCCTTGTGGCATCATTAATATTTTCCTTTGTTTTCACAGGTTGCCTATAAACTGGTAGTTAGATCTAGAGCTTGATTAAATTCAGTTAAACTTATTTTTATTTATTTTTTTTACTTTAGCTTATGTGGAAAATATGAATTTTATTAACTCACTTTTATAAAACATTTTGACAGATGATAAATAATAATGTAACTAACAAATCTTAGAATCTTAACATCATAGAAGTTTGCTTCTTACTCATGTAGTAGTCTGATTCTAGTGTTTAATCCCCTGTAGGTGATTTTTCACCATCTGGTGATTCAAAGACCCAGGTTTTTTTCACTTTTATGGCTTTTCAAGACTCATAAGGGAATTCCCGGGCAGTCTAGTGGTAGGACTTGGTTCTTTCACTGCCAGGGCCCGGGTTCTATCCCTGGTCGAGTAACTAAGCTTTCCCGCAAGCTACACTGCCAAAAAAATAAATAAATAAAAAATAAAAAAGGGAGGGATAGATTGGGAGTTTGGGATTGACATGTACACATTACTACATTGAAAATAGATAACCAAGAAGGATCTACTGTATAGCGCAGGGAACTCGGTTCAATATTCTGTAATAACCTAAATGGTACAAGAATTTGAGAAAGAGTGGATACTTGTATGGGTATAACTGAATCACTTTGCTGTACACCTGTAACTAACACATCATTGTTAATCAACTATAATATAAAATTAAACTTAGAAAAAAGATTCATAAAATCTTGGAGTTCATCTGTTCATCTGTATGTACTTGGCAAATGGAGAAAGGAGCATAGGGAAACACACCTACTTTGTAAATACCTTGGCCTAGAAGTGATATATTCCACTGTCACTGATTACATGAGCAAGAACTAGCCACATAGCTCAATGAATTGCCAGAGGACCTAGGAAATGTAGTCCCTAGCTGGGGAGCCACACTTCCCAGCAAATATTCAAGGTGTTAAACTATAGGAGGAAAGCACAGATTTTGGTGAACACATCATTATATTTCCCTCCCTAGCAATGATAATAACAATATTTTATTAATATTTCCTTACTTTGTACCAGACATTGATGTGCTTAATATATATATATATAATTTAACAACCCTATGGGATAGGAAATGTTCTCATACCTATATAAGGAAACAGGCACAGAGGATGCTCCAGAATGTATTTTACAAATGATTTTCTTATGACAGAAACTGAATCTTACTGTGATTTTTTTTTTTTTTTTTGTGGTACGCGGGCCTCTCACTGTTGTGGCCTCTCCCATTGTGGAGCACAGGCTCTGGACGCGCAAGCTCAGCGTCCATGGCTCACGGGCCTAGCCACTCCGCGGCATGTGGGATCTTCCTGGACCGGGGCATGAACCCGTGTCCCCTGCATCGGCAGGTGGACTCTCAACCACTGCGCCACCAGGGAAGCCCAGTATCTTTAAATTTTATGTTGTCAATTACGTTATCTTTTTTGTGCTTTCTTCTATTGTTTATAAGTTAGGAAAGTCTTCCTCCTTCCATAGTTTTGGTAAATAGTCAATTCTGATTGCATCTAGATTATCTGTGGTTTAACTCAATACTTTATTTTAGTCTACTTGAAACTCATTTGAATATGGAATGAGGTGAACCTTTAAACTCCCTTCCCCCAACCACCAATTTGGTCATCACTTTTCTCAGCTCCAAATAATAATTCTCTATTGTGGTATTTAATGATGCATCCTCTAGAATATATTAAATTCTTATGTAATATGTTTCACTACTCTATTATTATGTGCTTTAACAGTAACTTTATAATTTCATATCAAATAAAACTCTTTTTTCTTGTTTTCTATAGAGTACCAAATATATAACATCTTGTCTGAAGGATAATTAACACAGTGGAAAGTTGTAGTATACCAACCTGGGCCTGGAATGTACCTTAGCAATTATACAGTCCAGTAGTTTTTAAGTTATTGGTGAGAAAGGGAAGAAGCATATGGGAATCATCTAGGGGAATTTATTTATTTTCTTGACAACATAGTTTCAGTAATCACATTTATGTTTTTGGCTGCAGGAAGGTGAGGTGGGAAGCTATAGTAATTTTTTCTAAGTGATTGTTAGTGGCCTTTTCTTCCCTTGACCTTTAAAAACAGTGACAAAGTCCAGCCTTCACATTTAACAGTTGAAGTAATGGACTTGTGTGAGGTTATATTTCCTCTTAGTGATAGAGATTGGTTGAGTTCTATTTTAGGGGGATGAGTTTTTTCTTAGTTGGAAATACTAAGAAAATTTAAATATATACCTAGATACTGACTAATATTATGGCTAATACTTGATTTAGATAGTTTTCATTTTGCTTAGATGCGTCAGTTCACTGGGGGAAATGCTAACAGCATTTATACAAATGCCAAAACATTTATATAAATGTTTTATAATACGTCTCTGCTCCAGTGGTATGGCTTTCTCTCCAGATTTGATCCCTAATTGATATCTTTTTAAATGCATAGGTGGGGTAAGGTTCTTTTCCTCTTATACAGGACTTGTTTATCAAGAGCTGGGAGGAACTCTCATGGAGGATTCTCTGCTTTTCCTTCTTCATTCAGTATGTGGGAAAGCTTGGGAAGTAGTGGGGAGGGCTGCATTCAGGAGGCAGGAGGATCTTCTGAGGATGGGAGCCACTGTATGGCTCCTATTACTCCTCCAAGGATGAGGAAATTTCAGGTTACATGCAGGAGAGTTGATGCCTTAATCTAGCACCAAGTTGCCTTCAGTACAGTTTGTTGATAAGTCTTAGCCTCCCAAGCTCTTCTAAATTAGGTTCTATAATCAATTTTTACTAATTGTATGTTAACAGTCTTTAGAATATAAAATTAAAGTTCATGAATTTGTTAATTATTCTTGTCTCACTCTGGATAGATCAAACTAATATTAGCTAAGATAAAATTCAAGTAATATGAAGAAAAGGAGAGTTACAAAATTCACAAATTCTGCATTTACTTATATGTTTATCCCTGTAGTTGTCTTGAGGTATGCGAATTTCTGCAAACCTCACATTACACACTTTGAAGTCATGTTCAGAGTTAGTGGTAGGGGAGAGTAAAAATAAAAATAGCTAACATTTACTGAGTACAGACTAGCGACCCTGTGAGGAAGAGTCTATTATTAGCCCCATTTTAGAGATGAGGAAACTGAGGCATAGAAAAGTTAAGTGTGGGCTTCCCTGGTGGCGCAGTGGTTGAGGGTCCGTCTGCCAACGCAGGGGACACGGGTTCTTGCCCTGGTCCGGGAAGATCCCACATGCTGCGAAGCGGCTGGGCCCGTGAGCCATGGCCGCTGAGCCTGCGCATCCGGAGCCTGTGCTCCACAACAGGAGAGACCACAACAGTGAGAGGCCCGCGTACCACAAAAAAAAAAAAAAAAAAAAAAGGGAAAGTTAAATGTGACCACCCACAAATTTTACTGAATTAATAGAATTTTAATCTACTTTAGGAATGCATGTATAAATATGTTCTGCTAATCTTGGTTATTTAACTAAAAAATATTTTACAGATTTTAATAATGTTCATTTTTTATTTTACAGTTGATAGGTGCTATGTTTTAAATAATATTTTATTACTAATGTAAAATATCCTTTTGCTAACTCCCCCAAGTTTAGGGTTTTGGTTCTCAAGAAGAATGTACTAAAAATGTAATGAAAGTATTTTTGACTTCTTTGCTGAAATGAGAAGATAGCAGATGTTTAATCTGGCCACACATTTGCTTTATTTTTCCATTAAAATTGGGCTGTGATGTTACTTGTTCTGTATACTTGGGGTCAGGGTCATCTTACATAAGCTATAATGTCTTACTTGAGGAATGCTGAAAATAAGTATTTTTCATTAAGATTTAATACGTTTTGTCAATGGATTACTTGTAGTTCAGAAATAAAAATGTAGAGAAATGCTTTCAACTTCTTCTGGAGCATTAAAAGGCATTTCTTTATTACTCTATTTCAGAAATGTAGACAACCAGCTTCCTGGGCAGGCTGTTCCGGCTGGATTCCCAGTGTATCCCGCTTTCAGCCCACTGCAGATGCTATGGTGGCAACAGATGTATGCGCATCAGTATTATATGCAATAGTAAGTTAATTTGAGTTTATTTTTTTTACTCATTGTGCTATTTGCTTTATTTTCTTTTTGATTCTAAGTATAAGTTGATTTGGGATTTCATTTAGTGATGTGTTTCATTGGTTTTTAAAAATTATTTTAAAGTATTTGGCTAAAGGAAAAAGGGTTCACATCCTGTTCACATCAACTAAACCTATTCTGTGCTTCTCTCTCTCTCCCCTCATTATATTTAGCAGTATTCAGGTGCTTTCTTTAATAGAACATTTTATCTATTTAAGAGGAGAAAACTTAGGAAAGTTTCACTGGAAGGCAGCAAATCTACGTGAAGGTAGGATGTCGAATAAAAAAGGGAATAGAAAGAATCATATGTCAGGGAGGCTCATATTGATGTAGGGCTCAGTTGTGGCTAATATGCTTTCTGGACTGTTGGTATTTTAGTAAGTCTTGCTTCTGATCAGCATGGAACAATCTTAGTACCAAATACAGTTTCTCGGTTTTCTTTCTTCTGGACTTCCTGTGTGTTCATTTAACATTTCTAGCTTCTCTTTAACGTTTTCCTGTCCTTGTTTCTGTGATTCTGTCATCCTCTTCATTCTTTTTCTCTTTCTGATCACTCATTTTGTGTCCTTTGCTTTTTCCCTTTTTCTAAATGGTAACATTTCTTGTTCAGTTACGTATTTGTATACCTACCATGTGCCTTGTGATACTCAGTCTGGTAGGGAAGATAGGATTCAGTCCTGGGCCAGTCATCTTGGATTTCCTTTTTCCGTGGCCTTAGTTGTTAGCTTTCTGTGTTGACTCCCGTTCTTCATCTCCTGTGCCTCCTCTTGTGTCTCCACTTAATTGTTGGAGATTCCCATAGAGAAATTTGCCTTTCCCTTAAATGCAGTATGTCTGAAATTTAACTGCACCATCCTCTTAAGTGCATTCTCCTTCTTGACTTCCTTGTCAGTGATACTGTCTCTTCTTAATCATCCTCCAAGCTCTTCACCTTAGTGAGCTTTGATTCTGGCTTCTACTATCCCTGAATCCAACAACTTACCAAGATGAGTTAGTATGTTGTTTCTAGCTTCCGTCCTTCCCTATATCTTACTTCCAATACTTTGTGCAGATCTTTTCTAATATTAGACCCACTTTACTGCAATCGCTTTTTCTCCTTTTAGGCTCTTTACTATATTTCATTGTACTACTGCCGGGTTAATTTGTGTAACACATAATTGAGTCTGTCATTCTCCATCCCCTAAAACATCTGATGGCTCTCTTGCCTACAGTGTGAAGTCTGTATCCGTATCCTTCCTCTAGACCTTACCCCATGAAGCTAACCTGCTTTATTAACTTCATATCCTAATGCTCTCCTGTATAACCCCTTGGCTCCAGGAAGGCTCTTTGTACCTTACCTGTCGCCATAGTAATGGTTATCATTTGAGTGACTGCTTTGTCCTTAGTACTCCACTAGATGCTTTACACCCCTTGTCTTGTTTATAACCTCAAAAGAACTGTGTAAGATAAGTGGGGCTTATCGTAGTTTGCTACTGAATCATATAACCTTATGTACATCATTTAACTTCTAAGCCTCAAGTTTTCACATTTAATGAAATAACTCACCTATGAATCAGAATGTCCATGAGATAGGAAGTGTTTTGGAAATAAAAGAACCCTCTACATATACAATGTATTAGATAGCTGGCTTAAATAGGCTTTTGTAGCCTGGAAAACTTCTATTTTATTTTATTTTGCTATCTTGATTTTAAAACTTTATTGTAGAAAAATTTCAACATATAAAAAGATAGAAGAGTGAAATGAATCCCTGTGTTCTCATCACCCAGCTTTTCAACATTTATCAATTCATGACAGTCTGGTTCTACAACTTTCCCCCCTTTGCTAAATAATTTAAAGCAAATTTCAGATATATTATCATTTTACTGGGAGTTTTTTACAGGAAAATTTATTCTGACTTTTAAGCAATCAAATTATAAGCAAACTTCAGGACCTCATAACTTGATAAGGACCTACACCAGTGTTCTCCAGATGGAGTTCCCAAAAGTCAGGATTGGGGTTGAGGGATTGTTACCTGGATCTCGTTAATATCTTAAAATACTAATACAAATCATTTATCACTGAGAGTGGACACACAGGGTAATGATTAATGTACTTTTTTTTTTTTTTTTTTTTTTTTGCGGTATGCGGGCCTCTCACTGTCGTGGCCTCTCCCGTTGCGGAGCACAGGCTCCGGACGTGCAGGCTCAGTGGCCATGGCTCACGGGCCCAGCCGCTCCGTGGCATGTGGGATCTTCCCAGACCGGGGCACAAGCCTGCGTCCCCTGCATCGGCAGGCGGACTCTCAACCACTGTGCCACCAGGGAAGCCCTGATTAATGTACTTTTTTAGACAAATCTTTCAAAACAAGGGTCTAAGGAACAGGTGGTGGGTGTGTAGAAGAGCAAAAGAGGCCATTAGTGAAAAGTTTTGGAAAAAGATCTGGTCATTACCTTATAATTTAGTGAAAGAGAGAAACGGTAGTGATCATGTGGCTGTTCTTATCTCTTCCACCTCTCCCCTGCTAACCTAGACTACCAAGCTGGGAGAACATCCTTCCCTGAGCTACTCCTGCCATCCATGTTGGCTCCACTTTTCCACTGAATTATGCTTACCTAGGAAATGAGGTGCGGGAGTTGTGATATCCCATATTAGGTTTATGACAAATACATATGACTTCCCAGGAAGCTTTGAAAAATATAGTATATAAATGTTTTTTTCTTTTTAATATTTATTTTGGTGAATATTTCAGTCAAGCTGCAGTTTCAGCTCAGGCCACATCAAATGCCAACCCAGCCCAGCCTGCTGCTTCACAGCCTCTAAATCTGGCACACGTTCCCGGAGAAGAACCCCCACCAGCTCCAAACCTAGTGGCCCAAGAAAATCGACCCATGAATGAGAATGTTCAAATGAATGCACAGGGAGGTCCAGTGCTAAACGAAGAAGACTTCAATCGAGACTGGCTAGACTGGATGTACACGTTCTCACGAGCCGCAATTCTCCTTAGCATTGTGTACTTCTATTCTTCTTTTAGTCGGTTTATCATGGTAATGGGAGCCATGCTACTGGTTTATTTGTGAGTGATGTTCATTCACTTTTCGTGGTTTCTTTTAATTACTTTCTAAAACTGTTCAGCACGGAATCTGGCATGTGGTAGTCTGTTGTGAATGTTGAGTGAAGGAATATGAATGTTGGCCTTCAGATATCTGGCATCAAAAGCAAAGCAGGTTATGTTACGTAAGAACGTTTATCAGAATTGTCTAGAAGCAGATTTTTTCCTTTACTGTCTTTTATAAAAATTGTTAGTTCAGTTAGACATGCTCTATCAATTATTTAGAACTTGAGGTGTGTATGATGCAGTCTTGCAAAAGATATGCTTTTTAATTAATTATAGCTATCAATAGTAAGTCCTATAGGTTTAGGTCAGATTTTTTTTCATAAGCAGACTAACTGTCCCTTGCCCCCCCTTTGTCCCAAGAGGCAAACAAATATCTAGTTGAATTTCATTTTGAAAAATATCAAAAAATGATTTTATGACTCCTGATATGTCTTAATATCTAGCATAGAGTCAGTTAAGCTCATGATAAACTTTAGATTTAAATTGATTCCTGTTTTCCTGTCACTGCTTTGAGAGGGGTAGTTCTTGGCCTGAAGTAGATTTGGTCTTTTCATTTATCATAGTTCTAATCATTTTTCTCTTGTAGGACACTAATGTTTGATAGTGTTACAAATAAAAACAGTTGTGAATTATTTTCTTTTCTCTTTACTGAGCAGACACCAAGCTGGATGGTTTCCTTTTAGGCAAGAAGGAGGTCAGCAACAGGCTCCTAACAATAATGCGGAAGTCAACAATGATGTGCAGAATGCAAACAATCTAGAACTTGAAGAAATGGTATGCTAATGAGGTTTTTGTATACTTTAAATATAGATGTTTCTTCAGCACTGTATGAGACCAACATAATAAAAGACTCAGGGTATTCCATAGTATTGAAGAAAAGTTAACATGTAAACGTGTGGTTTCATCTAGGAGAACTTATAATACTGTCAATCATATATTAGAATTAGGTGGAAAGAACTAATATCATTCTTCCCAAAAATAGTCTAAAGAGAAAATTATGCACACAGTGAGAATTTATTGTATTAAATTGGCAGTAATCCCTTTGAACTTGAACGAGGAATTTATTAATTTTGGATTTAATGAAGATTTCTAATGACCATGAAGTTCCACTTCCTTATTATATGCTCATATTCCTTCTTTGGGAAGAATTTAGCTCTCTCCTTTTCTGTCATGAGTTAATGGTAGCTGTTCAAATCACTTAGGAATATGTTTCTTCTTTTGTTTGAAAGGAGCGTCTTATGGATGATGGGCTTGAAGATGAGAGTGGAGAAGATGCAGGTGAAGATGCCAGTGCAATTCAAAGGCCTGGATTAATGGCATCAGCTTGGTCTTTTATCACCACCTTCTTTACTTCACTAATACCAGAGGGGCCTCCCCAGGTTGCCAATTAGACCTGAAAAACTGTGCCAGTTGCAAAGGAGGGTCTGAATTTAGGAAAGTGTTTTAAATAACAGTGCAATTTCAAAAAAAATTTATTACTTTCTTTTCTTCATCATGTATAGAGGTGTTTTTTTTCTTTAAGCTTCTCATGCATATGAATATTTTAAGCACAAATGGACTACTAAATGTGTGATTTTTTTTTTAAGATCTTAACATAGCGTAATATTGGTCTTCCAGGTTTTATTAATTTCAATTATGTATATTATACCAAGACAGACCTGTTTGTGTGTCTTCTTTAAAGAGCTGCTTCACATATAAATGTCTAGCTAATATCTCAGCCCTTCAGTGTATAATTTGAATACATATAATATCTATTTTCTGTGAATTATCCTGAAAATTTTAAACAGAATGACCTCATAGTTTTTAACAAAGAATATTTACCTAAAATGTGCTAGTAGCATCTTGCCCAGCCATAAAGCAATAAACTTCTCAATAATCTTAATTTTGACATTTGAATAAATGGAAACTTTCTATTTTAAGGGCATATCCCATCGATTGAAATTAGTACCTTAAAAAAAAAAGGCAGCTCTTCACTGGAATTAATAGTGATAAAAATGTTTGATATAGGCAGTACTTTTATAAAATAAGATTCTGGAAATTGCTCCCTGTAATTTTTTAAAATAAAAGGTCAATTATGGTAAACTGTCTTATGGGCTATTTATTCAAACTCTTCCATAATGTACCCATTACATGCAAAAATCTATGTAAATTTCAGTAGTTTTGGGGTTGCTAAAGTCTTCAAGGTCATTTTCACCTCTTTCCATTCCAGATGGATATCTTCTAGTTCTCAGGTAGTCTGAAACCTCATTAGTTTATTTAAAAATCCCTGTGAAAGTTAATTCAATATTTCTTAAGAAAGGAGTAAGTCTCTTATAGGGTAGCTAATTAAAATTGAATAAATGAGGATAGGAGAGCTTACTATGGAAGAACTTTTATCTCACATGATATGTGTTATAAAGTAATATATGGTACTGGTACGGTAATATATGATTAGATAATAGAACAAAATATAAAATTAAGAAGACTCTACGAATTATTCTCTTAAGTTTTTTACTTCCAGTGTTAAAGGTGACATTTCAAGGGTAACTGGTTAACCCTTTGAAGAGTAAAATTAGGTTTCTGTTTATAGCTGCCAGTCAAAACATCATGATTGAATACGAGCAGTTCAACCATGAAATTACTAATAAAAAATATAGATGAATACTTATATAATATTGGGAGGAGAAAATACCTTTATGGCAGAATCCCTCAAAGAAAAGGTTGCTTATGTATATAATGTTTTGACATATAATTAAAAGGCAAACAGGAAAAAAATATCAAAAAGGTAATAAGCAAGTCTTAAATTTAGCTTAAAAAAAAAAAGACAAAATCCCAGTAGGAAATGGGCAAGGGCAATCTCTTAGCTTGGGCTGCTATGCTAAATTACTGCAGGCTGGGGGCTTAAACAACAAGCATTTATTTTCCACAGTTCTGGAGGCTGAGAAGTCCGAGACCAAGGTGCTGGCAGATTCAGTATCTGGTGAAGGCCTTCTTCCTGGCTTGTAGATGGCTGTCTTCATGTGTCCTCCATGGCAGAGAGTCGAAGCAAGCTCTCTGCTGTCTCTTTTTACAAGGGCTCCAGCTCTGTTCACGAGGGGTCTGCCCTCATGCCCTAATTATCTCCCAAAGCTTCACCTCCTAATTGGGGGGTTAGGATTTCAACATATGAATTCTGGGGGGACACAAGCATTGAGTCCATAACAGATACAAACATGGGAAATAAACGTGAAAAAAAATGTAATGTGGACAAGTTAAAACTAACAAATTGGTAAGATAATAATACTCAGTGTTGGTGAAGGTACAGAGGAATGTAAAATACTACATAGCCTTTCCAGCAAGTACCAGATTTTCAAAATGTGCACAGAATTGCTGTGTTATCCTGTTGGTTGTAGAATAAAATCAGACTCCTAAAAACAGCTTTATGACATCCTGAAAGGTTGAGTCCTTGCAACCTCTCAATCTGTGTTTCTCCTTAATACCTCTGTTCTAGCCAGGCTGGCTTTCCAATTCCAGCACTCTCCTTCCAGCCCCAGGACATTTAAAATGACAGTTCTTTTTGTTTGGAACACAGTCCCGTCCTTCTTTGCCTTGTTACCACTTACTAATCATCAGCTCTCAGCTAATGGCCTTTGCAGTTAGCACCGCTGGTAGTTTACATTTATTTCCTTATTTGTCCTACAAAACATGAGAGCTATAAGGTTGGGGAGTGAATTTATGCTCATTAATGTATCCCCCCCCCATACCAGAAGAGTGCCCAGTAGTTAGTTCAGTACTGCATGAGTGATTGAAAATGTACACACCCTTTGAATCAGAAAAGGTTTGGAAGGGTATCATGCATGCATGATTTAGCTTTTAAGATTTTCTTTTTTTAAAAAATAAATTTATTTTTATTTATTTATTTTTGGCTGCGTTGGGTCTTTGTTGCTGTGCGCGGGCTTTCTCTAGTTGTGGCGAGCAGGGGCTGCTCTTCATTGCGGTGTGTGGGCTTCTCATTGCGGTGGCTTCTCTTGTTGGGGAGCATGGGCTCTAGGTGCGCGGGCTTC
Source organism: Mesoplodon bidens (assembly GCF_964165515.1). NCBI lineage: Eukaryota > Metazoa > Chordata > Mammalia > Artiodactyla > Ziphiidae > Mesoplodon > Mesoplodon bidens. The sequence goes on along the minus strand of NC_138166.1, from coordinate 64,788,732 downwards.
AGTAGTTGTGGCTCGCGGGCCTTAGAGCGCAGGCTCAGTAGTTGTGGTACGCTGACTTAGTTGCTCTGTGGCATGTGGGGTCTTCCCGAACCAGGGCTCGAACCCATGTCCCCTGCACTAGCAGGCAGATTCTTAACCACTGCCCCTCCAGGGAAGCCCACCTTTTAAGATTTTCATTGCATTGTTTATAATAGGAAAAAATTAGGACTGACAGATGTTCAACAGGGTGAGCTATGGTACATTTGTACACTGTTTGGGTCCATAGTTAGGGATGGCTTGTTTCAGGGCTGATGCAATCATTGCATCCAGAGGGAGGGTCTGGATTTTAACCTGGGAACTAAATAAATAAACTGTCAAAGCTGGAAGAAGTGTTCCATAGGTCACACGCTAAAATAGAGCAGGCGAGTAGAGTAAGAATGCAAAGATAATTATGAGATTATCAGTCTCTTTTCTTCTGTTGGGAGTTGTGATCAGTCTCTTCTGTTGGGAGTTGGACAGGGGAGAATTGGAGCCATAGAATTCATAGAGGGGAGCATTATCGTGGGGGACACCCATCTGAAGGAAATGAGCAGGTCTCTGCATCCTAATTGTAGGTTGGAGCCTAAGGAAAATGATGCTGGTCATAGACTCCCCCTCTGAAGGGCTGTGGCTAAAGGTTCTAAGAACAGGGGAATGTGTTACTCAATTTTATTATTTTCCCTACATTGTTAATTCCCTCATGTTAGTCTTACTTTCAGTAAGTCTTTGTCAGAAACTACAGCCCAGTGTCAGCTGTGTTTTAGATGTTAAGGGAGGAGCTGTGTCCATGCTGGAGCCAGATGGTGCCTAGAGGGCAGTGGTAGCTCGGAGATGGTTTCCAGATGGCAAAAGAGCAGCACAGAAGCCCAGATACTGGTCTTCTAGGCTAAATGGTGACTAGTAACAACCAGGATGGGATATAAATACTTCCCAGGACTTTTCCCATTTCTTACACATCACAATAAAGACTAGACTTTCTACGGTCAAGCAGTATGGGTGAGAGGGTTGGATTTTGTTAGCTGGGTAAAAGGAAACTGATCTGAGGGCTGAAGAATTGGAGATATTTTCACTATAGTTTGATGCTACCACCCATCATTATTCTAACTGGTTTCTCTGGCTCTGGCTCCATCATCACTTGAAATTTGGCTTTTCAAATTAAGGGAGAAGAGGCCACATTTGGAGTCTCATTAGTTTTGGAGCACCATGGCAGTTTTTAATTCACTGAGAAAAGACTGAGGTGTGCTGATTTGTATGTCAGCTTTCTGTAAGTCTGGTGTAAATCAGACCTTAAGGCCTGTTGTATCTGGAATTGTGTTGATGGATCTGCAAAACTCCACCAGGCTCTGGAATGTGCTATTCCCAACTACCAACCTCTCCTGGGAGCCCCAATGGGGCTGGCTGACTCACCTCCCCACGTGGCATCACACGCTCTCACTGCAACCTGGGAAACTGGCTGCACGGTGGGTACAAAGCATGTTTATTGTATTTTATATCTTACACATAAACAATATTTTGGATGTTTCAGTATTTAAACATTTTAAAATACTTAATTTTTTTTGAATTAAAAAAATTGTGGGGGGCTTCCCTGGTGGCGCAGTGGTTGAGAGTCCGCCTGCCGATGCAGGGGACGTGGGTTCGTGCCCCGGTCCGGGAAGATCCCATATGCCGCGGAGAGGCTGGGCCCGTGAGCCATGGCCGCTGAGCCTGCACGTCCTGAGCCTGTGCTCCACAACGGGAGAGGCCACAACAGTGAGAGGCCCACGTACCGCAAAAAAAAAAAAAAAATTGTGGGGACTACCCTGGTGGTGCAGTGGTTGAGAATCCACCTGCCAATGCAGGGGACACGGGTTTGAGCAAGCCCTGGTCCGGGAAGATCCCACATGCCGTGGAGCAACTAAGCCCGTGTGCCACAACTACTGAAGCCTGCGCACCTGGAGCCCGTGCTCCGCAACAACAGAAGCCACCAAAATGAGAAGCCCGCGCACTGCAACAGAGTAGCTCCCACTCACCACAGATAGAGAAAGCCCATGCGAAGCAATGAAGACCCAACACAGCCATAAATAAATAAATAAATTTATAAAAAAAAGAATTGTAAGAATGTTTAAAATGAGGTCCACTCTCAACAGATTTTTAAAGTGTATAATAACAGTAGCATTTAAAAACATTTAAATATTTAAAAATGAGGAATAAATGATGATGCTTCTTAAACATAAGTGTTGTGGAGCAATGCAAGCCTTTTTTATTAAAACACTATGGAATCTTTTAAATAAAGGTTTTTCTTATAAAGAGAGCCCAGAATAATTAGGGTTTCTGGAGCTTCTCTACTGTCCAGGAGTCTTAGTAGATAGTAAGCTTTTCCCAGCACAATGAGGTCTCAGCCCTAATAGGGGGAGGGCAGCAAAAGATCTGACTCCTTCCAGAGCAAATCTTGGTGGTTACTGTCTTGCATCACACTTGGGGGATAAGCCTTGGAGGCCCCAGTCTAGGGTGTCAGTTTCATGAGTCTTCTTGCCAAAGCTTACCTCCTTGATCCTGCTGCTAAATTCTAACTCTCTTACTCCAGTTGATCTACTTTCCAAAATGAACATACTGATGCCTGCATAAACTATTTCATGTGGTACAGTAAGCCATTCCACTCAGGTATTCCAAAGCCATAGGAAAGTTGGAAATATTAAGATCTGTATAGGGTCTTTACCAGTTACCACTCTTCACAGAGGGTGCATAGGGGAGAGGCTGCCATTATGTGTTAATTTATATAATTAACAATAAAAACCATTATAATGCTTTAAAAATTGTTATTACTAACATATGAACATTTGTTATATTCCTGGCTCTGTGCTGAATACTATACCTGCATTTAAAAAAAATCCTTAATTCAAGGTAGGTGCTACTGTTACTTCCATTTTCCAGATGAGGAAACTAAGACTCAAAGAGGTTAAGTAGCTCATTTAAAGTCCTATAGGCAGTAAGTGACACAATAAAGTCTATTTTACTTCAGAACTTGATTCCTTAAAATTAATCATTCAAATAAAGCATGTAGAGACTTTAGCTTCCAGCAATGGGTGATTAACTCGTTTTGCACCAAACCCTCTGCTGAGAAAACCAGAAAAGTCAGGATATAGATATCTATTAAGGCGTCAGAAAGCTATCAACAAAGCAGGGACCAATATTCCACACAGATGAGACCTACATTTGGTGCCACATTTTACCCCTAAAAGCACTTGCTAATTCAAGAACGAGAGAAGCTGTGCAAAATTTTTGGTAGACTCATAGGAAACAAAAATTACGAGTTTGGGCTGCACCATAAGAAGAAGTGTCCTTTAAACACCCTAGGCTTTTTATTCAATCCCCAAAGGACTACACCGTGAGTGAACGTGAACTGGAAATGGATCTGTCCTCACAAGGACTGAAGCCTAGCCTCAAATCATCTCAGTCCCTAATTGAATGAGGCAATTGGCCCCAAACCTAGTGGACAGCCACAAGCAAAAATAAATCCCCTCTGAAGAGAGATAATATGCAATTTCTCAAATTTTCTCTATCATTTTTTCAAAGTCTATTCAGCAATAAAAAAGAATAATTAGGAATACAAAAACATAAGATTTGACCAAAAAGGAGAAAGTAAAACATATAAACCTCAGAAAATTAAGATATTTAGCATTGAGGAGAGGAACCAAGATGGCGGAGTAGAAGGACGTACTCTCAGGCCCTCTTGCGAGAACACCAGAATCACAACTAGCTGCTGGACAATCGTTGACAGGAAGACACTGGAACTCACCAGAAAAGATACCCCACATCCAAAGACAAAGGAGAAGCCACAATGAGATGGTAGGAGGGGCGCAATCACAGTAAAATCAAATCCCATAACGGCTGGGTGGGTGACTCACAGACTGGTGAACACTTATACCCAGAAGTCCACCCACTGGAGTGAAGGTTCTGAGCCTCACGTCAGGCTTCCCAAACTGGGGGTCCAGCAACAGGAGCAGGAAATCCTAGAGAATCAGATTTTGAAGCCTAGTGGGAATTGATTGCAGGGCTTTGACAGGACTGGGGGAAACAGAGACTCCATTCTTGGAGGGCACACACAAAGGAATGTGTGCATCGGGACCCAGGGGAAGGAGCAGTGACCACGGGGGAGACTGAACCAGACCTACCTGCTAGTGTTGGAGGGTCTCCTGCAGAGGTGGGGGGGGGTGCTGTGGCTCACTGTGGGGACAAGGACACTGGCAGCAAAAGTTCTGGGAAGTACTCCTTGGCATGAGTCCTCCCAGAATCTGTCATTAGCCCCACCAAAGAGCCCAGGTAGGCTCCAGTGTTGGGTTGCCTCAGGCCAAACAACCAATAGGGAGGGAAGCCAGCCCCACCCATCAACAATCAAGTGGATTAAAGTTTTACTGAGCTCTGTCCACCAGAGCAACAGTCAGCTCTACACACCACCAGTCTCTCCCATCAAGCCTCTTAGATAGCCTCATCCACCAGAGGGCAGAGAGCAGAAGCAAGAAGAACTACAATCATGCAGCCTGTGGAACAAAAACCACATTCACAGAAAGACAGACAAGATGAAAAGACAGAGGACTTTGTACCAGATGAAGTAACAAGATAAAACGCCAGAAAAACAACTAAATGAAGTGGAGATAGGCAACCTTCCAGAAAAAGAATTCAGAATAATGATAGTGAAGATGATCCAGGACTTCAAAAAAACAATGGAGGCAAAGTTCGAGAAGATGCAAGAAGTGATTAACAAGGGCCTAGAAGAATTAAAGAACAAACAACCAGAGATGAACAATACAATAACTGAAATGAAAACTACACTAGAAGGTATCAATAGCAGAATAACTGAGGCAGAAGAATGGATAAGTGACCTGGAAGACAGAATGGTGGAATTCACTGCTGCAGAACAGAATAAAGAAAAAAGAATGAAAAGTAATGAAGACAGCTTAAGAGACCTCTGGGACAACATTAAACACAACAACATTCGCATTATAGGGGTCCCAGAAGAACAGAGAGAAAAGACCAGATAAAATATTTGAAGAGATTATAGTCAAAAACTTCCCTAACATGGGAAAGGAAATAGCCACCCAGGTCCAGGAAACGCAGAGAGTCCCATACAGGATAAACCCAAGGAGAAACACGCTGAGACACATAGTAATCAAATTGACAAAAATTACAGACAAAGAAAAATTACTGAGAGCAGCAAGGGAAAAACGAAAAATAACATACAAGGTAACTCCCATAGGGTTAACAGCTGATTTCTCATCAGAAACTCTACAAGCCAGAAGGGAGTGGCATGATATACTTAAAGTGATGAAAGGGAAGAACCTACAACCAAGATTACTCTACCCGGCAAGGATCTCATTCAGATTCGACGGAGAAATCAAAAGCTTTACAGACAAGCAAAGGCTAAGAGAATTCAGCACCACCAAACCAACTCTACAACAAATGCTAGAGGAACTTCTCTAAGTGGGAAACACAAGAGAAGGAAAGGATCTACAAAAACAAACCCCAAACAATCAAGAAAATGGTCACAGGAACATACATATCAATAATTACCTTAAACATGAATGGATTAAATGCTCCAACCAAAAGAAACAGGCTTGCTGAATGGATACAAAAACAAGACCCATATATATGCTGTCTACAAGAGACCCACTTCAGAACTAGGGACACATATAGACTGAAAGTGAGGGGATGGAAAAAGATATTCCATGCAAATGGAAATCAAAAGGAAGCTGGAGTAGCTATACTAATATCAGATAAAATAGACTTTAAAATAAAAAATGTTATAAGAGACAAGGAAGGACACTACATAATGATCAAAGGATCAATCCAAGAAGAAGATATAACAATTATAAATATATGTGCACCCAACATAGGAGCACCTCAATACATAAGGCAACTGCTAACAGCTATAAAAGACGAAATCGACAGTAACACAATAATAGTGGGGGACGTTAACACCTCACTTACACCAATGGACAGATCATACAAAATGAAAATAAATAAGGAAACAGAAGCTTTAAATGACACAATAGACCAGATAGATTTAATTGATATTTATAGAACATTCCATCCAAAAACAGCAAATTACACTTTCTTCTCAAGTGCGCACAGAACATTCTCCAGGATAGATCACATCTTGGGTCACAAATCAAGCCTCAGTAAATTTAGAAAATTGAAACCATATCAAGCATCTTTTCTGGCCACAACGCTATGAGATTAGAAATGAATGACAGGGAAAACAATGTAAAAAACACAAACACATTGAGGCTAAACAATATGTTATTAGGTAACCAAGAGATCACTGAAGAAATCAAAGAGGAAATAAAAAAATACCTAGGGACAAATGACAATGAAAACACGATGATCCAAAACCTATGGGATGCAGCAAAAGCAGTTCTAAGAGGGAAGTTGATAGCTATACAAGCCTACCTCAAGAAACAAGAAAAATCTCAGGTAAACAATCTAACCTTACACCTAAAGGAACTAGAGAAAGAAGAACAAACAAAACCCAAAGTTAGCAGAAGGAGAGAAATCATAAAGATCAGAGCAGAAATAAATGAAATAGAAACAAAAAAAACAATAGCAAAGATCAATAAAACTTAAAACTGGTTCTTTGAGAAGATAAACAAAATTGATAAACCATTAGCCAGACTCATCAAGAAAAAGAGGGAGGGGATTCAAATCAATAAAATTAGAAGTGAAAAAGGAGAGGTTACAACAGACACTGCAGAAATACAAAGCATCCTAAGAGACTACTATAAGCAACTCTATGCCAATAAAATGGACAACCTGGAAAAAATGGACTAATTCTTAGAAGGGTATAACCTTCCAAGACTGAACCAGGAAAAAACAGAAAATATGAACAGACCAATCACAAGTAATGAAATTGAAACTGTGATTAAAAATCTTCCAACAAAGAAAAGTCAAGGACAAGATGGCTTCACAGGTGAATTCTCTCAAACATTTAGAGAAGAGCTAACACCCATCCTTCTCAAACTCTTCCAAAAAATTGCCAAGGAAGGAACACTCCCAAACTCATTCTATGAGGCCACCAGCACCGTGATACCAAAACCAGACAAAGATACTACAAAAAAAGAAAATTACAGACCAATATCACTGATGGATATAGATACAAAAATCCTCAACAAAATACTAGCAAACAGAATCCAACAACACATTAAAAGGATCATACACCATGATCGAGTGGGATTTATCCCAGGGATGCAATGATTCTTCAGTATATGCAAATCAATCAATGTGATACACCATATTAACAAATTGAAGAGTAAAAAGCATATGATCATCTCAATAGATGCAGAAAAAGCTTTGGACAAAATTCAACACCCATTTATGATAAAAACTCTCCAGAAAGTGGGCAGAGAGGGAACCTACCTCAACATAATAAAGGCCATATATGACAAACCCACAGCAAACATCATTCTCAATGGTGAAAAACTGAAAGCATTTCTTCTAAGATCAGGAACAAACAAGGATGTCCACTCTCACCACTATTATTCAACACAGTTTTGGAAGTCCTACCCACAGCAATCAGAAAAGAAAAAGAAATAAAAGGAATACAAATTGGAAAAGAAGAAGTAAAACTCACTGTTTGCAGATGACATGATACTACACATAGAGAATCCTAAAAATGCCACCAGAAAACTACTAGAGCTATTCAATGAATTTGGTAAAGTTGCAGGATACAAAATTAATGCACAGACATCTCTTGCATTCCTATACACGAATGATGAAAAATCTGAAAGAGAAATTATGGAAACACTCCCATTTACCATTGCAACAAAAACAATAAAATACCTAGGAATAAACCTACCTAGGGAAACAAAAGACCTGTATGCAGAAAACTATAAGACACTGATGAAAGAAATTAAAGATGATACCAACAGATGGAGAGATATACCACTTTCTTGGATTGGAAGAATCAATATTGGGAAAATGACTATACTACCCAAAGCAATCTACAGATTCAATGCAATCCCTATCAAATTACCAATGGCATTTTTTACAGAACTAGAACAAATCATCTCAAAATTTGTATGGAGACACAAAAGACCCCGAATAGCCAAAGCAGTTCTGAGGGGAAAAAATGGAGCTGGAGGAATCAGACTCCCTGACTTCAGAGTATACTACAAAGCTACAGTAATCAAGACAAGATGGTACTGGCACAAAATCAGAAACATAGATCAATGGAAAAAGATAGAAAGTCCAGAGATAAACCCACACAACTATGGTCAACTAGTCTATGACAAAGGAGGCAAAGATATACAATGGAGAAATTACAGTCTCTTCAATAAGTGGTGCTGGGAAAACTGGACAGCTACATGTAAAAGAATGAAATGAGAACACTCCCTAACAGCATACACAGAAATAAACTCAAAATGGATTCGAGACCTAAGTATAAGACTGGACACTATAAAACTCTTAGAGGAAAACATAGGAAGAACACTCTTTGACATAAATCACAGCAAGATCTTTTTTGATCCACCCCCTAGAGTAAAGGAAATAAAAACAAAAATAAACAAATGGGACCTAATGAAAGTTCAAAGCTTTTGCGCAGCAGAGGAAACCATAAACAAGATGAAAAGACAACCCTCAGAAGGGGAGAAAATATTTGCAAACGAATCAACGGACAAAGGATTAATCTCCAAAATATATAAACAGCTCATGCAGCTCAATATTAAAGAAACAAAGAACCCAATCCAAAAATGGGCAGAAGACCTAAATAGACATTTCTCCAAAGAAGACATACAGATGGACAAGAAGTACAGGAAAAGCTGCTCAACATCACTAATTATTAGAGAAATGCAAATCAAAACTACAATGAGGTGTCACCTCACATCAGTTAGAATGGGCATCACCAGAAAATCTACAAACAACAAATGCTGGAGTGGGTGTGGAGAAAAGGGAACCCTCTTGCACTGTTGGTGGGAATGTAAACTGATACAGCCACTATGGAGAACAGTATGGAGGCTCCTTAAAAAACTAAAAATAGAATTACTGTATGATCCAGCAATCCCACTACTGGGCATATACCCAGAGAATACCATAATTCAAAAAGACACATGCACCCCAATGTTCATTGCAGCACTATTTACAATAGCCAGGTCATGGAAGCAACCTAAATGCCCATCGACAGACGAATGGATAAAGAAGTTGTGGTACATATATACAGTGGAATATTACTCAGCCATAAAAAGGAACAAAGTTGAGACATGGATGGATCTAGAGAGTGTCATACAGAGTGAAGTCAGTCAGAAAGATAAAAACAAATATCGTATATTAACGCATGTATATGGAACCTAGAAAAATGGTACAGATGAACCGGTTTGCAGGGCAGAAGTTGAGACACAGATGTAGAGAACAAACGTATGGACACCAAGGGGGAAAACCGTGGTGGGGTGGGGATGGTGGTGCGCTGAATTGGGATTGACATGTATACACTGATGTGTATAAAACTGATGACTGGGGCTTCCCTGGTGGCGCAGTGGTTGGGGGTCCACCTCCCGGTGCTGGGGGCACGGGTTCATGCCCCGGTCCGGGAGGGTCCTGCGTGCCGCGGGGTGGCTGGGCCCGTGGGCCGTGGCCGCTGGGCCTGCGCGTCCAGAGCCTGTGCTCCGTGGCGGGAGGGGCTGTGGTGGTGGGAGGCCTGCCACCACAAAAAAACCCTAAAAAAACAAAAAACAAAAAAAAACCCTGATGACTAATAAGAACCTGCAGTATAAACAAACAAACAAACAACAACAACAAAAAACTAATACTAAACTTTCTTTGGGTTATTTGTATGGAAATATGTTAATATAAATGTTTCAGACATTACATGAAATTTCTAAAAATCTTATACGTTCTGGTATAATGTTATAAGTCATCCTTCTAGTTATTACTTTAAAATGTATATCTCAGAAATAACTAAATTTCCTTGCCAATTGCATTATTATGAACTTTCATCAAATCTTTAACCGTGGTCATTTTCAAGTCTTTTGTCATTTACAGACAGTTCTGGGTGTACTCTGATGCTTTCGCAAAAATGTTCCTATAAAAGGGTTTCATCTTCAAGGAATTCATGGAAAAGACTGTGACAAGTACAGTTTTCTGGTAACTGACTGTACTGCTGAACTGAATGAATAAGCATTTTCACAACTCTAATGGAAAACTGATGAATTCATAAATCTGCTAACAAAAGATTAAAATTTAAAAAAATTAATTACATGGGACTGAGTAAACTGATGAGGATGAGTATAATTTCTGTGACTTTCTGTTTGAATAAAAAAAAACCCCACAAGGACTCAGAGGCAAAAAATATACAAATCAATTTTCACTGCAAAGTAAAGGAACTGTTACAGTGGAGGATTACTGGACTGAATGTCAATATTATGACATAGTATGAGTGTGTTTCGTGTTTGGTAATTGCAATCATTGTTGCTTTTGTTGTGGTCATCCATTTACAATGCTTGGTGTCAGTTTATTTATCTCTTGTAAAAATAAAATACAGTGTGTGTGTGTGAGTTGTGAAAAAAAATTACCCTTAAATAAGATGTAAAAATTAAATTATATTGTAAAATTTAAAGCAAAGAAAAAAAAGATATTTAGCATTATCTGACAGAGACCTTATAATAACTGTGATTAAAATGATCAAGGATTTGCATGACAAGATGGAGAAATTTCAGTAGAGAACTGGAAATTATATAAAAAGAAAATTCTAGAATTGAAAAATAATATAGCTGAAATTAAGAAATCAGTAGATGGCGTTGATAGTCACAGTTTAAGACAGAATTAGTAAACTGAAAGGTCAAAAAATATATATATCCAGAATGATGCTGGGGGAGAACAGGGCAGACACAATATTTGAAGAGATAATGGCTAAGAATTTTCCAAAACTGATGAAAGACATTGAGCCACAGATGTAGGAAATGCTCTTGGCTTCCAAGCAGGATAAATACAAAGAAAATCACAGCTAATTACTTCAGAGTAAAACTGCTGAAAAACAAAATTTAAAAGTAGCCAGAGGGAAATGTAGATCACTTTCAAAGGAGCAACAATAAGTAAGCCTAGTAGGTGATATTTTCAGAGAGCTTACAGAAAATAATAGCCAACATAGAAGATTATGTGCAGCAAAAATATCCTTCAAAAGACATTTTCAGGCAAATGAAAACAGATTTTGTCACCACCGGAAAGTACTAGAAGTCCTAAAGGAAAATACTAATGGGTGTTTGGGCAGAAGGGAAATTATCATAGATCACAGCTTGGAGGTGCAGAAAGAAACTGAAAAGCAATGGAAAGGTGTATTTGTGCATAAATCTAAAAGAATATTGCCAGAAAATAATACATTTATGCTTTATGGGGCCTTACATGTATAAAGAATTAAAATATATGACAAAAATAGCATATAAGTCTGATGAGAGGTAAATGGAATTGAGTATTCTGAGGTCCTTGAATTGTCTTGGAAATGGAAATGGTTAAGACACTAATTTATATTAGAAATGAATAAACCAGGGAGCATGTTTCAATTTCTATGATAGTTAATAAAAGAATGTAAAACTAACAGGATAATAGAAAAGGAATATGGAAATTTAAAATCCAAATGAAGGCAAGAAAGGAGAAAAAAGAACAGATGGGAACAAACAGAAAACAAAAAGTTAAGAAGGTAGATTTAAATCCAAATTCATCAATACATCAAGCATTAATGGACTAAATATTACAACTTAAAGACAACATTGTCAGCTTAAAGAACAAAACCTGGGAATTCCTTTGTATGTTATTTGTTGCTTTTAATATTTTTTGTCTTTAATTTTTGTCAGTTTGATTACTATCTGTCTCAGCATGTTCCTCCTTGGGTTTATCCTGCTGGGACTCTGTACTTCCTGAACTGGGGTGACTGCTTCCTTTTCAGCTATTATATCTTCAAATATTTTCTCAGGTCCTTTCTCTCTCCTCCTGGGACCCCTATAATGCAAATGTTTGTGTAATTAATGTTGTCCCAGTGGTCTCTTAGACTGTCCTCATTTCTTTTCATTCTTTTTTCTTTATTCTGTTCTGCAGCAGTGATTTCCACCATTCTGTCTCCCAGCTCACTTATACATTTTTTTTTTTTTTGCCAGAGTTCTGCTATTGACTCCTTCTAGTGTATTTTTCATTTCAGCTGTTGTACTGTTCATCTGTATTCTTTACTTCTTGTAGGTCTTTGTTAAACATTTCTTGTATCTTCTTGATCTGTGCCTCCATTCTTTTTCCAAGATCTTGGATCACCTTTACTATCATTACTCTGAATTCTTTTTTTGTGCTATGAGATTAGAAATCAACTACAAGAAGAACAAAACCTAATTCTATGAGACTTAAAAGCAACATGCCTTAAGTAAAAGGATACAAGAAGCTTGAAAGTAAAAAGATGGAAAAAGACTTCTCATGCAAATATGAACCAATAGGAAACTGGTATATTTAGTATCCAAAGTAGAAGTTAAGGGAAGAAGCATTACTAGAGTAAGAGGGTATGCGGCTCACTCAGGCGTTTGAGCTGTTTGTGAAGTTCAGAAAGGCCCCGCCTCAGCTTGGAGATGGACCAGGAAGCTAACTTAGTCAAGAGGCACCAGATTCAAAGTATTTGAAGATAGAATGTGTGTGCTTGTGTATGTGTGTATGTTTAGGGGAAAACACAAGGGATAGAGTAGTAGTATTCAAAAGGAGGAGAAATGTAACATGTAACATTTTCTTTTTCTGAATCAAATAAATACTGGCTTGGAGCTTTCCCACCCTCACCCCTGTTTTTTTGGGGTCAGCATTATTAAGAAATGTTATTAATAATAGGTCACACTTATCAAATGCTTACTGTTCTAAGTGCTTTGCAGGTATTAACTTATTTAATCCTCACAACAACCCTAGGAGGTAGGTATCTTTATTACCATTTCTGTTTTACAGATGGAAAACCCAGCAACTGGCAGAGCCGGTATTCAAAACAAGGCGGCCCCCTGCCAGAGTCCCTGCTCTAAACCCTATGCAATCTGGCCTCTGCAATTTACAATCTGTCCGACTTTATGGAAAAACATATTGAACCTCTCACAAACTATCCCTTCAATTTTGATGACTCTAGGTTGCCATGCAAATTGTGCACAAGGGGTTAGAGAGGAGTGTGAGAAGCAATACATGTTCATTGGGGGTCTACTGTGAACCCAGAACTCATCAAGGTATAACAACTTTACATGTAGATATTATGAGCTCCATTTTAAATATGAGTAAAATAATGTTCAGGGACATTCAGAGACTTAACAAGTCACTTTAAGTAAGAACAGGAAAGGGATTCTCTCCTGTTCCATTTGACTCCATTGCCTCTTCCCGATAAACCACATTGGCTCGTTACACTATGAGAGTACATTGATTAAATATTGGTGTGTTGCTTCTTCAGTGTTGTCAACCTCTGCTAAATGACTTGTTATATCTTCAGAAGTGTGGGGATAGTGTTGTTGCACTGTACTACTTTTAGCACTAGATGGTGGTGTAACACCATAAATCTTTTCTGCTCTGGGCCCAGAGGAAGGTGATTTCAGAGCCTGGGGGCACTGGAGGGCAGGATGCTACTTCAAAGTAGCATGAGAAAGCATGGAAAAAAGGAACCCCTCTCTTGGATCTGACATTCTGGTCCTTGATGCTAAACTCTGAGAAGGCTAGAGAGTGTAACCCTCAGTGAGCTTCAGGATGTGTAGTACCGACAGCTTGGGCTTTTCTCAGACAGTCTTGGGTTGAAGTCCTGGCTTCACCAAGCCCTGGTGAGTGGACTTGGGCACTCACTCATCCACAATGAGCTCCCCTATCTCAGAAGTTCCTGTGAGTGAGGTGAGGTTTCTAGGCATCTAGGAACTTGGCACTGCAGTAGGTATTCAGAAGACTGTAGATTTAAAAACTCAGTAATTCTACTGGGGTATATAGTCTGCCCCTGCTCAGCCACTTTCCTATCCTCCTCCTGCCCCTTCTGGGGACTTCCTTGAGGTTACAGAGTCACCTGGGATTAGAACCCATATCAAGGCTCTTCCCTGATGTGCTGGCAATTATCTGAAGAGCTTCCTTTAATAAAATTGTTTTGGGGAGATAGCCATAAACTTGATGGGTTTAACTGTGTTATTTTGACTCTGCAGAAGTGTTAAGGGCATGAAAGACAAAGTCTAAGGAACTGCTTCACATTGGAGGCATGGCAACTAAATGCAATGTGGGATCCTGGATTGGGATCCTGGACCAGAAAAAGGACATCAGTGGGACAATTGGTGACATTTGAACATAGTCTGTAGATTAGTTAATAGTATTGCTTCAAGTTAGTTTCTTGGTTTTGATTATCGTACTGTGGCTATATAAAATGTTAACATTTGGGGAAGGTGGGTGAAGGGTGTATATGAATTCTTGTATTATTTTGCAACTGTTTGTCAAGTCTGAAATTATTGAGTCTGAAAGCTCAATAGGAAATTAATTTATGAAAACGTTACCTTAACATTATTATGGAATATTTCAAACATACAGAAAAATACAGAGAATAAAAGTAACCACTTGTATAGGTGACTCAAGGGTGCTGTGTATGTGGGGCGGGGGTTGGGGGGAAGAGAGAAAAGAGTGGCTCCTGAAGGAGTTAAGCATTGTTGTCTCACTGTCTTTCTATACCTAGAGTTGGCCCCTGATGACTGAATCAGACCACTATTTTTCAGGCAAGGGCCATTTAAATTTTTGACAGCCTCTACTTCAGCACAATTTAGCAGAAAATTCAGTGATGAGACCATGGTATTTGATAATGAGATGGCACCCTATGCCTTAAGCCTTACTTAGTAATTCTCTTGGGAAATAGTTTTCTTCAGTCCTCATTTTTTATTACAGGGATACAATCATTAGTGGCTAAAACTAAAACATATATAGATAAAAATGGCCTCAGCTGCTTAGTGTTTCACTGACTTTTTTCTTTAACTTTAAAAAAAATGAACTTTTAGAAGTCGTAGATTTACAGAAAAAATTGCAAAGAAAGTACAAAGAGTTCCCACATACCCTGCAGCCAGTTTCCCTTATTATTAACATCTTAACATTGGTATGGTACATTTGTTGCAATTAATGAACCAATACTGATATATTGTTATTAACTCAAGTGCATGCTTTATCTCCTTAGTCTTTACCCAATGTGCCTTTTCTGTTCCAGAATCCTCTCTAGGCTATCACAGTAAGTTTAGTTTTCATGTCTACTTAAACTACTCTGGGCTGTGACCATTTCTCAGATGATTTTTGTAACTTTTTGATGACCTTGACAGTTTTGAGGAGTACTGGTCAGGTATTTTGTAGGATGTCCCTCCTTTGGGATTTGTCTGGTATTTTTCTCATGATTAAACTGGGGTCATGTATGTTTTTTTAGGGAAGAGCACAGAGGCAAAATGACATTTTCATCACATCATATCAAGAGCACACACCATGAACATGACCTATCACTCTTGATGTTGACCTTGGTCATCCGACTGAGGTAGTGCTTGTCGTATTTCTTCACCGTAAAGGCGCTCTTATTTTCTCCCTTTCTATCTTGTGCTCTTTGGAGGGAAGTCATTGTGTGCAGTCCACATTTAAGGAGTTGGCAGTTCTGCTCTGCCACTGTGAGGGCAGGGTAGCTACATAAACTATTTGGAATTTTTCTGCATGGGAGATTTGTCTCTTCTCTCCCTTTTACTTATTTTTTCAATCATTTATATGTCAGTATGAACTCATGAATACTTATTTATTCTATACTTTGGATTTTAATCCAGAACTTCTTTATTTCGTTGCTCAAATTGTTCCAGCCTTGGCCACTGGGAGCGCTTTCAGTTGGCAAGACTGGAATTCGAGAGGTGGGTTGTGCAGGATGTGGATGTGGGGATACACACAGAAAAGTGTTAACTGATATTGGTGCCATAGTAAGATCATTGTAAATAATTTAAAAGATTTACTATTTAGTGTCAAAACCGTCAAAGATGAATATGTATTAAAATGCAAAACTGCATAGGTAATAATTAAGTTGGAATAAAGACTGCAGAGAAAGTTAGGTTTTGCAGTAGGCTGTTTTGTGCCTCAGACTCTTAGGGGCACAATCACTTGTCTCTTTATTAAGCACATGTATACACCCTTCTTCCCTTTGCTGCCTCCTCGTTTTGTGCCCACTAGACTGTGTCTGACTCTCTACAGTGCCCACGAGAGTACCTGGTCCACAGTAGGCATCCAGATGCAGAAAGATGCTCATTGCAGCACTGTTAATAGTAAAAAAAAATGGGAAACAATATGAATGTCTAAAAAGGGCATGGTTTGGTAAACAAGGGCATATCCACTTAATGGAATGTTGTACAGTCTTTCTAAATGATGGTCGTAAAGACTATGTTTAACCTCAAAAATGTATATGATAGGCTAGATTAAAAAAAGAATGCATGGGCTTCCCTGGTGGTGCAGTGGTTGAGAGTCTGCCTGCCGATTCAGGGGACACGGGTTCGTGCCCCGGTCCGGGAAGATCCTACATGCCACAGAGCGGCTGGGCCCGTGAGCCATAGGCCGCTGAGCCTGCGCGTCCTGAGCCTATGCTCCGCAGCAGGAGGGGCCACAACAGTGAGAGGCCTGCATACCGCAAAAGAAAAAAAAAAAGAGAGAATACAAAATTTTGTCTATTGGATGAGTATAGCTATGTAAAAATATTGTGAAACAAAAAGCTCTGTGCAGCATTTGCCAAGTTCATCCTATGCCTAAGTAGTCTTTTTAAAATTTTTTGGTTGCGTTAGGTCTTCGTTGCTGCGCACAGGCTTTCTCTAGTTGCGGCGGGCGGGGGCTACTCTTCATTGCGGTGCACGGGCTTCTCATTGCTGTGGCTTCTCTTATTGCGGAGCATGGGCTCTAGGCGCGCAGGCTCACTAATTGTGGCACGCGGGCTCAGTAGTTGTGGCTTGCAGGCTCTAGAGTGCAGGCTCAGTAGTTGTGGCACACAGGCTTAGTTGCTCTGCTGCATGTGGGATCTTCCCAGACCAGGGATCAACGTGTGTCCCCTGCATTGGCAGACAGATTCTTAACCACAGAGCCACCAGGGAAGTCCCTATGCCTAAGTATTATTTAGCAATACAGCAATACCGTCAAAAGAATTGTACATATTTGTGGGTGAGGATGGAGGAGGTTAAGACTGAAAAGGCAGGGCTGTGAAGGGGAGAGGGACAAAGTTCATTTTGGTCCAGTGGCTGGAACTGTGACAGATAGGATTCAGTTATTTGTCAAATGAATGTGAGATGACCCCTAAAATTCCTCCCATTGTGTCTAAGACCTTGCATTTCATCATCTGAAAAGAAGTTATAAGATGTTCTGTTATAATGTTCTTTCTTCTCAAGACTTTCCAGTCATGAAGGCTTTCTCAGAAAGACAGAACACTCATGGATAAAAAGTCAGTTTCTAAGAAGGTGGACAAACATACCTTCCCTCCTTTCCTCTCCTCTTTTCCCTCTGAAAGAACAAACCGCCCTTCCTTACCACAGTAAATTCAGTCCTTCACTTGTTTACTCTCTCAATTAAGCCACCATGTTTTAAAGTAGTAAGACATGTTACCACTTCTCAAAGGTCTTTAACTGCCTTACAACTATTTCTCTTTGGAGGGCTGCCAGGGTGATGGAATCTCAGATCATAGACACAGTTAAGATGGACAAAAAAAGAAAGATACAAGAAGGAGGTAAAAATGCCCATAATGAACTCACATATCTTGAGGAAACCTTTAATCTAATGAGAATGGATTTCGTTGAGAAGACTGTACATGAACAATTAATTATTCATGGAAGAGACATCATTAGGATTTCATTTTGTTTAAAGGCCTCTAAGTGACTTAGGCAATTGGGTTAAGCTGGAGAAGAATTTCAAGAAAGAGACAAGCGAATGCTTTTCATCATACTGACTGTTTCTAATATTTTCATGATAGTTATTATGACTTGGCACATTAATTACACTCCAACTAAAAACCTCCAATGCTTTGCCTGGGCAAGAGTTTCCACAGGGGTGGGTCATGGACCAGTACGGTCAGATGGTAGCAGATTGACAGAAATTTCTGAAAGGATTGAAAGATTTATTTCAGAATTCTGTAATAATTCAATGTGGCTTTTTGGTTACTTTGGGAGTGTAAGGAGTCTCATTGAAATAACAATGGGATTTGTGGAACCTGTGACATTTGCACTCAGTGATTCTTTTCCCAGGGCCCTAGGGAAGGGGAGCACCTGCATTTGTAGTAAGTGTAAAGTAAGATACTTTAATATAAACCCCAGAGATCTGGAGTATTATAGGCCCTTATTGCCTGCGTGTCTTAAAGGCAACCATCAAAAATTGATGTCAGGTTGAAATTTCAAAGTGACATTTACTCTAAATGTAGAGAAATAGGGTAAATTTATAGAGAGGCATTGAATACGGGATCAATTTCAATGGACACTGAAGAAATGTTAGTTGAATTAATTCAGGAGTTTTTGTCTGTGTTTGTATCCCAAGCACCCAGGACAGTGCCTGGCACAGAGTAGGTGCCCAGTAAGTATTAGATGTTGTGGAATTTTAAGATTGAAATAGTAAATCAGGGCAAGTCTGTGTGGGCACCAAGTAGGGGCTGCAGTTGTGGGGTGGAGTTGGTAAAAGGGAGAACCTCTTCCCTGTTTGGGAACCAAACAGCCCTGTAACACCTTTAGGATAATGAAGTGTTAGAGCTAGCACCCTAGGCCTGAGGTGGAGTGGTAGAGAGGAGACAGCTGCAGATGTGGAGGAGGAAACCCTGGGGGTGAAGTCTTAGCTGAGGTAAAAATGCAGTCAGCAGTCACAGCAGCGGCAGCAGCAGCCACCATATACAAAGATCTACATGTTGCAGTAGGATGGAGAGTCAATGAACAATAAATGCAACAGGTAAGTAAATTATAGACCATGGTAGAAGGTGGTAAGTGCTATAAAAAAACTTTTAAAATAGGGGCATGCCTAATATGGTTTCATTTACAAAAATCTACTTCACACGTTTTCAGAAACGTCTCACGGAATAACAAGATACTCCTTTAACTTTATACATTTGCAGAAACACATTTTTATCACCACTGCTTAACTGATGATGATATCAAGCCAACATTTAGACAGTTTTTATACAATGGCAGCTCTAATTTTAAAGCAGCAAAGTTTTCCCAGCAGCTCCCATATTTTAATATCATAACTAACTACATATATATGTGTTTATCTGTCTCAGCCTCTCTGTACCTCCGTGTTAGGTAGAGTGGTGAGATGGCATGTTGTTTTCTTAGCTTGACACATACCACAGCCAGAATTCCATGACATGGTTTACACATTTTACAGCTAAATGTTTAGGCCTTGAGAACAGGCCTTCCTCTCTTAAAATCAAATGCTTTTCTTTCAACACTGCTTCCTTCATGTGGTGCAAGGAGAAGTCTCGCCCCTGAGTTTGGCCCTGAGTGGGAAACACAAGCACTGGGATGAAGCAGAGAGCTGGGGCCGAAGGAAATGTTTTTTCTGTTAGCTTAGCTGTGGCCAGACTAAAAGAATTTGATTTCATACCAACCAGACGCTTCCGGGTAGGGAAACGGACACTAATGTTTGTGATTGAGTCTCAGGATGGTTCCACCCTGCCCTGCTTTCTTTTAGCTTATTAATATCTTGTGGTTCTTGCCTCATAAGGCCTAAAAATTTTAGGATTCGGGTACCCAGTAATAGTTTACAATAAAAATATGGGCTTTGTTTTCTGGATCCTTTTTTGGGAAAAACAGAATTTGCCGAGGTGCCTTTCTCCCTTTATCTCTATCCTATACAATCCTTCCCACCTTCCACATTTTAGTCTAAAGGTAGCTGTAGTTCCTTGCTTACTTTACTCATTCAAATCTAGGAAGCACATTGGTCAGAAGGCTGAACACTAAAGCTCTTTCCTCTTAGCCACAGAAGAATAAACTAGAGGTTTCATGCATCATTCTGATGGTATTCTGTTTCCTTCACCACTATAATTCCATTATTACAGGAAAAAAAAAGATGATGATACTTGGATGGAAGGGGGTCAGTGCAATACAAATTCTTGGAAATGTGTGAGTGGTGTGCATTAAGATGTCGGGTTTCCATCTCATTTATGTTTGTTTTGTAGACACTACAAGTAGGTAACCTGCAAAGAAGCTGGGGGGTGGTGTGTGGAGGTGCCATAGCTCCAAATGCTACCTCCACATTAGGATTACTATTACCATTTGGCATGGGGCCAAAGTTTCATCTTCTAACCACTGAGATTCTTCAATTTGTGGGAAAAAAGGAAAATAAATCAAAACAATGGTATAGTTTTAATTTCTTTGAGAAAAATGATGTCAGCCAAATCTGTACCTTTAAGCCAGTATGACCTGCCCATGAGGGCAATTGGCAAAGAGTAACTGTGGGTGCTTTAGCTCAGTGGGCTTAATTTTTCGATTTTAAATTCCAGTTTCATCCCTGTTATACTTGGCTTCTGTCATTGGCTTGGTCTCACAGTATCAGCCTTACTTTTGCTGGATGGATTTTGTGTTGGAACTTTGTTTCCCTAACTTTGACTAGCAGATGGCGAAAGAACTCAAGTTCTGGCCAATTCCCCCTCCTGACTGTTTCAAGTATATTCAATGTAGGGTCTGAGCATCAGATACCCACCTGGGCTCAGGTCAGGCCACCAAAATTGCCTAAACATTTGGATTTCAAACAGTAAGAGCAGTGCTGATTCTCAACCACCAACCACCATGACTATGGTCATGATGAAGGTACTCTGGATGTGCTGAGAAGTCTTGTTCCCTTTCTGCAGCCTGAGACTACAGTCTCAAGCCTTCCTTTGAAGTTTGAAGACTCGCCTCTAGGTTGGAAGGGTCATCATTTGCTTAAGAGGGACACCAAATTTTTTTTTAAACATCTTTATTGGAGTATAATTGCTTTACAGTGGTGTGTTAGTTTCTTCTTTATAACAAAGTGAATCAGTTATACGTATACATATATCCCCATATCTCTTCCCTCTTGGGTCACCCTCCCTCCCACCCTCCCTATCCCACCTCTCTAGGTGGTCACAAAGCACTGAGCTGATCTCCCTGTGCTATGCGGCTGATTCCAACTAGCTATCTATTTTACATTTGTTAGTATATGTAAGTCCGTGCCACTCTTTCACTTTGTCCCAGCTTACCCTTCCCCCTCCCCATGTCCTCAAGTCCATTCTCTACATCTGCATCTTTATTCCTGTCCTGCCCCTAGGTTCTTCAGAATTTTTTTTTAGATTCCATATATATGTGTTAGCATATGGTATTTATTTTTCTCTTTATGACTGACTTCACTCTGTATGACAGACTCTAGGTCCATCCACCTCACTACAAATAACTCAATTTTCTTTCTTTTTATGGCTGGGTAATATTCCATTGCATATATGTGCCACATCTTCTTTATCCATTCATCTGTCGGTGGACACTTAGGTTATTTCCACGTCCTGGCTATTGTAAACAGAGTTGCAATGAACACTGTGGTACATGACTTTTTTTGAGTTATGGTTTTCTCAGGGTATATGTCCAGTAGTGGGATTGCTGGGTCGTATGGTAGTTCTATTTTTAGTTTTTTAAGGAACCTCCATACTGTTCTCCATAGCGGCTGTATCAATTTACATTCCCACCAACAGTACAAGAGGGTTCCCTTTTCTCCACACCCTCTCCAGCATTTACTGTTTGTAGATTTTTTTTTGTTTTTTTTTGTTTGCGGTATGTGGGCCTCTCACTGTTGTGGCCTCTCCCGCTGCGGAGCACAAGCTCCGGACGCGCAGGGTCAGCGGCCATGGCTCACGGGCCCAGCCACTCCACGGCATGTGGGATCCCCCCGGACCGGGGCACGAACCCGCATCCCCTGCATCGGCAGGCAGACTCTCAACCACTGCGCCACCAGGGAAGCCCATGTTTGTAGATTTTTTGATGATGGCCATTCTGACTGGTGTGAGATGATATCTCATTGTAGTTTTGATTTGCATTTCTCTAATGATTAGTGATGTTGAGCATCCTTTCATGTGTTTGTTGGCAATCTGTATATTTTCTTTGGAGAAATGTCTATTTAGGTCTTCTGCCCATTTTTGGATTGGGTTGTTTGTTTCTTTGATATTGAGCTGCATGAGCTGCTTGTAAATTTTGGAGATTAATCCTTTGTCAGTTGCTCCATTTGCAAATATTTTCTCCCATTCTGAGGGTTGTCTTTTCGTCTTGTTTATGTTTTCCTTTGCTGTGCATAAGCTTTTAAGTTTCATTAGGTCCCATTTGTTTATTTTTGTTTTTATTTCCATTTCTCTAGGAGGTGGATCAAAAAGGATCTTGCTGTGATTTATGTCATAGAGTGTTCTGCCTATGTTTTCCTCAAAGAGTTTTATAGTGTCTGGCCTTACATTTAGGTCTTTAATCCATTTTGAGTTTACTTTTGTGTATGGTGTTAGGGAGTGTTCTAATTTCCTTCTTTTACATGTAGCTGTCCAGTTTTCCCAGCACCACTTATTGAAGAGACTGTCTTTTCTCCATTGTATAGTCCTGCTTCCTTTATCAAGAATAAGGTGACCATATGTGCGTGGGTTTATCTCTGGGCTTTCTATCCTGTTCCATTGATCTATATTTCTGTTTTTGTGCCAGTACCATACTGTCTTGATTACTGTAGCTTTGTAGTATAGTCTGAAGTCAGGGAGCCTGATTCCTCAAGCTCCGTTTTTCTTTCTCAAGATTGCTTTGGCTGTTCAGGGTCTTTTGTGTTTCCGTACAAATTGTGAAATTTTTTGTTCTAGTTTTGTGAAAAATGCCATGGGTAGTTTGATAGGGATTGCATTGAATATGTAGATTGCTTTGGGTAGTGTAGTCATTTTCACAATGTTGATTCTTCCAATCCAAGAACATGGTGTATCTCTCCATCTGTTGGTATCATCTTTCTTTCATCAGTGTCTTATAGTTTTCTGCATACAGGTCTTTTGTCTCCTTAGGTAGGTTTATTCCTAGGTATTTTATTTTTTTTGTTGCAATGGTAAATGGGAGTGCTTCCTTAATTTCTCTTTCGGATTTGTCATCATTAGTGTATAGGAATGCAAGAGATTTCTGTGCATTAATTTTGTATCCTGCTACTTTACCAAATTCACTGAGTAGCTCTAGTAGTTTTCTGATAGCATCTTTAGGATTCTCTATGTATAGTATCATGTCATATGCAAAGAGTGACAGTTTTACTTCTTCCTTTCCGATTTGGATTCCTTTTATTTCTTTTTCTTCTCTGATTGCTGTGGCTAAAACTTCCCAAACTATGTTGAATAATAGTGGTGAGAGTGATCAGCCTTGTCTTGTTCTTGATCTTAGAGGAAATGGTTTCAGTTTTTCACCATTGTGAATGATGTTGGCTGTGGGTTTGTCATATACGGCCTTTATTATGTTGAGGTAAGTTCCCTCTATGCCTGCTTTCTGGAGGGTTCTTATCATAAATGGGTGTTGAATTCTATTGAAAGCTTTCTCTGCATCTACTGAGATGATCATATGGTTTTTCTCCTTCAATTTGTTAATATGGTGTGTCACATTGATTGATTTGCATATATTGAAGAATCCTTGCATCCTGGGATAAACCCCACTTGATCATGGTGTATGATCGTTTCATTGTGCTGTTGAATTCTATTTGCTAATATTTTGTTGAGGATTTTTCCATCTATGTTCATCAGTGATGTTAGCCTGTAGTTTTCTTTTTTTGTGACATTTTTGTCTGTTTTGGTATCAGGGTGATGGGGGGACACCAAAATTTTTATATCCCATGTGGTAGGCAGAATAATGCCAATACAAAAATGTTCACGTCAGAATCCCCAGAACCTCTGACTATGTTATGTTACCTGGCAAGAGGGAATTAAAGTTACAGAAAGAATTAAGCTACTTATCAGCTGATCTTAAAATCAGGAAATTATCCTGGATTATAGAGGTGGGCCTAATGCAATTATAAGGGTCCTTTAAAGTGGAAGAGGGAGGTAGAAGAGGAGGTCAGAATTAGAGATCTGAAGATGATATGCTACTAGCTTTGAAAATAGAGGAAGAGGCTATGAGCCAAGAAATGTAGAAATGTATGTATCATATGTGTACAAAGCCTCTAGAAGCTAGAAAAGGCAAGGAAATGGATTCTTTCCTAGTGTCTCTGGCAGGAACACAGCCCTGCTGACAACTTGATTTTGGCCCAGTAAAACCCATTTCTGACTTCTGACCTCCAGAACTGTAAGACAGTAAATTTGTGTTGTTTTAAGCCACTAGTTTGTGGAAAACTGTTAAAGCAACAATAGGGCACAAATATACCCCTCAACAACAAAAAAGCCCCTTTCTATTCCACGATGAATTTTTATAACCTAAAAAAAAAAAAAGTCCATTCTTAAACATGTAAGATTAAACTGCTACTTAATATGCCTGGACTACTGAATATAAATACAGCTTTGTACACATCCTTAATTAAATCCTTAAATATGAAAGTGTTTGCTCAAAGTATATGGACATTTCAGAGACTTTGGAGACACATTTCCTGATAAAAAATGCACAATCTCTCCAGAAGTGTATAGAGTGCTGTTTCTGTGAGCTCTTGCCAATACTGTGAAATTTATTCTAAAATCTTTGCCAATTGTTAGATGAAAAATTGTTTTTCACATATACAATAAATATTCATCGAGTAGTCACTTTGTGCCAAGCACTACACTGTGCAATGTGTTATTTTAATTTGAAAATGTTTAGTTGCCTGTTGAGATTGAGCATCTTTTCATAAACTCAATATTATAGATACATATATATTTCCTGTTTGTAAAGCTCACTTTGGCTGTGGTGAGATGAATGGACAGTGGGCGGGGACTTGGGGCCAGAACTGAGGTCCAGCGATCCCTCCAGAGGCTATGGCAATAGTGCAAGTGGTGGCTGAGAATGGCTGGGCTGGGTGTGTGCAGTGCAGAGGATGAGAAGTGGTCGGGTTTGAGGTGTCCTGTTGGGTAGAGCTCAGAGGGCTTGCCGATGGATTGCAATGGGGGCTGTGAGGGAAAGAGGGGAATCAGAAAGTCATTGTGTGAGATAAAGGCAACCTATAAAGGCATGTGAAAATGCCTTCCAGCCTATGTCTAGTGAACAATAATTGTTATTTCTATTTGTAATTTCTTCTGTTTTCCCTGGGAATTTGATCATTTTTGGATCAAATGACTCAAGTTACTTCTTGGTGCTAATTAATGTTGACCACAGCCAGAACTCCACAAGAGCACATCTGTAGTGGAACAAATTTGCCTGTGTTACTTGCTACAGCAAAGGAGACCATACCAGGAAGCAACTCAGCATTTAAACTTGTGTCAGGTGATTCTGTGGAATGTTTAAAGAAGCGGGGTACTTCTCTGGATTTGATACTGTCAGGAAGTAAAATTAAACCTATGCTTAGATAACAATAATTTTTATCTGGGAGATGAGAGAGAAATGGAGTGGAACTAAAGATGTAATTAACAAAAAGGCAGTGGTCACTCATGTTAGCTGAAAGAGGGAGACACTTGTTTATTTTCATGTTTTTCCCAGTGTCCTTGTTTTTGTCTGTACTCAGACATAATTTGAGAGGAGTCTTACCTCTGTCTCATTCTATCACGATCCCAGAGTGACCTCATCTGATGTTGGTGTTCTGTGAAATTGTATCTTTAGTAGAACATCAGGGTCTTGATGTTAGTGCCAGCTGATGGCTTTCAGAGATTTTTTTTCTAATTCTCACTTTTGGTCAAGGGCAGATAAAGTTAGGTCACAGGACATTAATCTGTGATGTTGAGATTTTCACCGTTACTGAAATTCTGCTTGTCAGGAGGTTGTCCAGAGAATATCATTTGTACTTGAACAAGTTAGCACTTCTTGCTCCTTTGATTGCAGGATACACTGTTGAATGATCTGACATGACAGTGGTTGTGCATGAGACAATGGTTGTCTCTGTACAGGATGTCCCAGTCAAGTGGGATTAGGCAATTATGAAAGACAAAATTAGTCTCTGTAGTAAGCTGTAAAGTCAGGGGCCAGATGACTAAATGCAGGCCAGGAAAACATGTCCTGAAGTCCAGGTGGGTCTCCTCTAGGGATGCAGGTCATGCCCCTTTCTTTTAGTCTAATCACAGACTCTTCCATCTCTCCAATTGTACTTATGTTGACAAAGTTGTATTGACAAAGGAGTATTTACTATAGCATAAATTTGGCCTTAGCTAGTGAACTGAACTAGTTTCTTGGGGCCTTCAGAGTAGAGGTAGTGTGTACATAAAAATAATACTGTGAGGAGCACAGATTCTATTGAAAATAGTCATTTTTTACAGAAAAAAAAACCTTTTCTAGTTTTACTCAATTTATATATTATTCATGTAGCAATTTTTAGTACATGAATTTTCAATTCATGTACTAATAACCCTCATGACTGTATTTAGACATATACAGATATACAAATATAAGACATAATAAATATAAATATTCTAACTATAGATTTAAAATATAATTAACCTACTGATATATTTCAAAATACTGTATATATTATATTGGACTTATCATTAAAATTTTTCCATCATTCACATATAGATAAATGACTATTTCATTAATGAGTGAAATGGCATGAAAGAACTTGATCCTTAAATGATAATACATCTATTTCTGACACTTTATCAAATTAGAAAACATATTTCTAAATAAAACGAAAAGACAATCCTCAGAAAGGGAGAAAATAATTGCAAATGATGTGACCGACAAGGGCTTAATTTCCAAAATATACAAATAGCTCATACAACTCAACAACAAAAAAACAAAAAACCTAATTGAAAAATGGGCAGAAGACCTAAAGAGACATTTCTCCAAAGAAGAAATACAAATGGCCAATAGGCACATGAAAAGATGCTAAACATCACTAAGCATTAGAGAAATGCAAATCAAAACTACAATGAGGTATCACCTCACACCAGTCAGAATGGCCATCATTAAAAAGTCTACAAATAATAAATGCTGGAGAGGGTATGGAGAAAAGGAAACCCTCCTACACTGTTGGTGGAAATGTAAGTTGGTACAGCCACTCTGAAAAACAGTATGGAGGTTCCTCAGAAAACTAAAAATAGAATTACCATATGATCCAGCAATCCCACTCCTGGGCATACACCAGACAAAACTCTAATTCAAAAAGATGCATGCACCCCTATGTTCATAGCAGCACTATTCACAATAGCCAAGATATGGAAACAACCTAAATGTCCATGAACAGATGAATGGATAAAGAAGATGTGGTACATATATACAATGGAATACTACTCAGCCATAAAAAGAACAAAATAATGCCATTTGAAGCAACAAGGATGCAACTAGAGATTACCATACTAAGTGAAGTAAGTCAGAAAGAGAAAGACAAATATCATACGATATCACTTATATGTGGAATCTAAAATATGACACAAATGAACCTATCTATGAAACAGAAACAGAATCACGGACACAGAGAACAGACTGGTGGTTGCCAAGGGGGAGGGGGTTGGGGGAAGGATAGAGTAGGAGGTTGGGGTTAGCAAGTGTAAGCTTTTATATATAGAATGGATAAACAACAAGGTCCTACTGTACAGCACAGAGAACTACATTCAATATCCTATGATAAATAGAAAAGAATACTAGAAAAAGAATGTATATATTTACATAAAAAAAGAAAACATATTTCTTTCATGGTTGGGAATAAGCCAGAAGTCATTATAATTCTGGATTTATCATCAGAATACACTGATTTTAATAAGCAAACAATCAAATCACATCCATCTAGGAAACCCCAAAGGCCCCAAGAGAGGCAGCCAAGGACCCTAAATGAGGGCCCATATCTGAGTTACATGGTGATACAAAGAGGGGGCTGTAGAAGCCTAGTGTGAGCTGGAAGGGGGCAGCACTGTGAAGAGCCCAGGTGCACACCACCCTGAGACGGGCTCTGGTTGGAAACGTGTAGAGTTAGAAGACAGAATAAACAAAGCAAAGGGTTTGGATTTGATAAAAGTACATAAATCCAAGTGTAATTATGGAGGGACCTTCTGGGACCCCACAGTGTATCATTTCTCCTGCTGATGCTACTCAACTCATGTAGGTGGAAAATCATGTAGCTCTAATTGTCTTTCCTCCATCACTCTAGGGAGGAGACCATGAACTGGCAGAAATAGGCTCACTTTCTAGCACCTTAGGTGAGCTGACTTTGAATAGCTGCCACACTGAAGTTGTATAATTCTCACAGCAACCTTAGTAGTAGATACTATGGTGATCTTTTTTTTAAAAAAAGCTTTACATTTTAGAATTTTTTAAAAAATTTATTTATTTTTATTTTTGGCTGGGCTGGGCCTTCGTTGCTGCACGTGGGCTTTCTCTAGTTGCGGCGAGCGGGGGCTACTCTTCGTTGCGGTGTGCAGCCTTCTCATTGTGGTGGCTTCTCTTGTTGCGGAGCACGGGCTCTAGGCGCACGGGCTTCAGTAGTTGTGGCACACGGGCTCAGTAGTTGTGGCGCACGGGCTTAGTTGCTCCGCAGAATGTGCGATCTTCCCGGATCAGGGATTGAACCCGTGTCCCCTGCATTGGTAGGCGGATTCTTAACCACTGCACCACCAGGGAAGTCCCCACTATGGTGATCTTGATGTTCCACAGGAGAAACCTGAAGGTTAGAGCAATTAGTATCTTGCCCACATGCACAAATCTTGTGAGTGAGCTAGCCAGCTGTGAACACAGGTGGGATGACTCTAGCGTCCACACTCCTAACCCCCATGCTCTCATGTCACCTCTTGTTGTGGGTCTTTCCCCCCAAATCACAGTCCTTTTGCAAGTGTCCCATGTTAGTGGGGAATCAAGGTTGACTTTGACTCTGAGGTTTTCATGCCAAACAACTGAGTGGGTTGTGGTGTTGCTTCCTAAGGTGAGGAAGACAGGAGTGGGCCAGGTCTGGGGAAGGGAGTGAATCAACATTTCTGTTAAGGTTAAGATGCTTATCAGACAGCCAAGTGGAGAGCTGAGTCAGCAGTTGGATTTATAAGACTGGAAAGACAAAGGACAGGGACTTACAAAATTTATTGTCCCCCACAAAAGCTCTCTTCTACTCCATCATGAATTTCAAGAGAGAGAGATACTGAGAAAAAGCATGGCAAAATGGTAAAACATTAACATTACTGAATATAAGAGATAGGTACACGGGTGTTCACTGTATTCTTTTTACTTTTGGTAATGTTTGAAATTTTTCCTAACAAGATATTACCTGTGAATTCTTTACTGAATCTGTCCTCCCCTCTCCTTGTGCCCTCATGTTCTTTGCTGGTTTGGATTCCAGGCAGAACACTTGGGGAGGCCCTGCTGTGTGCTGTGAGGTGTTGCTGGTGGAGCCATGGTTACAGGGGAGCTCTTGGGGCTGGGCTTCAGGGCTGTGTTGGGCTGTGGCCCTCTGTGACACTCTCCTTGGAGGCTGTCCTCAGGAAGGTGAGCAGGGAGGTGACTGTGACATCTGCTCTGACTTCCTTCAGTTCTCTGGGAGTTACTGACATGTGCAGCCATGGTCAGATTTTTCATAGATCTCATACTTTTATATGGAAATCATTCAGAAATTTTTATTCAGGTAAAAGTTGGCTTTATGGCAGGAGATACAATTTTGTTGGTACAAAACTTGCCCCATTGATTCAAGAAAAATGTAAACCCACTGACAACCTTAGCTCTGATAAAAAGGAGTGTGGGAAGCTGTAGTCCCCTCTAGGGCGCTCTGACCTCCAGAATCAGCCATCAGGAGCCACATGTAGGAAAGCCATGCTGAATTGAAGAGGACCCACTGATTGGTGTAGGGAACCATATGCCATAACTGAGGCCATATAGGTGGGCTAAGAGAGAGAGAAGGCAATGTGGTAGGAGTAGAGGACATACTTCCTCATGGAACACACTAGTGCCTTCAGGACCTACTGGAGCTCCATCTCAAATAGACCGCCTCCATTTGATGATGGGGAGCTGCAGCGCATTCAAGTGCCGTCCATGCTTGTGGTCACTGTGCTTGCACGGCAGCCTGGACCTATGGCACAGCCTCCTCTTGTTCTGGAACCCACTCAAAACTGGGAGGCTGGGACTTCCCTGGTGGTGCAGTGGTTAAGAATCCGCCAATGCAGGGGACACGGGTTCGATCCCTGGTCTGGGAAGATCCCACAGACCATGCAGCAACTAAGCCCGTGCACCACAACTACTGAGCCCACGTGCCACAACTACTGAAGCCCGCGCACCTAGAGCCCATGCTCCGCAACAAGAGAAGCCACTGCAATGAGAAGGCTGCGCACCGCAGCGAAGAGTAGCCCCTAGAGAAAGCCCGCGCACAGCAACAAAGACCCAACACAGCCAAAAATAAATAAATAAAATAAATAAATTTATAAAAAAAAACTTGGAGGCTTTCGGATCACTGGGTAAATGGGCTGCAATAACACGCCCAAATGAGGTATAAATTGCCTCCAAAATCCGAACAGACTCACTAGGGATTGCATTTTATCTTTGTGGTAGGCGGGGCCAGATGCAGCAATATGCCCTTCACCTTGGAAGGGATATACCGACATGCCCCAGACCACTTGACCCCTCAATTTTTTTACTGAGGTAGAAAGGCCCTGATTTTTAGTGGGATTTATTTCCTATCTCTGGCAGGAAATATCAATGGGTCTAGAGTAGTCACTACTTCCTCTCAACAGATCCAGTTAACATAAATATTGTCAATGCAATGAACCAGAATGATGTTCTGCAGAGTGAAAATGGTGACCAAGATCCCTATAGACTAGGGCTGGAGAGTGGATATCCCTGAAATAGGAGAGCGAAAGAAAACTACTGGCCTTCTCAGCTGAAAGCAAACTACTTTTGATGGTCTTTATTAACAGGTAAAGAGAAAAAAGCATTTGCCAGATCAATAACAGCTTATCAGGTATGAAGGGATTTGTTGATTTGCTCCAGCAGTGACACTATATTGGGAATAGCAGCTGCAATTGGAGTCATCACCCGATTAACTTTATGCTAATCCACTGTCATTCTGTTTACTGCACAGGCCAAATCAGCGAGCTGAATGGGGATGACTGGGGATGGATACGTGGGAATTACCATGGTGGTACTGATCTCTGCAATACCTCTAGGAATGAGATGTTGTTTTGGCTTACTATTTTCATGGGTAGAAGCAGTTCCATTAGCTTTTACCTGGATTTTCCTATCATAATAGTCTGAGCATAAAAATAAAATTGGCTGCTGCTTCATTTTAACCCTCCAAATCTCACATAAAAATGTCTTTTGAGGTGTACCTTAACCAGAAACATTTCTGGGAATTCTGGGAGACATGGTTCAGCCTAGCCAAGTTGAACTGTTTAAAAACATTTCAAAATAAACTACAGATATCTTTACACTTCAGCATGCTTTTTCAAATTACGACATTCTATTCTCTAATTATATGCCATTGTGGTACTTTGTTATACCCATTTCACAGATGAAGAAACTAAAGCACAGAGAGAGAAGGGAATGTGTCCAAGTTACACAGTAAGTGGTGGGGCTGGAGTTTATATCCGGCTCCATCTGGCTCCAAAATCTGTGCTCATTCTACTATTCTCACATTTGCCAAGCTGTAGGGTGTGCATATCTGATGGTATTTAAAAGGACTTTACATGGCACGTGGACATGATGTAAAATTACATAATAAAAAATTATTCCCTTTTTAATTATGTTTATTATTATGTCAAAGAAAAAGTCTCAGGTTAATACCAGTGTGTTTCTAACACCTCTCATCTCTGTAACATTTTCTTTTTTTCAGCTGCGTGGCATGTGGGATCTTAGTTCCCCAACCAGGGATCGAACCTGCACCCCTTGTAATGGAAGTACAGAGTCTTAACCACTGGACCCTCAGGGAAGTCCCTGTAACATTTTCTTATCTCACTTCAAAAAAAGAAAAAATCAGGCCTCAGGCTTAGAGCCTTGCAGACAACAGTATCCCTAATATATATACATATAGAGAGTCCAAAGCTGGGGGAAGCTTGCTAAGGATATATATATATATTTTTATATATAATTTATTTATTTAAATTTGTGGTAGAGGTTTGCAGTTCTTTTAAAAATAAACTTACTTAAGTAGAAAAGGAAAAAGAGTAAGTTTCCAAAAGGAAAACAATGAGTTCATTAATTTTATGCTAGTACAGGTAAAAACTGTAGCCCAAATTGTGCATTTGGTATGTGAATTACTAAAGTTTCAGGCCACTCTTCCCAACTGTGCTGCTTTTCACTAGACAAATCACTTCCCTTGAGAAAACATGTTTTATCCATAGCCTCAGTGAATGAGCACCACTAAAATATTAATTATCTGAGCATTCTTAAGCATAACTGAATCAGCTTCAATTTGCCTAGACAGATAGACATTTTAGTGGTTCATAGCAAAATGTAATAAACTGAATAACTGTAGGCTTTAATGTAATCTCACACAATCCTATTACATCCCAATTACTTTTTTGACCTTTTTAGGACAGTTCTTGACTTAAAAACACACACAATCTGCAGTTCTGAATGTCTTCTTCCTGTGCTAAGCCATGAAATCAATAGATCAGAAAGAGTTAATATCGTGCCATATCTTCCATTTGTAATAATGCTGTCCCAGGAAAGGCATAATGCATGCTTCCCAGGCATAATAAATGTTTACTGAGCATTGTTTGTGAAAAGCTCCTTGCTTTTCACTCTCATGAGTTTCAGGACCTTAATAACATATTTTATTTCCCTTAAATTAATAAACAAATTCAGGGTCAATCCTATTGCTGCAACAGAAAAGGTGGAGAGTGGCTGAGTTAGACATAGATCTGCTGCTGGAAAGAAACTCCTCTTGAAAGTAGGTTTCTAATGTGTTTAGAGGTAAATGACAGTGTCATTTATACAGCCCAGGTAGAATTATCAAGAATTATACCATCTTCACAGAGAATCATCAGCATGAAGTCCAGCTGTCCCCAGCCACTTCCACATAAGCAATGAGTTTGCCAAATGATTATAATATTGATAAATTAAGGCACTCATTCAAAATTAAATAACCAAACTACCATTTATTGAACATCTATTATGTACCAGGTTCAAAGCTATATTTGGGGTAAACAAAGCTGTGTAAGACATGCTGACTGCCCTCTGGAGACTCCTGGTTTAATAAGGATGAAAGCTAGACTAAATAAGTCCCAGTAAAATGAGATAGGGGCAAAAATAGAGGAGAGTGCCAGATATGGTGGAGGCACAGAGGAGGCTGTGGTCTGCGCTACTTGGAAGAGGCAGGGAGCACTTCATAGAGGGGAAGGGGGATGGGTAGGGTCCCAAAGGCTGAGGAGGGATTACAGAAGCTCTCAACAAAGGCAAAGGAAAGTCATTTTGAAGTGGAAACTGATTCTAAGGAGGAGGATTAATTCTAAAGTTACTGAAGTATGTTCTAAAATCATGACTCTTTGGGAATGATTATTTTTAAGGTTTATTATGACTGCATTCATTTGCGGCTTACAGAAAGCCCAATTAACAGTGCTCTAAATAGGTAAGGATTTATTTGTTTCAAGCAATAAGAAGCGTAATGTAGGCCAGGCTAGGTCTGGTATGATAGTTCAGGGATGCATCTGTAAATCAGGCTCTTTTCATCTTTTTCTTCCACTAGTACTAGTGTATAGCCCTTGTCCTTATATTTGTGCCTCATGGTCACATGTTGCAGCTTCAGGCTCATGTCCACATCACAAGCAGGAAGATAGAAGAGGGAATGAAAGGGGGAAGGGATATTACAGCTGAATCTATTCTTTTAAAAAAGCTTTTCTGGAAGTTCCTCCTAGAGACTTCAACTAACATCATAGGTCAGAACTTGCTTATATGACCATCTCATCTAAGTGCAAGGGAGTATGAGAATGAAGAATATTAGCTTTCCAATCCATGATTGAGGAAGGCAAGCAAGAAGGGAGCTGTGGATAGTTTGTGAATAGCCAATGTACAACATTAGGCACAAAGGTCTTGCAGGGGAAACAGTTCCAAACCAAAATCATGCGATTTTAGCCCTAAAATTAGTTCTAAAGGAGGTCTAACTAAACATCCAAAGGAGGAGAAAACATCTCCTTTAAGTTCTTTGTTTTGTAAATGAGACAACTCAGGCCCAGAGAGGCTAAGGGACTTGCTCAGGATCGCATAGGTAGCTAGTGATAGAGCTGAACTAGAACTCAGGTCACCTGGTTTCCAGTCCTAGGCCTTTTCTCATGTACACTGAAATGATGTGCTGAACTTTGAGTATAGTTTACATAGATCTCAATTCAAACTGCAATTACAAAATATTGAAAGTGTCTCTAATTATTATAACCAGAAAAGAAAAACAACAGTTATAAGAAATAAAAAATCTCAAAGAAACTGAAAACTTAAGATACATGAGCAAATATTAATAAAATAGTTCAATGTGTACTTGGTATCTTTTTTTTTATTAGGGTACAGTTGTTTTATAATGTTGTGTTAGCTTCTACTGTACAGCAAAGTGAAGTAGAGTTCCCTGTGCTATACAGTGTACTTGGTATCTTATCCCTGGAGAAGAGATGAAAGACCATGATTTATATTGTGCAAGAATAAAACCTCCCATCTTCTGAGAAAGAAAGATCTAAACTAAAGCTGCTTTTTCCAAGCAGAATTCAACTAGCCTAGAAAGTGTTCATCAAATCTTTCTCCTAACCCTTCTTCAGATCTGTAAAAGCAAGATGATATTCTTCTACAAGAAAGCTATTTTCAGTCCTGTGGAGCCTATTTCTGATGACAGCACTCCTGCTTATCACAGAATGTCTACAGGCTTGTCAAACAGTAGTTTGCAGAGGGGAGGATAATGAATGAGAAAAGTATTCCACAAAGACATTTTTCTTCCTTTTGCAATGAGAAAAGCCTGTTGTCAGATTATTGCTTCTTACCTAAGGGAAGGCCACTGAACATCCACACTGCAATTTAAACCATGGAGAACACAGGTTGTCTTATTAAAACGTATGTAAACATTGATTTGGAAAGAAAACTATACGAACATGTTGTAATGACTCAATAAGGAAGCAAGTATGCCAAATATTACCTTCCACTTCTAAACATTTTGAGAAAGAAACATAAGAGATGCATGATTATACATTTCTATAAATTTTATCCATCAAGACATTCATGCAAGTGGTTGCTCAGATAACCTCTGTCTAAAGTCTGTTGTTTTGATGTGAGTCAAGTATGTTGGTGGCTTATTCTTAAGTCTGTCTTTAGAGATTTTTCTCATTTTGTGATATTTTGTTTTCAAGTAATATTTTAAAATTTGTTCAAGTTATCTTAATGTCTGCTCTGAATGCCACCATTTTTTTTTTCTTATTTATTTTTTTTCCCTCCCTCTTGCGTCTCCCTCCCACCCTCCCTATCCCACCCCTCCAGGCGGTCACAAAGCACCGAGCTGATCTCCCTGTGCTATGCGGCTGCTTCCCACTAGCTATCTACCTTACGTTTGGTAGTGTATATATATCCATGCCTCTCTTTTGCTTTGTCACAGCTTACCCTTCCCCCTCCCCATATCCTCAAGTCCATTCTCTAGTAGGTGAATGCCACCATTTTGAACCCACATGGCAATTAGTGGCCTCTTTAGTCATATCACTAATGTGGGCAGAACATTATTATAATTCTATAGTATAAAAAATCATATTTTATTTTCTTGTGCTTAGCATATGGTAAGCACCCAGATATCTACTAATTGAATCAATTTATATGTGTCTTTTCATCATTCAAACTATACATACATGGCAGTGAAGTACTGTGCTTCATCTGACCTAACCCTATGTAGAATTCTTGGCCATCTTTGAGTGTGGCCACATTCTCCTCATCTCAGTGAAGTGAAGCCATTGAAGGAGTTCAAAGTATAAATGGGCTGTATATGTTATTTTTGTCATATGGATAACAGCAAGAATAAATGACCTCATTAATCACAATCATAGGATCATGGGGATGCAGAGTATGGTAGACAATTAGTGGCTATTAGTAAGTTAAAAGTGCCTGAGTTTCAGCCCTCCAAATCACTAGTATGCATTTTAAAAATTCAGTTTAGGATATTAATCACTGTCATATCTTTATTATTTTTCTGTATGATTTCCCAAGGCTCCATCAGCTTCTCTCTGCAGGAAGCACAGTTTCTTCATGTCAAAGTCTCCTCCATTTGGCTGTGCTGGGGTCATCTCAGCCCTATGAGCTCCAAGCCAGCCCAGACCCCCCTTGCCTCATGGGAAGATCCCCTTTGCTGCCTATGGTCCTTGGCTGGGACCATTCCATGCCTTTTGAAGCTCTAAATGGACAGAGTCAGGTGTCCATCTCTTATTTTCCCAGGAGGCATCTTGATACTTAGACAAAGAGGTTCATGGCCCAGAAAACCAGCTCTGCACACCAACAGGGCTGGGGAAATGAGCCTTCCAGGCCACAGAGGTCCTGCCTGCTCTTCTCCCCACAGGGAGCTCAGCTCCTTATATTTACATATGGAAAAGAGGCCCCTTCAGTGTTCAGAGCTGCCAAATGAATACCTGTTACTAGGTGACTTCTGTTTATAGCCAGAAGCTTCTGACAGCTTTGAAAACAACAAAACCACAAAACAAAAAAAAACCCATTTCTAGAACTTCTGACTTCTTTCATTTAATCAAGAAATATTTACAGAACACTATGATGTACAGAACACTGTTCTATACCAATGTATTTCAAATCTTTTTAATGGAGAAAAATATTTTGCATTGAAACCCACTCCACACACACACACACACACACAGAAACAAAGTTTCCTTTACTGAAACTTATCCTTAAAAGTGGGTATATCCTTAATATGCTGCTATTTGTTATTCCTTCCTATTTGCTTCTGTTTTATACTATTTCATTAATAAAAAGGTGGTCAGGCCACTAAGTTGATTTGTACTACTGATTGTGAACTGCAAATTGAGTAACACAGCTATAGGGGACACAAAAACCTTCTGATGGGCTAACATAGTTCCAGCCACATAGTAGATGCTCAATAAATATTAGTTGATGTACATGATCCTGTCTCCTAAGGGTTTTATAATCCCTATAAGACATTAAAAATAAGGATACCATATAAGAATTAATGAGCTGAACCTATTGTGGTAATTGTTTCACAATGTATGTAAATCAAACCATCATGCTGTATACCTTAAACTTATACAGTGATGTATGTCAATTATTTTTCAAAAAAACTGGAAAAAAAATTAATGACCTAAATCAGCTAATGAATTATGTCACAAGGAGGTAGTATAGGATTAAGAAAGGAAAAAGTGGTACAGATGGTAATTTGTGTTAAACTAATAAATGGTTATCCCTTGCAATATAAATATAATTTAGTTTTATGATTAAAAACCCAATTCTCGGTATCAATTTTCATTTGGTCTTTACTTGTGAAACATTTATGCCGTATCTAGACAAGTCAGTACAGTGAAGGGAGAAAAAGGAGCACAGTGATAAACTGTACTTTCATTTGCCTCTAAATCCAATGGGTAATATGTTATTGAAATATGTTCAGCTTTAATTTATTTATTTATTTATTTATTTATTTATTTATTTATTTGGCTGCACTGGGTTTTGTTGCTGCACGAGGGCTTTCTCTAGTTGCGGCGAGCGGGGGCAACTCTTTGTTGTGGTTCACAGGCTTCTCATTGCAGTGGCTTCTCCTTGTTGTGGACAGTGGGCTCTAGGCACGCAAGCTTCAGTAGTTGTGGCACACAGGCTCAGTAGTTGTGGATCACCAGCTTTAGAGCGCAGGCTCAATAGTCATGGCGCATGGGCTTAGTTCCTCCACGGCATGTGGGATCTTCCTGGACCAGGGATCAAACCCATGTCGCCTGCGTTGGCAGGCGGATTCTTAACCACTGAGCCACCAGGGAAGTCCCTGTTCTGCTTTAATTTTAGATCTTGGTAAATAAAGAGACATTTGAACTTTTCAAGTTCTTCACTGTGTAACATGGGATAGCCCAGTAAATGAACTTTGATATGCAAATATCTCCAATCTGAGTAGGTGTTTTTTTCTTAAAGTAGTTTAAAGATATAGAAAATTAATTTTGCTCACAGACCCACGAAGATTTAGCAGTAAAGTGTTAGGACGGTAGTTCCCAAACTTGGTTGCACATTGGAATTACCTGGGAAGTTTTTACAAATTGTACAAATGCCTGACTTCTACCCCCAGTGATGCTGATTTAACTATATGGGGTGCAACCTGGCATAGGATTTTAATGTGAAATAAAGTGTGGGAACTGTGTTAAGGGGATTGCAGCCATCCCTCTAGCCCAAGAATCCTTCAGTATCTTATGGTGATCATTTGTCCTTGCCTTGGCTAAGGTGTAAAGATGAAAATGTCTCAGTTAAAAATATCTCTTTTTTAGGATAGATGTGACATTTGAGAGAAAAGTGTTGTTGTTGTTGTTTTAAAATTTGTTTTATTTACTTATTTTTGACTGCATTGGGTCTTCGTTGCTGCCCACAGGCTTTCTCTAGTTGCGGCGAGCGGGGGTTACTCTTTGTTGCAGTGCGTGGGCTTCTCATTGCGGTGGCTCCTCTTGTTGCGGAGCACGGGCTCTAGGAGCGTGAGCTTCAGTAGCTGTGGTGCACGGGCTCAGTAGTTGTGGCTCACGCACTCTAGAGTGCAGGCTCAGTAGTTGTGGCGCACGGGCTTCGTTGCTCCGTGGCATGTGGGATCTTCCTAGACAAGGGCTCAAACCCGTGTCCCCTGCATTGGCAGGCGGATTCCTAACCACTGAGCCACTAGGGAAGCCCAAAAGTGGTGTTTTGATTTTTAGATTATCTGACTAATCCCTCTTTTTGTTAACCTAGGAAAGTAAGAGTTGACTATGTGGGTATGAGAAAAGTATTTACTAAAAGCTATCGTAAAATCCCAGAGCAGCAGAATTTTACATTTGCTCCAAGGTGATCTCGTATTTTTGATATACTGGGAAGAATTATGGAGGGAAGTGAACATTGTGTGAAAAAAGGGGGCTTGGGAGATGCTTATGAAAAAATGTTTGTTAAAGTCACATAAAAGTGCAAAATAATTGGGTTTTTATTGAATCAGGTGGGTTGGTCCATTTAATAGAGATGGGAAAAACTACAAAAGGAAGGCAATCTAAAGTCAAAAATTGAGATTGATATTTTGAAAAATAGTAGTAAATTTTGAATATTGCCTGGGGGTTAATCACTCCAGATTCTTTTAATATGGTCATTTAGCCATTACAGAGTGGCATGCCCTAATGCATACACAGCGGGATCACTTATTTGGCAATGAAAATGAAGTGGTAAGTCAGTTGTTTTCAGAACTGGCTGAACATTAGAATGACGTGGGGAGTTTTGAAAAGTCCCCAGACCTCGGGCTGCACCCCAGATCAATCACATCAGAATCTCTGTGATGGGGCCAGGTCCTGGCACTGGTGACTGCAATGTACACCCATGGGTGAGAGCCCCTGTACCAAGTAAAGAACACCGTAGATGTTGAATACAGTCCTCTCCTCCTGTCATTAGAGAATAAATGGCATTACTGAGGTGTGTCTGCACAGTTACAGTGGAGTTCTGGAATTTGGAGGATTTTCTGAAAGTTAGAACAAGTGAGGCTTCCTAAAATATTTTCTTCCTAGAGCACTTTTGTGAGAGGGGTTCATTATTAAAAATCTTGTTTTACAGACAGTTCAAAAGGTGATCCTCAAGATTAGGGACTCTAAGATAGCCAGAACCTACATACCTGTGAGGTTTTTCTATATAAGTATGGTTTGGGTGGGGAGGGACAGGGATGCAGTACATTTCTACTTGTGTGCTAACTCTGAATGATTTGGTGGTGATTTCCTGGAACATGGTGTGAGAGAGAGATCCTGAGGCCAAGTGGAGCTTCAGCAGAACAAGTACTTGGATGGCTTATGAGGTCTATTACAGATGCGGAGGTGAGCTGTGGAAACATTTATGCTACGTTTTTCCTACCTTGGGTAGCAGAAAAAGAGCAGGAGTTGTATGGTCAGAAAGGGATAAATGAGAATTCCTGTTCTGCCTTTGTGGTGATTTCAGAATATGTCACAGACTCTTGGACACACTTCCTCTAAAAAAGTGGAGTCTCTTTCTCTCTCCATTGAATGTGGGTTGGACTCAGAGATTAGCTACTAACAAATAGAATGTGGTTGAAGTGATGCTGTGGGTAACCAAATGGATAACTTCTATTTCGTTCTCTATATTTTGGATCGCTCACTCTGAGGGAAGCCAGATGCCATGTCATGAAAACACTCATCAGCCCATGAAGAGGCCCACACGGGGAGGAACTAAGGCTTCCCACCAACAACTAGCACCAGTGTGTGAGCCCCCTTGGAAACAAATCCCCCAGTCCCAGCCAAGCCTTCCAATAACTGTAGTCCCAGCTGACAGCTTGACCGAAACCTCATGACAAATCCTAAGCCAGAAGTACCCATCCAAACCATTTCCCAACTCCTTACCTACAGAGACTGTGGGAGATAATCAGTGTTTATCATTGTGTTAAGCTACTAAGTTTTGGAGGTAATTTAATATGCAGCAACCAATATAGCTATTTAGTTGCTTTATTCTCCAAGCTTTGGTTTCCTCACCTGTAAAACAGAGATAACAACTATCTCACAATGTTATTTGGAAGATAAAGTGAGTTGACAGTAAAATCGATCATTTATTGAGTACCTTTGAGTACTAGTACATGATCTTGCACTGTATTAGCCCATGAGCTCTTTCAGGGTGCAACAAACCAAAGCTTTTGGAATGTAGGCTGAGCCATACAAGCAATCCCTAAGCATTGTGAAAAGAGGGTATTTTCAGTGATATCTGTGCTCCTCTTGCATTGCATAAAGTCTGTTTTTAGCAACGTGTATTTCTAATATCTTAAGTGGAGAGAACTCAGACCCAGGCATTAGATTTAAATGTTCTCTTCCACATGTGAGGAAGTCCCTGCATTGTGAGAGTTCAGAGGAGGCGGTAGTTGAGCTTTTGGGGAAAGCTGATCACCCATCA
The DNA here is from genome assembly GCF_964165515.1 of Mesoplodon bidens. Classification (NCBI taxonomy): domain Eukaryota; kingdom Metazoa; phylum Chordata; class Mammalia; order Artiodactyla; family Ziphiidae; genus Mesoplodon; species Mesoplodon bidens. The sequence goes on along the minus strand of NC_138166.1, from coordinate 64,747,696 downwards.
TTATGAGAACAAGGAACCACTACATGATGGCTGGGGATCTAGGGAGCTGCCTTGTCTACAGCTTTGACGTTTTGCTGTCAGGAAGACCTGGATTCAAATATCAGCCTTTCCCTTAATGTCTATGTTATTTTGGTCAAATAATTCAAACTCTCTGAGCTTCTAGTATGTTATCTATGAAATGTGAATAATAATATCTACTTTATAAGATTGTTGTGAGATGTATTGAATTTAAGTACGAAAAAGTACCTAGTACAAACTTGGCACTTAATAGGTGGTCAATAGATGTAAATATTTTTTCTCTTGGGCCTCAAGTGGAGGTCAGTGCATGCAATATTCCTACGAGGTATTATTATCATCCCTATTTTATAAGTGAGGAAACTGAGGCCAGAGGCATCAACCCAAGGTCATATAGCTGATTAATGGGGTGGTCAGAATATGAACCCAGTCAGTCTTGCCCTTAAATAAAACACATACTTCTACCTCATTATTCCTTTCATAGAGCAAATATGTATGTGTATGTGACTTAAGTTTCTCTATTAGAAGAAAGTAAGATCTGAATAAATAGGCAAAGAGTAGTTTTAAAAATATATAGAAAGTATTTTTTCATATTTGCAGCTTCTGGGTGGTTTTGGTTTCCAACCATGTTTCTGATTTACTCATGTAGGATTTTCTCTTTCCTCCTCAGGTTTCTAGCTCTTTCCTGTGTTTTGGCTACTAGAAATTTCTTAGGGAATCTGCTTTGAAAGATTGGTGCATGAAAACTTGGGAACCTAGTGTACAGCAGTTAGAGGGAATTAGTATAAAAGGAAATGCATATCTGGGCTGAATTCCATGACTGCCTCTCTGTACCCTGGGCTAAGAGCTGCAGACAAAGGTCTAGGGTGAGCTGTCTGGTTGAGGAGCTCAGTGAGGTTACAGCTTGGCCACATGCTTTTGTTTTTGTGAAACAGATTTTTCTCCCAGACTTTTCCCTCTGAGGATAAGGGACAAGGTCACAGGGTTCTTTTCTAACTTCTTTAAGAGGAGAGCCCAGATTTCCTGCACTGACGCAGAAATGGCTTCCTGTTAGGGAAGTCTGTGTTCTTCAAACTGGGGATCTTGTTTGTTAACAAAGCAGAAGAGGAATGCCAGCTGGCCACTCAGGTGGGCCTCCTCTCAGGTGGGGGTCAAGGTTTATAAATCTAGAAACGTCAATCTCCGGGCACACTGAAAAAATCTGTTCATTCATATACTTCAGCCAGTATTTACTGAGAGCCTACCATATGCCAGGCATAGCACTGAGAACTGGGTAGAAGCCAAAGTGGTAAATTAGCAATATATGATGAAAAACATGATCTTCACTGGGCTAGAATGTGTCAGCGATGGTCTACTCATCCCATGTGTACTTGAAACTGGTGAAATACGTGTCACAAGGATGCAACTTGTCCTTCTTCTGTTACTCTGAGACTACTTCCAGACAGCTCTTAGCTCTCCTGGTTCCTCAGCTCCCTTCCCACATTTGGCTCTAGACATTGGCTCCTGAGGCTCTCTGACCAAGAGGGTGGACTTAATTTTTGCCTTAGCACCTCCTCCAGGAAGCGTTTTGATACTCATCCTCCAAACCATGCAACCCTGTTCAAGGCCTGGTTGGCTCTGAGGATCGGTTGCTGGCTCCCGTTGATGGTACATGATTTGAGTTTGTTATACTTCAATAAAAAGTGCAAATGAATTATTAGGTATGAGGTGACTAGAACTGGAACTACAGCCTTGGTTGTAACTGTCCCAGGTGACACTGGCATCAAAACACAGAACTGCCTATACAGAGCATGAATATAGAGTTCATAATAAAGGCAAGAATCCCAATAATCTAATAAAAGTCCAATTTTTGCCATAGTGACATGGTTATTTTAGGAGCAAAGAAATTTAATTCCCCTCTTTGCCCTGTCAGAATTCTTTTCAGCCCATTCAGCCCAGAATCATATTAGTTTGAGAGCTAGCTGTTACCCATGTGACCATATCTGAGCTGCAGTTTCCTCACCTTTTCTTTTTTAAACATCTTTATTGGATTATAATTGCTTTACAATGGCGTGTTAATTTCTGCTTTATAACAAAGTGAATCAGTTATATATATACATATGTTCCCATATCTCTTCCCTCCTGTGTCTCCCTCCCTCCCACACTCCCTATCCCACCCCTCTAGGTGGTCACAAAGCACTGAGCTGATCTCCCTGTGCTATGCGGCTGCTTCCCACTAGCTATCGGTTTTACGTTTGGTAGTGTATATATGTCCATGCCACTCTCTCATTTTGTCCCAGCTTACCCTTCCCCCTCCCCATATCCTCAAGTCCATTCTCTAGCAGGTCTGCGTCTTTATTCCTGTCCTGCCCCTAGGTTCTTCATGACCTTTTTTTTTTCCTTAGATTCCATATATATGTGTTAGCATACGGTATTTCTTTTTCTCTTTCTGACTTAGTTCACTCTGTATGACAGACTCTAGGTCCATCCACCTCACTACAAACAACTCAGTTTCGTTTCTTTTTATGGCTGAGTAATATTCCATTGTATATATGTGCCACAACCTCTTAAAGGGAAAGATTCATGCCTACTTTGCAGTTTGCAGAGTGGATGTGAGGAGAAATACTGTGATGCCTGTTCCTTGTCTAACACAGTACTGGAACATGCATGTCCACAGTAAATAGTAGTTTGTTTTCCTCCCTCTCCCAGCCCTGCCTGTTCTTCTCTCTCCTTCTCCCCCCTGCCCCCCACCCATTTGCATTCCTCTGTTTTTCCCTCTAAAGGCATCAATGAGTGTGCAGTATGGGTTCACTGGAAGGGGTACCCCATTCCAGATCATGTGGGTAGGGTGCCTGACCAGTGCCCACTGTATAGTAAATGTCCAATGATATAAAAAGGTTATATCTTGGATTTTCTGCAACAAAAAATGCATCCAAAAATAAAGAGTTGACTGTGTTTCAACAGCATATCCTTTCTCTAGACAGTGACCATTCTCTCTCTCCCTCTCTCTGTCTTTCTCTGCTCCACCCTAACCTCTCTCTTTCTTTGTCTCTTTCAGTTTTTGAATGCTTTAACAACATTTAATGTTTTCTCTCAGACTTTTTTTTTCAAATCTCCCCTTCCATTTCAAGCCTAAACTGGACCTTGCACCTGTAATGCTGGGGTTACAACACAAGTCCCAGTAACGAAAATTGGGAGGGGGGCGGTCAATGAACAGGGTTGTGTGACGATGAGTCGGAGGAACCCTGTCGCCTCCTGAGTTATGGGACAGGAGCCCAGTGAACCGGTGCCGGCGCTGAAGGGGCCCGGCTTCCTCCCGGGGGCTATGGTCTGTAACCAAGGCTGGACCCTGGCTCAGGGGCACCACCTCTGGTAATTGGCTGATTTGCTCTGATCTCTCCATCCTCCACTTTTTGGCAGCAACACACGTGCAGACAGAATCTAGCAACTGAGTACTGAACGAAGCCAGGAAAGCAGGGACATCTATATCAACTTCTAAAGGCACTGCTCATTATTATCCTAGGGGGAAATGGAAGAGTCAGCAGCACCATCTTATTGTCTTAAGGGGCTAATTTCCTAATCAGCCAAGGGGAAAATAGTTATGTCCAAACAGATGAAGAGGCACAGGCATGACAGTATGTCTGTTCTTTGGTCATCGGCAAGGAAGGGGAATCTTAAACAAGTCAGCTGGGCAGAGTGACCAGGAAACAGCATGGGTGTTGGACATGGGCAAGTTGGGTTTAGACCCCAGGTCTGTTACTTGCCATCCACGTGTCTGTGATAGACCAGTTAGCCTCTCTGAGCTTCTCCTCTCTCATGTGTAATAAAATGAGGGGGATGGTCACTCCTTCCCAGGCTGCAGTGAGGAGTAAGGAGAGGACAGTGAGAATGCCCAGCTCTGTGTCTGATACATGGTTGGGGCTCAAATGTGAGCTTCTGTTCCCTAGACCTAACCTGAACCTGTATTTCTTTTTTCCAGACCCCATGTCAGCAAGTATTTAGAAAACAAAATCATTTGCTTAACCCTCCAAAAAATATTTCCTCTTTCTAAACTCTGTGAGGCTAGTCACGGAGAGTGTTAAGCTAAGTCGGGGGAATTAAGTGCGTGATCCTCATTCCTACCCAGAGGGGCTCTGGAACCACTCTTCTTCTCGGATAATTTCTGGGTAAAATCAAAACACAGCAGCTCCACTGTGCACTCTGTAACCCGCAGAGAGGGCCTCGCTCTTTCTGGAATGAAGGAAGTGGAAAGCAGGACAAGTTCTGTTTGTGCAGGGCCACAGCTCCCTTCCCCTTGTCTCTCGGCCACGCCCTGGGGGTGTTGTGAGCCAAGGCCGGTACCCCACGGAGGCAGGGCCCCTGGGTGTTGCTGGACCTCTCCAGGCTGCCATGGGAGGTAGTGGCAAGGCTAGAAGTCACTTTAGTCTTTCCTATTTTGTGCGTTTTAGGACCATAATGATTGCAGTAACATGACTTATAATCCCCTGCGTTTTACATTGCCTTTTAATTTCCAGAATATCTCAACCTGCAAAATCTCATGATTGTCTCACCAAATTCTCAGACTTTTCAGAGCTAGAAGAGGATTAGCCCCATTTTACAGATAAGGAAATAGAGTCAGAGCAGTTTAGAGATTTGCCTTAAATAAGGTTCCATGGCAGGTGATGCTCTTGGCACATCCTCATCTGAGCACAGTGGGTAAGAGCAGAGCTGGGCATCTGACAGAACCCTGCAGAACCATGTTCCAACCCAGCTCCACTGCTTGTTGGTCGTGTGACTTCCAGGTTAGTCATCTTTGCTGAGTCCAAGTTCCGGGAATGGGGAGTAATGATGGTGGATGCTTCTTTTGGGTGTCCCCGAGGAAGACAGTATCTTTACTTCCCTGGGCCATCTCTGAGGAAGCTTTACAATCCTGGAATGTCTTCGGGGAGGGAGACATTCTCTCTCCTTATCATATGCACTCACTCTCTCCAGCTTCCAAGGCTTGTTTGCTATTTTAGTCATCTCTGAACAGAGCTTGTCAATGCCTTTGTTCAGAAGACTTGGACGTTGCAGAAATGCCAAGAAATCTGAGGAAAGTTGTCTCCCAATAGTGACAAAACCCGACCCACACTGAGAAAAGACTTTAGAGTCATTGTTTATGCTGTTTGAGGACTAGTACCAAATTTTGCTGCAGAAATGTTCATGTGTCTGATTAGCAGGTGTTGCCCTAACTTCTGTGGGGTGTATGTTATATACAGTGTGTGCACCATTTTGCCTCTCTAGCATCCAAAGGAAAATCTAAAACACATTTGGCCCCAAAGTTTTCAGATAAGAGATTGTGGCCCTATATAAGAGGACGTTTTAATATTTTCTTCCTGTGCCCCAATATGTCTTTTTGCAAGAGCCCCATTTTGCAGACTGTTGCTCTAGAGAAGTACGACTCCAAGTATGGTACAACTGCTGCTGGTCTGTGATGGGGTGAATGTAAATCAATTCAGTCGTTATATCAGCTCACTTGTTGCCTAACCAGACTTAATAAAGGAATCAACAGGTTGCTTTTCTTTGCGGAGAAGGCTCCTTATCTCACTGACAATGTGCTTTGAGAAGCACTGCTCTAGAACATGAGCCCCTATAGGACAGGAGCCTTATCTTAATTAACCATCTTTGTGTCCTAGTCCTAACCCAGGGCCTGAAACATAATAAATACTGGACACTCTCTTCTTCTCCTGTGCTGTGTGGCTTCCTGCCCCATGACGGACTCTCCCCAGCTTTTGCCTGCCTTCTGAGTCTTGCCCCCTCTCTCCCACTCTCCCACCCCCTTGCCCCCTCTTCAGACAGCTATCCCCTCCTCTGACAGCCTTCCCAGTGTCTCCTCTGCAGGAGAAATTGCCCTGTTCTGAGCCTCTATAGCAACAGGTCCACAGTTCAGTTCTTACAGTCACGATGCTTCCTTTTCAGTTATTTTACTTCGTGATTCATGTCCTCTGCCAGCTGTAAATTCCTGGGGGCAGAGACTCTGTTCTACTCAGTGTGCTCAGCACCCAACCTGCAACCTTTCTCAAAATAGGTGCTTAAGAAATATTTATTCCATGAACAAATATAATGATCAGTAATATGATCATTGCTAAATTCTCAACAGTCATCTATTGCCATGACACACGTCTAATGTGAGATTTTCAGAAATAACACTGCCTAAATTTACATCGATATGGAAGAAACTTTCATGCCCATAGAGACCATTTCTTCCAAATATTGCTCTAGTTGGCTTGACTTTGATTTACACTAAACTCTACAAGTTATAGCAAGTTAAGTACTGATTTCAATGCTTGGCACAGAGGAAGTGCTCAATAACTATTGCTGTTATCACTTTTGTTGATGTTAATATTACCAGACACATACTTTTGTGTGTATTCTCTGGGATGGAGAAATGTTTTCTGTTGAGTGAGTCTGTAATGGTTGTAAACTCTAGAGTAGCCAGTTGGCTGGCAGAAATTTGTTCATCTGTCAGCCTGGCCATTTTCTAAAATATTCTTAGGCTGCATCACACTGTGTGGTGCTAATCCTTTCCAGGATTCACAGTTGGTGGCTAGCTGACACAGCTGGTGTGCCGGTGGCATGTGGAGTATATACTGTGCTGTTGGCCCTACAGGTTGTCACAAGGAAAACTTTCTGTAACTGTGGGGCAAGTGCAGAAAAGACAGATCTGAAATACAGGTACAATTGTCACAGTCACTGAGCTCTTTGGTCTTTGGCAAATCATTCACTGGGTTTTCACTCCAGGAGCCACTGAGTTGCTGGATCATAGATGGAATCATAATCTCCTGGGGAGGAGGGGGAGTTTGTCTGTTCCTCCCATGTGCCTTTTCTTTGGTACTTCCCCTCTTTCTCTACAGCGACCCTGCCACCAAGCACTCAGTAAGCCTTTGGGATGTGACCTCTGGAAAGTACACACCATCAGGAAATTTATACTTCAGGGTGAAGTTGATTCTGAGTGGGCCTGTCCTAAGGTGCATTGATTCTCATTATTTACAGTGTTTATGTCTCATAAAACTGCCACAAATACTGAACTAGTGAGTATGGAATCCTTGCTCCTAGAGAAAATACAGGGCAGGGCTCCTGCAAGCCTCTCATTGTAACATTTTCGTCAACTGTTCAATACATAACCTTGTTTTATGTGTGTTTCTGTTCAAAGACACCTTATTTAACATATTTCTTACAAATAGTTAATTAAATGCAGTGTTTCTTTATAATAAAACAATATTTCAATTACAAATTCCTTTGGCTTTTAGCCTCATGGCAATGCTGCCCACTGTGCTTTTTAAAAATTGGTTGTCATGTCATGCATCCACAAGTTTAGTTGCTTTTTCATCTTTTCCACAGCTCCATCATGCACTGTAGGCATTACTGTAATCCCTGTCAACTAGACACCCGTTTGAAATTCCAGTTCAGCAGTAATCAACAAGAGAAAGCAGGGCTGGCTAGACTCAATCTTTCCGTGAGGGTGGTGGCAAAGTACCTTTGGTGTGTATCTAGTGTCTTTGTTGCATTGTGGTTTGGGCACTGCTCCAGCTGCCTAGCCCTAAGACTGACTCTCTGACTACCCTGGAAATTCTGTGAGCTGCTTGATGGCCTTGGATAGATTCACTTCCCGTTTAAACTAGGTAGAGTCGATTCTGTGGTTTGCAACTAAGAACCTGCATTGTAGAATGTTTAGTAGCATCCCTGGCCTTTACACACTAGATGCCAGTAGCACCCCACCCCCAAGCTGTAAGGGTAAAAAATGTCTCCAAACATTGCCAGATGTCCCCCAGGGAGCAATTATTGAGAACTAGTTTAGCCTAATCACACCTGGCAAAATTTCCTAGTGAAAAGGACTGGCAGATAATTTGAGAAGCATAATGTCATTAGACTTGTATACTATTTGAATTTGTAAATGTATGTATTTGTGCTTCAGTTAACCTACAATAACATAGCTAGATACATAGCTAGATGATAAATACATAGTTAGGTAGTCGATAGATAGATAGACAAATAAAGAGATAAATGTGTATATAGTTCATTGCACAGTGTGTGTTTGAGGTATCTTAATCAAGTTTAAAAAAACTTCTTTAGAAGAGAGATCTGAACTAGCAGACAAATTATACATCAGGTCTCACCATCTTTGGCCCTCTTTGGGCACTAAATAATGAGAATTTGCACCTTTAGTGCCTTCACATGAACTCGTTATATTTACTCAACTCACCATTTGCAAAATGGTAACCAAACAGGGATCAGGTAGACATTTAGTGTCCAGTGGTTCCTGGGCATATTTCTTCAAGCAATACAGCTGTCTGATTCTCATCAGGGACATTGTGATTTTCTAAATTTTAAATGGGTAGAAGAAGCCAGCAGTTTAAGCCTCCCTTTAAGCATGAACTCTCAATTAACTCATGCTGTATCTTTGGAAAACTCAGTTACAGCTAATAAATGTATCAGGCTACTGCTTTGGGGTTACATATTTCCTGTCTAGTTTTTTTTTGTGTGTGTGTGTGTTTTTTTGACATATTCAGATAAAGGGTTGCATAGAAGGAGAGATTTATTGGTTTGCATTGACTGTCCCTTCCTTATCATCTCACTTTACTGAACTGGAGCTAACCAACAACAGCAGCTTCCACTGTGAAAAGAGCTTGACCTTTCCAGCATTCTGCTACTGCTTCGTTCCACATTCAGGCTTCAAATGAACTCAACATTCTCCAGAAAGCAAACCAGCGTCTTTGGGCATCTTTATCCCATGATGGCAGGAACTCATTTCCTCTCAGCTATTTAATTGCCATTGTGTTACCTCAGTTTCTCTAAGATGGTTATGCTGGGGAGGCCAAAGACACAACAATTTGGAGAAACCACAGACTGAAGTGAGTGAACAGTGGGTAGGTAAAGCATAAGCATGAAAACCAAGCACATGGTATTGAGTGTATGGTGGGGGCGCAATAATTACTAGTCTTCTTACTCCTCCTCCCCTGACCTTTGACACCTCTCTCAAACTGAACTCTTCCTGATATGACCTCCAGAGCTTGGTCCTGAGCTCAGAGAACCATACATCACATATCATGTAATCAATCCAATTTGGCAACTGTTGTTGGCAACTGTATTTTTCTCTGGACTCTAGATTCTTGAGTGCTCTTTAGTCTCTGGTAATACCCTTGTTGCCAAAACTCTTTGATGGGGACAAAACACTGTCCCATCAGGAGGGACCAGGTTAAATTGTATTGAGCAATATCTACCAGCTTGGAGGAAAATTCTCATCTAGCCCAGACAAGAGGTTCTTCTGGAAAACTATGTAAAATCCAATCTTAAAATTTAATTATTTAAAAAAAATGTGCCTCAGTTGTGCTTGTGCAGCAATATTTCTTTTTTTTTTTTTTTTTTTTGCTTTACGCGGGCCTCTCACTGTTGTGGCCTCTCCCGTTGCGGAGCACAGGCTCCGGACGCGCAGGCTCAGCGGCCATGGCTCACGGGCCCAGCCGCTCCGCGGCACGTGGGATCCTCCCAGACCGGGGCACGAACCCGCATCCCCTGCATCGGCAGGCAGACTCTCAACCACTGCGCCACCAGGGAGGCCCTTGTGCAGCAATATTTCTTAATGCAAGTCCTTTATCATCTGACAGTGATAAGCTTTCTTCCCCTTACCACTAACCAGTATTATTTTATTCCTAGTAATTGTTACACACATACACACACACAAAGGCATATAGAAGATTTGGTCAATTTATCCCTTTTTCTTCCTTTATTCTTGCTTTACTGTATCTATGAGATAGTTTCTTGTTACTGTAGTTGGCTTCCTGTGTTGTTAGAGAATCTTTGGTCTCTGAAAACCGACTGACTCCATGCTAATGGCCACTCCACAATGTCAGGGTGGCCTAAGTGAGAGAAAGTTCAGCTGCCGTATTTGGGGAGTACTTTGCTATGCTCAATAGCCTCCTCTTGAAGTATGTGTGTGTATGAAGGGAGTTGGTACATCAGTCCTATCATGATCTTTCCCCTTCCGTATCCACTGTAGACCAATGGAAAAATTGGGAGTCCCAATTTTCTACAACAATTTGGCTCCACAGGAAGCTGGGACATTGGGAAAAGACTGGTGACGTGTTCATCAACCCATTTTTACTTTCTGGAGACTCAGCTAAACAACATTCCCATGCTCCCTTGCAACTGGGCAGGGCCATGTGATTAGTTCTCACTAACAGAATGTGAGACGTAAGTGTTATGTCTACTTAGGGTCAAAGCAGTTAATGGTGGGCATGGCTTCTCCACGGTCTTTCTTACATGCTGTGTTTCTGAATGTGGAAGAGCCAATGGACAAGCCTGAGCTGGCTCAAGGAGTCATTTTTGGGTAAGGTGACCAAGTCATCCAGGTTTGCCTGGGGCTTTTCTGGTTTTAGGACAGAGTGTTCCGTGTCCTGTGAAACCCTTCAGTATGAAGAAAGCTAGAATGGTTAGCCACCCTGTTCTTGGAAGACAGACATTAACCACTGGACTGAGCAGGAAGAAACTTTTACTGTATTTATCCTCTGATAATTTGGGGTTGTTGTTCTCAGATTAGCTTACCTTGACGAATACAGGTAATTTTTACGCACTCTCCCCTTTACAACATCACTTCACTCACTCTGGGATTTTCCTCCAATACCCTAGTGGTCCTTTTCTTGCCTTGACTTTCTTCACAAAATATCAGTAAAGCTTGGGATTGATTTTAATGATTTCTGTTTCCTGGACCACGTTTACTCAGATGAAAAATTGTGCAGAGCTTAAATCACTTGATGTATTAGCTATCTCTTGCTTTGTAACAAATTACCCCAAAACTTGGTGAGCTTAAAACAACGTATTTATCAACTTACGGTTTCTGCAGGTCAGGAATCTGGGAATGGCTTATCTGGGTCCTCCAGTTCAGGGTATCTCATGAGGTTGCAAACAAGTGTCCCCAAAGCTGCAGTTCTCTCAAGGCCCAACTAGGGCAGGGTGCCCTTTCCAGCTCACCCACACGCTTGATGGTGGGATTTGATTCCTTACTGGATGTTGGACTGAGGACTTCAGTTTGTCCCTGGTTGTTGGCTGGAGGGCCATGCTTAGTTCCTTGATTTATAAACCTGTTGAAAGAAGGAATGGGCTGGTCAGCAAGGAGGCAATGGCCCTGAGGAGGGGATGCAGAAGGATGGCATGATGGAAGAACAACAAGAGGCCAGATTGGCTGGAGCACACGTACAAAGGTGGTTGCAGACGTTAGGGAATGAGGTCAGAGACTGAGGTAGAATCCAGATCCAGACTTGCAGTGGCAAAGACTTTGATTTTAGTACATTTGAAGGTTTTTTAAAATTTTTATTTATTTTTGGCTGTGTTGGATCTTTGTTGCAGTGCACGGGCTTCTCATTGCAGTGGCTTCTCTTGTTGCGGAGCACGGGCTCTAGGCGTGCAGGCTTCAGTATTTGCAGCATGCGGGCTCAGTAGTTGCGACATGTGGGCCCTAGAGCACATGGGCTTCAGTAGGTGTGGTGCGTGGGCTCAGTAGTTGTGGCTCGCGGGGTTTAAAGCACTGGCTCAGTAGTTGTGGCGCATGGGTTTAGTTGCTCCGCGGCATGTGGGACCTTTCCGGACCAGGGATCAAACCCATGTCCCCTGCATTGGCAGGCGGATTCTTAACCACTATGCCACCAGGGAAGTCCTCATGTGAAGGTTTTGAGCAGGGACATTTTATTTACTTGAAGAGGATCAATGTGGCTCATGGCAGTTATTAACCAGAGTTTAAGAAATGGACTTTTCTGTTTTTATACCTCTGTCCCTTGAGCTTAGTTTATGTGTGTTGCTTGAGAGGATAAACCTTCCTAGTGCCCTGAAAAAGCAATAGATTTCTGAAACCACGTCAGACCCCAGACTGTGGTATATCCCCTGAATTAGTGGATGTCACCTGTGTGACCTCTTGGGGCCATGTGGAACCCACCTCCACACACACATGACCTGCCTCAGCATTTGAATTTCTTCCTAGGAGACACCTAACTGCTTCTCCTTGGGCTTCCCTGCCATAGGTTCATCATCCAGCCTGGAGCCCTGCACGATGCCTCAGTGCCTCCATCAGTTACTCTCAGTACATGTCACCACAAAAGACTGCCAATAAAAGTAGCTGGTACATAAGTGGACGCTGCCAGCCAGAGAGTGTGGTACGTTTTCTGCTTGTCTCTTGAAGGTGGAGCTGTGAACCCATGTGTGCATTTTATAATTTATTTGTCTAACTTCTTATGATTGGGAACTTTATGTGTCCACTTGGCTGGGCCATGGTGCCCAGATGTGTAGTCAGACTTTATTCTGGATGTTTCTGTGAGAGTGTTTTTGGATGAAATTAACATTTAAATCAGTGGACTTTGAGTGAAGCAGATTGTCCTCCATAATGTGGGTGCGCTGCATCCAATCGGCTGAAACCTCAATAGAACAAAAGACTGTTCTCCTCTGAGCAAAAATTCTGCCAGCAGATGGCCTTGGGACTGGAGCTGCAGCATTGGCTCTTCCTGGGTCCCCAGCCTGCTGGTCCATCCTGTAGATTTTCAACTCGCCTGTCTCCATAATTGTGTGAGCCAATTTCTTAAAATAGATCTCTTTCCATACACACAGTCACACATTCTGTTGGTTCTGTTTTTCTGGAGAGTCCTAATACACTTCCTCAACAGGTGTCATCTACCTTATATAAGAGGCTTGTAGAGCATTTCCCAAGAATGAGCACAGAATAGGTACTGTATTTGTCAAATGCTTACTCGCAGACAGGCACCGTGCCAGCCCTGACAGTGACATGAAGCTGAATGTGACCCATCCTGTTCCCCAAGGCTGACACCCTCACAGGGAGTTTTTGTTCTATGGCAGAAGGTGCACATGGCTTTAACTGGCCAATGTTGGGATGAAGCCCATGGGCTCTGCCACCAGGACCACCTGGGTGTGAATCCCTGCTCTGCCACTTAGCGATCATCAACATTTAACTTCTCTGAGCCTCTGTTTCCTCCTCCGTTATGTGGAGTCAGTAGTCCCCAGCATAAGGATGAGGCTGCTGAAAATAGTAGAAGAGCTAATGTATGTAGAGTATTTGGCAAATAATATGTATGCAACAGATACGTTATTATAAATACCTTATTATACGCTTGTGAAGAGCTTCAGCAAATTACTTAACCTCTGAAATACTCAGTTTGCTCACCTGTAAAATGGCCATAATGATAATAAATTATTTTTGCTATATTAAGTTTCATATTAGTAGGGACTTCCCTGGAGGCCCAGTGGTTAAGACTTCGCCTTCCAATGCGGGGGTGTGTGGGTTCAATCCCTGGTAGGGGAGCTAAGATCCCACATGCCTCGTGGCCAAAAAACCAAAACATTAAAAAAAAAAACCAGAAGCAATATTGTAACAAATTCAATAAAGACTTTAAAAATGGTCCACATCAAAAAAAAAATCTTAAAAAATTTCATATTGGTAGACCAGATTGTAAAAATACTGTTCTTTTGTGCTATATATTTTGATGCTCTCTGTCCACTGAAAATGGTGTCTGACAGCACCACAATGAAGATGTGTTTTTATGGTTAACTTTATGTCCATGATCACTTATGCAATATTCCCTTCCTCATTCATCAATTTAAGTATATGGGTATTGAGTGGCTACTCTATGCCAGGAACCATGGTAGGGGCTCTAGGTGCATAACTTACAATGTTCTCTGCAGTTTCTAGTGTGTGGGTATTATCACCCCCTTCGTAGAGGTTAGAAAATTTTGGCTTAGCTGAAAACAGAGCACTTTAGAATATGTTCAGAGATAAAGGATACCATTCTCGTCCTCACAGACCTCACCGACTCGTTAAAAATTACCCAAGAGAATCTTTGTTTGAACCCAAAGTGGTGGCATTTAGGGTACCTAATGGCACTGTCCTCTCTGCAGACACTCCTCAGGCTGTGCCTTAATGCAGCAGGAGCCCCTCCCATTCTCAGGAGTTAAGAGCTTCTTTGCTGCCCCAAGGCTGTCCTTTAGGGCAAGATAAGCACTGCAATGAAAGTAATGGAGTTAGCTAATTTACAGCGGTCTTCTTGGCTAAAATGAGCGATTTAATTTCCTGCCCTTGAAACGGCATCTTATTCGGGGAGATAATGACTCGCACAGCCTGTCAGGGTATACTCAGAGCTATCTGAATGCCCCAAATGAGCCTGTAGCAAATTACCGACCAGACACTGGCTTGCAAGACCTTGAGAAATTCTGTCTTGGTAGAACTTGGCATTCTTCCTGCCTGAGACATTTTTAATAATTTGGCTGTAGGATAAAACCCTTACTTAATTCATGGGTATGTAAAACAACTCTAGCTCAAAAGTATCTGCTAAGTCCACCCTTTCCAAATATAACTACAAATGGAAAGAGAAATTGGAAAATGTTTTCAGTGGAAAATTTCACTCCAGAGGGTCTAATTGCTCCAGACATGGTGGTTGACGCTCCCAGATCGTCCACTGGCAGCTGCTACTTCTCAAAGGATCTGATGCTCTTTTAAGCTGAAGCCCACAAGCCATGGAGTTTGTGCTTGTTTGGGGAGCAGCCCAAGCCCATCGCTGGGTATGACAGGGTCAAATATTCATCCTGAGTGAGTGTTCACTGTCTCCCCTACACCCCACCCTCTAAGGCAAATGCTGTCTTTGTCTGCCCTATCCACGAGCTTTGCTAGGGCCAGGAGAGGCAAAACTGGAGAGATGGTGGTGGTTTGTGCCTGACATGGCCAAGATATATTTGCCAAAGAGAAGAAGGAAGAGACATTGAAGGAAAGGGAAAATGAAAGGCAAGAGATGGAAGTTGCAGTTTTTTAACCTAATCTAAGAAATGACATCCTATTGCTCTTGCTGTTTGCTATTCATTAGAAGTGAGTACCAAGTCCAGCCCATACTTGAAGGGAGAGGATTACACAAGGGTACGAATACCTGGAGATGGGGATCACTGGGGCCCATCTCAGAAGACTGTCTACCATGCTTGTTGCCTCCAGTGAGGTTTGGGGCCTGTAGATTTTCCTGAGTAGTTGATGAGGAACTGATTCTCACTGGGATGTGAGCCCCCATGAAAAGAAGCCTGGCTCTAGTTCCTCTGAACAGTTTTGAATTGTTAGTATCATCTCTTAACTTCTGTTTTTGGGATGCAGTCTCTATCACTGTGATCACTTCCTATAATTTTCTTAAATTGAAGCAAGGAAGAGAACCAACATTTATAAAGGCAGACTATAGTATATAGCATGTAGGTATGCTATAGCTTATAGATATACTATAGCATGTAGGTATTCTATATATTTTATCTCTTTTAATGCTATCTATGAAGGAACTGTCATCAGCCCCATTTTCTAGATGAGGAAACTGAGGCTCTGGGGTAGAGCATCTTGCTTAATGTCACTCAGTGAGTAAGAGGAGGGCTAGGATTCTAACTCAGGCCTGTCTTTCTCAAAGCCCGTGCCCCTGCCACCTCCCTAAGCAGCAACAGCTTTGAGCTCAGGAAATTCTTCCTTAGATAGAGCAGTAGATAAAAGTCTCCTACCAGATCCCACAAATTTTCTGAACCCCAAGCAAAAACTCAAACATTTCTGCTATTCCTAGACAATGGGCTCTCTGATCTGACATAGGGCTGAAACTATAAACAAATAGAATATGCAGCAAATTACTTGCCACGTGGCAGTGCAGTCGACTGGTTGAGTGGTTGAGCTTTGGAATTCGACAGACCTGAGGTGTTCAAATGCCAGCTCTGCCGCTTTTCATCTGTGCCATCACGGCCAATTGCCTAATCCCTCTGACACTGTTTCCCTAACTGTCAAATGGAATTATTGTGAAGATGAGATGGTCTTAATGTATATAAACCTCAGGGCTTAGCACATAGAAAGGCCTGAATACCTTCTGAATAATCCCCCTGCTCCCTCAGTATTCCAAATACTATTCACTTAATGTGTGTACCTTTGTTTTGGTCAGTCTCTTCTGGGCAAAACCAAGTCCCAGGCACATAAGGATATTTGTCAATGGAAGTCAATTCTTGGTGCATGTCAAGACCCACGTTGTAAATTATTTTGTGCAAAGTGGAGCCCATCTAGCTGCCTCACAGCAATTGTCACTCAGCGCTCTGTTTCTTCACCTATTTCTACAGGAAACCCAGAAAAGCAGCAGTGTCTTCTGCTGGTGGAGACTTCTACAGGGATCTTGGGGACACAGATGCAGTCTCAGACAAGTGTTTGCTCCCAATTAAACAAGCCAATAGTTCAGTCCTCTCCTTGGGGTGGTGGTGGGAGGCAGAGGAGGGCTGAGGGAGTAGCCAAGAGAGTCATGTCCTTCACATGGAAACATGAAGCCAGAGGGCAGGCTACTCTCCCAGCCCAGTACCCGGGTTTGCCATCCTTGTACTTGGCTATGCTATAATGCATCATTTCCTCATTCTTAACCCCTCTCTTCTCTTACCATGCTCTTCAGCAGTCGTACGTGGGATCATTAGTGATGGCTCCAGGAAGAAGGGGGAAGTGCTTACAGACCTTGATTATGTGACAAGAACCCAGAGTCAAATCTCTAGTTAAAATGTCTCCCCGTTGTTCTACTGGCTTAAGCAAGGTCCTTGCCTCATCCTGCCTGTGTCATCTTGTCTCCTGGTCCACCACACGGAGACAATGTGTAACTTTGTCTTAGAATATTCATATTTTACTCTCTCCCCAACTGACCTGTAGGACCAACGTGATTTCAAACCCCCTCTGTTCTCTTGATGCTGGACATAGAGAAGGGGCCCAAGAGTCAAGACAGTCAGCATGTGACAGATGCTCACCGCTGACAGGGAGAAGACAGACATGGCCAAGGTAAGGTGAAGGTCACTGTGGCTGGCAAATGTCTCCCATTTCTCTTGATAATGCTCTCCTTACCCCTGTCATAGGATGTGGGTTGTTAAGTGTAGGGAAGGAGATGAAAATGGGAGTGGATCATGATATGTGATATGGGATAATATGTGATGAAAAAAGAGTTTCCTCTTTTTTTAATTAAAATTTTTTTATTTTTTATTTTATTTTTTTTGGCTGCACTGCACAGCTTATGGGATCTTAGTTCCCTGACTAGGGATTGAACCTGGGCCACCGCAGTGAAAGCACTGAGTCCTAACCACTGGACCGCCAGGGAATTTCCCCCAATTAAAAATTTGTGGCCTCTCGCGTTGCAGAGCACAGGCTCAGCGGCCATGGCTCACAGGCCTAGCCGCTCCGTGGCATGTGGGATCTTCCCAGACCGGGGCATGAACCTGTGTCCTCTGCAACGGCAGGCGGACTCTCAACCAGTGCGCCACCAGGGAAGCCCTAAAAAAATTTTAAAAGCCTGTTCAGAATGTCTGGGAGCTTGGGCTTTACATACCTTGCCTCAGTTACGCTGGGCTCCAGCCAGAAATAAGGTATCAATAAAATTTCCTATGATTTGGTGAGTTTCCTATGATTTTGTGACTCTTGGTCTTACTTTAAGTGACTCGAAGAACCCCAAAGTGCCATGCCTGCTTATAATGCTAACATCACCCCCATTTTTGACGCTGGCTTCTTGTCATCTGTGTGGCCTTCCATGCATGCAGCTCATTCACCATTGTGAATTTTGACACCTCTCCCATTACTCACGCCCCACATTGTGTGGTCCCTTCCCCTGGCTAAAGAAGCATGGCTCAGATCTTCCCAGGAAACTGCTCTGTGTGTCTGTAATCTGGTCACTGTCTTGGCTGTTTTACTACTTCTCTGACTGTTGTCATCCTCATTGGTTTTTCTTGTTCTTTCTGGGTCTTCATATTTTTGTTCCTTAGTAGCTATGGCAACCACTTTTTCTTTTCATTCATTTTCCCCCTGGTCCAAAAAGCTCATTCACTATCAGTGTTTAAACCACTATCATGTGATGAAGCTTAGAAGTCTGTGTCTCCAGGTAGAACTTTCTCTGGAGCTCCATATTCTATGTCTATCCAAATTTTTCCTTGAATGTCCTAAAGGATCCTCAAACTCATCCTGTCTAAAGCTAAGTCAATTCCCTACCCCAGCCGGCAAGCTCCTCTCTTGATTTTCCTAGTTACTAGGAGATGTCACCACTTGCCCAGATTCCAAAGCCAGACCTCCCACCCCTGCATTCCTCCTTGATTCTTGCTCTTTCTCATCCCACATCCAATACGTCCTAAAGATTTTACCTCCTAAATGTCTCTTTCATGTGGCCCTTCCCACCTCACCTTCCATTTACAGCCCTAGCCTCACCTCTTCTTACCTGGGCCGTTGTTTTCATTAGCTTTCTAGTCTTCTTGCCTCCATCTGATGCCTTCCATTCCCATTCCTTAGTTACCAGAATGGTCTCTATAAAATGAAAACCTGACCATGACACTTTTCTTCCCACACAGCTGTTGCAATATAATCTAACTCCTTTTCATGGTATACACAGCTCACTGTGCTTTGGCTCCTGCCTCCCCACCCCTCTCACTCCCCTCCCATGGGGTCCCTCACCCTCTACACTAGCACATCTCATACATCATGTGATTTAATACATAATAACCTTTGCACCTGCTGCTCCTTTTGCTGGAAATGCCCTTTACTTCTTATGTCCGTTGGGCAAATGCAGGCTCATTATTAAAAACTCAGCTTGGATGTTACCCCAGTGAATCCTTCCCTGAACCCTCTCCCAAAGTCAACCATTCACCCCTCAGCACCATGCCACATCTGGTATGCACTTTTATTGAGACCCGTATGACACTGTACTGTCCTGTTTGTTTATGTGCTTAGCTACTTCCCAAACTGTGAGATGCTGTATCTTTAGCAACCATCACAGTGTCTTATAAGAGATATATGCCCAATAAAAGTTTGTTGACATCAACTTAATGTGCGTGCCTTCTTATGTTTTCCCCATAGGATCTTTCACATATAAAATAATACAGTTTGAAAATTTTCCTTTTTTTTAACCTTTATAAAGCCTTTCTCATATGAAAAGAGCAAAGAATATTTATACCAGTGACTCATTACGTTATTTGAAATAAAAGCATCTGAGTAGATCTTTGGAAAGGTGAATTTCCAACAAAATAAAAACATGGTAAAATTTGTTGTCACATGTCAGATTACATGGAATCCAGTTATCAGTGATGTATTTGCTCCAAAGTTTTCAGTCTGAGGCTTGGATGAAGCCCTGGACGGAAGCCCAGAGCCTCGAGTCCTGCCTGGCACACTTCAGACTCTTGGCAAATCTTTATTAAATGAATGAACCTCTCTGGGCCTTAGCTTCCTCCAGAATGAAGGGAGGGATGAGAGTAGATTGCATCTCAGCCTTCTCTCTGCTCCCATGTTTTATGATTCTGATTTAATTACAAACACAGAGCAACTTAGAAGGAATGGTATAACTGCTTGTCATTGGAGAGATGGCTCTATCTATGAATGGACATTCTCTAATGGGGTTTCTATCTTTAAAAAATCTTTATCATTATTATTTTTGCTTACAAAGGTAAATGCATGCTCCCTAAATACCCTTAGTACTTTGGTGTATAATATTTCAGATGAGTTCTTATGCATGTACAGGCATACTTCGTTTTATTGAGGTTTGCTTTATTGTGCTTCAAAGGTATTGCATGTTTTACAAATTGAAGGTTTGTGGCAACTTCATGTTGTCAGATGATAGCAATAAAATATTTTTTTTAATTAAGGTATATATATTGCTTTTTAAGACATAATGCTATTGCACACTTAATAGACTACAGGATATTGTAAACATAACTTTTACATGCACACACACACAAATTTGGTTGACTCGCTTTATTGCAGTATTCACTTTATTGTGGTGGTCTGTAACTGAATCTGCTATATCTC
This sequence comes from Mesoplodon bidens, assembly GCF_964165515.1. Classification (NCBI taxonomy): domain Eukaryota; kingdom Metazoa; phylum Chordata; class Mammalia; order Artiodactyla; family Ziphiidae; genus Mesoplodon; species Mesoplodon bidens. The sequence continues at coordinate 64,727,883 of NC_138166.1, read as the reverse complement.
CGAGGTATGCCTGTACCTGTACATAATTAAAATCAGATTTTTTTGGCCATTGATTACTTTTTAAAAAAAACTCATCAAAATATCATGAACATCTTTCAGAGACAATTTTCTTTATGGAAAAAGGCAGTGAAATTCTTTGGTGGTTGATGTCAGTGGCTTCTGTTAAAAATATAAATAATACTCTCCTCTTTCTACCACACTCTTGACCAGACATCTGAGGGAGGGGGAGTCCCTAACCTGGAATTTTGTTTAAAATACAAATTCCCATCTCACATTCCATATAATTCCTGGCAATCCCTTGAAAGTTCTGCTCACTTTTAGCCCTGGAATGCCTTCATTAGCACCTTTTGACTGCTGTCATTGAACAAAAAAACTGGGCTTTTGGTACCTATAGGAAATGCCATGAGGGGGTGCCAGGGAACCCACATCCCTAAGACTTACAACATTCATCTTCGTTTGTAGTTCTTGTTCTCCCTCCTCCACCCCCTGCTTTGAGGCTATAGCTCTTCCAGGGGCAGCCCAGCTAAGTAGCCTGAATCCCTCCTCCTCTCTGCCCTCCGCCTCCCACATCTCACTCTGGGGGCTGCTTAATATGCAGCCAGCATCCACTCAACATAATGTGCCTTTACCTGCCAATGTGCTTTGAGGGATATTGTGAGCATTAAATTTGCCATTTACATTTTCATGTCTGACATAATTGAGGAATGAATGCTCTTATGAAAATTAAACTTGTGGTTCTCCGGGGCTGCTGTAACCCTGTTAAAATGTAATGTGATTTTTGATGCTTCTTCTTGAGGTTTTTATTAAATAGAATATCAGGATGACTAATTCCCTGGGCCTAAATGCAGGCTGGGAAGCAGCATTATTGATGGGGCCGTGTCCAAATGGTCCTCCGTGCTCAGCCTCTAATGGCCTAATAATGCATTATACTTGAATCAGAAATACTTTGAGTCGTAGTGCTTATTGCCATTACTGAAAACACCTGGATGCTCCATTCATCAAGGTTACATCCAAAGGAGCCCATTTGTTTATTAGGCTGTCAGTAAACATCTCTATTTGTTCTGGGTTCAGTCACATTTGGCCACACTGGAGAGAGAGCTCAGATCCAGCCTGGGGATCTCTTGTGGTTTCTCCTGATTTGTTTTCTTGTTAAGAAAAAAGCAAGCTAATGAGAAGTTGGGAGTGGCTTTATAAAGAACGCACTTTACCTCACGTAATCTGCCGTGATGGAAGCAGAGATTGGGGAGGTGGGCTCCTGCAGAGGCCCCTGGAGGCTCTGTCATTCAGCAGCTGCCAGAATGGCCGCTCTGCTTTGCTGGTCCTCTCACCCGGTGCTGATACCCACCAGCTCGGACACTCTGCAGCCCTGCAGCCCTCGGGCATGGATGCGCCGGGCCCACACACCCTGGAAGGGCATATCTCCCCTGTCTGCCTCCTCCCACAGAACAAAATCAAATTCCTCTCTCTTTGGGTGGCCAGAGAGTGACATTTCCCTTTCACAGACATTTCCTGACTTATGCCCCTGTCAGGAGAACTTGGCCACAATATTGTGCTTAAACTGGAAATGCTTCAGGATGCCTTTTTAAAAAGCCATGTTTCAAAGAAATTATAAAATGCAACGAACATCCCCACTGCATGAAACAGAAGTATATTTATGACGTTTTGTTCATGACTTAATGACTCTTTGTTAAGTAAAAGGATGCCTGTGTAACCCCATTGGGTCAAGATCTAAAACACCGCCGCACCCAGGAGCCCTCTGCCAGCGTCCCACCCAGACCCCTCCTGCTGCCGAAACTGAGACCGAAACTGAAAAGCTTCTCCCCATGGTTGCTCATCTCTGCTGGGGTGCTGTCTTGGCATCTATTCAAGCATGGGAGGCAAATGTTTCCACACCCCCTACAACTGTGTTTTTTGTCTCATGAAACAAAGCAGGAAGGGCTGAATTTGCATCAGTTAAGAATTACATACTCGGTGAGTATTCCATAATTGCCACCCCAAAAAGGGAACAAAATCTGTCCAAGATGGATGTGTGTTGGTCTTCAAAAAGCAGGTTCTGGGCTTCCCTGGTGGCGCAGTGGTTGAGAGTCCGCCTGCTGATGCAGGGGACACGGGTTCGTGCCCCGGTCCGGGAGGATCCCACATGCCGCGGAGCGGCTGGGCCCGTGAGCCATGGCCGCTGGGCCTGCGCGTCCGGAGCCTGTGCTCTGCAGCGGGAGAGGCCACAACAGTGAGAGGCCCACGTACCGCAAAAAAAAAAAAAAAAAGCAGGTTCCCCTCAGCTTTCATTGCCTCTCTGGGGACTGCTCCGTGATCTTTTCAGCCTCCCTCGCTATGGGGGTCAGAGGAGGCCTGAGCTGTAAGCCCTGGAGGCTGTGGGGCAGGATAGGGCAGGGCTCAGGTTGCCTGGTCTGTGGGCCCACCTGAGGGAAAGGTTATTCTGCTCAGAGGGACGGTCTGGCGACTTAGGTCACAGGTGTTTGGACTGACACAAGTGACCTCTGTTAGCAGCGTTTGTTTTTGAAGCCTCTGGGGCCAAGAGGGGAGTCGGATAGGAAAATTTGTTCTCTCCTGCAAGTAGGAATTACCTGAGCACCATTCTCTTCCCTGAAGCCCTCAGAAGCTCTCCTTTGTTCACAGTTCTACCACTGGGGGATGCATCTGGCTGGGGTGAGGCAAAGACTTTTATACCTGCTGCTTTGAACCCCCTTCTTGCTTTTGTAAAACATAAGCAGAAATCTCAATTAAATAGAGTTGGGAGACCAGCAGGGGGAGCTCTGACACTCTGCCTCATCCCCGAATCCAGGAAGAAGAAACATTCTTTTTCTTTCCTCCAAAGTGTAGGCTTTTAGGGTATTAAGCAAAATAATTTAAAGCAGTCTTATTTGTGCATCTGAATGACATGAAGGCCTGTTAAAATACAGACTGCTGCCCAACCCCAGATTTCTGCTTCAGTAGGTCTGTAGGGGCCCAAGAATTTGCATTTCTAACAAGCTCCTGCTGCTGCTGGTGGTGGTGCTGGTGGTCCTGGGACCACACTCTGAAAACCACTAATATAAAGGCTAGGGACATGGGCACCCAGAAAGCCTAAAGGAGAACAACAAAATAAAAATACAGTATCTTAAGTCTTCAGGGTGCAAACTTCTAAAGCCACATCCAAGAGAACAGAATACAACAAGCTTTGTAAAAGAAAATACATGTTTATGTTATGGAAAGTTGACAGGATTGATGGAAATAAATCCGTCCCCAAACAAATCCACTTATTTAGTAAATGAATAAAGTAAATGAGGTTAAAAAAAAAAAGTAAAGTAAATGAGGGCCATCCTATGAAATGGATTTACTGTAAGAAACTGTAATCATTCATCCTGTTTCTAGCTTCTGATGGCAAGTGCGGGGATTCCGGGGAAGAGGAAGCCGTTTCTCCTTAATGGCCCAGGCTCCAGTGAAGATGGAAAAGATGTGGCTTCCTCCCTCCTTCCCTTATCCTGGCCTCATCAGAATCACAGCTTCTTGAGGTCAGAGCTGCCGAAGATAGCTTTTCTTCGAGAAACGTGAAGCCCTTAGAACATGTATCTTCTCTGACCTTAACTGGTTGCTGTGTGTGTGTGAGGGACACCTGGTGTGACGTGATTAGCCCACCCGGGTGGTTGTCACCCGTGCCACACATTAAAGTCCCCTGGGGAGACTAATAAGAGTACAGGTGCCTGAGTTCTTTCTCCACTCAGAGCCTCCTCTAAGGGAGGTTGTTTCTCTGTTTTTCTTTCTTTTTTTTTTGGCCGCACCACAAGGCTTGTGAGAATTCAGTTCCCCGATGAGGGATTGAACCCGGGCCCTCAGCAGTGAGAGCGCAGAGTCCTAACCATTGGATCACCAGGAAATTCCCCCTCTGTTTTCAAGTCCTGCAGTGGATTTTGATGTGCATTCAGGGCTGGGAATCCCTGCCAGCAGTCCTGGTATAACAGAGCCCTTGATTTGTCCTGCTGCTCCTTTGCCTCCTCTTCTGTGTTTTTTCTGTATTTTCCCCTTATGTTTTTTCAGAGCCTGGCACAGGGGGTCAGCTGATGGTTTGCTGACAGAGTCTCTCCTTGACCAAACTTTAGTCAGGCTCCTCTGAGCCTTCTTCCCAAATAGGCCTTGACTCTTGGGCTTTTGTCTGTCCTTGCACCATCTAAATGTAGCCAGAATCCTGCTAAGTTGGTTTAGCCAGAAGCTCCCCACCTCAATATCTGATCTGGTTTCTCATCCTCCACCATGCACCAGGGGGTGGCTGATCACCCTGGTCTGCCTTTAGCAAGAATCCTATTAGGTCAGTTTAGTCAGAATCCCCCTCCCCTGATGTTTCCCCTTACTAATTTTCCATCCACTGACTCCCACTGGGCTCCTTAAATTCCCACTCTTTCTTGTTGTATTCAGTGGAGCACAATCTCTCTCCCCTACTGCAAAACCCCACTGCAGTAGTCCCTATACCTAAATCAATGTCTTGAATAAAGTCTGCCTTACTGTTTTAACAAGTGTCATGAATCGTGTTTTCTTTAACATCACTCAGCTGAGAGGCCTGTCTTGAGAGTTCGCCCCTTGGATGCAGCATTTTCCATTCTGTGGTCCTAGAGACACTAGTGTCCCTGATAGGTTAAGAGAAGTTCTATGAGAGAGAAAAGGGAGGGAGGGAGGGAGGGAAGGAAGGAAGGAAGGAAGGAAGGAAGGAAGGAAGGAAGGAAGGAAAAGAGGGGGATGGGGAGCAGAAGGGGGAGAGGGAGAGAGTTCTGTGGTCACCTAGTTTTGGAGGACATTGGAGAAAAGAAATTCAAAAGTTCTTTTTCTGCAGGATTTTTATCAGATTCTTTATTCTACTAATATGAATTCCCACTTTATTTTTCGGGGAATACCATTAACATCTCAGAGGATAGATTTATACCATAGCTTTGGTATCATTGCAATCCAGCTTTTCAGCCCCCTTTTGCCACTGACCAGGTGCCTGGGAAAAGTCCTTCTCTGTTTCATCAAGTGTAAAGTGGACACAATGACAATCCCACCTTATGGGACTGCTGGGAGGATTAAATGAGCCAATGCATGCTAAGTGCTTAGCTCAGTGACTTTGGATATAGGAGGTGCTCAGTTTAAATGATCATTACCCAGGGACTTCCCTGGTGGTGCAGTGGTTAAGAATCTGCCTGCCAATGCAGGGGATACTGGTTTGAGCCCTAGTCCAGAAAGATCCCACATGTCGTGGAACAACTTAGCCCGTGCACCACAACTACTGAGCCTGCGCTCTAGAGTCTGCGAGCCACAACTACTGAAGCCCACCCTCCCTAGAGCCTGAGCTCCGCAACAAGAGAAGCCACCGCGATGAGAAGCCTGTGCACTGCAATGAAGAGTAGCCCCCGCTCACCGCAACTAGAGAAAGCCAGTGCACAGCAATGAAGACCCAATGCAGTCAAAAATAAATAATATAAATAAAAATAAAAAATAAATGGTCATTACCCAGTAGAAGGATCAGGAGTGCCTATGAAGGACTAGAACAGGAAGAGGATGAAGTTCAGATACAGTGGAGTCACGACCAGGCTGGTTCCTGGGGACCAGCGAGAACTGGTTTGGAAACAAGACCACAGACTCAAAGTTTTGCAGTTTGATTTGTCATTTACCCAAGATCTGCATGGAGAAGAAATGAGGGGATCACAAACCATAGGATGGAGACCACCACCATCCAGTTTTTCTTTAAATCGAGGTAAAATTCATGTAATATAAAGTAACCATTTTAAAGTATACAATTCAGTGGCATTTAGTATACTCACAATGTTGTGCAACTATCACCACTAAATAGTTCCAAAACTTTTTCATCACCTCAAAGAGAAACCCCATATCCGTTAAGCAATCACTCCCTACTCACCCATCCACCCAGACCCTGGCAGCCAACACTCTTCCTGTCTCTGGATCTACCTATTCTATTCTATTTCATATAAGTGGAATAATTAATATGTGACTTTTTTGTGTCTTGCTTCTTTCACTTACCATAAAGTTTTCAAGGTTCATCCATGTTGTGGCATGTATCCATACTTGGCTCTTTTTTTGTGGCTGAATGATATTCCAATTGTATGGCCATATCACATTTTATCCATTCATCAGCTGGATATCTGGATTGGTTCTTTTTGACCATTGTGAATAGTGCTGCTATGAACTTTTATGGACAAGTTTTGTTTGAATATCTGTCTTCAGTTCTTTTGGATGTATACCTAGGAGTGGAATTGAAGAGTCAATTAGGCTAATTTTATACTTAACTTTTTGAGAAACTGCCAAACTGTTTTTCACAGTGGCTGCACTCTTTTTCATTCCCACCAGCGGGGTATGAATTTTCCAATTTCTCCACATCCTCACCAACCCTTTTTATTGTCTGTATATTTGATTATGGCCATCCTAGTGGGTGTGAAGTAGTATCTCATTGTGGTTTTGGTTTGCATTTCCCTAATGACTAATGACGTTGAGCACATCCCTCAGTTCTTAACAGTCAACCTGGTGGGTTTTCTTCCTTCCAGGAACTGCTTTGGGATCCACAGGGAAGGTAGGGTCTTGTACCACAAGGAAACAGACATTAAAGCCATTCTGTTTGAAAAAAATTTTAAATATATTTTTTAAAGAACACTGTGAGCCACAATAAAGATGGCAAAATAGATATCTGAAATTCAGATACACATTCAAAAAGAAAGTGAGTCACTGTATTGACTTAGAAGGACAAAGAGGATGATGAAATTGAGGATAGCTTTTGAGTTGAGATTTGTAACTTTTAGAACATTGGACACAAATTCTGTTAGTCCAATTGACCCTCTTCAGAATCTCCTGGAGACCCTTGGGAATCCTTTAAAGGTAAGGAGCCACTTTGTAGACTCAAAGTCAGACCCTGCTTTGGCAGGTGAGGGGAAGGCTTTCAAGCTACTCATGCTGGACCAGAGACCAGAAGTTGCCTGGGGATTTCATAAGACTTTTAACCTTGATGTATTTTCTTATTAAGTCACTTCCCAGGACAGTATTAAAAATGCTGTTAAAGTGGATGTGGAGGCTTGCCTATCAGTCGAGCAGACACTCCTAGGAGGATGGGATGAGCTATGTTGTCCTAGGTGGTATTTCTAATCCTGTGACCTGTATGCTGTCTAGAAGGAGGTGGTAAAACCTCTGCTAAATGCCCAGAGGGAGAAGTTCCTCCGTGGCTGGGTGGTGGGGGTGGGATAAGTTTAGGGGGAGAAAATTGCTGTCCCCTGGGATTAGAGGCAAGAGGTGCCCATGGAAACTTTTCTATCCTCCCTTCCTCCCTTTTCCCCTCCTTTTCTTTCCATTGCCACTTTCAGAAATGTTCTGAAGAATAGATTTTAGGAGGTATTATAAATAAATGTTAAGAACGAGGCAAATCTAGTTGGCTGTTATAGCTTTTAAATTGGATCTTGTAAACCAGTTAGGGCAGACTTCAAGACTAGAGGCTTTTTTTGTAGAAAATAGTTCAGAAACACTTGGAAAAGGTCCTGAGAAAAAGGTCATTAAAATACTGTTTTTATCATTCTCTTAATGTGGTATATCACATATATTTATTTGCATATGTTGGACCATCCTTGCATCTTGGGAATAAATCCCACTTGACCATGAAAAAAAAAATACTATTTTTACTTTTTTTTTTTTTTTTTCGGTACACGGGCCTCTCACTGCTGTGGCCTCTCACTGCTGTGGCCTCTCCCGCTGCGGAGCACAGGCTCCAGACGTGCAGGCTCAGCAGCCATGGCTCACGGGCCCAGCCGCTCCGCGGCATGTGGGATCCTCCCGGACCGGGGCATGAACCCGTGTCCCCTGCATCGGCAGGCAGACTCTCAACCACTGCGCCACCAGGGAAGCCCTGTTTTTACATTTTTGAGGAGTAACACATTCACAGAGTTCAAACTTCAAAAATTAAGAGTAAAACACTGCAATGTCTCCTTTCTTCCCTGTCAGTCTCCTCAGTTCTTGCTCTTCTAACCTAGTTTCCACTATTGTTAAAGTCTGGTATAGCCTTCCAATGTCTATGCAAAGACCAGAATCACAACTAACACCTGAACAATCATCGATAGGAAGACACTGGAACTCACCAAAAAAGATACCCCACATCCAAAGACAAAGGTGAAGCCACAGTGAGATGGTAAGAGGTGTGCAATCACAATAAAATCAAATCTCATAACCGCTGGGTGGGTGACTCACAAACTGGAGAACACTTATACCACAGAAGTCCACCCACTGGAGTGAAGGTGCTGAGCCCCACGTCAGGCTTCCCAACCTGGGGGTCCAGCAACGGGAGAAGGAATTCCCAGAGAATCAGACTTTGAAGGCTAGCGGGATTTGATTGCAGAACTTTAACAGGACTGGGGAAACAAAGTAGTATGCTCCTTCCCAGGGGGAAGGAGCAGTGACCCCATAGGAGATTGAGCCAGACCTACCTGCTAGTGTTGGAGGGTCTCCTGAAGAGACGGGGGTTGGCTGTGGCTCACCATGGGGACAAGGACACTGGCAGCAGAAGTTCTGGAAAGTACTCCTTGGTGTGAGCCCTCCCAAACCCTCCCAGAGCCTGCCAATAGCCCCACCAAAGAGCCCATGGCCTCCAGTGTTCAGGTGCCTCAGGCCAAACAACCAACAGGGAGGGAACTCAGCCCCACCATCAGCAGACAAGCAGATTAAAGTTTTACTGAGCTCTGCCTACCAGTGCAACACCAAGCTCTACCCACCACCAGTCCCTCCCATCAGGAAGCATGCACAAGCCTCTTAGATAGCCTCATCTACCAGAGGGCAGACAGCAGAAGCAAGAAGAACTACAATCCTGCAGCCTGTGGAATGAAAACCACATTCACAGAAAGATAGACAAAATGAAAAGGCAGAGGGCTATGTACCAGATGAAGGAACAAGATAAAACCCCAGAAAAACAATTAAATGAAGTGGAGATAGGCAACCTTCCAGAAAAAGGATTCAGAATAATGATAGTGAAGATGATCCAGGATCTCAGAAAAAGAATGGAGGCAAAGATTGAGAAGATACAAGAAAAGTTTAACAAAGACCTAGAAGAATTAAAGAACAAACAAACAGAGATGAACGATACAATGACTGAAATGAAAAATACACTCGAAGGAATCAATAGCAGAATAACTGAGGCAGAAGAACAGATAAGTGACCTGGAAGACAGAATGGTGGAATTCACTACTGCGGAACAGAAGAAACAATAAAGAATGAAAAGAAATGAAGACAGCCTAAGAGATCTCTGGGACATTAAACACACCAACATTCGCATTATAGGGGTCCCAGAAGGAGAAGAGAGAAAGAAAGGACCTGAGAAAATATTTGAAGAGATTATAGTTGAAAACTTCCTTAACATGGGAAAGGAAACAGCCACCCAAGACCAGGAAGTGCAGAGAGTCCCAGGCAGGATAAACCCAAGGAGAAACACGCCCAGACACATAGTAATCAAACTGACAAAAATTAAAGACAAAGAAAAATTATTAAAAGCAACAAGGGAAAAACGACAAATAACATACAAGGGAACTCCCATAAGGTTAACAGCTGATTTCTCATCAGAAACTCTACAAGCCAGAAGGGAGTGGCGTGATATATTTAAAGTGAAGAAAGGGAAGAACCTACAACCAAGATTACTCTACCCGGCAAGGATCTCATTCAGATTCGATGGAGAAATCAAAAGCTTTACAGACAAGCAAAAGCTAAGAGAATTCAGCACCACCAAACCAGCTCTACAACAAATGCTAAAGGAGTAAAATAAACAAATGGGAACTAATGTAACTTAAAAGCTTTTGCACAGCAAAGGAAACTATAAAAAAGATGAAAAGACAACCCTCAGAATGGGAGAAAATATTTGCAAATGAATCAATGGACAAAGGATTAATCTCCAAAATATATAAACACCTCATGCAGCTCAATATTAAAAAAACAAACAAACAAATCAAAAAATGGGCAGAAGACCTAAATAGACATTTCTCCAAAGAAGATATACAGATGGCCAAGAGGCATGTGAAAAGCTGCTCAACAGCACTAATTATTACAGAAATGCAAATCAAAAGTACAATGAGGTATCACCTCACACCGGTTAGAATGGGCATCATCAGAAAATCAACAGACAACAAATGCTGGAGAGGGTGTGGAGAACAGGGAAGCCTCTTGCACTGTTTGTGTGAATGTAAATTGATACAGCCACTATGGAGAACAGTATGGAGATTATTTAAAAAACTAAAAATATAAATGCACATACAAGCCTATTATTTCCCTTCTGTTTTACAAGCGGTTGATTATTACTCCACGTTCTGCACTTTGCTTTTTAACTCAACAATATAACCTCTTCTGAGCTCAGATGCAGTCTGTCTTACTTATCCTTGTTGTTGTTAAAATATCACCTCTACTTGGACACTTTCTGGCTCTTTCCTGCTGACTTCTTGTCAGATATGATTAGACTGTCATAACTTTTATTGAATAACGTAGCTGCAGACTCGCTCTCAGGAGGGGCAGAAGTGTCACGGCCAGCTTCCTCTTGCTGCTTGCTTTGCTTGCATTATTATTATTATTGTCATGTGCAACCTGCCATCCCTTGGCAGAAATCTTTTAAAGCTACTTGTCTATTTCCCGAAGGCTAGTTTAGTTAAATCTGAATCCCAGAGTCATACACCAATGTAACTGTGCACACGTAAAGTACATAGGGCATGAGACAAGGGAAGCAAGTGAAGGAGAGAGTGAAGATCTCTGTCCCAGGAGCCCATCTGCCATCAGGAACTCTCAGGCCACTTGACTGTGCCTGGCTCAGCTGAGGACCCCTTAAGGGCCCAGTGTTAGCTTGTTTGTTAAATGTTACTAACACTTAACATCTTCCTAGTTTTTTGATGAAAAATAAATATAGATAGAAGCTTTAATATTTTCTCCCCATATCTCCATGGATCATCTTTTGCACACCCTGGCATGCATGTAACCTACTTTGGAGACCACTGCTCAAGACAAAAAGTCTGGTTTCTTTGGCTTTAATCATATATATATATATATATATATATATATATATATATCCTAAAAAATTACAGTATTAGCGCATATTCATTGAAAAAAACAGAAAATATAAAATCAGTCCTAATTCCATAATCAAGTGATAGGCACACTTTATGTTTTGGTTTACATTCTCCTAGACTTTTTCTTAACGATGTGTGTATGATTTTTTTTTTTTTTTTTTTTTTCTTTTTGCGGTATGTGGGCCTCTCACTGCTGTGGCCTCTCCCGTTGCGGAGCACAGGCTCCGGACGCGCAGGCCCAGCGGCCATGGCTCACGGGCCCAGCCGCTCCGCGGCATGTGGGATCCTCCCAGACCGGGGCACGAACCCGCATCCCCTGCATCGGCAGGCGGACTCTCAACCACTGCGCCACCAGGGAGGCCCTGATTTTTTTTTTAACAAAAATGAGGTCAACAGGACATACTGCTTGTACTTAATCTTATGGTACATCCGTATCTATTTCCTCAGGATAAATCCCTTAAAGTGAAATTGATAAGCAAAGGGCAGGCACTTTGTAAAGATGTGTGATGCATATTTCCAGTTGCTCTACAGAGAAGCTGTACCACCACACACCAGTAGAAAATGGGAGGGCCTTTCCCCATGCATCCTCACTAATACTGCCACCTTAAAACAAAACAAATCCAAACACTGTAAACGTAATGGTCCAGTGTATTTCAATTAAGTTCTACAGAACTTCACCAGTACTTTCATGTGTTTATGGCAATTTCATGCTTATCCTTTTGTGGATCGCCTTTTCGTGTTACTTGTTTATTTTTCCATTGGAGTGTTCTTCTTTCAATTAATTTGAAGAGATCAATTGGATTCAATTAATTTGAATTGATCAGCTGATTAATTTGGTTCCCTGGTTAACTCAGGCTGTGTGATGGAGGTTATATCCTTTCCTCCCATTTTGGTTGTATGGACCAGCCGTGAGGGTGAAGAACAGAGCTGACCTGTGCTCCTTTGGCCAATCTGTTTGTATGTGGCTTCTTTTCAAGGCTCTGAGATAAACCGTGATGTACCAAAATGAAAGCTGCATGGGGTGGTAGGAATCAGGAACTGGGAAATGTGAAGTGTTAAGAAATCTCTGACCGAAAACCAAATTCTCAATATAAAACTCCTTTTCCCAAAACCTGAATGTTCAAGACTGAAAAAAGGCTTGCTTATTAAATGTTATTACTTCCTTGTAATAGATGCGGTAATTATAACTGTAACTTTCTGCCATATGTCAACACAGCTTTGGAGTCATACAGGCTTTTGTTGGTGTGGCTCTGGACAGACAGGTCTGGGTTGGATTCCACATTCTGCCACTTCCCAGCTCTGTGACCTGAAATAAGTTACCTGATCTCTCCAAGCCTCAGTTTCTTCCTCTGGAAAATGGAGTTGACCATCATAGCTAACTCACAGCAGTACTACAGGGACTGAATGAGAAAATGAACACTAAATGTTTTGTAAAGGGCCATGCACATAGTAAACACTCAATTACTATTTCTGTTATCTATTCTCAATATTATGTTTTTATTCTTCTTATTCCTATCAGCATGAGATTTGTTCCAGGAACTACATCCTGAGCTCCAAACAATTAATTCACAAGCCCTTTGGGGAATACAGTCCATTTGTTGGCTGGACCACTCAGCGAAAGTTGGTGACTTACAAATAGAAATTTTGGTGAAATGGCCAGTAAAATATTGCCACCATTAGGTGGCGCCAGTGCCCAGCGGATCCGTGCTTTGGACGCCGGCATCACCCAGGCAACAAGGGCAGGCCGGGGCTGAATCTGTACTGCAAAGGGGCAGCCCTCAGTGGGGAAACACTGAGGAGAGCAGCGGTGGTCTCAGGCTCCTGTCTGCTTTGATACGGCTGCACACATGGCCCCCGTGCCCCCATACACCCACACCCCCATTTGCCCTGACACTCCTCAACATGCCCCCAGGCCCCCAAAGTTTCTTACAAGACTCCACCTCCCCAAGCTTTCCTCCCTTCCAGGGCTCCACATGCCCCCTTCATGTCCTTGGCACACTTCTGACAGCATTCTCACCCTCCTCCACGACCTTCTCGGGGGGCGGCGCCCATGTCCTGCCACCCTGTCACCAGTGCAGTGTCAGCCTGGGCAATCCTGAAAACAGCACCCCCAATCCCAGACCTCTTGTTTTTTCAGGTTTTGGGTTGTATCTGTGGGTTTTTCCTGTTTTCCCATGGGGCATGACCCTGGGCTTTTGAGTATCCATTTGAACCAGTGCCCTTAGCTCATCCTGCAGTTCCCAAGTGTCATGTGCCCTTTATCCCAATGGCTGTGACCTTGGGCAGGCTGGCTAGTCACCCAGGCCTCATTTGGGGTATTAATACATGTACCTTGCGGTGAGGCTTTATTGAAGCAACATATGAAAGGGCCCTTCTCAGTACCTAGGTCAAAGATCAATGACTATCACTCACTTACTTATTCATTCAATTCATGCCAGAATATGAGCTCTCTCCTCTCTGGCTCCAAGCTGTGGGAAGGTGCCACCCCTCTAGACCTCCCTTTGGTCCTGTGAGGTTCTGACACCTCACTGGAGAGAGGGTCTCTGCTTTTTTCTCCCTACTTTGGGTTTCCTGTAAGATGTGGCTGTGGTCCTAGTTGCTAAGAGTCGTGTTTGGCTTGGCAATATGGGGGCTTTCTGGCCCTGGATATTGCTTTCCCTCCATTTCAGTTGTGGGCTTGGGCCAGGCAGCCTCTGGGGGACAGTGTCGTCTTGGCTCGAAGCTTGTTGTTTTCCATCCCCCATTAGCACACAGTGGGTAATGTGGCAGGTCAGAGGGGCAGGCCAGAGCTCCCCGGTGCGGAGACCTGACTATGAGCCTGTGTTCAATGGGACAGGGCTGATCTTCAGAGCTGCAAATAATACCAACAATTCGTCTTGATCTTCTAGTGGAGTCTGCAGTCTGTAATGGAACACAGATGTGGACATATAAAATTAAGCTGCTGCTGGGCATCTTGGGGCGGAGGCTGCAGGAGAGCCCGACTGGTGGGTTCTTGGTGTTTGGCTTGGCTGCCCCAGGGCTGTGGTCACAGTGGGTGTCGCTAGCAGAGATGGAAGGTCCAACTCCTTACCTGGGGCTTTTTACCTTTATACTGGAGGGCCCCCCTGAGGTCCCAGCAGGGAGATACGAGGCACACTGAGACCCACCACTCAAGACCTTGGCTGGTAGGGTCACGTATAAGAGCTAATCAAGTCAACTCACTGCCTTTCTTCTCTTCTCCCTGCTGTCCAATGAGATCAGGCACTGAAGAATGATTTTTTTCCCCTGGAGAGCGCCTAGGAAGATCTGTATGTAAGGGTCAGAAGGGAGCACCCACAGGTCTGATGTAGAGCATCCTGGGTTTTCACCCTGTTCCTGGTATATTCTTTCCCTGGTGATGTGACTGTGGGGAGGTCACAGAGCCACTCTGAGCCTTGGTTTGGGCCACCCACTGCCTAGGGCTTCATGATCCCCAAGTTCTTTGCCAGCCCTAAAAATCTAATGGTGGAAGGAACAACTGCCCCACGCTGCATGAGGGGCCTGGGGGTGGCTCAGCCCAGCCCAGCCTCCCTGCTGGGAAATAAAATAACTCAGGCCCCCACTGTGCTCTAGTCCTCACAGGCAGAGTAAGGAGAATGTCCATCACTAGAACTACCCACTTCTTAGCTTGCCAGCTCCAAACCTATGGATGGTATCATTGGAGAGCACTGATTAGATGGTGCACGTCAGAGTTCTCTAGAAAGCTTTTGAAAAATATCAGTGCCTGGGTATTGCAGACCTGTCAAAGTATAATCTCTGCGGTGGGGTCCCAGCATCATAGTGTTTACCACATACCAAGTGATTCTACTGAGTGTCCGGCACTGAGAACCCCCATGGAGTCACTTTCCTGCTTACAAATTCTATGTATTTAATGGTACAGGTCTCTCTGCTTTCCATGTCCCCTGGAAAGGGCTCTCTCTCACCCCTTCCATAGCTCCACCTTGTATATTTAATATGTTGACTTGTTGGAGTGTACCCACACCTTTGCATTGTAACATTTTAGGCCATTTAAAACCTTTTGCTACTCAGAGTCTGGTTCCCAGATCAGCAACATCAGCATCACTTGAGAGCTCGTTACCAATGCTGCCCCTTCCCCACCTCCTAAGCCAGCACTGGTGTTTTACCAAGATCCCAGGTGGTTCTTATGCATATTAAATTCTGAGAAGCACTGGTTTAAAAGAGCATTCTTCTCTCTCACTATTTTTCTAAGTGAAAAATTTCAAACATACAGTGGAACTGAAAGCATTTCCCAGTGGATACCCCCAAAGCAGTTCTTTGGTCACAGCCCAGCTTCCGCAGGGGACAGCATTCTGTGGAGGCTTCCTGGAGGGGGTGCATGTGTTGCTTCTCCACGGTGGCTGTTGTGTGTCCCATTTCAGGGACTGTGGGATCTGGGGACAGGATGTGTATTAGGGCAACTCTGTACATCCATGATTTTATTATCCATGCAACACAGTTCCATCACTGCTGGTGGTCTGTGTAGGTCTCTGCTTTGCAATTTTAGTCCTCTGATGAATGTTCTTCATCTTTGAATCTCCAGCTCTCTGATGATGCCTGGCACATAGTATGTACTCAAAATATCTTTCTTGAATGGACTCTCCATCTCTCATCATGAACAACATGGCAAGAGTAATTAATTCAAGGAGCAGAGAGGTTAATTGAGTCACCCGATAACAGTTAATATAAATTTGGTGAGCTGGAGAGAAACAAAAATTGACTAAGTCAATACAATTTTGTCTTTCTGTGAGCTGTCTGTATCTTCATTTTCTAAGGGCAACTGGCAGGCAGCTCTCTTCCTGGCGGGTGCAAGTCTCCATCGAACTTTGAAGACAAGTGGCTGCTTTGTGCTTTGAAATTGGGTTTGCAGGGCTTCCCTGGTGGCGCAGTGGTTAAGAATCCGCCTGCCAATGCAGGGACACGGTTCGAGCCCTGGTCCGGGAAGATCCCACATGCCGTGGAGCAGCTAAGCCCGTGCACCACAACTACTGAAGTCCGCACACCTAGAGCCCGTGCTCTACAACAAGAGAAGCCACCACAATGAGAAGCCTGCGCACCTCAATGCAGAGTAGCCCCCACTCGCCGCAACTAGAGAAAGCCTGCATGCAGCAACGAAGACCCAACGCAGCCAAAAATAAATAAATAAATAAATAAATTTTTAAAAAGAAATTGAGTTTGCAGAAGAAGAAAATGCCTCCCGGGGCTTCCCTGGTGGCGCAGTGGTTGAGAATCTGCCTGCTAATGCAGGGGACACGGGTTCGAGCCCTGGTCCGGGAAGATCCCACATGCCACGGAGCAACTGGGCCCGTGAGCCACAACTACTGAGCCTGCACATCTGGAGCCTGTGCTCCGCAACAAGAGAGGCCGTGATAGTGAGAGGCCTGCGCACCGCGATGAAGAGTGGCCCCCGTTTGCCACAACTAGAGAAAGCCCTTGCACAGAAACGAAGACCCAACACAGCAAAAATAAATTAATTAATTAATAAACTCCTACCCCCAACATCTAAAAAAAAAAAGAAAATGCCTCCCTTTCCCAGAGCTGGTCTCACGTTTGTATTTGATGGGGATTATATTTGGGAAGGGTGAGGAATTAAGAACCTTGTGAAGGACACTTCTCCACAATCCACCTCTTTCCATTCCTCCTTCTGTCCAGCACAGGGGAGATGAATGCACCGTGGGTGTGCTGAGAGCACAGCAGTTCCTCTCTGCCCCAAGCCATGAAGAGATGCACCCTGCTTGGTGAAATCCTTTTCATCCTCTAAAGCCCTCTGTAGGTGTCACCTTCTCTGAAAATCATCCTCCAATCCTCACTCCCTCAAGCCCAATCTATCACCCCTCTGCCTTTCCTCCCAACCTTCCCAGTCTGTGAGGAAGCCCTTGCTGTCTACGCTCTGATTTCTAGGAACTTGTTGAAGGCAGGGAGGATGGTTTGTCTCTCAAAATCTGGAAAAAAGCAAATGTGGTCCTACCACCAGTCCACCTTCCTTAAGTGTCCTGACTCTCCCTCCTCATCTGTCTGAATCCCAGGCACCCTGGAACGCTATGGAGGGTCCTGTTGGGAGGCCTCCCCTACCCCAGACAGTGACTGAGTGCTCATCTTTCCCTTACTCGAGGCCATTATTTAGGCTTGGTGTTTCCTTGAGCTTTTGCTCATTTCACACAGACTAGTTCACAAAAATGTAAGGACTCTGAGTCAAGGTCCACTGCAAAGGAGACACAGGCCTGTGGGACACAGTTTATGGAAGGACACTGCCCTCTCTCCACACGGAGCCCCCAGGCCAGCCACTGACCCTCGGCTCCACATCATAGCCTAGATGTGGCTGGATCATGTGGATATATATTTCCTGATGTGAATCAGCATCCTCTGTTTATTTTATTAAATGCATATCTTTCTGTAAATTATAGGCATGTGTTTCCTCTGTTAAGTGCTCTAGGTTAGATAAAGAGAATCTAATAGACCTGCACAAGCAGGAAGTGCACTGAGAGTGGGAAGGAGTGACCAGCCTGCTGGTTGCTGCAGGTACAGCAGCACAACAGGTAGGAAGAGGCTGCACTACCTACGGGGCTGCGATTTGGAGAATTGGCCAGACACCCTCAGAGAGCTGACCTGACATTTAAAAAGTTATTTTTACTTTATTGAGATATAATTGACATATAATATCGCATTAGTTTCAGGTGTACAGTGAAAATTTTTTTCCATGTGATGAGAACTTTTAAGGTCTACTGTCTTAGCAACTTTCAAATACACATTATTAACCATTGTCATCATGCTGTAGATTATATCCCCAGGACTTGTTTATCTTATATCTGGAAGTTTGTCCCTTTTGACCCCTTTCACCCAATCCCCCCATCCCACCCACCCTGCCTCTCTGGTAACCACAGATCTCATATCTATTTCTATGAGTTTTTTTTTTCTTTTAGATTCTACATATTAGTGAGATCATACAGTATTTTTCTTTCTCTGTCTGATTTATTTCATTTAGCAAGATGCCTTCAAGGTCCATCCATGTTGTTGTGAATGGCAGGATTTTCTTCTTTTTTATGGCTGAAGAGTATTCCATTGTGTGTGTATGTACATATGCACACAATGGAATATTATAATATATATATGGATATATATCACATCTTCTTTATCCGTTCATCCATCCATGGACACTTAGATTGTTTCCATGTCTTGGCTATTGTAAATAATACTGCAGTGAACATGGGGGTACAGCTATCTTTTCAAGTTAGTTTTCACTTCCTTCAAATAAATACACAGAAGTGGAATTGCTGGATCACATCGGAGTCCTACTTTAAAGCTTTTGAGGAACCTCCATACTGTTCTCCATAGTGGCTGCACTAATCTACAATCTTGATGCCTTGTCTCCTGGCAGATGAAGCCTCTGGATGACCCCTTAATTATAATGCAAAGCTAGGAAGGCCTAGTGAAGAAAATAGCAAAACGAGTTGGGGCAACAGGGTGGAGAGGACAGTGGCTGGGGAGCAGTGAAGAAGAGGAAAGAGGCGGATAAAAGGAGGGATGGTCCCACTTCATTCATGTAAGGAAAATGTTCTTTGTACCTGAGTCTTGGCTGGAGTGTGGCTCCTTTCAGGCCCCCGTAGTGTCAGGGCTCTCAGAGGGAATACAGTGAAAATCATTCCCCTGCAGGACTCTGGCCGGGGAGCAGGGCTGGAGACAGCCTTCCGGGTAGGGTAGCGTCGGTGGGGTCCTGTGCTTGCTTGCTGCTTGGTCTGATTCCGGGCCAGGGTCTGGGTAAACAGAGAGCCAGCAATACTCACTTATGTTTTTCTTATCTCCCTGTATTTTCTCATTTCCCTCCCTCTTAGTCCAACAGGTAGTGGCCTCCATGGTCATTGTCTCAAGGAGACTTGTGGCAGGGAGGGAAGCAGAAATAACCAGCGATTCTTTTTGACCTTTGTGTTCTGAATGCCTCTGTTGAGGGACGAGGCTTTGCAGGGGGCTGAAAGGCAGTGGTGAGGGGACCTGTGGAAGAAATATCGATATAAAGGTAGGATTTCCCCAGATTGGAAAGAGGCTCCTGTGGCCTTGGTGGTGCTGGGTCAGGGAGGGAGAACAAGAGAGATGGTGGAGGAATGTTCGGCTGCATGAGCCAAAGGGCCAGTTGCCCGCATCCCAGGCAGCTGTCCTTGGGCTCTAGCAGAACCCCTAGAGAGGAGCATTTGGCTCCAATGCCCACGGGGACCAGGGACGTAGCGTGCATGAGTAGAGGGGCCTGCAGCACCCCTCTAAGCCTGCTGATTCCACACCCCCGACATGGGTGCTATAGTTGATGCTGCCATACACCACCCAGATCCCCCGTCAGACTAAAGGACTAATTCCCCAGCTGCCAGGAGCTGCCCTCAGCTGAAGAGGCATACCTGGTCCAAGGTCTTGCTCCTTTCCGGGGACAGCCATAGCCAATGACTGGTTGATTCAGGAGTACAGAGGCCCGGCTCCTTTCACCACAACAAAAGGGCCACTGCCTCAGAGCTCCTCATGAGGCTGGCTGAGGTCACTGTTGAGACTGCGTGGTAGCCCAGCTTCTTCCTCTGCCCAGTTCCATACCCTTCTCTCTCCTTTCCACGTTCTGATTCCAAGAGCACTTCTCGCTTAACTTCCTGCATGTTCATCTCTGTCTCAGTGTCGGCTTCAGGGGAACACACTCTATGACAGATACAGAAAACGATTTCTCTCCAGTGAGAAAAACGAAAGTGTGCAGCGATGATGCAAGGGTGATGGATGGTAGTTGACATCTGTGGGGCATCTTAGGAACTGGATGGGCTGGAGGACTCAGTCCTTTCTGAAGGGGGCAGCTGCTGCTCAGCCCCAGCTGGCCAGTGCCAAGAACAAGTGGGTCTAGTGTTTCTACATCTTTTAAGAGAAGCTGGAAATTTAGATTTTTTAAAAAAATGTGAAATGTCCTGATTAAATAAAAACAGTGTGTGGGCTAAAAAAAAAACAACCCCAAACCCATCCAGGCCACAATGGGTTAATAGCCTTTTAGTTTGTGGCCTCGGGTCCAGGCAGACAGGGCCAAAGGCAGTCTCAGGAAATTCCACGCCCAAATGCCAAGTGGACAAGGCTGACTGTGGGGCAGCACAAGCCTTGGGGACAGTACTTAAGGAACACATGGGTGCCCTGTCCCAGTAAGATTTCTGTGGACAGGCCCAATGGGGAGGGAGTTAGAAACACCCAGAAAGACTGATGTTCAATGTTCAGCCAACCCAGTAGGAAGGGACTGTGAGTTAGAAATCAAGGGAAGTGGTGGGAATTAAAGAAAGCACAATTCTTTTTTTGTGTGTGTGTGTGTGTGTTATGCGGGCCTCTCACTGTTGTGGCCTCTCCTGTTGCAGAGCACAGGCTCCGGACGCTTAGGCTCAGCAGCCATGGCTCACGGGCCCAGCCGCTCCGCGGCATGTGGGATCCTCCCGGACCGGGGCATGAACCCGTGTCTCCTGCATCGGCAGGTGGACTCTCAACCACTGAGCCACCAGGGAAGCCCAAGAAAGCACAATTCTTGCTCACCTGAGTTTGCAGTTCAAAATTCCCACTACATAGATTGATGATACCAGAGCTATCCAAAAGCTGAAAGCTGCTCCATTTACGGGGTTTCCACTCCAGTGGGTCTAAGTCATTATCTATAAAATATCAGAGTTTATCAAATCTCATCCAATTAGATTTAACTGCATTAACACCACTCTTCCATTCTGCCAAAGGTATATCTAAGATTTTGTTTTTTCTAATAACACAAAGAGCTCAAGTCTGGATGAGTTGAAAATAATAACCCTGTAAGAGAATCTAACTGAATGTGTCCCTGCATGGCACCAAGATATGGGACATGAAAACTCCAAGTTTACGTTAATGGCATTAAAGAAATGGAAATAAATGGTTTCTTTCTTTTTCCACCACAATTCATCACAGCATCTAGATACTTCTGTAAATGATTAAAAACCAACCTTAGTCCAGCCCTCTGGTTTCAGACCCTCAAGAAAGGCTGTCCTTGAAAATCTGTGGCATGTTCATTTCAAATGACACATTTGTGTCAGGCTGACATGTACACATGGATCTCATCACTCCCATCTTCCCCATCAAGGGGAATGTGGAGTAGGGTGAAGCTGTCATGGGTCCATCTAAGAGTGCCAATTATAAACTAGATCAGTCCTAATTCACCCTAATTCACCCTTGTGCTCTAGTGTCAACAAAGTGCTCAGCACAGGGAAGGGTCCACATGAATAGAACCCCCTCGGTCACTGAGACTAGGACCCCAGCTTAGGGTCCTCCTTGATTTCCTCTGTCTTCTTCATCCCTCACCTCCTTTCACTCAGTGATTCCTCCTGACAGATTCCTTGGATCTCCTTCCCCAAGTCTGCTGTTCTGGTTGAGGGTCGTCTCCTCATTCTGCACTTGGACTGCCTCATAACACTCACCCTGCTGCAGGTTATGCCCCCACTTGCATGTGGCTGCCAGCAGGATCTTTCTAGAACACAAAACAGATTTTGTTACTTTCATGCTTAGGAATCTACATGACACTTCATTATTTTCAGGCTGAAGTCCAAACTTCTCAGCAAAGCACTCAGTGTTTTCTGCGCCCAGCTTCACTTCCTGCCACTCACCACCTTCTTCTCCCCACCCTCGCATCCCGTGTCACCCTGGACTCCCAGCTGGAGCTGGGAACAGGACCCAGCCCCTGAGATGGTAAGGAGCCAGGGCTCTGCAGTCAGACAGACCAGGTGGTGAGTTCTGCTAACCAGGGCAGGTTAATCCTCTTTCTTAAACCTCCCATCTCCTTGCCAGTAAACCAGGATTGACACTTATGCCAATCCCCACATCAGTACCACTCTCTCCAATTCTACCTGCCATCCAGGTTTGCGGTGAGGATAAAGTGAGATTGTGAAAAACCTTTAGCAAAGTGCCAGCAAACTGGGGTCAATGGTGAATGAACGCTGGCTGGGCAGAGAGGTCTGGAAGGGGGTATGTAAGAGGCTAACAGTGACTGCCCTGGGTGGCTGGACTCTGGCGGACTTTTTTACTTTCCTCATCATATCTTATGTGAGAATATGTTATGATTTCCTACAACATGCAGGTCTTATCAAGACACAGCTGGAAATGATTTCCTCTCTAGAACCTCCCTAACTTGCCTGGATAGAATGAGTCTCCTGTACCTTCTACTTCCATCAGCACTCTGTACCTGTCTGTGACATAGCCGGCATGGCTGGTGATGGCTCATTTGTCCTCCTGCATTCCACACTGAATCCATGTTTCTGTGGGTCTCTGTTTCCCCAGGACTCTGTCCAGCACTTGGCATTGAGTGTGTGGTGGGCTGTCAGTGCTGGTTCCTTTGACTTGAATGGAGGCCTCTCTCACTAAGAATCACCTGGGCACTGCATCCCCAGGCTTTGGTATTCTTCTATTTAATGTTTATAAGATTTTAGGAAACACACATTTTCAAGAGATACATGTTCTCCCACTGAAAGTCAAGCTGTTCATTGTATACGGGCAGGTCAGCAGAAAAGAATGCACAGGCAGCCAGGCTTCTCGTGAACCTTGGGAAGTAGCTTCTCTCTCCCTCTCAGCTCCCTGGCCCCCTGGGGATTCCCATGTCCATCCAGCTGAGTAAGGACTTTCTGAGCCCCTAAACATGCAGCGCTGCTTGCTCAGACCTAGGTTTGTCAGGACACCTGCTTCTCCCATAGCTACAACTGTCTCCTTGCTTCCTGACAGGAGTCCCCTAAAGCCCAACTTCCTGAAGGCTCATGACCAGCCTGGTGGGCTCATCTGAGAGCAGAGTTCTGTCCTGTGTGTGAGGAGACCAGGGAGACGCAGTCCCCTCGTTTAGGGACAAGATGTACTGATTCTTTCCAAGCAGGACATGTTTTAATCCTTACCCTAGGTAGACACTTTAAAATTCCATGTATACTCATTTCCTTACTTTGGAAAAAAGCGTATAGGTAGAGTACAGTGAATGAAACTTAACCCCTTTAAAATTTCACTGTGGGTTATCTTAAGATTCGATGAAATTTTGGAAATAAAAGTCCTATGCACATACGTATTCATTGAATGCGTATCAAGGTGTAACACAGCAAAGCATGTTTTTTTTTTTAAACATCTTTATTGGAGTATAATTGCTTTACAATGTTGTGTTAGTTTCTGCTGTATAACAGAGTGAATCAGCTATACGTATACATATATCCCCATATCCCTTCCCTCTTGCGTCTCCCTCCCACCCTCCCTATCCCACCCCTCTAGGTGGTTACAAAGTACCGAACTGATCTCCCTGTGCTATGCGGCTGCTTCCCACTAGCTATCTATTTTACATTTGGTAGTGCATATACGTACATGCCACTCTCTCACTTCGTCCCAGCTTACCCTTCCCCCGTCCTGTGTCCTCAAGTCCATTCTCTATGTCTGCGTCTTTGTTCCTGCCCTGGCCCTAGGTTCTTCAGAACCATTTTTTTTTCTTTTAGATTCCATATATATGTGTTAGCATACGGTATTTCTTTTTCTTTTTCTGACTTACTTCACTCTCTACGACAGACTCTAGGTCCATCCACCTCATTACAAATAACTCAATTTCATTTCTTTCTATGGCTGAGTAATATTCCATTGTATATATGTGCCACATCTTCTTTATCCATTCATCTGTCGGTGGACACTTAGGTTGCTTCCATGTCCTGGCTATTGTAAATAGAGCTGCAATGAACATTGTGGTACATGACTCTTTTTTTCTTTCTTTCTTTTTTTTTTTTTTTCCGGTACGCAGGCCTCTCACTGCTGTGGCCTCTCCCGTCGCAGAGCACAGGCTCCAGACACGCAGGCTCAGCAGCCATGGCTCACAAGCCCAGCCGCTCTGCGGCATGTGGGATTTTCCCAGATCGAGGCATGAACCCATGTCTCCCGCATCGGCAGGCGGACTCTCAACCACTGCGCCACCAGGGAAGCCCTACATGAATCTTTTTGAATTATGGTTTTCTCAGGGTATATGTCCAGTAGTGGGATTCCTGGGTCGTACGGTAGTTCTATTTTTAGTTTTTTAAGGAACTTCCATACTGTTCTCCATAGTGGCTGTATCAATTTACATTCCCACTAACAGTGCAAGAGGGACCCCTGTCTCCACATCCTCTCCAGCATTTATTGTTTGTAGATTTTTTGATGATGCCCATTCTGACTGGTGTGAGGTGATACCTCATTGTAGTTGTGATTTGCATTTCTCTAATGATTAGTGATGTTGAGCATCCTTTCATGCTTGTTGGCAAACTGTGTATCTTCTTTGGAGAAATGTCTATTTAGGTCTTCTGCCCATTTTTGGATTGGGTTGTTTGTTTTTTTGATATTGAGCTGCATGAGCTGCTTGTAAATTTTGGAGATTAATCCTTTGTCAGTTGCTTCATTTGCAAATATTTTCTCCCATTCTGAGGGTTGTCTTTTCGCTTTGCTTATGTTTTCCTTTGCTGTGCAAAAGCTTTTAAGTTTCATTAGGTCCCATTTGTTTATTTTTGTTTTTACTTCCATTACTCTAGGAAGTGGGTCAAAAGGATCTTGCTGTGATTTATGTCATAGA
This sequence comes from Mesoplodon bidens, assembly GCF_964165515.1. Taxonomy (NCBI): domain Eukaryota; kingdom Metazoa; phylum Chordata; class Mammalia; order Artiodactyla; family Ziphiidae; genus Mesoplodon; species Mesoplodon bidens. Next base: position 64,703,253 of record NC_138166.1, on the reverse strand, counting down.
GTGTTCTGCCTATGTTTTCCTCTAAGGGTTTTAGAGTGACTGGCCTTACATTTAGGTCTTTAATCCATTTTGCGTTTACTGTTGTGTATGGTGTTAGGGAGTGTTCTATTTTCATTCTTTTACATGTAGCTGTTCAGTTTTCCCAGCACCACTTATTGAAGAGGCTATCTTTTCTCCATTGTATATTCTTGCCTCCATTATCAAAAATAAGGTGACCATATGTGCGTGGGTTTATTTCTGGGCTTTCTATCCTGTTCCATTGATCTATAATTCTGTTTTTGTGCCAGTACCATACTGTCTTGATTACTGTAGCTTTGTAGTATAGTCTGAGGTCTGGGAGCCTGATTCCTCCAGCTCTGTTTTTCTTTCTCAAGATTGCTTTGCTTATTCGGGGTCTTTTGTGTTTCCATACAAATTGTGAAATTTTTTGTTTTAGTTCTGTGAAAAATGTCATTGGTAGTTTGATAGGGATTGCATTGAATCTCTAGATTGCTTAAGGTAGTGTAGTCATTTTCAAAATATTGATTCTTCCAGTCCAAGAACATGATGTATCTCTCCATCTGTTGGTATCATCTTTAATTTCTTTCATCAGTGTCTTAGAGTTTTCTGCATACAGGTCTTTTGTCTCCTTAGGTAGGTTTATTCCTAGGTATTTTATTCTTTTTGTTGCAATGGTAAATGGGAGTGTTTTCTTAATTTTACTTTCAGATTTTTCGTCATTAGTGTATAGGAATACAAGAGATTTCTGTGCATTAATTTTGTATTCTGCTACTTTACCAAATTCATTGATTAGCTCTAGTAGTTTTCTGGTCGCATCTTTAGGATTCTCTATGTATAATATCATGTCATCTGCAAACAGTGACAGTTTTACTTCTTCTTTTCTGATTTGGATTCCTTTTATTTCTTTTTCTTCTCTGATTGCTGTGGCTAAAACTTCCAAAACTATGTTGAATAAGAGTGGTGAGAGTGGACAACCTTGTCTTGTTCCTGATCTTAGAAGAAATGGTTTCAGTTTTTCACCATTGAGAATGACGATGGCTGTGGGTTTGTCATATGTGGCCTTTATTATGTTCAGGTAAGTTCCCTCTACTCTACTTTCTAGAAGGTTTTTTATCATAAATGGGTGTTGAAATTTGTTGAAAGCTTTTTCTGCGTCTATTGAGATAATCATATGGTTTTTCTCCTTCACTTTTTTAATATGGTTTATCACATTGATTGAGTTGCGTGTATTGAAGAATCCTTGCATTCCTGGGATAAACCCCACTTGATCATGGTGTATGATCCTTTTAATGTGCTGTTGGATTCTGTTTGCTAGTATTTTGTTGAGAATTCTTGCATCTATGTTCATCAGTGATATTGGCCTGTAGTTTTCTTTCTTTGTGACATCTTTGTCTGGTTTTGGTATCAGGGTGATGGTGGCCTCGTAGAATGAGTTTGGGAGTGTTCCTCCCTCTGCTATATTTTGGAAGAGTTTGAGAAGGACAGGTGATAGCTCTTCTCTAAATGTTTGATAGAATTCGCCTGTGAAGCCATGTGGTCCCGGGCTTTTGTTTGTTGGAAGATTTTTAATCACAGTCTCAATTTCAATGCTTGTGATTGGTCTTTTTATATTTTCTATTTCTTCCTGGTTCAGTCTTGGAAGCTTGTGCTTTTCTAAGAATTTGTCCATTTCTTCCAGGTTGTCCATTTTATTGGCATAGAGTTGCTTGTCGTAATCTCTCATGATCGTTTGTATTTCTGCAGTGTCAGTTGTTATTTCTCCTTTTTCATTTCTAATTCTATTGATTTGCATCTTCTCCCTGTTTTTCTTGATGAGTCTGGCTAATGGTTTATCAATTTTGTTTATCTTCTCAAAGAGCCATTTTTTGGTTTTATTGATCTTTGCTATTGTTTCCTTCATTTGTTTTCCATTTATTTCTGATCTGATCTTTATGATTTGTTTCCTTCTCCTAACTTTGGGTTTTTTTTGTTCTTTCTCTAATTGCTTTAGGTGTGAGGTTAGGTTGTTTATTTGAGATGTATCTTGTTTCTTGAGGTAGAATTGTATTGCTGTAAACTTACTTCTTAGAACTGCTTTTGCTGCATCCCATAGGTTTTGGGTCATCATGTTTTCATTGTCATTGATTTCTAGGCATTTGTTGATTTCCTCTTTGATTTCTTCAGTGATCTCTTCGTTATTTAGCAGTGCTTTGTTTTGCCTCCATGTGTTTGTATTTTTTACAGTTTTCTTCCTGTAATTGATATCTAGTCTCATTGCGTTGTGGTTGGAAAAGATACTTGATATGATTTCAGTTTTCTTAAATTTACCAAGGCTTGATTTGTGACCCAAGATATGATCTATCCATGAGCACTTGAGAAGAAAGTGTATTCTGTTGTTTTTGGATGGAATGTCCTATAAATATCAGTTAAGTCCATCTTGTTTAATGTATATTTAAAGCTTGTGTTTCCTTACTTATTTTCACTTTGGATGATCTGTCCATTGGTGAAAGTAGGGTGTTAAAGTCCCCTACTATGGCTGTGTTACTGTCGATTTCCCCTTTTATGGCTGTTAGCACTTGTGTTTTGTATTGAGGTGCTCCTATGTTGGGTGCACAAATATTTACAATTGTTATATCTTCTTCTTGGATTGATCCCTTGATCACTGTGTAGTGTCTTTCTTTGTCTCTTGTAATAGTCTTTATTTTAAAGTCTATTTTGTCTGATATGAGAATTGCTCCTCCAGCTTTCTTTTGATTTCCATTTGCATGGAATATCTTTTTCCATCCCCTCACTTTCAGTCTGTATGTGTCCCTAGGTCTGAAGTGGGTCTCTTGTAGACAACATATATATGTTATTTTTGTATGCATTCAGTCATTCTATGTCTTTTGGTTGGAGCATTTAATCCACCTACATTTAAGGTAGTTATCAATATGTATATTCCTATTACCATTTTCTTAATTGTTTGGGTTTGTTATTGTAAGTCTTTTTCTTCTCTTGTGTTTTCTGCCTAGAGAAGTTCCTTTAGCATTTGTTGTAAAGCTGGTTTGGTAGTGCTGAATTTTCTTAGCTTCTGCTTATCTGTAAAGTTTTTAATTTCTCCGTCGAATCTGAATGAGATCCTTGCTGGGTAGAGTAACCTTGGTTGTAGGTTTTTCCCTTTCATCCCTTCAAATATGTCCTGCCACTCCCTTCTGTCTTGAAGAGCTTCTGCTGAAAGATCAGCTGTTAACCCTATGGGGATTCCCTTGTATGTTATTTGTTGCTTTTCCCTTGCTGCTTTTAATATTTTTTCTTTGTATTATTTAATTTTGTATTTTTATTTATTTAATTTTTGATAGTTTGATTAATATGTCTCTTGGTGTGTTTCTCCTTGGATTTATCTTGTATGGGACTCTCTGCATTTCCTGGACTTGACTATTTTCTTTCCCATATTAGGGAAATTTTCAACTTAATCTCTTCAAATATTTCTTCAGTTCCTTTCTTTTTCTCTTCTTCTTCTGGGACCCCTATAATTTGAATGTTGGTGCATTTAATGTTGTCCCAGAGGTCTCTGAGACTGTCCTCAATTCTTTTCATTCTTTTTTCTTTATTCTGCTCTGTGGTAGTTATGTCCACTATTTTATCTTCCAAGTCACTTATCTGTTCTTCTGCCTCAGGTATTCTGCTATTGATTCCTTCTAGAGAATTTTTAATTTCATTTATTGTGTTGTCCATCATTGTTTGTTTGCTCTTTAGTTCTTCTAGGTCCTTGTTAAACGTTTCTTGTATTTTCTCCATTCTACTTCCAAGATTTTGGATCATCTTTACTATCACTACTCTGAATTCTTTTTCAGGTAGACTGCCTATTTCCTCTTCATTTGTTTGGTCTGGTGGGGTTTTACCTTGCTCCTTCATCTGCTTTGTGTTTCTCTGTGTTCTTATCTTGCTTAACTTACTGTGTTTGGGTCTCCTTTTTACAGGCTGCAAGTTCGTAGTTCCCATTGTTTTTGGTGTCTGCCCCCAGTGGCTAAGGTTGGTTCAGTGGGTTGCATAGGCTTTCTGGTGGAGGGGACTGGTGCCTGTGTTCTGGTGGATGAGCCTGGATCTTGTCTTTCTGCTGGGCAGGACCACTGGAGGTGGTGTGTTTTGGGGTGTCTGTGAATTTATTATGATTTTAGGCAGACTCTCTGCTAACAGGTGGGGTTGGGTTTCTGTCTTGCTAGTTGTTTGGCATAGGGTGTCCAGCACTGTAGCTTGCTGGTCGTTGAGTGGAGCTGGGTCTTAGCGTTGAGATGGAGATCCCTGGGAGAGCTTTCACTGTTTGATATTACATGGAGCTGGGAGGTCTCTGGTGGACCAGTGTCCTGAACTTGGCTGTCCCACCTCAGAGTCACAGCCCTGATGCCCGGCTGGAGCACCAAGAGCCTGTCAGCCACATGGCTCAGAAGAAAAGGGGGAGAAAAAGAATGAAAGAAAGAAAAAAATAAAATAAAATAAAGTTATTAAAATAAAAAATAAAAAAATTATTAAAAAGAAATAAAAATTTAAAAGTAATTTAAAAAAAGAAAAAAAAAGGAAGAAAGAAAGAAGAGAGAACCAAACCAAAAAACAAGTCCACCAATGATAACAAGCACTAAAAACTAAGGACAGACAGAACCTTAGGACAAATGGTAAAAGCAAAGCTATAAGCAAAGCTGGCATTTGAGGCTCTTATGTAGATTATTCAGTGAGATAGTGCAAGTTAAAAATAATGTAAGTAAGCTCCTCTTTTCCAAAATAGGTTCTAATATTAAAACTTATTTATTTACTCCTAAAGGAGTTAAGATAACTTATAAAGAAAAATAAAATAGATAATAGTGGAAACAATAAATAGATGTAAAAGAAGAAAGAAAGAAAAACAAGGCAAAGAGCCAGAGCATTCAAAATGATAAGGGTTCTTAATATTTGGATTTACAGATTATAACGTTGCTTTCATTAGCGTTTCTAATTATAAACTATCAATCATCATGATAATTGAAGCTTGTCTTAATGGACAGACTGCTTAGATAATATGTTCTTATAGAAATAGGCTGAAGTTTCTCCATAAAGATTTTCAGATGGGAAGTGTTCATAAGGGCATCAAACCCAATGAACTGGTGGAAAAGACAAATTGATATCTACTTTGGGCACAACTATCCTGCCTAACAAAATGCAGCAAGCTTCTCTTTACTCCTTGTTGGCAAATTCTACTTTAAGTATGGAAACATCTCTCAGTTAGAATTTCTCAAAGGATGATCTTTGAGATTCTTCCTACTTGGAAGTGTTGTTCCCAATGCTGTTGGCTGTTGGGAACAGGTATCTCAAGGACAAGGGGCCATGTCCATTGTCTCACCTGGCTATCATTGCACCTACCATAGTGTCTGGTATGTAACAGGCCACTAGGAAACACTGTTGGATGTTGGATGAAGGAATGACCCTCATTCCTTGCACACAAAAGGAGCTGGGAATTATCTGTCCCAGCACATGGCTCTCCTCCCTCGCCTGCCCTGAGAGGTCTGATAAGAGCTTTCCCATCAGCCTGAATACATCTGTGCACATCTGTTACTAAGTGCCTTAACATGCTTCTCAATTTACTTTTATCACAAAATGTGGTCCATCAGGCAGATTTCTTATGACATAAGTGCTATTGCCTTAACTTTTGGGGGGGAAAAGTCTATTTTTCAAAATACTAAAGACACATCTAGGAGACTACTGTAGGCTTTAGTTGCTTTAATGAAGAGCCCTCAAACTTTGTGTGTAATGTCCTACAAACTACTGGGAACATCTCGGTGTCAGGGTGAAAACAATCCTACTGTTACACTGCGGTTGATATGGGGTCACTGAAAATGGGTTCACTTTTCTGTATACTTTAATGAACATTCAACCCTGCAGAGGAAGCATCTTCAAATCCCCTCTCTCCCCAACACACACGTTTGGTCATAACATAAATCGCTGGTCACGATCACGTCTCTCTACTCACTCCCATCAAACAAAAATAAAAGGTCTGCCTGTAAAAATCATGCTTTCACTGTGAAATATCCATTTGAAGTAAAGAGAGGGTAGAACAGTTTCCACTAGGTGCTGCATAGCATCCTGCAGTCCGTATGTCCACGGGCTCCTAGCAGCTCTTCTTGTGCAATAACACAGGTTTCCTGTAGGTGGCTCTGCCTCCCTATTATCTCCTTCTACCCGAAAGTGGCCACAAATCTTTAAGCTCCAGTCCTAGTTCTATTGGAGCTTGAGCCAGGGGCTCTGAAATGTATACCCAAACCTCACTAGCCTGGATGTTAGTGGATGCTGCTCATGCAGAAGAGAAAGCCATTAGACATTTAAATGAGGGGACATTGGGAAAATCCACTGGTGGGAAGCCCTGGTCTAGTCTCAGCAGAGCTGCAGCCATCACTTTAGTCTGGTGATGGGAGTGGACTAGATTCAGGTTCTAAGTGTCGGACCAGTATTTCCAAACGTGTATTTTTCAAGACACGAATTTGGCAAGATTCTCAGTGAAAAAACAAACAGTTAAATAAATTTGGGTAAGGCTGTATACTGTTCTCTTTGGAGTGTCATAAAGCAGCATCTTAATATTTTAAAAGCTCTGAAAAGTTCTGCAGGAAAAAAAAATCTGTTTAGCTTTGCTTAACTCAGGATTTGATGAACTCAGGACCTACAAATATCAAGTAGAGTCACATTCTGTGGAATGCATTCCTGGAGGTGACTGACATCTACAATGATTCTGGGGGTGAGAACCCGGGGCCTCTGCACTTTTCTGGGGTGGAAGGAGGGTGCCGCAAAGGTGCTCACCTTTGGCAACTCTACCAAGCAACCAGCTCTCATGAGAGGGGATGTGTGTGTGGACTGCCCAACACATACTATGGAAACTGCCCAATCCTCCAATTGGTAAAGGGGAAATCCCATTTATTGGGTGCTTTATCTGTGCCAGGCGCTGGGCTAGATTCTTTTTATGCACAATGAATGTATTCTTCCTGGCATCTCCTGAGTAGACAGAATCTCCACTTCACAGGAAAGAAGACTGATGAGCAGGGTGGCAGGGTCACCTGCTTGAGTTTGCATTGTAGGCAAGTGGCAGAGCCAACACTGAAACCGGCTGGCCTCAAATGCCCTTACTTTGTATTTTGTTTTGTTTTTAAGACACTATACCAGTGACTTATTGAGAGTACTTTAGTGAGGAGGTAATTTGGATTGATTTAACTTCAACAGTCCATGAAGATGCAGAGGAAAGAGTGGACATAACATAAGAGACCCAGGTAAGAATCCCAGGGTTACCACTTCCTGGCTTGGTAGCCCTGGGCACAAGTTATTTAACCTCTTTGAGATCCAATTACCTCTCTCCTAAAATAAGAATTATTGGGCTTCCCTGGTGGTGCAGTGGTTGAGAGTCCGCCTGCCGATGCAGGGGACACGGGTTCGTGCCCCAGTCCGGGAAGATCCCACATGCCGCGGAGCGGCTGGGCCTGTGAGCCATGGCCGCTGAGCCTGCGCGTCCGGAGCCTGTGCTCCACAGTGGGAGGGGTCACAACAGTGAGAGGCCCGTGTACCGGGAAAAAAAATAAAATAAAATAAAATAAGAATTATTTATGAAGAATTAAATTAGAACTAAGGGTATGGACTAAGTACATATGTACTTAGCTCCAAAATGTCTGTGTAGTCCCGTGAGCCAGCACTTGCCATCCCCACCAGCCACAGGCTGGTGTGAGCGGTGGCTGCTCACATTCTGCCCAGAGCTCTGAAGCATTAGGCCTGCAGGGCCAGCAGTGGGGCAACACAACTCAGGTTGTCTCTTCTACACCTCCCTAGGGTGTCGGAGCCTTGGATGTTAGCCAGCACCAGGTCAGAGAATAGACCCGAAGCAAGGTCCCAGTTATCAGAAGTCAAAGCTAAATTTAGGATGCAACTGTGAAAATGAATACTCAACAGGCTCTGTGAAGTAGGGAGGTGAGTAATTATCTGGCAAATTTGATTACTGTAGACAGGCCATGCTGATAATTTGCCCAGTTCTCAGCCAAATAACCCCTCCCTCTACCCCAATATTTATTTTTCTTCTCTGAACCATCTTGGTCCTCTCCCCTGTGATCCTTTTCATGTTTTACCCTTAGTTGTATGGGGTTTTCTTTTGTGGGAATTATTAAGTATTTCTCTTCCCTCAGACCTAAGATTGCAAACTGGTGACCTTGGGATGCCATTCAACCCTCAGAATGTTCCATTTGGCCAGGTTAAAAAAATCGAGGTTTCATTAGAAAATTTAGAGATTTCACGCAAAAATTTAGATTTATCTATCATATGATTCAGCAATTCCACTCCTGGGTATGTATCTGAAGAAAATGAAAACACTAATTCAAAAGGATACATGCACCCCAATGTTCCTAGCAGCATTATTTACAATTGCCAAGATATGAAAGCAACCTAAGTGTCCATCAACAGAGGAATGGATACAGAAGATGTGGTATATGTGTACAATGGAATACTACTCAGCTGTAAGAAAGAATGAAATAATGCCATTTGCGACAACATGGATGGACTTGGAAGGTATTATGCTAAGTGAAATAAGTCAGACAGAGAAAGACAAATACTGTATGATATCACTTCTATGTGGAATCTGAAAAATAAAACAAACTAGTGAATATAACAAAAAGAAACAGACTCACAGATATAGAAAACAAACTAGTGGTGCTCAGTGGGGAGATGGAAGGGGGAGGGGAATAAGAGGTACAAACTATTGTGTATAAAATAAATAAGCTACAAGGATAAATTGTACAGCACAGGGAATATTGCTAATATTTTATAGTAACTTTAAATGGAGTATAATCTGTAAAAATATTGAATCAATATGCTATATACCTGAGACTAATATAATATTGTGAAATCAACCATACTTCAATAAAAAAATTTAGATTTCTGTTTCATCTTGAAAAACTAGTAAGATGGAGCTACACAAAGCCCGGGTTCCCCCATAGCCTACCTGAGAAGGGACAGGTAGCTGCTGCCCCTTCTCAGTGTATCCAGTTTCTTCCTGTCCCACCAAGCCCACCCCAAAGTTCCCACACCAACTGGAACTTGTTAGAAATGTAAAATCTCAGGCCCTACCCACCCCCAGACCTATTAATACAGAATCTCTTCGTGGAGAGGCCTAGAAATTTGTGTTTGAATCACCCTCCAGGTAATTCTGATCCAGGCCCAAGTTTGAGATCCACTTGCATAGAGAGATCCCTGAATGATACTCAGCAGTCATGGTTTTGCTTCAGCTTTGGCATTAGACTCTAGTTAAAACTTGGTCTCATTCATTCAGCCAGGCATCTAATGCACAGTTTTACGGAGCACTAATATGTAACAAGCACTGTGCTAGTTGCTGCTGATACAGAGGTGACCAAGACAGACAGTGTCTTGCTCTCACAGAGCATGTAGTCCAGTGAGGGACAGAGATAGAGACCTCAGTTTGGTGACCTGTGCTTATTACTGGGCTCGGTCAGCAGTTTTCAAGCTGACCGGTCTCGAGCTCTGCAGAAGGAGGAGGTAGAGAAGGAGGCTAGGGAGGGGCCAGGTCTCACCTTTGGATTAACCTGAGCGTCTCTGTTTTTATCTCTTTTACATTTTAGATTTCCAAATAAGACTGAATTGGAGGGGAAAGGGTTCTGCTGTTAAATAATTTGAATGCGACTAGACTAGGCAATCATTTAGGTACCTTCAGGTCTAAAATGATAAGAAACACATTGGAGCACTAGCAAAAGTTTTTCTCTTTTAGGTGAAGGGCGTGGATAAGCATCCTAAAAGACACAGCCTACATCACACCCATTAGGATGGCTATTATCAGAAAACAACAGAAAACTGTTGGTGAGGCTGTACAGAAACTGGAACTCCTGTGTATTGCTGGTGAGAATGTAAAATGTGGAACGTAAAACTGTGGAAAACAATATTATGGTTCCTCAAAACATGAAACATAGAATTACCAAATGATCCAGAAATTCAACTTCTGGGTTATACTCAAAAGACTAGAAAGCAGGGACTCAAATATTTTGTACACCAATATCGTTAGCAGCATTACAACAGCCAAAAGGTGGAAGCAACCCAAATGTCCATTGATGGATGAATGGGTAAATAAAATGTGGAATACACATACAATGGAATATTTTTCAGCCTTAAAAGGGTAGGAAATTCTGACACGTGCTACAACATAGTTGAACCCTGAGGACACTATGCTCTGTGAAATAAGCCAGTCACAAAAGGAAAAATATTGTATGATTCTACTTACATGAGGTACCTAGAGTACCTCAAATTCATAGAGACAGAAAGTAGAAGAGAAATTACCAGGGGCTGGGGGGAGAGAGGAATGAGAACTTAGGGTTTAATGGGTACAGAGTTTCAGTTTGGGGTGATGATAAAGTGCTGGAGATGGATGGTGGTGATGATTGCACACTGATGTGAATGTATTCAATGCTACTGACCTGTACACTTAAAAATGGTTAAGATGGTAACATTTATGTAAGTTTTTCCACAATAAAAAGAAACTCATCCTACAATTTGCCTATAATATAGCCACCCCACTCTCTCCTCCCTTCATTTTGTCTTCATTCAAGCTTTTTGCTGTTGTTGTTGTTGCTGCTGCTGCTGTTTTGAATAATTTACCACTGGAAGGTCAATGCACATGCAACAATCTCACTCACTGGGTGGAGGTGGCAAAATACTCCAGGTAGTGGCTGAGAACTGTAGCTGGTATGGAATTGTCACTGGAAAAGGTCCATGTCACTGCCCGAGTTGGTCCTGCTGAACTTGAGGGGAGGATGGGTATGATCTGGAAGACAAAATACCAAAGATAATAATTGTAAACACTCCTAGGAGATCCAGGCAATTGTAATCTTCTAGAGCCTCAGGTATTTTCTCATACAAGGTGGAGAGAATTGCTTCATGGCTCAGTAATCTCAGCCACATGATGGTTTGAATCCTTTAGCCCAGTGGTCCTCACGCTTTGGTGTGCATCAAGCTTATCTGGAGGGCTTTGTTAAAACACAGATTGCTGGCTCCTACCCCCAGAGTTTCTGATTTAGTAAGTCCTAAGAATCTGTATTCCCAGGTGATGCTAATGTCCGTCTGGGACCACACTTTGAGAACCACTGCTTTAGGCAGCTTAGTTTTCAGCTGAGAAGGAATGAAACATAGGTGGGAGGGAAAAGCTGACAGGGAGGGTGATGGATGTGCATGGTGCAATGGGGGGCAGGGAGGGTAAGGATGAAATCAGCTCAACTTGGTTTCCAATGTCATTTCCAGCACCTTTGCTGTGGTTTGAGGGTAAGTAACTTAATTTCCTCATGTTTAAAATGCAGAACTTTCGTGAGGATTAGAAAATCTGTGTGTGTAACTCCTGGCACCATGCTCACTTAAAAGTATCTACCATTTAAGGGCTTCCCTGGTGGCACAGTGGTTGAGAGTCCGCCTGCCGATGCAGGGGACACGGGTTCGTGCCCCGGTCCGGGAAGATCCCACATGCCGCAGAGCGGCTGGGCCCGTGAGCCATGGCCGCTGAGCCTGTGCGTCCAGAGCCTGCGCTCCGCAAGGGGAGAGGCCACAACAGTGAGAGGCCCGCATAACGGAAAAAAAAAAAAAAAAAAAAAAGTATCTACCATTTTGTTATGTTACCCTGGTGGGGAGCTTTGGGGACAACATGAGCATGTGAGGGCCTGAGGGCAGGGGCACCCAGAAGGGGAAAGGAAGCATTGGAAGGGGACAGGGAGAGGGGAGCAAAAACCTATCCACAGTTTTGCATGGGCCTGGCTTTGTTCCAAGCTCAATAGGTTTTGAATCCCCAGAAAAGCTGGCAATTGGACTCTTAAAGATGTCCATCTAACCACAAACGAGTCCCACTTGCTCTAAATCATCTTTAACGCTTCAGCTGGCCAGAGCACACCATGAGTCATTCACGAGCGTGCTGAAATCTGGAGACTTCCCTAAAGGCCCCAGAGGTACAACCTCTCAGACCCAAGGTGCTCTCAGCTGATTGAATATGATGAGAGCTGTGTTACAATATGTCACCCGGCCCCCTATCATTCACCCAGTCACCATCTCCTCAGTCACCACTGGTCAGTGTCACTGTCATGAACTAGCACTTCTCATCGGCTTGGACATCAAGGGGCGAGTCTGAGGTCCCTTTCCTGGCCTGGTTTCCAAAGGAAAGCTGAACACCAGCCTCCGGCCTGTGTTGACACAGAGTCTGGTGAAATGCATTTTCATCAGGGCTACACAACAGGCTTCTGGGTGGTTCTGGGAGCCACCTAACTGACAGTGCCTTGTTCTGCTCTGCCACCATGGCGACAAGGGGACATCCTAATGGATCAGGGACGAGGTTGTTGAGTGACATGGTCATGCACACGTCACCAGCAAGTTCTTAAAAGCAGAAATGCTCACAGGTATTAGATCCCTGTCATTGTATTAAGACTCATTTATTTTTAGCATTTTCTCTAAGGAAAAAAATGTGGATGGTAACAACAATAATACAACAGCATCCAACCATTTAGATTGTGAAGTGACAAAACCAAGGTCAGCTTTACTGAGGGAAGGAAAATGAACAGCTCCACCGAAGGGTGCAGCCCCAGCCCCAGAGGCCTCCTTCTTGAGCGTTTAACCTGTTTACAGAGAGAATCCAGGTAAACGGGCCCTAGTGCGGCAGTGCTGAGGAGGCTCACAGAGGAGTCTGCTGGGGAAACTGTTGGTTTCAGTATTTGTGATGGGGCCGTTGTTGCAATGTGTGTTTGCAGAAAGCTGAAAGGAAGTGGTTTGGGAAACACTTTTCTCCAGCCTGCCATTTCCCAGACTGTTTTGCAGGAAAGCAGCTCCCGAAGATGTTAGCAGAAGCACCATGCAAAAGTGATTTGAAAAGCTTGGGAAACATTTCCCTCTCGACCTGTGGTCAGCAGACTTGCTGCCCAAAGTCAAGTCAGGAAAGAGAAACATTTCCAGGCTCCATTTTAAAAAAAGGAAAAAGATGTTTTAAACCAGGAAGTACAAAATTTGGAACTGTGCTTAGGTGCTCTTTCATCGTCCTCCTCTCTGAGGTGGGGACAGGAGCCTTTTGCTCTTCTTCATGGGGTTGGTAAATTTCTTGCTCCCTTGGTCTGGTTTGCTCCATATGCCCAGCACCTGGAGTCCCACAGGGGCCCTCCCCAGAGGCAGCCTGTGTTCAGGATTTGACCTTGGGACAGCTACCTATCCTTGGCTGGAGGTGACCCAGGGGAGGAAGCAGAGCTGACCAGAATGTGACCAGGGAGGCCTTTCTAGGACACAATGTGAGCACGGGAATCAATCTCATTTAATTTAGTTTCTTGCTCCTGAAGTTTCACCAGGGAACAGGTCATAAAGCTGGTGACCATCACGTGCTTATCTCTATCAGGCTGTAAATTCCTTAAGAACCTTGTTTTGTGCCTGGTGCATGCTATGTATGTTTTATGCATACTTGACAATAATGTATATTCTCTAAAGGCTGGGCATAGTTAATATACATTCAAGTTGTTCATTAACAAGTTCAAATCTTCTATTTATTTGCTGATTTTTTTTTGGTCTGCTTATTCTACTTGTTTCTGTGATAACTGTCCTAAAATCTTTTACCAGTGCAGTGGATTTGACATTTTCTTTCTGTAGTTGTCAATTTTTGCTTTGTATGACCCGAGACTATGTTATTAAAACCATACAGTTCAAGATCGTTACCTTTTTCTAGCAGAATTGTTCCTCTGATCATTACATAATAGCCACTTTCATCCCTGATGATGGCTTTTGCCTAAAGGTGCCGTTGATTTTTTCATGGCACAACCCACCTGCTTTCCCAGATGCATCTTCTCCTTCAGGACTAGCAGCATCTGGGCTTGCCAATTCGTGCTTTAGGAAACTCTACTCTCCCTTGACCACTAATGCTACATTCTCCTGGTTCTCTTTCTAAGCTTGTTTATTAAAAAAAAAAAAAAAAAATGGATGGCGACAACCAAAGTATCAAATACCTTCATTTAAAACCAGACCAATCTGTTTGTATTTCCTTGAAAAATTAGCTCTCTCTGAATAAAATACCACCCTCTCACTGTTCTTCACCTGCCAACTCCTGCTCCCCCTTCTGTTCTCAGTGTAGGTATCACCTCCTCCAGGAATCCATCCATCCCTCACCCTCATTACAGCACACACACTGGTTGGGAGGCTCTTCTGTGTCCTTTCTGGCTTTGTGTGCAGCCCATCATCTTGAATCCTTATATTCTGAATGCCATCTAGTCATCTGTCTTCTGAATGTACCACATCAACTTCTCTGTTCTATTACACTTCCGGTCTGGCATGAAGCTTATATTCTGTAAATGCGGTTGAACTCAACAGACAGCTTTTCCTAGCCTCACTTTGGGTACTTCTAAAACTTCAGTTTTCTCCTGAGTTTCCTCGCTCAAACCCCTCACACCTCCTTGGCTTCAACTCACACCTCTAGACTGATGACTTCCTATGTCTGTGCCTTGAATCCTGTCCTCCCACTGAGCTCTATAGCATATTTCAGAAGCTTTGACAAAATCCCACTTGCCGGTCAGCAATCAAATGCACACTATCTCAAACCACACACATTCTCATTCTCCACAAACCTTTTCCTTCTCTCAGTGTCTTTATTTTTTTCCTGAAGTCCCTCTCATTTTTGAAGTCATTCGTTCTCATCTTTAGCAGTTGCCTTATTCTAAGGCAACCATGTGCCCAACCATGCACTAAGCTCTGTTGACTTCTTTAAATCTTAGTTTTGTCTGTCCCTATTTCTCTCCTCTTACTGCCCTGACCCTGCTCCAGGCATTCATCCTTCACACCTGGAATATGCACTACCCTGACCTGAACCCCTCTCTCCAGGCTGCTTTCATGGGCCCCTTTCCCAGCTGTACTCCGTCCTCACCTCTCAGCCTCTTTTTCACTTCTCCCCAGTGCTGTGTTCTGCATAATCAGGCTGGTTTTCCTGCCAACCAGAACCCTCTTTCTCTCCTCTGGGTTTCTTTCCTTTACTTGAACTTCCTCATCACACCTCTCCATCGCCACAAATTATTTGATGGGTGTGGGCACTGACCAATCATAATAGACACCACCATGGCAGGGTCGGGTATAGACCAATCAGAACTGACGTCAGCTACGCACAAAGGGCGCTGCTCAGTATCAGCTTTGCTGTCTTCTAGACAAAATCTCCTTGGCCTTCAAGATCCCCGTCTGATCTTATCAGTGGCATGGATCAACCCTGGTTGCTTGGGCTTCACTCTTCTCTCTCCTCCTCTGAGTCACACTCCTCACATATAATTAGAGAGAGTTCTTTGCTGTTTGCTAGAGCTTTGTGTGAGCTCTTCTTTATTTCTTCAAATAAACTAGGAGCTCCTTGGGGGCAGAGACCACGCTTGACATCAGTGGGTCTCGAAGTGTGGTACCTGAAAACAGCAGGGTCAGAGTCACCTGGGAACTTAAAAATGCAAATTTTCAGGCCCTACTCCGGACATACTGAATCAGAAACTCTGGGAGTGGGGCCCAGTGATGGTGTTTTAATCACCCTCCAGATGATTCTGATGCATGCTAAATGTGGGAACCACCTTGTTATGTAATGTGGGATGACTGACTGAAAGTCTTCATGGTAGGATCTCAATAAAGATTTATCTTGCTAATTAAATGTTTATTCCGTCTTTGCAACCTGCAGGGTGCATGGCATTAATTATGTGTAGCACAGACACCTGCGTTTGTATTCAACAAACATTTAGTAATCACTTGGTATATGACAGATTTGGGGCTAGGGACATTTATGTCTCTGATGACTAACAATTTTTATGGAATGTGTAATTTGAGCTCTGTTCTAGAGGAGGAGTTAAACAAAATATTATTACTCATTGATTGACATTTTAATATCTTTGAAATTAAGATGTACTTTATAACCGATAGCATGTCATAGTTTAATGATGTGTCCTATAATTAGTAGTGTTTTAGATGCAATAAAGTTCAGCGGAAAACGTGTGGTCCTTTCCATTTTGGATAAAATTGAGTGTGTGTGTGTTTATCCACTGCCCCCTTGTATTTACTTGTAACAAACATAACTGTTTAACACTGAACTCTGGGTTCACAGGGGCAAAAATGTGAAATATTCTGGGCCTTTAAGATTCTCCTTGGACATATGAGAGGCACTTTTAGAAGAGGACGAAGAGTAATAATTTACATTCTCCATTTGCCAAAGGGATAACACAGATCCAACCTCCTCGACTTCATTGTCTACTCCTTAGGAATTTCAAAACATACAAAGAAAAATGTGAAGTTGGTTTCACCTTTCCAAACAGTGGCCTGAATCTCACCATGCTTAGTCAATACTTAGAAAAATAACAAGTTTATTTGGCTAGGATTTAAAATAGCAGCTCTGATGATCTGTTATACATTTGCCGCTTTGGTTATTTCTCTTTTGAGGCAAGCACATAAATGTGCATAGTGTGTTTGTAACAGCGGAAAGGAGAAAGGATCCATTTGAAGCCCGACCATCCCCAGTGCACAACAGGCCCCCAATAGAAAAAGAAGGGCATGGCTTTCTGAGTGGCAGTCTTAGTTTTGGCAAACATGGATTTAGGCACAGCACATTCAAGTCTTCTAGTATTTTCTGACCAAGGTTAGAAAAAAATGGTAAATGTGGTTTATTCTGAAATGGGGTTTGGGGTTGGAATGCATAACTCTAAACACATCATTCTCCTCTGTAAACACCATTGATCAACAGTTCCCTTGTTTGCTGGTTTACATACAAACCCTAGCATTCAGGACTCCACACCGCAACACGCCCACCTTCTGTTTCATCACTTTACACCTCTCCTTCACTGACCTTATTTCTCAACCAAGCTCGGCAAGCTGGGATCTCTCAGCTATGCCTTACCTTTTCCTGACTGTATAGTTTGCAAGAAAATCCCAAATCTCTTGCTATTAAAATTCTATCTATCCTTGGACGACCTTATCTCAGGTATCATACACCTTTTCTCACGGAGCCTCCCCTGTTTTCTCCAACTGACCCAATCTGTCTATCCTTTGATTTCTCTAACATTTTTTGGCCTTCTATATTTTACCACTTTCTTAATTAAACTTCCCATAATAGCACAGTGCTTCTTGAAGTGTCGTCAATGCCATTCGTATTAGAACCCCCTGGAGCCCATTCCAAAGCTACTGAACCAGGATCTGCAGGATGGGACTCAGGAATATGCATATTTAATAAGCTTTCTAGTGATTCCACTAATTTTTGAGGATTGTTGGTGTGGTGGAAAAGGCTCCCCCACCTTTTTTGTAAGTTATAGAAAGTATCATACATATTCAAAAACAGAATGGATAAAAGAATGTATCTTCATGAGCCTAACGCTCAAGTTTAGCAATGATGATAACAGGGCTAATCCCACTTCACCTACACCCTCCTCCACTTTCCCTAGCCCCTTGGATTATTTTGAGAAAATATCAGTTATTACACAATTTCATCTATAAATGTTTCTTAATGCAATCTAAAAGATAAGGACCATTTTACTTTAAATCATAATCACAACAGCATTACCACTCCTGAAAAATCACTAATTCCTTGGTGTGGTAGGCAGAATAATGCCTCCCTCACTCCCACCCCACTCCCCGCAAGATGTCCACAGTCTAATCCTGGGAAACTGAATACACAGCAAAAGGGGCTTTGCAGATGTAATTAAGGTTAGGAGCCTAAACATAGGGAGATTTTTCTGGATTATTTGGGTGGGCCCAATCTGATTATGTGAGCCCTTAAAAGCAGACAGCTGTCTCCAGCAGGAAGAGGACGAGGAAGGCAGAAGAAAGATGAACAGAAGGGAAATTTGAAGAGATTCTGAGTGTGGGAAGAGTTTGACAAGTTGTTGCTGGCTCTGAGATGGAGGGACCGTGAGCAAGGACCAGAGAGAGGTCTCTAAGAGCTAAGGATGGCTACTGGTTAATGGCTAACAGGAACTGGAGATCTTAGTCCTACAGCACAAGAAACCGATTCAGTCAACAAGCTGAGTAGCCTGAAACCAGACTCTTCCCCACAGCCTCCATAAAGGCTCTGTTGATGCCTTGATTTTGGCCTTGTGAGACTCTAAGACAGCCAGCCCAGACATGGTGTACCTGGATTCTGACCTAGAGAATTGTGAGATAATAAATGGGAGCTGCTTTAAGCTGCTAAATTTGTGGTAATTTGTTACGGCAGTGATAGAAAACTAATATACCTGGTATCATTGAATATACAGTCAGTATTTAAATTTTCCCATTGTTTAAAAAATGCTTTTATAGAGTTGGTTTGTTTGAATTGGGATCTAAGCAAGGTTTACACATTTCATTTGGTTACTAAGTTTCTTAAGCCTCTTTTAGTCCATAAGTCCCCCCCTTCCTCTTTTTTTTCTCTCTAGCCATTCATTTGTGTAAGAAACCAGGTCATTTTGAACTGAAGAATTTCACATAGTTTGGACTTTCCCATTTACAAGTCCATGGTGTAGTTTAACTTGTTCCTCTATCCCCTGTTTTTTCCCCACAGGCTGATGGTAAATTTAGTGGCTTGGTCAGATTCAGGCCTGGTTTTTTTGACAACAGGTTGTGTATACACCTTCTTGTTGTATCACATTGGGATCCTGCTTAGGGATATAATTCCCCCTTGGGTTTTTACCTAATGAATTTCTCAGTCATTGATGATTATTATCTAGAACTATTTCTGCACTAGTGGTTGCAGAGTGGTGATATTTTGAATTTATCATTCCTCTTTCACTTATTAGCTGGAATCTTCCAAAACACACCAACTATTTTGTTAATCCAAGGTACAGTTCATGCAGGAAAGTCAGGATAGCTGCTTGATTCTGAAAAGGCTTTGAAGAGCAGTCTGTGCTCTAATCCTGCATCTGTTATGTAGTGGCTCATCTGCCTTGTGCAAAATATTGTACCCCTCTGAGCCTCAGGTTCATTATTATAAAATGGAGACAGCATTGCAGGTTTATTACCAGAATTCAATAAGTGAACTTATGTAAAAGCACTATGCCCGCTACAGAGAAGTGCTCATCAAATATCTGTAATTACGGGAAAGTCCTCCTACGATAGCCCTAGGATTGGGCCCCATGCACATCTCCGACAATGCAGCTTCAGCTTGCTATCTGGAGCCTGCTCTGGAAAACGACATCTGCCTCTTTCGGGGGGTGGGGTGGGGATTGTTCCTGGTGTGTTTGCAACTCCAAGGCTGCCCTTCCTCCCTGGGGTCCTCAAGGCCCTTTCATAGCCCCTTGAAGCAGCAGCTGTGACTACGAATGGCCTCACCTCAGCTTCTCAGGGGCTTCTTGTGGATGTTTCCCCAGGGTTTACAGTTTGTGGTCGAGTTCATGTCTCACTGCCAACATTTTCAGCAGGGAGTTTGGGGAGCAGTGCAGGTGGTGGGGTTAGGAGAGGGTGGCTTGATTCTCCTCCCAACTTGGCTGTTAGCTGGCTGTGTGGCAAGCTACTGGAACATGGCTCCAAACCAAGGGGGGGGGGTCTCTGAGGCCCCTTCCAGTTTGAACCTGTCTTCATTGGAGTGCTACAAGCTCAGCAAGTGGAGCTGGGAGGGTTTCGCCCGCCTCTGTGACTTCCCTCAGCCTGAACCAGTAGAATGTTCTCCAATCTCAGGACTCTCAAACAAGAGTTGTCCTCCCTCCAGCCTGGCTGGGCTGAGTGACCGTCTCTCTAACTGGCTGTGACCCTCTCAGGCCTGTTCTGCATAATCAGAATAAATTGGAGGCTAAAATATTTGTCCAGGCAATTCTGATCAAAAACGTCCCTTGCTTTGATCTTTCAGTCAAAACAAGGTATTCTCCCTGAATTCTGAAGACATTAACCTTGAGCACTTGTTCTGCTGGGAAGGCAGGCTTCTCAGGGCTCATTAAGGCCCTTTCTCAGCCGCTCAGCCCTGACCAGGCCCAGGGCTTTGTGCTTTGCCCCCGTAATGTAAATACTTATTGGCAAGTGTAGAGTTTGGTCTGGAAACCCCGTCCTCAGTGGTGCCAACGGCTACCTGCCTTTTGTCTGCGCTTTCAGGATTTGGGTTGAGCAGCCCCAGAAGGGGACAGCTGGAGCATGAGGTCACCAAAGGGAGGGGTAGGCACCTGGTGGTAACACTCTTTGGGAGAGATTATGGGGATGGAGCAATCTTTCCTTCCGTTTTTCTGCAAAGAGAATTGGTTCAGGCGTTTCAGCAGTTAGCACTGTTAGGTAAAGGGCTGGTCTCTGCTGGCTGTGCTAACCACAGGAAGCCTACCTTCCTCCCTGCCCTTTCCCTCAGGCTGAATGGGGAATCCCTCAAAACTGTGATTGTAAAATTGGGGGTATGGGCATATGCTAAATCATCTTTCCTGCTTCTACCAAAGGGCAATGACAGAGCACTGAAGACCAGTAGATTGATTTTTATTATGAGTGTTGTAGATAATCTTACTAGTTGTCTCAGGGTGGCTGGAGAGGACATCTATTGTATTTTGTTGGCCAGGAGTCCTTTCAGTTGGACTGGCTGCATTGTCCTGCGATGCACGGAGCTGCTGTGTACTGCAACCCCCTCCATCCACCCTTACTCTAGCCATGGGGGTGGGGACATGACCCAGTCAGGCCAACTGTTATCCCATCCTCTGGGCCCGTGATTGGTCCTGAGATGGCACTGACCCCATCCAGGCCTATCAGAGCCCTCTGGTGCGTTTCTGAGGCTCTCAGTCTCCATGGTCTGCTGAGATGATTTGATATAAGCTCAAGCTACCTGCAGCCATGCTCCTTTCCCCATTACTTCCACCATATGGAGGAGCTATCTGTTGTAGGAGAGATTAGTAAGTACTCAGTGAGAAGCTGAACCAAAATATGGAAATGTGTCACTAGGCTAGTTTTACCAATGAACTTCCCCAGTTACATGCGTTGAGTTTCCTGGGTTTGTATCACTTGAAAACAAATGAGTTTGGGCTCAGACAGGGATTACAAGTCCAAACTGGGATTCAAATTCCAGTCTGCCACTCACTAGCTGTGTGAACTCGGGCAACTTGCTTAACTTCTCTGAACCTGTTTCCTTATCTGTAAATGAGGAAAATGATATCTACCTCACAGGATTATTATGAAGATTGAATGAGATAATATATATTAAGTGCTCAGTTCAGCAGCTGGCAAACAGTAGGCACTCAAGAAATTTTTATTAAGTACATAAAATAATATTGATATTTGTTGAATTAATCTAAGGAATGTTTTAATTCTTAGATAAACTTTTACTTCTCAACATAGGTCACAAGTACTACTGGAGGTGCATAGTGGTGGGCCACAGGCACCAGCAACCACAGAATAAACACACAGCTCTTCTTAGATCAGCAATTAATTCTATATATTTTTATATTAAAAGAAAATGGGTGTATTATGGAATAGAAAATAAAAGTAACTTGACTCTTTAAGTTAAAAGAGAAGAATTCAGGGGAACTCCTTGCATGTACAATGGACATTGTCTTCTTCCATTAAGTGTGCCCTGATGACAGGGTTTGCGACACAACACACTGAAGAGGAACAGCACAGGCCTGGGTGCTGGAGGTGGTGGCCCAGCCTGCCTCTGGCTCTCTCTGCCTCTGTGAGGCCTGGGCAAGCCATTTTAACCTCTCTCACATTTTTTTTCTCATCCAAAAACGAGTTTGTTTGTCCTAAAAAGTTTCTTTAAGAGTCTAATATTCCATCTTTGCCATGTGAGTTAGTGAATTCCTTGTCAAGTAGAAATGTTGAAAAGGGGACTGAATGGATTAATTTATTAGTACGGGGCTTATCTAGTTTAATTTCAGGTCCAATTCTATGATTCTATTCTGAACCTTAGCCATCTACAGTGTAATAATTTATGGCTGGCATGGACATTTTCTAGAAGTGTGGTACACCTAAGTTTTTATAGTAGTAGTTGAAAAGTATTCATTCAGTGTTGATTTTAATACAAATCAAATCTATAATAATACTATCATAATACATCTATATCATAATACTATATCATAAAATCAATAATCAAGGGGCTTCCCTGGTGGTACAGTGGTTAAGAGTCCACCTGCTAATGCAGGGGACATGGGTTTGAGCCCTGGTCCGGGAAGATCCCACATGCCGCAGAGCAACTAAGCCCGTGTGCCACAACTACTGAGCCTGAGCTCTAGAGCCCACGAGCCAGAACTACTGAGCTCACATGCCACAACTACTGAAGCCCACACGCCTAGAGCCCAAGCTCCGCAGCAAGAGAAGCCACAGCAATAAGAAGCCCGCGCACTGCAACTAAGAGTAGCCTCCTCTCCCTGCAACTAGAGAAAGCCCACGCCCAGCAACGAAGACCCAATGCAGCCCAAATAAATAAATAAATAAATAAATAAATAAATTTTAAAAATAAATAAATAAAATCAATAATCAAATAGTGATTTTAATATTTTAATACTGACCATATGGGTACATGGCAATAGGTTTAAAGCCAAAGGAAAGTTGGCTGGGTATAAACCCAAGCAGGGTAGCCCTCTGGACATTTGTAGGGAGGAGATGAAGGGTTTTTTTTAAACACAGAGGTCAACATAAAACTTTGCTTTGCCTGGCAGAGTCGGAAGGAGAGAAGGGGGCTGGGACAGAGACATTTAATGTTTGCCAAATACCCCTGGTTCCTGGACCTGGTGTCTGTGAGGCACTCTGTGTGGTCCTCCCTCCATCCTTTTCAGCAGGAGGAGAGGCCCTGTTGGGAGTGATGGAGAGGAGAGTACCAGGCTGTGGTGTGGCAGTAGGATGGATGGGAGGACCAGCCTCCTGGAGGACCCAGAGCACCAGGACTGTGCAGGATGCTCAGGGAGAGCAGCTTGGGAGGAACACAAGGCTTCACCCATGTTGTCATTTAAGAGTGTGTGAGGTGGACTCAGGAGGCATCCAGGATGACTTTTTCATTACAAAGATAATTGTAATGTCTTTGGTAACTTGGAAAATGGTTTAATCCAGGACCAAACATGATTTTTCTTTTCTCCTAATTAACTTATTTTCTGCCAAAGAAATTGACTGTGTCCCTTTAAGTAGCACCAACCCCAGAGCAAGGTGCCCCTGGAGGATACCATGGGATCAATTTTTCAGCCAGGGACTGTGCAGCTTGGCTGTAGGGCTTAAGGCTTTTAATTTGCTTATACATAGAGTGGCTTGAGCTCTATACATCACCAAATCAATGCAAATCAGTTTACTTGAAGCTGGTTCAATTTTAAAAGAATTTCATTAACCAGCAATAAAAGGCCTGGTTTAATATAATTACTATAGGATCCCAAGCTCATCAGGAAGGATTCCTTTTCTATAATGATCTTAACATTTATATTATGGCATTTTCTTAGAAAAAAAGGGAAACAAAAAAGCATACTAGAGGAAGATGTTGAAAATAATACTTTTTTTCTTATGAAATTCAGTGTTGGAACTACCATTAAACCAACTTTTCCCCCCATATGGCGAGGGCCTCGAGGTGGGGAGGAAACATATTTACGTAAACATTTGTGTGTGGATGTCTATAGGCACATACCCTTAGACACATGTTCGATGCATTATCTAATCCGCACAGAACTGTAACCACTCAAAGGCGGAAGAGACCTTAGTGGCATTTAACACAATCGCTTAATTTTACAGAAGAAGAAACTGACTCTCAGAGACCATAAAGAGTGATCAAAAGTCAGCCATCTGGTTAGCAGCGACGAGGGCCTGGAAATCAGGTCTTTGCTTTCCCCACTGGTGTTGAACCCTGAAATCCCTTGCCCCTCTCACAGCAGGTGGGGAGATGTATGGTGGGAAGTCACCTCCCTGGAATTTTTAATAACAAAGAAGGAAATCCTGCCATTTGCAACTACATGGATGAAGTTTGAAGACATTCTACTAAGTGAAATAAGCCAATCACAGAAGGACAAACACCATGATTTTGTGTATCGGGAGGTATCTAAAGTAGTCAAATTCACAGAATCAAAGTGAGGAATGCCAGGAGGGGGAAACGAGGGGTTTAACCAACTGGCATAAAGTTTCACTTAAGCAAGGTGAATAAGTCCTAGAGATCAGCTTGCAACACTGTACCTAGAGCTAACAATACTGTATTGTACACTTATAATTTTGTTAAGAGGACAGAGCTCATGTTAAGTGTCCTTACCATAATAAAAGATCATTAAAAGTAAATTGTAAAGGTCCACTTGGAGGTAAGGCATTTATATTTTTATACGGAGAAGATAGCCATCACCTTTGGTGACTTGGAAAAAGGTTTAGTCTAACATGGAATCTGGTTTTTCTTTTCCCCTAATTAATTTTCTGCCAAATAAATTGAATGTGTGCCTTTAAACAGCACAATTCCCAAAGCAAGGTGCCCCTGGAGGGAAGCGTTAAAGAGGGAACTTGTACTCCATGTCACCAAGATTTCACCCCTGTGCCCATTCCCTGTACTAACTCTATCTTCTCCTGGAAGAGTGTTAATCTGATTTGTCTGAGACCTTCATTCCCTCTGGGTCTTGAGTGACTAGTGGGTGGGGTTGGTGAGCTTGAAGGTGGGGACCCTGAACCATGCTCCCCCACGACCACATCCGAGGTCTTGCTCCCATGTCCTATGATGACTTGCATTCCCTGGCGGGCCCAAGCCAGTTCTCCTCTTCTTCCTCCTCTGCTGACCGTATAACTTGGTAGATAAGGCAGGCCCAGGATCCATTCTGCAGCCCATTCGCCTTAGAGTCAGAGGACAGAGAATGGGAACCCAAGGAAGGACCTTGAGCCTTAGCTCAAGTTTTAATTCAACTTTCATCAAAGAGGCTACGTTAGGGGGCTATCTAGATGTCATCTAGGTACTCATAAAGCAGTTCTTTTGTTTTCCATCTGGTTGGAAGCTCAGAGAGGAAGAGGAGGGAAAGGCAGGGCAGGATCCGACAAGTCCTAGGTTTGCTGACCTTCACTTCAGTCCACAATCCCTCATCCAAATGCTGGGGGCCAGGAGTATTAGAGAATTCAGAATTATTCTGTGGTCATTAGGCTAACAAGTAAGTCCTAACATCTGGTCAGCGTTGAAAATCAGTGTGGCTTGAAGTAGGGAACATACAATTTTTATTCGGATGATGTAGAGTTTAACCAGGTGTATAGATCAGACGCTGAAGTCCTGGTCACTGATGAGCTGATGGCATTTGGATCCTGTGGCCTCCCAGGGCAGCCTGTGCCACCTGCACACATGGCCCTTCCCATGCTATAGAGTGATGGTTACAACCACTAGCTTGGAAGTTCCAATAGTTTGAATCCCTGCTCACTGCTTATTGAAGTTGAGGCTTTTAGGAGAGTCATCTAATAGTCTAATGCTTGGTGCCTACCTTAAAGACTGAGTTATATACATGCACCCATATGTTCATAGCAGCACTTTGTACAACAGCCAAGGTATGGAAGCAACCTAAATGTCCATCGACAGATGAATGGATAAAGAAGATGTGGTATATATATATATATATATATATATATATATATATATATATATATATATATATATATACATACAATGGAATATTACTCAGTCATCAAAAGAATGAAATAATGCCATTTGCAGCAACATGGATGGACATAGAGATTATCATGTTAAGTGAATTAAGTCAGAAAGAGAAAGACAAATACCATATGATATCACTTATATGTGGAATCTAAAATACGACACAAATGAACATATCTACAAAACAGAAACAGACTCACAGACATAGAGAACAGACCTGTGGTTGCCAAGGGGGAAGGGAGGTAGGGGAGGGAAGGAATGGGAGTTTAGGATTAGCAGAGGCAAACTATTATATACAGGATGGATAAACAAGGTCCTACTGTATAGCACAGGAAACTATAGTCAATATCCTGTGACAAACCATAATAGAAAAGAATATGAGAAAGAATATATATATATATATATATATATATACGTACATATATAAATCTGAGTCACTTTCTGTACAGAAGAAATTAACACAACATTGTAAATCAACTATACTTCAATACAATTAAAAAAAAAAAAAGAGTCACAGAGAAGGAGCTTTTCCAGTCCCTCATGGTGCCCAGTTGAAGTGTCTGGCAATGTTTTTGAATAAGCTATTTCTCAGAGATCACTGAAATATCTCAAAATTCAGTCTGGAACATGATGTTAAATGATTTTGATTTTTCTTAGTGATGCACAGAACGTGATCTGAACTAAGAAAGAATTGGTTCTGACAAGAATATGTAAAACTCTTTGTAACTACAAAAGTAGAATTATATTGACATGGGCATTAAAAAAAAAGACTGAGTTATGTAGTTGAGTGCATTGTGGACACTGAATGTTACTGTTTGGTCACCCCACTAGGACCTGAGCTCCTCAAGGGCAAGGCAGTGTTATCTCATTCATCTTTGCATTCTAAATTTATCTCTTGAGTCTAGAACACAGAGGATGCTCAGTAAATGCTTTCTGAAGGTAGGAATGAATGGATAAAGAGGACTGGTGATCTGCAAAGCAACTGCTCATAACCTGTACTGGGAAAGTGCATGGGGCTTGTTGGTCTCTATTCGCCCTCCAGGCCTCACTTCCACTCTCCTCTGCCCTGCTCAACGACCCCCTGGTTTGGACCCCTTCTGAAGGCTACATCCCTCAGGCTCTCCTTGCCCTCTGGCCTCTGGTTGGGCTTGGCAGATGGGAGGCACCACTGGGAGACAGGAGGATGGCGGAGAATGAGGTTGGGGCGTTTCTTCCCCTCCTTCCCTGTTTCATTGTCTCGGTTCTTGGCTGTGGACTTCAACTCCTGCCTGGGAGGCCCTCCTCACCAGCTATCAGTAATAGGATTTCCTTCCTTGTCCCTGCGGTCCCGGGATCCTGACTTCCTGCTGTTGCTAGTCCCTGACTGCCTCAAAATCCATTTGGGGTCCCTTTGCCCTGCTCATATCTCTTCAACTGAAATACTCTAAGTGAAATTGCATTTGCTGCCACGGCCTTCGCCTCACATTCCTGAAAGCAGTTCTTTTTAGGGCGTCAACAGACATCAATAGCTTATCCATACCAGTTTGTAGCAGGCTTTTAAAAACAGAAAGCAACCATCCAAAGGATGAATTGGGTCCTTCTGAATTATCTTGAAATTTTAGTAATTGTGTTTTACTGTTCAGAGGAAAAAGGGAGAAGAGGTCTGCAGTGTGCACAGCACAACAGACCTAGGCAGCAATACACCCATTTTACACATGAGGAATATGAAGCTTTAAAGAGCCACCTGTCCCCTCCCGGGTTGGCTCCCAGCCTCTGGCAGAGGTCAAAGCTGCATTCCATCTGCTACTAACAGTTTGTGAGCAGAAGGAAAACCCAATAAGACTTCTTTACCAGAAAGGCCAGTTGGGCCAGCAAAAGCAGATTTGGTGCTTCTGTAGTGGAACCCATCTTTCTTGAACTACACAGGACAGTTCTGTCCATGGTAACGCTCTGCTCTGGCAAGGGCTGCTTAAATTCTTCAGGTAAGAACAAATTTTCCTCAAGGCCACAATCAAGAGCCATGCAAGGGACGGGCTTCTCTTTTCTGCACGAACCCACTGGAATGGTCTTGGAATGCCAGTAGCATTCCTAAGTGCAGGGAGAAAGGTGCCGATGGTGGGGAGGTCAGCCTTGAGCCATAGTGGAAGCCGCAGAAAACAGGGTCTGATTTAGAGCAGATGTGAGAGGCTGCGAGGGGCCATCTGTCCTCAGCTCATTCAGCCCTTCTGTTGTGTCTGCCTCTGTTTGTTGCCTCAGCCCCCAGTGGCCTGGGCTAGCGCCGCTCTATTTTTAGTTCACATTTCACCTTTCTGTCTACGAGTGCTTTTCCCAGCGTAGGAAAACACACTGCAGCCATGGGCTCAAGCGCTGACCTCCTCACCTCTGCAAGCCCCTGTGACCTTGGTGGAGGGAGCAGCTCCCACTTGAAGCTCAGCGGGGCTCCTTCTGGGGGTCTCAGAGGAAGGCTCTTATGGTCCATGAATTCTTCAAGGCTGCTTAGTGGGAACAGCTGTCAAGAGACCTCAGGACACTATCCTGGCTGCAAACGAATACACAGGGCTGGTGGAGAAAGGTAGCCTGAGGTTCTCCTGCCCCTTGTGCAGGGCCTGTATGGGGCCTTGAAAAATGCTCCCCCATCTTCTTCATTCTTGATATTCTCAACCAGGATAGGGGAAGGAAAAATATGCATTAAATTTCTATTATTTATTGTTACTGTTGGTAACAATATTTACATGTTAATAAGGGAAAATTTTGAAAATATAGAAATGTAGAAAAATAATTCAACCCATTTGTTACCACGTAGAGACAATCACTGTTAACACGTTAATGCGCCTACTTCTAATCCTTTTTTTTTCTTTCTTTCTTTTTTTTTAAATTTTTTTGCGGTACGTGGGCCTCTCACTGTTGTGGCCTCTCCCGTTGTGGAGCACAGGCTCCAGATGCGCAGGCTCAGCGGCCATGGCTCACGGGCCTAGCCGCTCCGCGGCACGTGGGATCTTCCCGGACCGGGGCACGAACCCGCATCCCCTGCACCGGCAGGCGGACTCTCAACCACTGTGCCACCAGGGAAGCCCTCTAATCCTTTTGAGTTACATGTATTTTTTACAGTTATAATCAGATGGTAAATACAAAATTGCATGTAGTAGTTGTTAAAAGTCTGGTTTTTTCCTGGTTATAAAAGTAAAGGAGGGCTTCCCTGGTGGCGCAGCGGTTGGGAGTCCGCCTGCCGGTGCAGGGGATGCGGGTTCGTGCCCCGGTCCGGGAGGATCCCACGTGCCGCGGAGCGGCTGGGCCCGTGAGCCATGGCTGCTGGGCCTGCGCATCCGGAGCCTGTGCTCCGCGGCGGAAGAGGCCACAACAGTGAGAGGCCCGCGTACCGCAAAAGAAAACAAACAAAACAAAAGTAAAGGAATACTGTGTATAAAATTTAGAAAATGTATTAAAAGTAAAGAAGAAAGGAAAGATTTCCAGTATCTTATCACCCATGAATAATCACTGCTAATTTATTGGCATCTGTCCTGATAGCTTTTTTTCTATGCATTTAAAAATATAATCAAGATCATATTGCCTATTTGATTTTCAAGCACTCTCAATAAAGGAAATCCAGATTCTAGAATGAAGATGACATGAAGAGGAATTTGATGATAGATATCTGCTCTTGATCTTTATCCATTAGAAAGCCCAATGATTCAGTTAATTAAACAAACAACTTCTAAAATGACTTCAGTTCTTGGGCAGTAAGCATCGATCGTCTATCCTGCTACACAAAGCTGCTTTTAAGCATTTATTTGAACAGTTCTCCTGACAAAGTGTTCCAACAGTGTAAAATGTTTTAGTCTTGTTAGCAAGTGATGGAACAGAATGACACCCACGGTCATCAAATGCAGTAAGTTTCCATCTGAACAAAGCGATGGACATGGTGTCAGAAACACAATTCCTGTTTATGAAAAGAAGATGTACCTTTAGCTGGACCAAAGACTTGAGGGCTACGTACATAATTTATGTAGAAAGTCTGTATGTTTTCTTTTAGCCACATGGCTTAGCAACAAGGGATGGGATGGGATTCAAATGCTAGAAGATTCTGAGTTAAGCCCTATAAACTGTCCTGTGTGGGAAAATCTAGGGACAGCTGAGCCAGCAGGAAGACTCAGCTAATGTGAGATAATGCACTCTGGGGCTTCTCCTCCCAGGGAGCAGGTCTCCTTGGAAAGCCTGGATCTCCTGCAGTCAGTAGTAGCACCACACTTCAACCCCAAAAGCCTGCTGTGTAAGCAATTTGACTTCTGTACCCAGATGCCAAGGCGGGTAGGGGGCATGGTTTTCACACTAACCCTGGCAGATGCTGGGAGCCTAAACACCTGAATGTGAAGTGCTAATGCAGCAGGGCAGGAAGGAAGCCAGAGGTACCTGCAGATGTGCTCATCTTTTATCCAGGGGTTGCACCCTGAAAGCTGCTGGCTACCATGTGGGAAGATGTATGAGGTCAAGGTAAGAAAATGCTTATTTGGACTTCAGGGGATGGGCAGAAAATTAGACCTATACAGCCCAAGTGACTATAAAATTTTCAAGGTTTTGTGTTCACTTTGTAGAATTTTTTTTTTGTCTCCAGGAGGGAGAAAATTGCACAGGCCAGTCTACACAGCAATGAAGATCATCTATTCGAATCCCATCTCACTTGGCCATCTTCCTGACTTATGAGAGAAACCCCTCATCGAAGTATGGAGAGCTTTGGGTTTCCTGGAAGAATGGTCTTCCCTTGTGAAGAGTGTTGGCAACACTGTTCAATGTTGTAGATACTGGTATCTGACAGTTGATTTTACCACAGAGTTATTTAAGCTTGGGAAGTGACAGACTTTATTTGACTATAAGTTTTTTAGAATTCATGATACTATGGTAAAAGCTGATATTAATTTACTTCACCTGGTATATGCATTAATAATTTGTGATGCTGCTTATAAAGATTTAAAAAATAGTATCCTATTGGTAACTCATCACAGGATACTACATTCTAGGATACCCTGTTATTGAAAACAACTCCACTAAGTATGATGCACAAATGCTTAAGAAAACAGACTGATGATTGAGGCCAAAGCTAAACAGAAGCATCAAGAGACCAGAATAAAGCGGTCTTTCCCCTGCCCCAGGTTCCTGCAAGAGATAAGATATTCAGGTTGCTAGATCTGCGGATTCCATGATGATCTACAGGCCCCCCTGCTGAGGCGTGCTATGTCACAGCAAATACCCTTCCAGCTGGTGACCTCCCTAGGCCTGGTTCAAGCCCGTTAACCAAATCCCAGAGGAAGCGAGCAAAGGAAGAAACATGGCCGTTAAGAGTGTAGAGACTTCAATTCTAATTCCTGTGGCTTGCTGGGTGGACTTTATGAATCTCAGTTTGCTCTGTTGTAAAGGCAGAGGCATTAAATCAAGTCCTCGAAGGAGCCTCGTGTGAGCTAGCGTTTGGGCAAGTGGAAAGCAGCACGTGAAGGCTGGTCAGCTCCCCTTATTTCAGTCCTTGTTACTAAACCAGAGCCAACACAGGATTTCCCCCAGAGTCTCCAGAGGGCTTCACTAGCCAGTTGCAGGGGTTCTGCTGGAGGTGGTGTGGGCAGGCTTTGGCATTTGCAAGGTCAATGTACAAGATTGGTTCAAAAATGCTGAAGACCTAGGCCTTTGTATTCCATTCTCCTTCCCTGCAGGGTGAGGGCCTAGGCTTGTGGAGGGCCCACTGGGCTGTGGCCATGTCCAGGAGGGTCTCAGCCGCAATGTGGTACACACATTGAGGGAAGAGTAAGCAGCTGGGGCGGGCAGCCCCAAATCTAGATCATTCTTCTGGGAAGGGAGGATGAGCAGCAAGAGCCCAGGACAGAATTAAACGGGGCCAAGAGCTGAGGAGCACCGTGTGGGGAATTGCCCAGAGGGGCCCTTAGGAGGGAGTGCTCATAGCAGTTTTTTAAATTGCACTTTTTAATGCAT
Organism: Mesoplodon bidens; assembly: GCF_964165515.1. Lineage (NCBI taxonomy): Eukaryota > Metazoa > Chordata > Mammalia > Artiodactyla > Ziphiidae > Mesoplodon > Mesoplodon bidens. Next base: position 64,671,824 of record NC_138166.1, on the reverse strand, counting down.
CCTCTTTTTTTTTTTTTTAAAGATGTTGGGGGTAGGAGTTTATTAATTAATTAATTAATTTTTGCTGTGTTGGGTCTTCGTTTCTGTGCAAGGGCTTTCTCTAGTTGCGGCAAGCGGGGGCCACTCTTCATCACGGTGCGCAGGCCTCTATCACGACCTCTCTTGTTGCGGAGCGCAGGCTCCAGACGCTCAGGCTCAGTAGTTGTGGCTCACGGGCCTAGTTGCCCCGCGGCATGTGGGATCCTCCCAGACCAGGGCTCGAACCCGTGTCCCCTGTATTAGCAGGCAGATTCTCAATCACTGCGCCACCAAGGAAGCCCCAGCCTTTTTTTTTTATTGGAGTAATGCATTCTTATATTGTATCATGTAGACAATTATAGGAGTTGAAACTGTCCAGTGATGTAATCCAGAGACATGGACACTTTTACCATCTGTGTTTTCAGCACCCACTTCATAGCAGTCAGAATTCTCCAGTTTCAAAACGCGCATGTCTTGAATACTCAGGCTTCACAAGCCAGCTAATACAGAGGTGGCTGCATTAAGCTGGCCCTTGAAGGCTACAAGTTCCAACCAACTTATCTGCAAGCATTCCAGTCTTCCGAAGAATTTTCCTCCCTGGTTCCTGTTGTTTCTTGGAAGTTTCCAGGGATGCTTGCGTGTGTCTGAGAATCAACTCTGGTCATTGCTTGCTACCATGACCGGTAAACAGATGGTCCTGTAGGTATCTCAGATATGGCCCCTGAGCTGACCTCTAGCCTGCTGCCCAAGCTGCCCACGGGCAGGTTGCTGAAGACCCTCTGCACCGCGGTGCTGGGAGCTGGGCCTCTCTGAGTCTCGGTGTGAAGAACACCTGGCCACCCTCAGGGCTGCTGTGGCTGGGAGGTCCCGCTCCACTCTGTCACTGAGCTGATGCACTTGGAATCCAAGCTGCTTTCCTGGAAGTGAGAACACTGCCCCATTCACCCCCCTCTTTGTGTTAGAGTCAGTTAGTGGCAGAAGAAAGCTGCTTGAGCCTCAAGTGAGACGGCCCTTTCAATTCCCACACAGCTCTTTGTTGCCAGGAAGCATACCTGCCACACAAGTGACCTGGTCAGCATGGGGTGTGGTGTCATTCTGTACCCAGAATCCCACTGACTCCTCATGTGGGGGTCCCACAGCTCAGGCTGGGCCACAGCGTCGGATTCCTATGTCCTGTGAAGTGGATTTCTGCTCCAGGAATTGTGTTGCCCTTGCCTCAGTCTTCTGAGGTGCTGGGGCCACCTCAGTCTGTCAGACACGTCCATAGGCATTTATACCAGAATTCTGGCAGGATTAAAATTTGCTATATTATTTTTTTTTTGTATTTTGCCAGGAGGTGCTCGGCACCTGTGTAAGTCAGAGATGTAACTGATCTGTGGGATGAGCAGTTTTATCACCTGACACTTGCGTGGGAGTATCAAGACTCCACAAGGCCTGGACATGGGGACATGGATGGAACTAACATGGGTCACCAGCACTGGAGGAGGAGACTGGATTGGGTTTGAGAAGAATCATAACCTAGTGGACTGCCATGTCCAAATCACAGCCCTCTCACTTATTGGCTGTGTGACCTTGGGCAAGTCACTTTGCCTTTCTGTGCCTCGGTTTCTTCATCTGCAAATGAGGTATGATAATAGCACCTACTTTATGGGGTTATTGTGATGATTAAATGGCTCAATATATGTAAAACACTCAGCCTGGCATATTATACACATTCTTGCTATTATTCCTGAGCTTTGAGGTCATCAAACGCATCTAAACTCACTAAATATGAAGTCTCCCAGGCCGGGTAGAGCAAACATCTCAGTGAGTATCCCATGGAGGACCCCGGGTTTTCTGGTTATTCAGTGACATAGCAGATAAGCAGCACTGACCCACAGCAGTCCTTCTGGTATGGAATTAGGACCAGGATTCCTACCAGACCCGAAATACGACCTCTGGACCATTTTTTCACTACCTGAATGACTTGGACTCACAAAAACTGCTCCCACAAGGAGACTAAGAGGCCAAGTCCTGGTGGGAAAAAAGCAAATTGTCCGATGGGCATTTGGAGCATTTGCCCTCCTGACTTGTAATTATTTTTTCTGTTATTTGTACAGCTGAGTCAGAGCTTCCAGGAGAGTGAGGCAATTCCAGGGGGACCAGTGGGAAGGGAGAGAGTTAGGGAGAGAGAGGAGGAGAGAGAGAGAAAGAGAATCCGGGAGAATGTTTTCTCTGGGAGTAATCAATTGATTCAGCAGTTTTGGCACAGAAATTTCAATTTACTGGACATCTTGTATGGACTTTCCAGTACCTTTATAAAAGAATGTCTTGTCCATAGTGTTTTGGCATTTTTACTCCTGGATTTAGCCAAAGCTTGAGAGTTTAAAGACCTAAGAAAGTCATTAGGGAGCTCACAAAGCATTGAGGATGTGACTGCAGGCTCTGGACTCAAATCCGCTCTGACTTTTTTTATTAATGGTATCAGATAGTCTGGAAAACTGCTGGAGGCCAAGTTTGTTCATATGGACTGAGGTTGGGCTTAAAGGTTTCATACTGGTCCTTTCTGCTTGAAAATGTGTGGGAGTCCTCCTGGAGGTTAAAGAGGAACTTCACTCTTTTTCTTCATTTCTTCCTTGACTAAAGTCTCCTGTGCTATTGCTCTGAGGATTTTTTGATTATAAAAAAACTCTGCATGACAGTTTCAGATCTCATTTCATATTTAGTACTATATTACTGGACATTTCTCATCTTCTAGTGTTTTAAGGTAGTAGAGTTTGTGTTTTAAGAGGTTATTAATATCGCTAATTATTTTCAAGTACTCTTCACCCTGAGTATTTATTAAGTATCTGCTATGTTTCCAACCCCTTTTTGGGGCAAGTTATATGAGGCATGCTATTGGAAAGAACATTGCATGGGTAATTCTGTTCCTCTCATTTTACTCTTGAGGAAATGGAGGCTCAGAAAGATCAGGTAATTTGATCAAGGCCACACAGCAAGTGGAAGAGGCAGAATTTCAACCTAGACTAGCCACATCCCGTGGACAGTGATTGGACAATTGATTCCATTCACTCCTTGATGCCCAAGTGTCCTCTAACTGCCCTTTCCAACAAACTTCTTGCTGTTCATTGATTGCGAGTGTTCCCCCCGGTCCAGGGTTCCACCACGCACAGCCAGGGTCCTGGCAAGAGGCCCCACCCTCATCTCCCAGCTTCCTCCTTTGCCTCCCTCCAGTATATTCTACAAGTAGCAGCCAGAGTGAGTTTAAAAAAAAATGTTGGGGCTTCCCTGGTGGCGCAGTGGTTGAGAGTCCGCCTGCCGATGCAGGGGACGCAGGTTCGTGCCTCGGTCCGGGAAGATCCCACATGCCGCGGAGCGGCTGGGCCCGTGAGCCATGGCCGCTGAGCCTGTGCGTCTGGAGCCTGTGCTCCGCAACGGGAGAGGCCACAACACTGAGAGGCCCGCGTACCGCAAAAAAAAAAAAAAAAAAAAAAAAAAAAAAGTTATGAAAAATATCACATGTACGAAATGAATACATTTTACAGTGAACATCCATCTACCAACCCCTAAATTCAACCATGAACATTTTACTAATTTTATCACAGATCTATCCCTCCATCCATCCCTCAATCCATCTTATTTTTTAATGCATTTAAAGTTAGTTGTAGACATCAGTACTCTTCCCCTAAATATGTTAGCTTGTATACAGATTTGTTTTTAAGTGAAAGGCAGATCACCTCACTCTCCTACTCATAACCCTCGGAATAAAATCCCAACCCTTGCCATGGAGCACAAGGTCCTGTGGGATCCAGCTCTTCCCGCCCCTCCAGCCCAATTCCTTATTCTCTTTCCCTTGCTCACTTAGCTCCACCCATAGTGGCCACCCTTCTGCTCCTCAAACGTGGCAAGAACTCCCCTGCCTCAGAGGTTTTGCACTTGCTGCCCCTGCCATGTCTTCCCCTTAGAGAAGTAGGACACAGTAGGTGCATAATAAATGTTTGTTGAATAAATGGATGGACGATGGAAAGAAGAATGGAAGGAGGGAGGAAAAGAAAAGGAGAAGGCAGAGAGGGCTGGGAAGAAGGAAAAAGAAAGGAAGGGTGGATTTTCTGCTGGCGAGTTGTGTGTCTTTTCCGGGGGTTGCCCTGAATTACTTCAGTGAAGGGAAGAGGGTTTTCATCCGTGTGGCTCTTTGCTGAAGGCTTTCCTCTGAATCCAGACCTTAATGGAATGTGCAAAGTGTTGTTGGGAGTGTTGGGAGCAAGGCAGGCTGGCATCACTCTGTGTACCTATTTCCTGCTGCCCCTGTGCTATATGCCTCCTCCATCAAAGCCTGATCTTTTGACTTTACTTCTGAGAGATTTGCAGGGGAAGCTGGGAAGTTCAAAATAGGGGAGATAATTTCAGTTCAGAGTCTTGAATTTCTCCTCCTTTGATTCATGTGGTAGGAAAATATTGCCTCTGAAAAACTCTGGACCATCACAGATAATATTTAAAATGCCATATAATCCAAGGATTCCCCAAGCCTTTCTCCTCTGCGAGTTCTTATGGATTTTCAATAATTGTACTGAGTCCAAATCTCCCTGGTCCCTTTGCTGTTGCTGTACACAGGTCCTCCAGATTGGTTCAAAGTCTCGCCCAGTTTGTTCTCTGAGTCTTACGACAGTGCCCAACTAGGCAACCAAGCATGTTCTCAGGGTGACTAATTGTTGCTGTTATTGTATTTTTATGGGGCTGGGAGGGTAAGGATAGAATCTGATACTGTAGTAAAAGCATCCAATGGGTCATCAATGGAAAAATAAACATGGCTGGACATGCCGATGTGTATGTTTTGTTCTGTATTGCCTGGAGCTTGATTTACATGGTGGGGGGCGGGGTCTGGATAACGACAGCATTCAGAGCAGAGGCCTCCAGAGATCTTAATCTAGCCTTGACCCTGGGGGTGCCCGAGGGGAGTTCATCCTCTTCTCTGGGCTTTTGCGTCATGTACCCTGTGCCCTGGTGACGCCTGCTGCCCACAAGGCCACTGAGAGTGGGGCCATGTCTCTGCTGCTGCTGCAGATGCCCCTATAAGGACACTCGCCTTTGTGTACAGGGCTGTTTCCTTGGGTTTGAAAAGCTGCTCCCCTCAAGGTGCCATATTTGAGCTGTGTGCCCAGAGTCCTCCTTGGGTTCTATGTTGACGTGAAAGGAACGCCTTGCTCCCCCACTTGAAGCCACACTTTGGCACTGACTAGGGTGGCTTGTGGTCCCTTATCTCACTTGGTCCCTACCTGAAGACCTGCAACCATAGGGCTCACCCACAGTTCTGTGCATCCTCACTGGCATCCTGCCCAGGCCTTGCTATTGTGAGGTGCCATCCTCAACCTGGGCCTCCCATCCTTGTGTGGATGAATTCACGTAAAGAAAAGACACAGGTTGGCCTGCAGTCTTGCAGCTGGCGGTGTGTTTGACCTTGATCGTTCTGGAGGTGGGGGCTCCTGACTCCCCATGTTTTGACTGAGTCACTGGGGGGCCAGTTCCATGTGTCCTGGAAGTGATTCCTTCAGACGTGATGCTTTCGTCAGCACATAATTCCCTGTTTTCAGTCTTTCTGGCCACAGTGGTTTCTGCTTCCTGCTCTGAACCCTGACTGATATGGCACGTCTGCTCCATTTCATTCCTCCTATCTCTTTGAGGTAGGCATTTATATCCTGTTTCCAGAAGAGGAATGTGCATCCCAAATAGGATACAGACATGGGCCATATGTGACAGAATCTGGCTTTGAACTGAATTTCCCGAGGTTCAGCTTTTAACCACTACATTGCTTTGCCTCACCTGAACATAAAGGATGCACGAGGGAAAAAACAATGTTTGGGCAGAAGGGGAGAGGATCCTTGCAATGTTCTCCCTTCCTTCTCTCCCCAACGCCAGGCTTCCTCCCTCCCTGGTCTCCAGCAAGACCAGACTTCCTGAAAGAATGCGCATCCCTGCCTGTCAAACCTATTCCCTTCCTGCCCCGCTCTAGTACTACAAGAGGGCAAATGGAGATCCTAACATCCCACCAAATTCTAGAAAACGGAAATGCTTGTGGAAATTCTGCTCCACCTCTACGGCTTCATCCATGTGCATCCTTTGCTTGTCCTCCAGGCTCAAATAATATGCTCACCCTCTGGCATCCCGTAGTTTTCCAAGTAGCTCATTTGTGTTTTCAGCAAATCTTCCCTATGGTGTGGTGACTTCTGTGTGCTTCATACTTCTTCTACCAGTCTAGAACTACAGCTTATCGCTAGAGCCCCCCTTCACTTGCCAATGCACATTTAATGAGTACCCACAGTGCCAGGTCCTGTGTCCAGCTCTAAGAATCCAGAGATGAACAAGATTCAATCCTCAAAGTCAAGGAGCTCCTGGTCTGGTGGAGACAGGCAGACACTCTATAATACAACATCAATATAAAAACAGAAAGATGCAGAAGGGGCTGGGGCAGAGGAAGCCTTTTGGCTCGAGAATGGCTTTCCAGAAGAAATGACTGTGAGCTGAGGTTTTGAAGTCTGGGTAGGAGTTTTCCAGACAAACAAGGTAGGGGAGGACATTGAAGGGAGAAGGGAAAGCATGTGCCTGGAGGAATTTGGGGTGGCCAGAGCTCAGGATGGGTAGGAGACGCACAGAGGGAGGAGGCAGGGGGTAGGTTAGGAAGGGGTGGGCCAGGAAGGGCTCAGCAGATGCTTGGCACAGAGTGGGTGCTACGTAAATGCTTTTTGCATGAGAAAATACATTACTGCTGTTCTTTTGCAAGGAAAATGAAGGTCTTGCTCTGCAGATTGCCTGAGCTCTGCTTCGGTGCAGAGCTCTCTTTCCAGGCCTGCTTGAGCCATCCATCACAGTGAGAGCATGTCCGTGAATGCCGAGGGAGGGGGTCATGGGGGAGAGATGAGAGAGCCAGAGGGAGGGCTGGCCGCACACGAAGCCTCCAGCAGACAGCCAAGCTGCTCTTTAATGAGGGCTCCATCAATCACTCTGTCCCTGTATTCAATTTGTGGGTCTTGATTTGGCTATTATAGAGCGCTTCTCTTTCCTAATTTCAAAGCCCATGTTTTTATTAAAGCCTCTGAAATCGTTTTCACCCTCCAACTTTGGTTTCTTCCCATAGTCCTTTATCATCCTTGCGAGGAGGCTGAGCTGTGCTCCCTACTCTGGGCTCAGAAAAGTGAGCTACAGCTCGTCCCCCACAGTCCCCCTGGGTGGGCAGAGGAACCCAGGGCCTTGGTGCTTACCACCACCTTACTGTCAGGGCCTCTGTAGGGCAGCAGCCCACATGGAGGACTAAGATGGCTTTTATATTTTGCAATGGCACAGTTTTTGTTTTCTTCTGTGAGATATAAGAACTTCCATTGACCTTAATCCCAATATCTCTGCCTGTCCAGAGGTGGAAGAACATGGGTTTATATCTTACCACACACTCTGTGTGTTTGACCTTGAGCAAGTTACAGAGACTATTCAGTTATTCAACCAAGTCTTAGTGTTCCTGTTTGTAATAGGATTTACCTTGTAGGGTTGTTGGGCGGATTAGATGTGATACTCCGTGTAATGGGAAGCATATGGCATGGTGCAACATGCTGCCTCGTGCTTGCTGCATAATCTTATGCAAGGTACTTGACCTCTTGTGTCTCCGTTTCCTTATCTATAACATGGAGATAAATAATCATTCATCTGCTTCATAGGGTTGTTGTGAAGATTAAAGAAGGTAAAATATGTAAAGTGCTTGGAGCAGTGCCTGGCACGATGCAAGTACCACATAAAGCTCAGTACAATTGTTAATTTCTTTACTCTCATCACAACCCTACACATCCATTCTATAGAGGAGGAAATGACGCACAGAGAAGCTAAGTACGTGTCAAAAATCCTTAACTCTGTTATCAGTGCTGTCCAAAAGAACTTTCTGTGATGTGGAGATGTTCTACAGTCTGTGCTGTCCAATCTACTGAAAACTTGAGAGTGTAGCAGGTAGAATCTGCCCCCAGAATGGCCCCTCAAGCATGTCCACATCCTAATCTCCAGAACCTGTGACCATGTTACATTGCACGTTAGAAGGGATTTGTAGGTATGATTAAGATATGATCTTGAGATGGGGAGATTATCCTGGATTATCTGGGTGGGCCCAATGTAGTCACTAGGGTCCTTGTAATAAGGAGGCATGTGAGTCAGAGCCAGAGAGAGAGATTTGAAGGTGTTACACTGCTAGCTTTCGAGATGGAAGAAAGGACTGCTAGCCAAGGAATACAGGTGGTCTCTAAGCTGGAAAAGGCGAGGAAACATAGTCTCCCGTAGAGATGCCAGAAGGAATGCAGCCCTGCTAATACCTTGAGGTTAGCCCAGTGAGACCCATTTCAAGCTTCTGTCCCCAGGATTGTATGATAACAAATTTGTGCGGGTTTTAAGCTACTAAGTTTGTGGTAATTTGTTACAGTGGCCATAGGAAGCTAATACACTGAGGAACTGAATTTTTAAATTTTATTTAATTTTAATTAATATAAGTTAAGATATAAATAGCTACATTTAGCTAGTGGTTACCATGTTGGACAGTAGAGCTCCAGACAGTAAATGGTAACCAGTAGATGTTCAAAATATGTTGTTAGTTGAAGAGGTAAAATAAAAAGCAGTTCAGTGTAGAAGATACTATTTTTGCTCCTATCTATCCATTCATCCATCTGGTTATGTAGACATCAGAATGATAATGAGTGGTGGGATTCCTAATACTTCTCTTCATGATTCATTCTCGGTAGGTTGTGTGTTTCTAGGAATCTGTCCATTTCATCTAGGTTATCCAATTTGTTTTCGTATAATTGTTCATATTTTGCTTACAATCATTTTTATTTCTGTAAAATTGGTAGTAATGCCCCCTCTTTCATTTCTGATTTTAGTAATTTGAGTCTTCTTTTTTTTTTTTTTAGTCAATGTAGTTAATGGTTAGCTAATTTTATTGATCTTTTCAAAGCACCAACTTTCGGTTTTGTTGATTTTCTCTATTGTTTTTCTGTTCTCTCTCTCTCTCTTTTTTATTGCTGCTGTAATCTTTACCATTTCTTTCCTTCTGCTAGCTTTTGGTAGTTTGTTGTTTTTTTCCTAGTTCTTTATGTTGTAAAGTGAGTCTGTTGATTTGAGATCTTTCTTCTTTTTTGAGGTAAGTGGTGACAAGTATAAATTTCCCTCTTAGCACTGCTTTTGCTGTATTCTGTAAACTTCAGTAGGTTGTATTTTAATTTTCATTGTCTCAAGATATTTTTAATTTTCCTTGTGATTTCTTTTATGACCCATTGGTTGTTTAGAAGCGTATTTTAAATTTCCATATATTTGTGAATTTTCCGGTTTTCTTTCTGCTGTTGATTTCATTGTTGAAATTCTCATTTTATTCATATATCACTTTTCTGATTTCCTTTGGCTCTTTGTGTTTTCCTTTAGCTTTTTTACTTAAAGACAATTTAAAAAGTCTTTGTCTAGTAAGTCTGATGTCTGTGTTTCCTCAAGGGTGGTTTCTAGAGATACAGTGTTTTTTCTTTTAATGTGCCATGTTTTTCTGTTTCTTTTTATAGTTATTTTAATTTATTTTATTTTTTGTTGGGAATTGGACATTTGGATAATAGTCACCTCTCCCAGTCGTTGCAGATATGTTCTGTGCTACGGCATTCCTCTACTTAATAGCTGGACATACTTTGAGTCTTGAAATTAACCCTAGGTGGAGGCTTAAGAGTTTTACAAATCTTTTCTAAACATGTGTCTTGCCTGGACCTGTATGTGGCTTTTTCACTCCCCCTGAATATACAAGCAATTGAATAATTTTGGATGTTTTAATTTCCCAAAGAGTCTCACCTCACCTTCTCTCCAGGGCTTTAGACGTTTTATTGTTTGCCTCCATTTGCATCTCTTGCCTCAGGTGCCTGCAGATTTTATGAGCTGTACCTGCTGCTTTTTGCCATTGTCCTCAGCCTGAGATGCAAGCTATGCCACTTTTCCCCACAAGCTACAAGTTAGGCAGAACAGAGACCAATCTCTCAGGCAGCTCCCAGACAAGCTGTAACATTGAAAATAAAGTCTGCTTTACTCTCTGGTTCGAGGGAGAGATTTGGGAGCTGGGCTGCTATCTCCTCCAGACCAAGACTGCTCCACATTAGGGAGGGGATGGAACAAGGTGAGTAAAAGTGTCGCAAAATGTCCTACCATTTCGAATATGCCTTTTCTTTTCTTTTTTTTTTTTTTTTTCTTTTTGCGGTATGCGGGCCTCTCACTGTTGTGGCCTCTCCCGTTGCGGAGCACAGGCTCCGGACGCGCAGGCTCAGCAGCCATGGCTCACGGGCCTAGTCGCTCCGCGGCATGTGGGATCTTCCCGGACTGGGGCACAAACCCGTGTCCCCTGCATCGGCAGGCGGACTCTCAACCACTGCGCCACCAGGGAGGCCCCTGAATATGCCTTTTCTTGATTGGAAATTTGTGTGGTTGCTGTCAACCTTTGACTACCTTCCAGAGCTCCTACACAGTTACTGTAGCCAGACACTAGTTGTTTTTTAAAAAATGTTTCTGTGGGGGAACAAGAGCCTGGAGCTTCCTTGTATGCCAGTTTGCTACTAATACTTTTAATTTTCTTCTTATTGACACCTGACTTTACAAATTTTATGTAAAGAACAATTGTTTCTTTTATAAGAAAAGGTAAAAATTACTGAGGAAGAGATGGTTGTAAGAAAATGTCTCACAATAGCAAAGGAAATATGAACTATATAATAAATAAAAGAAATATAAACTACCTAGTAAGCTTAACAACAGGTGCTTGTGAACTAGAGTGGAAGCACCTTTTACGTAGGAGTTAGATCACAGACTGAGCTCTCGGCTAAAATCTTATATAGTCAACATAACCTAGTATAACACCCAGCACCTTGAGATGCTGACACCACGAAAAGTGCCAGAAGCTGAGGCTGATCCCCCATTCCTGTCCAGAATGTGCTCAGTAAGTGAAAGATGGGAAGACTCAGCCACATTCTCTAAACTCTTTGTCCTTCAGGTACATATAGTTTTATTTACATCGTTGTTTGAATGTATATTTGTTTAGGCTCAGTCTCTATAAATAGAATTACAAAAGGATATAAAGGGATAAAAAAGATGATTTAAATAAATGGCAAGACATACTATATTCTTGAGGAATCAAGTATCATGAATATTTCATCCTTTCCCATTAATAGACTGGCAAGATGCAATTTCAATAAGATATATACAGGATGTTTTGCAGGAAACATGACAAAAATAATTCAAAATCTCACATGACATAAACCAAGAATATGAAAGATGATTCTGAAAAAGGTGAGTATAGGAGCAGGGGGTGATGCCACTTAGCTCTTCTTGCTATTAAATCACACTGTAAAGTTACAATAGTTTTAACTTTATGGCACTGATTCAACAACAGACACATCGATGGAAGAGGATAACACAGAAACAGTCTTTTATATTTAGATTAAATATTTGATAAAATAGGCATTATAAATTAATTTGGAAAAAGGACCAACATTATATATAAATGTGTAGAATAACTGATTAGCATTTAGTAGTAAAGTACTATTTAGATCATCCTTTTTATTATGAACCAAAATAAATCCGAGATGAATTTATTTTCAAATATTAGAAAAAGTTGAAAATTTGAGTTAACTATTTATCAGACCTTTTGTGGAAGAAGGATCTTTTTTTTAAAATAGATTTATTTAATTAATTAATTAATTTATTTATTTTTTGTGGTACGCAGGCCTCTCACTGCTGTGGCCTCTCCCGTTTTGGAGCACAGGCTCCAGACGCGCAGGCTCAGCAGCCATGGCTCACAGGCCCAGACGCTCCACAGCACGTGGGATCCTCCCGGACCGGGGAACGAACCCGTGTCCCCTGCATCGGCAGGCGGACTCTCAACCGCTGCACCACCAGGGAAGCCCTATTTATTTATTTTTGGCTGCATTGGGTCTTTGTTGTTGCACATGGGTTTTCTCTAGTTGCGGTGAACGAGGGCTACTCTTCATTGTGGTGCGCAGGCTTCTCATTGCAGTGGCTTCTCTTGCTGTGGAGCATGGGCTCTATATGTGCGGGCTTCGGTAGTTGCGGCACATGGGCTCAGTAGTTGTGGCTCGCGGGCTCCAGAGCACCGGCTCAGTAGTTGTGGTGCACGGGCTTAGTTGCTCTGCGGCATGTGGGATCTTCCCGGACCAGAGCTCAAACCCATGTCCCCTGCACTGGCAGGCGGATTCTTAACCACGGAGCCACCAGGGAAGTCCCAAGAATCTTTAAGTTTGAAAATAATAGAAAAATTTCACAGATGGAAAGTGCAACTGATTTAACTCAAACAGTTTTAACTGCCATTAACAAGATAAACAAGATAAAAAGAAAAAAAAACACTGGAAAATATGTGCCGTACAAGTGGCAGTACATTTAAAATTGGGAGATTTCACATATATACCCAAATCTCAAGCTTATTTGAAAAAATGGAAAACCCAGTAACCTGTATGTAACCTGCCTTGTTTAGGCTGTACAGTTTATCACGGTGGTTCCCTCACTGTGTTACTTCTTTTTTGCTTCACTCATTCACCCATGGGCCCTGGAGATTGATACTCCTTGCTCAGAACAATTACAACCACTTGTCTGACCAGTACATTGGGTAGATTTGCTTTTCTGCCACTTCAGTGACCTCTCCTTGCCCTCAAGAGCAACTTTATGATCTTCTTCAGACTCCCCTGCAACGGCCAGTGGGGTTGTCAAATCTTTGCGTCTCTGAGGCCAGGAGAGCTAGTCCCTTCCTGGAAGTCAGCAGTTCTAAACTTTCTTCCTTGGCCTTTTCTACTGCTGCACCCAATCTTCTGTCTCCTGGGTCACCTCTTCTATTTTCCCCACCTCTTCCTTCGTGCCCCAGGCAAGTGGCAGCTGATTGGCCTTCTCTTGGCAGGTACAAGTGGGTGCTAATGAATGAAAGAATGTGCTGTCCTTACACCTGATAAAGAGGTAATTGACCCCCACCTCCTCTCTCCCCACCCTCAGTATTTCTTTTTCTGTGCAATAATCTGCATAGGCAAGACAGAGATCCTGGTTTAGACCCTAGTTTAGAAATTACACTTGACCTGAGAGCTCACAAAATGCTTAGATGTTATTTCAAGGTGCAAAGTTCCCAGTGGTGTGGTGATTGACAACATTATTTAAATAAGGCTTTGAGACCTTTGACACTTGTACGACACAAGCAGATTAAATCAAAGGGCTGAGATATCCATCTGTCTGTCCATATGTCCTTCCATCCATCCACCCCTCCAGTCAACATTTATTTAACGCCTACTCTCTGCCAGGTTCCTTTATGTCCCGTGTCCTCAAAGTGCTAAAAGGTGAGCCCTGTTTTACTGATGAGAAAATGGGCTCAAGGGGTTAAAATAGTTTGCTCAAGTTTGTATAACTCAGAGATAAAAATCAAACTCTAAAGTTCAAGACCATTACAGTTAACAGTTCTGCCCTGAAGAAGTTCACGATCTAGTAGCGACTATTCCAGGTGTGATTGTTCTGGATGCATTCCAAATTGAAGTTAAAAGTTCCTGCTGTTGTCTCACTTATCTGGATGTTTTTGCCCGTAGCACTCAGGAGACCAAATTATTTGAATAATTACTAGTAGACACAGTATCAGAATGTGGAGTGTCTTGCAAGAGGGAAGAGAGATGGGAACATATGTGTATGTGTAGCTGATTCACTTTGTTATAGGGCAGAAGCTGGCACACCATTGTAAAGCAATTATACTCCAATAAAGATGTTAAAAAAAAAAAAGAATGTGGAGTGTCTTACTTAGTAATGAGTTACCAAAGGCCTTCCAAGTGGGCACGGGTGGATGACTGCATGGACCAACTCATTTGTGTTTGGTCTCTCTGGAGTTTCCCTCTCTCACATTTTAAAGCAGCTGTCAAACCCTTAGCATTTCCTTGCCTTGGGGAATCTTTGTGGGACAGTAGTAAACAAAACTGCTGGAAGTTTGTGACTCCTCCTGTATTTTGTTAATGCTTCTGGCAGATTAGACTGTGTGTTCAGAAAGAGGGTGATGGGGGAGAGCAGAAGGACTCTAAGGGTCAAAGAAGGACAAGAGAAGGTTGACCCCCAGCCTGGGGAGTGGTTTCTGGTCAGTGAGTTGCACACATGATATGGGATCCACTTCCACTCTATGGCAGTCCCTGGGGAGGTGGACAGACCTCAAGGGGATGACTTTGTGGGACCCCCTGGAGGTTTGTCAGTGCAAGACTCTGGGAACAGGGGCACCATTCTGGGTGGCAGCCTGGAAAGGGGAATTCTCAGCGAAGGTTGTGAGTCAATCACAGTGATGGCTGTGAATCCATCTCCTGCCAGCCCAGTGGACTAGGGCCTTACTGTCAGAATGTTGTTGATTACAAAAAAACAAAACCCAAAACGCACATGGAGTACATGCTAGAGTTTTCTTTACAAAATGCTTAGAATGAAGCATTTTTTCTGCTACTTCTCCTTTGCCTCCTGAATCAAATTTCTCAGGGAAGTTTTCAGGTCTTTCCCACTCCCAGGCCAGTCTTCATTTCCCTGAATGTCCCTGCCCTCAGCACTTTGGACCCCATGCTCCAGCCACTATGAACTGTTGGCAGATGCACCCCCGGCCCCTGCCCCATACTCTCCTGCCTCCAAGCCTTTGTGCCCGTTGTTCCCTCTGTCTGTAGAGCTTTTCTCTGTTCTCTGGGAAGCTCATCTTTCAAAGCCCTGGAGGTGCCTCCCCAGACCCTCCTCCCCTAACACACACACACATACAACACAGAAGAATTAATCATTTCCACCTTTCTGCTTGGCGGCATTTTATTATTTGATCAAAGTGAGGGATTTAGGGCCTGTCTCCCCAGTTGGTTGGAAGCATCTTGAGGTTTGGTGCTATGAGGCCTGGTGCTGATTCATCTCTGATTCTCCAGGATCTAGCACAGTGCCTGGCATGTAGAAGGTGACCCAGCCAATGTGTACAGGATGAATATGTCGGAGAATGAGTGAAAGCACTGAAGGACACAAAGAGACACCAGGATATAGAGCGGACATCCGTGTACCATGCCCGGTGCCTGCCATGGATGGACAGCTTTGAGCAGGGCAGAGGAATCCTATATCAGAGAGCACTGCCAAGCTGGAGTCACACAGCAGAAGTATGTGAAGATCTTAGGTTTGAAGATGATTCAGGTATTCCCTGTACTCTTTTATTTCATACTATTTGCTGATTTTTGTGGTTCTACTAACCTTGAGGCTTTTATAAGCAAAGAACTGGGCATTAATGAAGCAACCATTAGGTGTTTGGTTCAGGGTATTTCACAACACTGTGGGTTGGTATCATTGTCCTCATTTTACTGATGAAATCAACCCAGTCTCACAGAGGTTAAGTAACTTTCTCAAGTCCTTACTGTGAATGGAGGTCAGATGCAAACTCAGTTTTGCCTTATCCATCAGGCACTAGTGTCGACGTCCCAGTGGGAAAGGGGATCTTCAATTAGGATAATTTGAGGACTGTTTACTCACAAAGACACTAAGTACAAATCTACAGGTGGGGAGAGGGGAGCCAGAGGGGCAGTACAGGAACCTAGGCTGGGAGCAACACAGTTGTCAGCCGGGGGAGAACGGGAGCAGAAGGCAAGAAGGAGAGGTGGTTGTGAAGTGCACACCTCCTTGTGTAGAACCCAGACAGCCTGAGGCAACCTCCTGCTCTCTTCCCTCCCATTATCGGGCTCCCATCAACCAGTGAGCCCATGGGCAGGGTCCATAGGGCCCGCCTCCATGGCAGAGAGCAGGGTGGGGCAGGAGGGAAAATGGATCTGGAAGGGCAAACAGAAGACAGGTATACCAGCAGCATCTCACACAGGCAGGCAAGAGCAAGGGGACATGAAGGGTGGAGACACCTGATCAGGCTACCTGGCACCCAGGGGACATTCTTACAAAATTCCAATGACCAATGACCGTGGTCCTTTTACCACAGGTCATACTCCCACCCTGCACAGCTTCCCACTCTACTTGGGAGGCCACACACCTCCACAGCTCCTCATGGCTGGGGTCAGTCCAAGACCAAGTGATAGAGACCAAGGGCCCTTCCTTCTGTGACCCTTGTATAAAAGAGACAGTCACCACAGGAGAGAATCTGATGGCCTTTGTGGGTCCCATCTCTTTGCAGCATCTGATTTCCCTTTGAATGCGAAGAGCAATGGGCAGCAGGCCAAGATCTGCCTTTCCTCTCCCACCCCCGGCTCTTCACATCCCATCCCATTTGAGAAGAGAAGGGCAGTGCTGTCTTTCCATCAATTTCTCTCATGCTTGCTTCCCTCACCTTTTCTCCTTCTTAATCTACCCGTGGCTCCTAAAAGGATTAATTAGAAAGATGTGAGCAGGGGTTGGAACGTCAGAAAACAATCGTCACTTTCCTATCTGACCTCTCTCACCAGCTGCAGAATTAACAAATTGAATGTCCTCAGCAGACAGGAGTGGCACATGATACGAAGTTCATTACGAGCCTCGCCAGGGCCTGTGTGCGAAGCCCCATTTAAACAACTCTTGCTGATTAAATTCCTCCCAGGCACTCCCGCCAGACGCTGTTAGAAAATACTCACATCCAATGGCTTTTTAATTTTTTTTAAACATGTCCCAATTATTTGCCTGCTATCTGCAGGTGCTGGCAAGCATCATTGCCGGCCTCACTGTCTACACTCTTATCCACTCGGCGCCTGCCTGGGGGCTCATGTCGTCAGGAATAGGACCCTGGGCTCTGGCCTGGGCTGTCAAAAGCTCTCCAGCCACCCTCCAAGACTGGCCTGCCCCGCCCCCAGCTCCCAGCCCCACACGTCTCACCTTCTGAGGCTCAGAGCTCTCTCGAATGTTTCAAGGTGACAACACAGACCCGGGTGACCTGCTAGAAGTGGGGCCCAGAGGGGCAGGCACACATTTGTGCCTGGGCCGGTGCCAGCTGCCTCCCAGCCAGGGTGTGCTTCAGACCTGGGCCAAAGAGGGACATATAATCGCCACCTCTGGGAACAGGAGGAGGGCGGGGAAGGGTAGTGAGATCCTGCCTGGGAAAGGGCTTGGCACTTGCTCACAGGCCCCTTTCAAATAAGTTTCAGAATGCTCTTCTCTTCCTGCTCTCACTTCAGCTATCCTGATGACTTAGTTCACTCCTTGTTTGGTGCTTAATTAAAGCTAATGAGTTCTTAGCAGTTTAATAGGTGCCAATTAATATCCAAAAGTGAGGGTTCAAAAATATAAGCAATAGAATTTTTATCCTGTTCATATTTTTTTAACAAAGGTAATAGAAAAGTTTTACCAATAACAGGTTTTGCAACTGTGTTTCACTGTGACCCACTTCCCACCCTCGACCACCTCCGGGGATGGCACCTTCCTCTTGATTTCCCTCCCCCTGTCTACACCTTTGGAATTCACTTCATTATTAGCCTGTCTAGTTTTCTCATATGAGAGGGTGTCTCATCTCACTGATGATAGCAGCTCTAGATCGGAATAAACACTTCCTACCCATCTTCTTTGGAAAGTCCTGTCTTGCCCTTGGACGACACACCAGGCTAGTCAGTGGGCATCTTCTCCCTGCCACTTTCACCTTCTGGCACTTATGAGACCTTGGTGTTCCTGCTCCCATTAAATGAACTAAGAACTGCCATGAATTGAATGACAGAGCTAAGTAGTTACAAGGAATTGCAGGAGTGATTGAAGGAACTGAACATGTTTATCTCAGAGAAGAGAGAACTTGGGGTGGGGGAGGAGCATGAAATCTCCTTCAGACACCTGACAGGCCTTTGTGTGGAAGAGAAGACAGACTCGGGCTCCGGGTCCATATGTGGGAGAACCAGCATCAGTGGCAGGGAAGCAAAGGAGGAATACATTTTAGCTCAGTATAAGAAATGACCTTATAACAATAAGAGCTACACCAAGAGGTGGTAAGCTCTCAACCACTGGAGGTGTTCAAACAGAGGGCCAAGGACCCCTTGGTGAGTATATAGGGGTAGGTGAGAGGTGGGGAAGGGGGTGGAAGGGTATCTAGAAGAGCACGATGACCAGATTAGACCTTTTAAAATTTTTCTTCCAAATTTGAGATTTTATGATTGCCTTTTCAGAAATAAGCATAGTCCTTTCCAGCCACAGCACTTTAGAGGCTTTGCGTCAGGAAGGACAGGGTGGTCCTAGAGGGAATCCAGAAGGAAAGGTAGCCCCAACCGAAGATTAGGGAGGAGAGAGAAAGAAAACAAAAGAATTTTAAAAAGTGCAATAGATTGGGGCCATTTAGTGTAGGGACACTATTTTATATATTTTAATAGCCTAAAAAGGATCACTGTGTTAAAGTCCTTAACACATTTGAATATTTATAATGGCTATCTAGTTAGGAAGAAAAGTTAAGAATAAAATTCAGTGAAATTTTGAATTCAGAAGTAAGGATTTCTGATTTAACTTGGTGTATAATGCCTAGTATAGCCCTCCCGGTTCCCCCATGGCAGTATAAATATCCTAAAAATGCAAACAAACAAGTAGGTAATAATCCTTTAACAAAATATAAGAAAGTTATACGTTAAATCAAATTCTGGAGATAATTGTTATTGATGACCTCATCAATAGGAAAGGATTGAGAAATAGTTTTGGAGCACACTTCCTCCAATTAAAACATCCCAAATCCAAAGAGATGAGATGAAATAAACTAAACACCTTCCAACTAATGTCCCTATCTTCAAGTCACAGGGACAAGGATTAGAAAAACAAGTGTCTCCCCCTCCTCTCTCTTTAGAGCTAGCCAAGACGCTGGAGCCCTATCATTCCCCAGGTTGCCACCCACCATCCCTCTGCCTCTCACACCATTGTCTTCAGATCATTCTCCCTTGTATCCACTCAAAAGCCACATTTCCCACAAAGCAGAGGGGAACTGGAGGAAGCACACTGCATCTTGGCTCACTTAGATGCCCAAAGAGAAGCATCAGAAGCAGGGTAGAGCTTCTGGACACAGTTTTGGATAAGGGGCATCATCTTTCCTGTTCTAAACTATGTATAAGAGGAGTTAAACCTGCATCTTGGGAATTCCCTAGTGGTCCAGTGGTTAGGACTCCACACTTTCACTGCCAAGGGTGCAGGTTCAATCCCTGGTCAAGGAACTAGGATCCCGCAAGCCGTGCAGTGTGGCCAAACCCCACCCCCCAAAACCAAAAAAAAATCCCAAACAAACAAATAAAAAAACCCTCTGCATCTTACAAATTGACCTAGTGGCTGGTTCTTAGCTCTGTACTTTAGAAGGGTAGTTACAGCACCAAAATGTGCAGTGATGGGGGCTGTGGGAAACTCCAGGCTTGGATAGCAATCTGTTCTCTCAAGGATGAATGGAATGAAAAGGTTAAAAGGGGGCCTATAGAAAGGTACTGCAAATTATGGGTGACTTTACTTGATGATTCATGGCTCTAAATTGTTATTCTGTTAGATAAAGAAGAGACTTGTGGAATAAACGTTCTTACTGTCTACGTTTATGAAACAGGAACAGGAAGCTGCAAAGTCAGAACAGGCTGAGATGAAGGTAGTGTGCAAAAGTAGTTTGCTGAAATAAGAAAATAATGTGGGTAATTCCAAATGCAGTAACAGGATTAAAATCTAATTGAAGATGGTAAGTAAAAGATAAGCTCTTGCAGAAAATTATACCAGAAATGAAGAGGAGAAACTTGAAGAAATCTTCCTGACCATAGTGGAAAATGATTAAAACATAAAAATGGTGATGGATGGCAGATCTTGAGACTTAAGGATGTATAGCAAACCTGAGAATTACACATGCTACAGAAGATATAACCGAAGTCGAATACTCAAGATCACCTTCAAATTAGGGCTTCCATGCCAAGATGAGACATATAAACATCTCAAATAAAATACTAGCAAATTGGGCTTCCCTGGTGGCGCAGTGGTTGAGAGTCCGCCTGCCGATGCAGGGGACACGGGTTCGTGCCCTGGTCCGCAAAGAATTCACATGCCGTGGAGCGGCTAGGCCCGTGAGCCATGGCCGCTGAGCCTGCGCGTCTGGGGCCTGTGTTCCGCAGTGGGAGAGGCCACAACAGTGAGAGGCCCGTGTAAAAATACTAGCAAATTGGATTTGACAGATTATTAAAAGAGTTATCTATTATAATGAACATAGGTTTAATTTCAGATATGTAAAAATAGTTTAATATTATTACAAATTTCTTAATCGATGATTAGTTTAGTAATCAATGGATCAAAAATAAAAACCAATATGATCATTTCAATATATAAACTTCAAAATGTTTGATTAAATCTAATACTCTCAGGTTCCAAGCTCAGTCAGACTTTTAGGTTGCATATACACATATTTTCTCCTCCCCCAATTTTATTTTACCCTTGGTCCTATCATGGGATTCACTTTTTTCAGTATTCCTGGTGTTTTGCAAGTAGTATTATGACTTTAGGTTAACCACCTGAGTAAGTATGAAAACCACTCCCTACCCCTCCTAGTCCTCACCCACAGTGGCCCCTGCATTTCCCAAGTGCTCCACTATCCCTCTTCCAGGCCCCTCCTAGCCCCTCTGCACTCCAGGGTTTCCATCAAAGTTGTTCTCTAGGCTCAGCCAGTCTGTAGCTCCTCCAGGGTTGCAGGTTGGGTACATGAGGTGGCACTCATCTGGAATGTCCCTCACACTCGTGCCTTGACCCCTGAACTCCCTGTAGAAGGAGATGCAGACTTTCATTCCACATAGCAAAGCCCTAGTGGGGGACACGAGGGCTCAAATCAAACTGATATCAGAGGAGGGGGAGGTAGGAGGGAAAAGGGGGTTCTAGGACATCCGGGGCTGGGGAAGGGAGCAGAAGAGACAGAACAAAGAAACAGAATCAGTCATTCCCCATTTCATAATCTGTCACTATCTTCTGTCCTCATGGGTTGGTGGTGGTGGGATAGCAGGAATGGATACAGCAAAGTGCTGAAATTCTTGGCTAGGTAAACATGGGAGTTTTGAATCTCACTGTGGAGTCCCATGTCAGCCCTCACATCTTCCAGTGAATCCACAGATTTATGAGACATGGATTGAATAGCTGAAGAACTGGATCAGCCTAATCCAACAAACATAATTCTTGCATGCTTCTGTGCCTTTGCACATGCTGTTCCTGCTGCTTGGAATGCCCATCCTGCTCTGGTCCACCAGATAAACACCAGTGCAAATCTCTCTCAGACAGAGGGAGGGGCACCTTTCCCTGTGCATATATGACAACCACAGCACTTACTCCATGGAACCAGAATGAGCTGCTCCCAGGCCTGTCTCCAAACCATAGAATGTGTTTCTCCAGAGAAGAGGCCGTGGCTTAACCATTTCTGTATCCACAGCCTTACATTGTTCTTGCTACATATTAAGTCTCAGTAAATATCAGTTTGATGAATGAAGAAAGAAACACAGAATGGGGAGGCAACAACTCTGGGTTAGAGAGGCCCACTTTGAGGAGCAGGTAGGTGTTCAAGCCCAGCCAGGGAACTCTATTTTGGACATTCTTGGTCCCCAGTGGCTGACTGGGCTTGGTTTCTCTCTGAATAGGCCAAACTGAGGATGGGGCTCTGGTGAGCATGTTCGGGCCCTCTGGAATCACGGATACCATGAGCTTGTGGAAGCTCAGGCCATCTGCATGCCTCCTAAGGTTTTCAAATTTGGCTGTACCCCATACCATCAAATTCACACAAATCTGTTTCTTCCATTGGAACCCAGATTTAAAGGGCCATCTGCATCTGATGGCAGACCACAAATGGCTCCTGCTAGAAGGTCCCTGGCTTCTTAGTCTATTAATAGCCAATTGCACCCACACAGCTGAGAGTCCTTAGGTCCACAACAGATATGATTGTGGGACAGCCTGGGAACAGGAAAGATCACAGATCTGAGAGTCAGGAAACCCAGTCCTTCACATTGAAAGACTGATATCCTTGGGTCAGTCTTTTAATTCCTTGGAGTCTCAGTTTCTTCATGTATTAAAAGAGAGCACTGGATTAAATAATCTCTTAAACCCAAAATTCTGCATTATTTTAATCAGGTAAATTCTAGTCAATTGTTTAAGCCAACCACTGATCAAGGGATGGAACAGAATGCTCTACTTTCTATTTTAACACTTTCTTGGTTAACTGACCTCTTGACTGCAGAGAAAAGTCAGAAAATTCAAGCTCTTCCTCACGTTCTTTGCAGTTATATCAGTTGGACAGTCATTTATATCATAGCGGGGTATTAGAAAGCTCTAAACTTGCATCTTACACCTTGGTGAATATATCAATTAAGATCAAACATTTGGACTCTATTTATAGTGGACTGCCTGTTCCCTATCTTGAGTCCCAGGGTTGGAGTATGAAAGACTGTTTGGATTGGATAGCAATCAATTAACTGACATTTATTAATATCTACTGCAGGGCCGGCACTGTGCTAGGGACTCATTTTGCAAATCTCATCTTACGTAGCACTTTCAACACACTTGATCTCTTTTAGTCCTCACAACTGCCCTCCACCTTCCTACGAGCTGTGCTCCCACCAGAGAACAACACAGACCACTCAGAAGTGCTGTGTTTAGAAAATCGTTAGTGGGGGCTTCTCCCTGGAAGTGGAAGATGTCACTCTGCCCAGAGAAGGTGTGACTCTGCAGCTCTTCCCCGACCCAGAGAGCACCCTGAAGGACAGCCACTTGTTCATAAACCTTGAGTTTTCCCAAGACATAGCCTTAAGCTTTACAAGAACAACCTTGTGGGATTTCTTATCCTTCCAACTTTAACTTGGCCAGAAATGCCCTGAGACCAGGCTTTTCAGCTATATTTTAGCACTTCTGCCACTGGCTTCAGCAGCAGCAATAAAGGATAGAGAGATGTGAGACACTAATAGTATTTCACCCACACACCCTTTAAAATAACCTAGGCTTCTTGGGAATGGTAGGTGTTAGTTTCGCTTAAGTTTCACATGAAGGTGAAGTGGCAATGAGTCTCCTCAGCTTTTTCCTTTTCTGCACAGAAGCCATCAAGTCAACTTTTTACTCTGGCAAGAATGCTAAGCACCTGGGAAATCAGGAGGTGTGGGCTTCTTCATTTATCCTTTGCAAACATCTTTTAAACACCTTTATCATGAGAGACATGGATGGTTCCAAGGCGAAACAGACACAGTCTCTGTTCCTTTAAGGAACTCCCAGTCTGGACCAATAAACTGATACATGACAATACCATGCCACGACAGACATAGCTGCCTACATGCTTAATGAACAGCTTTTCTCCCTTCTTTCTTGCTAATGGAATGCCAATTTTATTCCCATTTAACCTGCTCTGCAATGGTGGATCTGTTATGATGGGTCTGAATCAATCACTGCAAGTCTGATGCCCTTTTTCAGTGACCAGCCCTAGGATGGATAATATGCGACTCAGTTCTGGCCAGTAAGACTTCAACGGGAGTCTTCAGGACAACATTTGAAAAGGATATTTCTCCCTGATAAAATGTATTACAGGAATAAAACTTTTTGTTTCTGCATCCATTCTTCTTTCTGGGAATGATGTTGTGTAATTATGTGATGCCTAAAATTGGAGAAGCCGGGGGCTTCCCTGGTGGTGCAGTGGTTGAGAATCTGCCTGCTAATGCAGGAGACACGGGTTCGAGCCCTGGTCTGGGATGATCCCACATGCCGCAGAGCAACTGGGCCCGTGAGCCACAACTACTGAGCCTGCGTGTCTGGAGCCTGTGCTCCGCAACAAGAGAGGCCGCGAAGAGACCCGCGCACCGCGATGAAGAGTGGCCCCCGCTTGCCACAACTAGAGAAAACCCTCGCACAGAAACAAAGACCCAACACAGCAAAAATAAATAAATTAATTAATAAACTCCTACCCCCAACGTCCTCTTAAAAAAAAAAAATTGGAGAAGCCGTGTTGTGACTCAGAGGAGAGCTACAGACAACAACTGTGGATGACAAAGTACAAATCTTGGTGCTTGGGTCCTTGATGGCATCACTGAACCACCAAAGCCAACCTAGGACCATGTATCACCTGGTGGAAATAAATATCCTTTAGTTTGAGCCATAGTTAGTTGAATTTTTTGTTACTAGTAGCCAAAAACATTCCTAAATGTTAAAAATGAGAACAGGGCTTTACCAAGATATATGCTACTAAATTCCTGGGGGAGGAGGAGTTCACCAGCTGGGAAAAGTGAAGAAAAGCATTCCAGGCAGAGGTATTGGCTGGAACAATGGAACAGAGATGTAGAAAGGCGTGCTATATTTGGATATGGCGAGAAGTTCAGTGTGGTTGGGATACAGACTTCAAGGGGGGCATGATGAGAAACGGTGCATTCAGAGTCAAGGCTAAGGTTCTTTAACAAAACATAGTGGTTTAAAGAATGTAAAGTCTTACTTCTCTCTCATGTAACAGTCCTAAGGGGTGGTCAGGGTAGTATAGCTCTGGGTGGTCATTCAGGGACCCAGGTTCCTTGCTCTATTGTTCTGTCGTCCTCTAGGGTGTTGCCCTCACTGTATGATCCAGGGAACCTCCACATTCTGTCTTCAGGGAAGAGGATAAGAAACCCAAGAAATGTGTGCTGGGTGTTTGAAGGCCCACAACTGGAAGTGGCATGAACACACTTCATTTTTGCTTACTGTCAATTTGCAAGAATTTAGGGGCCACAGCTAGGTGCAAGGAAGGCTGGGAAATGTAGTCACTGGCTGTGCAGGCTACTATCCAGCTAATCTTTGTTGCCAGGGAGACTTGGGTCTAACTATGAAAGGTCCTATGCGCTAAGATAAAGAGTTTGGAAATGCTGCAGGCAAAGAAATCACTGAAGAGCTGAGGAGTGACATGACCGAGGCACATTTTAGCTCAGTGTAAGGACGAAGCTTCCATAATGAGAAGTGACCAAAAGTTAAATGACCTATTTAATGATGAAGTCAGTTTCTCTTCATCAGAGATATTTGAATATCTCTGGACCAAATGCTGGACCTGCTATCCAGATGCATTGTTAAAGGGACAGATGACAAGAGAGTAGGCTGGACTAAAGGATCCCTAAAGGAGACTTGCAATGTCTAAAACCCTTGGACTCTGCTCTTTCTAAATCTCAGTCTCACGGCGGTGACATGATACGATGGCTTGGGCAGCCTGATCCTGCAGGCAAGGAGACCAGTTACAAGGAAGGATGAGCCAAACTGAGGTGGTGCCAGTGGAAAAAGAGGAAAGAATAGTTTTGAGGGACATGGTAGAGGAAGAATCACCAGGACTTAGTGTCTGATGGGCTTGGGGGAAGGTTTAGGAAACCAGAAGGTTTAATAATGACCCCAAGTTTTCCAGTCTGCATAACGACAAAGATTTCACCAAACAACTAACAGAGATAGACAAGAGTAAAGCAGGATATGAGGGAAAGATGTGTTTGAGGTTCCTGTGGGATGTTCAACAGGAAGCTGAAAATGCAGGTGCGGATTTGGTAAAGCAATCAAGGCTGAAGGATTAGATTTGGGAATTGTCAAATACTTATGACTTAAAATAGGAACTACTGAGCCTACACTCTAGAGCCTGTGCGCCTAGAGCCCGTGCTTTGCAAGAAGAGAAGCCACCGCAATGAGAAGCCCACACACCACAACAAAGAGTAGCCCCCACTCACCGTAACTAGAGAAAGCCCACGTGCAGCAACGAAAACCCAATGCAGCCAAATAAATAAATAAATAAATAAATAAATATATAAATTAAAAAAAATAAGTAATTGTCAGGATCACCAGGAAAGAAAGTAAGGAGCAGAAGTGGCATTTATAGACTTTTATTAGGTTCATGAATGGGCATGTGTGTGTGTGTGTGTGTGTGTGTGTGTGTATTTATCAGATTCTTAAAAGAAACTGTGACTCAAAGAAATGGTAAGAATCACAGCTGTAGAAAGAGAATGTTCTGTCAGAAGAAGAATTTGGTGAAAATATTATTCACAGGTGCCAAAGGGAAAATTCACTCCAGGAAGAGGATATATGTCAATTTCAGATGCTACAGAGATGTCCTGTAGAGGATAGAAATTGAGAAATAGCCTCTGGACTGGATAACCTGTGACCTTTAAGCAAGCCAGCTCGGTAGATGGGAGAGCTCACAGTTCAGATCTGAAGTTGTTGAGAAGTGAGTAGGAAGTGATCGCTTAGAGGCAAGGAGTGTGGGTGCCCTTCACAAGAAACTTATTTGTGAGAGGGAGTGACGGGCCAGACACTTAGGGATAGCTGGCTATTTTACCTCGCCAAAGACAAGTAGGTCAGCATGTGGAAGAGAAAAAATCATGGAGAGGGAGAGTGAGAGCCGAAGATTCTGGAATGGTTCTTAGAGGAAGTGGGCATGGCCCAGACTGAAGGTACAGTGGGCGTGTGAGAGGTGGTCCTGAGGGGCTCAGTTTAGGCAAGGAGAAGCAAGAAAGGGGCCAGAATACACAGGCATACTGATGAACAGAGGAGGGAAGCACAGGAAGCTTAAGAAAAATGGCCTTGACCTCACCTGCTAAGAATGAGGGGTCAGAGGTGTTCTGGGGCTGACAGTGTGTTTGGAACTGCTGGTGTGAGGGGTTAGCTGGGGGTGGAAGCATCACTGTCCGCAGAGCTCCGGAGAGGGCCCACGACGCTGACTCCCTCCTCCCAACCTGGGCCTCGCACAGGCACTGCGTGTTGACTGGTTGGTGCAACAAGCCCTGTCCCTTTCCTGCCGCCTGGCTGTCAAGGCATCGCTTTGGCCCAAACACGCGTGTGGCCCCTACACCAGTTCCTTGCCCATGATGTGATTAAATGAGACCTGTGCCTTTAAGGAGTGCCCCCTTCCTCGGCCCTTCCCCCTCCAATTACAGCACTAATTTCAGTAATGGAGCATTAATAGAGTAATGGGCGAGTGAGGCTGGCCTGAAGGAACTGTGGAGCTCAGCACAAATTGAGTAAATAAACCATATATTAGATTTCTAAACAATACTTTTAGTCTAGTCTCCAGGGAAAGAGAGTCGTCAAGACTTACTTAAGTCATCCCTGCAAAGTGTATGTAAAAGAAGCCTCCTTTCAGAGCTTGGTTGTTTGTAGAAGCCGGAAATCTTTCTCTCTTCCAGGGACTGGAGAGATAAGATAGCTGCTGTTCCCACATGTTCCCATCCTTCATTATTTCCCAATTTCTCCTACTTTGACAGATGTATCAGAGGTGAGAATCCCCAAGAATGCCTCCCTCCTGGGGACCCTCACTGGAGTGGGGGTCACTGGACGCCTCCCAGGGAAAAGTAGCCCAAGGCAGGTGGTGCTAATGGATGGGAAGTGGGAAAGGGACAGGGGCTAGGGAGCCGAGGAACTTGGGGGAAGAGAGGGCAAGTTATTAGTAGATGACCTTACTATGGGAGACTGACCCTGCTGTTGCCATTACTTGGCAATGTTTTAATAGGGATCCCTTTTAGAAGACTAAAGAATAATAACAGCGTGTTACAGTAAGAACTTGCATCTGTATTGCTTTAATGGATAGTAGAAAAGAACAAAGGTCTAAGTGTCAGAAGATCAAGGAGATGGTCTCAGCTCTGTTAAATACTAGCTGTAGGACCTTGGATAAATAATATTATCCTTCTGTGCCTTAGTTTCCTTGTCTGTAAAATGAGAAGAGCAGTATCTTTCTGCTTGCTTCCCAGGGAATTATGAGGGACAAAGGAGATGTTGTGTTCGGCCTGCCTACAGTAGCTGGGCAGGCCTCATCCTCTGGGCCTCTGCTGCCCATGCAGCCCAGCTCCAGCCTCTGAGGGGAAGAAGGGGGCAATTCTGGGCTGTGAGGTCTGGGCAGTGGTAGGAAGTCCCTGGAACATTAGTTTAGGACCATGAAATGTTAACACATTGAGCACCTGCTCCATGTTGGTGATGGTGACGCTCTGAAGCTGTAAAGTAGGACTACAGGATTTCAGTATGGTTGCTAAAATCTGTTCTGACTTCATTTGCTCCTATTGCCTAAGCAAGTCCTGAACGTGGGAGAGAGCCGGGGTCCAGTGCCTGAGAAGAGCTCCCCTCCTCCGCCAAGGGCTTCTGACTCCAGGATGGCTGATTCACAGAGTGACTTCCGGTGGCTGTGAAGAGTCACTAGGGCATTGATAGCCAATAGCTGCTCTGCTAAATCTTCCAAATGTTCTGCATGTTCCACTAGCTAGAGAGAAACTACTGAAAGCAAATTCCTCATGAATCTTTTGTCTATATAGGGTGGGGAGGCAAAAGACAATAGAGAAGAAGCAAGGGGGCTTCTGGTGCCTTCCCAATCTTAGTGCTTAAGAGCTTGGGTTCTGCATTCCAAGTTGGGCTCAAATCCTTGTCCTGCCAGTTACTGGCTATGTGACCTTGGGTGAATTTCCTGTCACCTCTAAGCAGCAGTTTCCTAAACGTTGGTGTGTGTGGCATACCTCTCTTAAAGGTCTGCGGTAAAGATTCAATGACCAATACAGGACTTATATCTTACAAGTTGCTGTCTTTTCATGTCTCTGTCTTTTTAAGGTCGGGTATCATGTTTTAAATTTTTTCCCCCTAAACCTAGCACCTAGAGAAAGAAGGTAGAAAAGAAGGAAGAGAAAGAGAAAGAAGGAAGAAAAGAAGGGAGGGAGGGAGGAAGAGAAGGAGGAAGGAAGAGAGGGAGGGGGGAAGGAAGAGGGAGGGGGGAAGGATATATATCTGATTTGGTGGGGAGGGGCCTGGATTTCTAGAAATCCCTCATGGCCTTCAGTGACATTAGAGCTGGGTTCACAGGTGGTGGGGCTCAGGGTTCTTACCCAGGTTCTTGAGGGCAGTATCTGCTATAGGGAATGTGGATAAAATAGGATCCGTTCTCTCTCCCCAGGCCACACCCTCTCCAATTGTTCCTCTTTCTGAGATAGTCATTGGAACAGATGTGCATCTTATAAACAGTCAAGGGAATTGACCATCACTCAACTAGAATGACCTCTCTGACCTGGGGCCCCGGGGGCCCAGGTATGGGTCAGGGAACCCCAGGTGAACACACAGGCCCCCAAAGCACTGCATCCTGACAGCTGCTGGGTGGCGATCACCTCTGGGCATCAGTGAGAGTAGAGGACCTGGCCTTGTCTGAGAGGCTACTCAGTGAACGTCACCTTGGGGACTTCAGGTGCTCTAAATGTACAATCAAGGCACACAGAGAAAGAAAAATGGCTGGAAAAACAGGGTAAAAGTGAACGGGGGAGGAGAGGCTGTGTGCTAGACTTTCAGCTGGCATCCTGACCTTGTCTCTAGTCTTGCCATTACCACACTCTGACAAGTCACCTCATCTTTCTGAGTCTCTTTCTTCATCAGCACAGTTAGACAGTTGGCTGTTTTGCATCTGACAGTCCATGCTTTTCATGCAAGAGAGTCAGGCTTTAGGCCAAAGGAGAAATGAACTTGATTCAGAGGTTCTGCCTTTGGCCTGGCCTTGGGGACCCCTGGCCACCTGCAAGCATACACTCAAGTTTCTAGAGGGTAGATATCAAACCATTTCTCTCACAGTGGCTGGTTTAGATGGGGCCCCAGGCAGGCTGGGGTCTCGGAGATTCTCAGGCATAAAAATAATCATGAACCTGGAAGAAGATGCTTTGCCATGTACGTTACTTTTGAAAAAACCAACTCCAAATCTATATGGTATTTTCATCGTTTACAAAACAATTCAACCTGAAGGTATTTGCTCTAATGGGTTCCTAATGAGTAACAGGCCCTATGAAACAGCAAATGTACACAATGAATCACCAATAATAGATAACATATAGCAACTTTAGAATTTTACTATTTCACTCAAATGTGCCTTAGTAGAATCAGAAGGTTTGGTTCATCCAACCTGGAAAATGATATGCTCGACAACTCACTGTGTATAACATTGGCTTTGACAGTTTTCATTAATTATTTTAGAACTTTTTGGAGAGGGTGCATAAGGCATTCTTTAGGGACATCTTGTATTAAAACTCTGAGAAGTCTCCCCTTTAGGAGAGAAGGAAAAGCCATGTGCTCAACCTGTCAGTCTGAAATTCTAATCACACCTGGGCTCAGAGGTTTAAAACGTAGGTAGACATTTAGTAACTGTTGACTTGGATGGAATCTAAAGTGTACTGCCACATGCAGGATGAGGGCTTCTAGGTAATGCTTACATTAATGGGGCAAAATGAGAGAAGGCCACCTTCTGGGCTCATGACCCATGGGATGATTTGAAGTGGCTGCCACAGTGCCTCAGAGCAATTTGAAAACCTCTGACCTTGACAGTGTCTGAGGCTTCTCCCAACACTAAACTTATCCAGTTTTAAAAGGAATGAAGAGCCAGGTGGAGAGAGGTGTGTATTTCAGGAGAACTGTGATACAGAGAACCTTGTATAAAGGGAGAAAGGTGGGTGGGTAACATCATGAGAAACACGGCTTATCTGAACAGGCTTCCAAAACCCCCAGGTCAAGACCCAAGAGGCACCTGTGGTTCCACGACATTGATTCAGGGAATCATCTCAGATTCCTCCCTCAACTCTCCTTCATGTAGGTCTCTTCTCTGGTTGATGGCCCAGCTCCATCCTGCAGACGCATACCTGATCCTACCTAGACCTTCAGAGAAGCCTCGTGTTTGGATGGATGTCTGGTGTGTGGCTTCCATTTGACCCCTGGTCATTGTCTCAGCTTTGCGTGTACTCCTCAATCTGCTTCTCATGCCAATCCCAGCTCCTTACCCCCCACCCCATATATCCCTAGCCCTCTACTTAGCAACCCAACCTCTGCCATAAAACCATGGACAGAACTTTAAAGAAAGAAAAGGAGAGAGAGAGAGAGAGGAGAGGGAGAGAGAGAGGGAGAGAAGGGGGGGAGGGGGAGAGGGAGAGGGAGAGAGAGAGACAAGGGAGGAAGAGTTTGGGTTTGACACCTAAGATCAGAAGTTAGTCATATTCCTTGGCCATCATCAAAAAATCTACAAACAATAAATGCTGGAGAGGGTGTGGAGAAAAGGGAACTCTCTTGCACTGTTGGTGGGAATGTAAATTGATACAGCCACTATGGAGAACAGTATGGAGGTTCCTTAAAAAACTAAAAATAGAACTACCATACAACCCAGCAATCCCACTACTGGGCATATACCCTGAGAAAACCATAATTCAAAAAGAGTCATGTACTACAATGTTCACTGCAGCTCTATTTACAATAGCCAGGACATGGAAGCAACCTAAGTGTCCATCAACAGATGAACGGATTAAGAAGATGTGGCACATATATACAATGGAACATTACTCAGCCATAAAAAGAAACGAAATTGAGTTATTTGTAGTGAGGTGGATGGACCTAGAGTCTGTCATACAGAGTGAAGTAAATCAGAAGGAGAAAAACAAATACTGTATGCTAACACATATATATGGAATTAAAAAAAAAAAAGGTTCTGAAGAACCTAGGGGCAGGACAGGAATGATGACGCAGACATAGAGAATGGACTTGAGGACACAGGGAGGGGGAAGGGTAAGCTGGGACGAAGTGAGAGAGTGGCATGGGCTTATAAATACTACCAAATGTAAAATAGATAGCTAGCAGCTGCATAGCACAGCGAGATCAGCTTGGTGCTTTGTGACCACCTAGAGGGGTGGGATAGGCAGGGTGGGATAGGGAGGGTGGGAGGGAGATGCAAGAGGAAGGACATATGGGAATATACGTATATGTATAGCTGATTCACTTTGTTATAAAGCAGAAACTAACACACCATTGTAAAGCAATTATACTCCAATAAAGATGTTAAAAAAAAAAAAGAAGTCATATTCTTAAGTGATGGCTAAAACTCAATCTGGGTCAACTCCAGACTAAGGGAATACAGAGTGGAGATTTAAAATATGTGCTCTGTACTCAGGTGGCCAAGGTTCAAATCCTGGCTCAGCCACTAACTATCTCTGTGGTCTTAATTGACCATTTCATCTCTTTAAGCTTCAGTTTCTCCATCTCAAAATGGGAAATATTAATCCCTACCTCACTGGACTCTTCTGAGTATTAAATGAAATGAAGCAAGCCTAGTGCCTGGCACATAGAAGAGACTCAGCAAATGCTCATTTTCTTCCCTTTGTTAGACCAGTATCAAGAGATGGCCTCCATGATACTTAAATTTTAAAGAGCCATTGCAGGGGAAAAAGCAATATCGACTTCTTCATTCCCATTAAACATGTCAACCACAGAAGACCTGATGGGTACAGGAGCCAATGGTTTGAAATAGTTAAGTTTACTTTAACTTTTTAGAGGTTCCCAGATTGCCGTGCCTTAACTGGCTTAATATTGGATTGGCCAAAAAGTTCGTTCGGGTTTTTGTACGATGTTACAGAAAAGCCCAAACGAACTTTTTGGCCAACCCAATATCTCAAGTTTTGGACCTCCTCCCTGGTGATAAAAGTTCCAGAGCATTGTTCATGGGGTCAAGTAATATCACAGCATATGTGTGGTCATGAGGCTGGACGTGGTACCCCAACTGGTGCTTCCCTTTTCCTTTAACTTTTTATTATGGAGAATTTCAAGCATAAACAGTAGTCAAAAAATATTATAATGAACCCTATGCACCCATCACCCAGCCAATCTTGTTTTATGCATATTCTTACTCACTTGCTCTCCTACCAGAATATTTGTAAAGCAAATCTCAGACTTCATATTATTACATACACATTTTAGAATTCAGTATTTGGACAAGAACTATTTTTTGAACATAACCACAGTACATTGCCATCTCTAAAATTATTACAATAATTCCTTAATATCATTCAATGTCTAGTCATTTCTCCTCTCTTTCTCCCACCCCACCCCTATATATAGTTTGTCATATCAGGATCCTGATAAGGTCCATACATTGTAATCGGTTGATTTTTCACATGGGTTGCTTTTTAAAATTAATTAATTAATTAATATTATTATTATTTTTAAACATTAATTAATTTATTTATTTTTGGCTGCGGTGGGTCTTCACCGCTGCACATGGGCCTTCCCTAGTTGCAGCGAGCCAGGGCTACTCCTTGCTGCAGTACGCAGGCCTCTAATTGCAGTGGGCTTCAGTAGTTGTGGCACGTGGGCCTCAGTAGTTGTGGCTCGCGGGCTCTAAAGCGCAGGCTCAGTAGTTGTGGCGCACAGGCTTAGTTGCTCTGTGGCACATGGGATCCTCCCAGACTAGGGCTCGAACCCGTGTCCCCTGCATTGGCAGGCGGATTCCCAACCACTGCGCCACCAGGGAACCCCCGGGCTGCTTTTTTTTAAAAAAATACACTTCATTTTTCAGAGGATTTTTAGGTTTGCAACAAAACTGAGTGGAAAGTACAAAGAGCTCCCATATGGCCCCTGTCCTCACACACTCACAAACTCCCTTCTATCAGCATTCTGCACCAGAGTGGTACCTTTGTAGCAGTGGATGAACCTACACTGATGTTATCATTATCACCCAAAGCCCACAGTTTACATTAGGGTTCACTCTTAGTGTTGTGTATTCTATGGGTTTTCAGAAACACATAATGACATGTATCTACCATTATAATATCATACAATTATATGTATATTATAGTATCATATGGTACAGTTTTACTGCCCTAAAAATCCTGTGTTCTGTCTATTCATCCTTCCCTCCCCACTAATCCCTGGCAGTCACTGATTTTTTGCTGTGGCCATAGTTTCGTCTTTTCCACAATGTCATATATAGTTGGAATCATACAATAGGTAGCCTTTTCAGACTGGCTTCTTTCACTTAGTAATATGCATTTAAGTTTCCTTCATGTCTTGATAGCTCATTTCTTTTTAGTAATGAATAATATTCTGTTGTCTGGATGTACCACAGTTTGTTTATTCATTCAGCTACTGAAGGACATCTTGATTGCTTCCAAGTTCTGGCAATTATGAATAAAGTTGCAATAAATATGCAGGTTTTTGTGTGGACATACATTTTCACCTTATTTGGGTAAGTGCCAAGGAATGTAATTGCTAGATTATATATTAAGAGACTGTTTAGTTTTATAAGAAACTGCCAAACGTCTTTCATTTTGTGTTCCCACCAGCAATGAATAAGCATTCCTGTTGCTCCACATCCTCACCAGCATTTGGCATTTTCAGCATGGATTGCTTTTTAATTTATAGGCTTCTCCTTTATCTCTCTCTTTTCAGCTTTCTCTTTGTTGAAGAAACCAATCATTCATCCCATAAAAGTTTCTCACAGTCTAGAGTTTGCTGATTGTATCCTCACGGTGTCATTTAGCATGTTTGCATGTTTCCGAATTGCTTGCAAATCAGTATTTAGATCTAGAGTTTGATCAGATTAAAATGTGGTATTTTTGACAAGACCACTTTATAGATGGTGGTATGTACTTTCAGGAGGAAAAAATGTTTGATTGTCTCTTTATGACATTATGATTATCATTGCCTAAATAAATTCATTAGTATTGCAAAATGGTGACAGTCTATAATCCCTTCTGCATTTATTAGCTGGAAACTCTAAAGGGAAACCTCCCCTCATCAACAATTTGGTTACTCTGAAGTACAGTTCACATTAGAGATGTTATTTTACTTGCCATTATTTTTACTTAAAAATAATGAATTGATTCCCTATAATACATTTGATGTATTTCAATCCATTGTAGCAGTTATTATTCTAATTGATACTCAGATAGCCCCGTTTCTGGTCAGTGGGAACCTCTTTTAGACAGCTCCTTATCCTTTTGCCTTGACCCCAGTGGACTGTGACAGCTTCCTGCTGTCTGGTATTACATGGAGCTCCAGATTTATCCCACACCAGACCTGGAATCAGCCAAGGAACTCTGTTACTTGTAGTGAGTGACTGACGCTTTCTGCATTATGTTCTTCAATGTCAGTAAAAATGGAAGCTTAGAAAATTAGCTAAGCATAGAATCTTATTGGGGTTGTAGAATGTTTTGCATCTGGGGCAACCTAGGATACCTTGACATAGGCATCTTGATATTCTGAGAGACATTCTCTGTCTTGGCCATGAGGACAGCCTTTTATAAAAACTTGTTTGTCAATGTTTCTTCGGTACTCCCAGTCATCCAGGTCTCCTCTTATCATAATAGTATGTGTGTAATAACAACCATTATATTAATCAAGCTCTAACTATGTATCAGGCCCTTGACATACATTTCTTATCCTCCCAGCAACCCCATAAAGTAGGTAATTATTAATC
This sequence comes from Mesoplodon bidens, assembly GCF_964165515.1. Lineage (NCBI taxonomy): Eukaryota > Metazoa > Chordata > Mammalia > Artiodactyla > Ziphiidae > Mesoplodon > Mesoplodon bidens. The sequence continues at coordinate 64,636,681 of NC_138166.1, read as the reverse complement.
CTCTCTCTTTACAGATGAAGAAACCAAGACAGAGAGACTGAGTATCTTACTCAAGTTTACAGAGAGTGAATTGGCAGTGCTGGGGTTGAAGCTTGGATAGAAAGCTTCCCAAAGAGCACTATATTCTTAGCAGCAAGACTGGATTGTTTGGCAATATGTGACTACAGGGAAAGCTGCTTTCATTGTGGTTAAGGAGATTTCAAATGGAAGATGCATATGGAAGATGTGGTGAGAGAGGGAAGAGGACCATAATCCAGAAGTTGATGAATTGTCTCAGCTTATTTCTGAACCCTCAATGGCAGGTTGTCCTGGGTGGTTCTTTGATCCAGGAGCTTTCCCAGCTTTGACTCTGAGCTAGCTTCAGACTTCTAAAGGAGGAGAAAGGCTAGAATGGGAGAAAATGGACATGGGGGACGATGTTACACCATGCTTGCCTTAGTAGATGGGTCAATGTTTTAATTTAATTGATGGCTGCTGTCCCACTAGAGCCCATTGCAGTGTCAGAATGGCAATTGTTGAGCCTGGCAAAGAGACAAACCATGTCTATGTATACTCCTCAGTCTCTGAAGCCAGCACTTTTTTTCTTTAATGGCCCTTTGATGTGTTACAAGATCCTAATTAGAGCAGTTCAATAAATCAGTCCCTTGGGCATTGACACTTCAACACAGGCCTAATTTGCTAAGCACTGGTGGACATTAACCAGTTGTTGGAAATTTTCTGTGATATTCCTCCTAGACTCATATAAGGATCCTAGTCCCACCAGTGGCATGATTCCAGATTCTGTCCCTGAGTATATATTCCTAAAGGTTGATTTCAGCTAGTCCATGACTAATAATACCTCCCTCAGGCCTTTAGTGGATTAGGCTATTGCTTGCCTACCACTCCAGAACAGACAGAGATATGTAAGTGTTAAGTGGTGGCCTCATGGCTCCAAGTTTCCTGTGGTTACTGCCCAGCCTTCAGGATTAATTTGGGGACTATCTCTGTAGAGAGTCAACTGTCCTGTGCAATCCTCATTCATAACTTCCTGCTACGTCTGGCGAGATGCCAGGACACTCATTCTTTGTCTACTAGGCTGAAAGGGGGAAAAAAGAGGGGGTGGAGAATTACGGAGGAAGCAAGGGCATTAGGGATGCCTTATCTTCAAAGAGTTCATCCGCTCCTTCTCTGCATAGGATAATAATGGCAAGTCAGCCCCAGTGGGTCCCGTGTATCCCAGCCTGGGACTGCAGAGAAAGGATGTGACACATCTGGGGAAGGGATACTCCCACCTGACAGAGGTTTTGGACCTAGCACCTGGGAAAGTAGAATGATAATACCAACAGTTTTTTGAGTCTCTCCTAAATGCCAGGCCCTGTGCTCGTGACTGTAAAGGCAATATTTTATTTGAACTTCCCTGCAGCCCTATGGCTTTCTCTGGGGTAGAAACTCTTATTATTTACATTTTAGAGAAGATGAAATTGAGGCCAGAGAGATTAAACTCCCTGGCCATCAGGCAGCTGGCAAAAGGCGGATGTAGTCTGACCCTGAACCATCATGCCGTGCGGCATGATGCAGGTTGGAGGAGCAGTTTCCAACCTGTCCCAGGCAGCTGCAAATGTGATATTCTCTGTGTTGAATCCACTCTTGTAGTAGATGCTGGGTCATACACAAGCCCCAGAGGAACAGTTATGGGACTGGCTCCACAAAGTCCTATGAAATAAAGTGTGGTGGGGTGGAGTTATTACTACAGGGGCAAAACCTGGAACTGCTCAAATGGATGTTTAAAAGGTAGATGATTTGCACTTTGGAACTCTTAACTCCTACCAGCCAGATGTTCCTGTATTCTACCTCACGGCTGATCATGGTGTTTACCTGTGGATGTCTCCATCACTCCGCAGACATGCAGTGCTCATCTTCCTACTGTGATGTTAGGTGTTGCTTTGGCTTTGGCCTCTGCTAGTCTCTCTTCTGTATACAACTTTTAGGTACCTGCCTCTATGCCAGGTCCTGTGCTGGCTGACGAGGATACCGAGAGAAACAGGCAGTGATTTCTGCCATTGATGTGAGCCCAGCCTGGGATGTGGTCAGGAAAGACTGTGGCCTGGGTCAGATTGTCTAAGTTCAATCCCCAGTTCTGCCATGTATCTTAACCTCAGTGAGTCTTGGTTTCCTCATCTGTAAAATGGGGACAATAACAGAACCTATTTCACATGGAAGAGCAAAGATTAAATGAGATCATTCATGTAAAAACTTGACCTAGTCCCAGGTATGTAGTAAGCTCAAATAGACATCAGCTGTTATTATTTCCCAACTTTTGGGTTTACCCTCTTTTCGGGTTTACCCTCTTTTCACAACAGCCGCGTTTCCTGGTTTAATGTCTCTGGCTCTTAAATCTGTGTTTGGTTGCCGACTCCTTGACAACATGTTCTCAGTTTTAAATTGGCCCAAGTTACAAGGTTGCATGGTGGCCCATGCCCCCAGCAAGTGCACAGCTGGGGCAGCTGGCCTGGGTCGTATACCTTGACCAGCCTTGTCAGGCATCACAGTGCCTTCATGTCAAGTAATACATTTGCAGTTTTTTTCAGGATTGGTGACATATTTTTACGTTGCCTAAAGTATTTTTGTTATTTCTTTGATTTTTCCATTTCAAAACAGAAAGATCACTTTTTTTTTTAACTTTAATGTTAGAGAACTGGACAAAATGTCTATTTTACTTACTAACTCGACCACATCAGGCTTTCACGATATTTGGCTCTGTATGAAGAACACAGTCGGTAGTAAATTGGTCTCCCTTCTGCCATCCGCACACGCTTTGCTTCCTCTGGCCTCTGTGCCTCTGTTGGCTGTTTCCCTATCCTGGACTGCCTTCCTGTGTCCAGTGTTCTTCATCCTTCAATGCATATCTCAAGATTTTACTCCCACTGTGGAACTGTGGGGCCTGCAGCTCTTGCCTGATTTCTTTCCTCCCTGAATGAGTGAAGCACTCATTGTCTACCTGCAATTTGGCATTTTCCCAGATACTTTCTTATATTCAGATTATTCATTAAACATTCAGCAAGCCTCCTAATATTTCCAAACTCTGTGCTGAGTACTTTTCACATATATTACCTCTTTTAAGCCTTTCAACAATCCTGAAAATAGGTCTTGTTAATTTTCCCACAATGTATATGCAAAAATTGAAGTTAGACTCCAGTAGCTTAAATAATTTGCCCATTAAGAAAATGAAAAGACAAGCCCCAGATTGGGAGAAAATATCTGCACATCATATATCTGGTATGGAATTTGTATCCAGAATATATAAACAACTCTTACAACTTAACACTAAGATAAACAACCCAATTAAAAATAGGCCAGATTTGAATAGACATTTTTGCCCAAGAAGATAGATGAATGGCTAATCAGCACATTAAAATATGTTTAACATCATTAACCATTGGGAAAATGAAAATCAAAACCACAATGAGATACCATGCATAGCCACTAGGATGGCTATAATTTAAAGGACAGATAATAACAAGTATTGATGAGGATGTGGAGAAACTAGAACCCTCATGCATTGCTGATGGGAATGTAAAATGGTACAACCACTTTGGAAAAGAGTTTGACAGTTTCTTGAAAAGTTAAACAGATACTTATCAGACAACCCAACAAATGCACATCTATGTATCTACCCAAGAGAAATGAGAACATACATTTATACAAAGATTAACCACTGAATGTTCATAGAAACTTATTCATAATAGGCCCAAACTGAGACAGTCCAAATATCCATCAGCCGGTGAATGGATAAACAAAATGTGGTATATCCATAAAATGGAATACAACTCAGCAAACAAAAGGAATGAACATATGCTAATACACACTACAACACGGTTGAAGTTCAGGAACATTATGCTAAGTAAAAGCAGCCATATACAAATGGGTACATATTGTATGATTCCACTTATATGAAACTTCTAGAAAAGACAGATCTATAGAAACAGAAAGCAGGTCAGTGGTTGTTTAAGAGCTGGGATGAGAATAAGGTTTGACTGGTCATAAGGGAAATTTTTGGGATGATGGAAATGTTCTAAAATTGGATCGAAGTGATATTTGCACAGCTCTATAAAATTACTAAAAATAATTTTATTGAAATGTTTACTTACAATGGGTAGGTTTTATGGTATAAAAATTATACCCCGGTAATGATGTTAAAAAAATAAATACTTGTCCAAGACCACACAAATAGCAGAATAGGGATCTGGACCCTACCTTCCTTTTGTGCTCTTTTTCTAGCCTTTGTCATTTTTTCTTGTGTATGGCTTGTCTGCCTAGCAGATGGACAACACTTTGAGAACAAGGAGAATGCCTTTACATTTCTGGGACTCCCTCACGGTGTTCTCAACGAATCTGTGGGATTGAGTTGATAGGGCATCATATTCTAACAGGATTATTCTGTACCAGAAGGAGCAGTGTAGGGCTGTTGTTTCTCCAAATGCTGCCCCGAGTGTTGAGACATGGGGGTAGATAGTCCATCAAAGGCACGCCGCCTGAAGAACAATGTAGTGACAGGGCTGGCTGACAACAAGAGACAAAGAGCTGTGCTGTTGAACACTGCCCAGAGCAACCCATCTCTTCCTGCTCGGCCCAGCAGACTGTTAAAAGGACCACAAAAGGCTGCTGGGGAGATGACAAGAGCTTAAGAATTTGCTGAATGTGCTACCATTGATAGCAAGAGTAAACCCGAATGACCTTCCCAGGACACACAGTAGAGATTATTAGAATATAGAATCCAGGCAGGGAGGTGGACATGCAGGGGGCTCACATATATTTGACCCACTCAAGAGAGTTAATGACTTTTTTGGAAACTAATATTATTTTTTTTTCACAATTTAAAAAGGGGTTATCAGGAAAAATTGTCCAAAACTTGAAAATGGGCAAAAGAGACCACTGAGTGTCTTCTCAGTGGCTTGCTGGGCATTGCCTAGCATACCCTATAATGTGTGCACTTTTGACTGGCTTCCTATTGATTAGGCTATTTTCCAACCACAGAGGTAGCAGTAACTTGTAGAAAACTTGATAATAATGCAAATGATTCTTGTCCACAGCAAAGCAAATGAACCTCATCCAGTGGCTACAGAAGAGATAACCCCAAACATTACATTTTACTGCCCTTTCAGATATTAACCAGTTTTGCATTTACTAGCAGTTCTTTTCAGCATTCCTCATTGCCTATAGGTATCTCTGTTCTTCAAATTCTCCATTGAAAAAGGCTTGACCTCTTATAGGTTCTCCCATTAATTAATGTCACATAAAATCTTTGACACACATTCCTTTTAGATTTGCACAGAAGTCATGTTTTTTACTTTTTGAAGATCATACTTTAGTAGTGTGCAAAAGACAGTTCAGGGCCACTGCCATGATTAGCAAACCCGGTAGCCTGGCATTGGGTCAGACGACTGAAGGTGCCCCTTGCCCCTCTCCCTCCCCTTTTGAACCCACCTGTACCTTCTCCATCAGTCCAGCAGGCACCTTCTTCTCCATCCGGAAGCTTGTTAGCATTTGGACTGGGCTAGAGGTCTTTGTCCTGTGCTCTCTGGACTTGCTTTTCTCCTAACACCACAGGCACATTCATCTGAAAATGGTAAAAATCCAAAGATGGGCAACAGTCAGAACAGCCCCATGTCTGGTTTCTGAAGAAGCAGTGGGCAGAGTAGGCTCTGCTACCAGTTTAGACCATGGCTAAGTACCAGGTGTTAGGGAGTTTATCTTACTCGGTTACGAGGTAAGCTCAAGGAGCACGTGGGCAAGCATGGGTTGGGTATCAGCTTGGAGCCCACCTACACATTTTCTAACTTTTATGGGCAGCCTATTTCCTCCTGCAGTCAAATTGCTCAAAGTTCAGTTGCCCAAAGCTGGTCCAAGGAGCACAGAAACCAGTGATGGTAACTTTTACATGAAGACTAACAATACTGTACTGTACACTTCAAAAATTTGTTAGGAGTGTAAATCTCATGTTAAGTGTTCTTACCATAAAACAGAACAAAACAAAAGGGCACAAAGAAACTTTTGGAGGTGATGGATAAGTTTATTGCTTTGATTGTGGTGATGGTTTCACAGCTCTAGGCCTATGTTCAAACTCATCAAATTGTATACATTAAATATGTGCAGTTTTAAAATCATTTATATATTGATAAAGCTATAAAATTTTTAATATGAAAAATTTTTTTAAAGATTAATATTATTAATGTGGTCAAATAGCTAAGGATCTTGGGCAAACAGAGAGAACTTGTGAAACCAATTCAAAACTGTTGCAAGTATTCAAATAAACATTATGCTTATTCTTATATAGCAACTAGCTCTGTGGCCCTTATTTCCCTTCTTTTTCACTATCAACACCAAGTCTCAGGGAGAGAATGTCTTGCATGCATTTTTAAAAAGTGAGTTTGCACTCCTGAGAAGTATTGACACTTCAGCTGGATTTACTTGGCATAACTGTTTTTCCACAGTCAAGCAAGGATGGATCTGTACATTTCTAGAGAGCCTTGCCTATCTGCAAATGGGAAAATTTCAGTATTTATAATATGCTATTATTATTTAAAAGAACTGGAAAAGCAGGTGCACACATATTTATATGTAAGAGAAAAATGAACACAGTAGTACAAGATTATTAAATTCACAGTAACTACTGATTTCTAAACTCTCATCACAAAAGACAAAGATATTTAGATTTAGTTAAAAATAATTTATATTCTGTTTATAAAAGACACACAAAGTGACACAGAAAATTTGAAAATAAAATTTTAAAGGGACTAGGCCAAAATATGTGCTAAGACAATGAGAACAATGTTGGCAAAAAGAGAACAATGTTGGCAATATTAATATCAGACAAAGAAAAATTCAAGAGAAAAAATTAAATGAAGCAAATACCTGTTTTATACGACATTAAAAAATGATCTGCAACAAAACACTGCCTTTCAGACACAACTGGTGGGCAGATGCTCTAATCACTGTGTAATTATTCCAATGACACTGAATGAAAGTCAATCATTTATGAGGACATTAAAGGGAATTCAAGACATTGCAAAGAGTGGAAGTTGTACAGGCTATGTTCTCTGCCTAGGATGCAATAAAACTAGAAATAAAAGCAAATATTAAAAAATTTAAAGCAAAGTGTTTTAAAACTTGAAGATTTAAAAAATACACTTACAAACATATGAGAATGAAAAGAATAAAAACTGTAGCTGCAGACTACTTTAAAAATTGACTGTAAGACTAATAACTCTCCAACTCTAGGACACTGCCAAAGTTTTGAGATAGACTGTATTACTCTTCCCAATTATTACTACCTTCTCTGTGATGTACTGTCCCACCCCACCACCACTTGATATTGACTTGGCCATTAGAATGTGAATGGGAGTGATGTGTGCTCTATCCAAGCAGAGGTCTCAGCTACTGTTCTTTTTTTCCTTTTGCCATGAGAACAGCATGTCCCAGATATGAAGTTGTTTCTTCAGCTTGCATCTCAGAATGAAGAAGACATTGATCAGAGCTGCAGTGTCTTGAAATAATGTGTTGCAATGTGAAAGAGAAATAAACCTTGGATGTTGGAAACTGATGAGATTTCAAGGATTATTTGTTCCTGAAGCATAACTTAGCAAAAATTGACTAACACAGCTGTGTGCAATAAAGAAAATCAGAGTCTCAAGTATGTTTATTAATAAAGCAACAAAATCAGAAATAATTCATTAGTTCAAGATGGCAGAGTGGGAGGACATGCTGTCACTCTCTCTCACGAGAGCACCGGAATCACAACTAACTGCTGAACGATCATCCACAGAAAAACACTGGAACTCACCAAAAAAGATACCCCACATCCAAAGACAAAGGAGAAGTCACAATGAGACGGCAGGAGGGGCGCAATCACAATAAAATCAAATCCCATAACTGCTGGGTGGGTGACTCACAAACTGGAGAACACTTACACCACAGAAGTCCACCCACTGGAGTGAAGGTGCTGAGCCCCACGTCAGGGTTCCCAACCTGGGGGTCCAGCAACGAGAGGAGGAATTCATAGAGAATCAGACTTTGAAGGCTGGTGGGATTTGATTGCAGGACTTCAACAGGACCGGCAGAAACAGAGACTCCACTCTTGGAGGGCACACACAAAGTAGTGTGCGCATCGGGACCCAGGGGAAGGAGCAGTGACCCCATAAGAGACTGAACCAGACCTACCTGCTAGTGTTGGAGCATCTCCTGCAGAGGCGGGGGGTGGCTGTGGCTCACTGTGAGATCAAGGACACTGGCAGCAGAAGTTCTGGGAAGTACTCCTTGGCGTGAGTCCCCCCAGAGTCTGCCATTAGCCCCACCAAGGAGCCCGGGTAGGCTTCAGTGTTGGATCGCCTCAGGCCAAACAACTAACAGGGAGGGAACCCAGCCTCACCCATCAGCAGACAAGCAGATTAAAGTTTTACTGAGCTCCACCCACCAAAGCAACACCCAACTCTACCCACCACCATTCCCTTCTATCAGGAAACTTGCACAAGCCTCTTAGGTAGCCTTATCCACCAGAGGGCAGAAAACAGAAGCAAAAAAGAATACAATCCTGCAGCCGGTGGATCAAAACCCACATTCACAGAAAGACAGACAAGATGAAAATGTAGAGGGCTATGTACCAGATGAAGGAACAAGATAAAACCCCAGAAAAACAAAATTAAGTGGAGATAGGCAACCTTACAGAAAAAGAATTCAGAATAATGATAGTGAAGATGATCCAGGACTTCAGAAAAAGAATGGAGGCAAAAATTGAGAAGCTGCAAGAAATGTATAACAAAGATCTAGAAGAATTAAAGAACAAACAACCAGAGATGAACAATACAATAACTGAAATGACAACTACACTAGAAGGAATCAATAGCAGAATAACTGAGGCAGAACGGATAAGTGACCTGGAAGACAGAATGGTGGAATTCACTGCTGTGGAACAGAAGAAAGAATAAAGAATGAAAAGAAATGAAGACAGCCTAAGAGACCTCTGGGACAACATTAAACAAAACAACATTCGCATTACAGGGGTCCCAGAAGGAGGAGAGAGAAAGGACCAGAGAAAATATTTGAAGAGATTATAGTCGAAAACTTCCCTAACAAGGGAAAGGAAATAGCCACCCAGTCCAGGAAGCGCAGAGTCCCATACAGTATAAACCCAAGGAGAAACATGCCGAGACACATAGTAATCAAATTGGCAAAAATTAAAGACAAAGAAAAGCTACTGAAAGCAGAAAGGAAAACATGACAAATAACATACAAGGGAACTCCCAAAAGGTTAACAGCTGATTTCTCAGCAGAAACTCTAAAAGCCAGAATGGAGTGGCATGATATACTTTAAGTGATGAAAGGGAAGAACTTACAACCAAGATTACTCTACCCAGGAAGGATCTCATTCAGATTCAATGGAGAAATCAAAAGCTTTACAGACAAGCAAAAGCTAAGAGAATTCAGCACCAACAAACCAGCTCTACAACCCACTTCAGACCTAGGGACAACATTCAGACTGAAAGTGAGGGGATGGAGAAAGATATTCCATGCAAATGGAAATCAAAAGAAAGCTGCAGTAGCAATACTCATATAAGATAAAATAGACGTTAAAATAAAGAATGTTACAAGAGACAAGGAAGGACACTACATAATGAAAAGGGATCAATCCAAGAAAAAGATATAACAATTAGAAATATATATGCACCCAACACAGGAGCACCTCAATACATAAGGTAACAGGTATAAAAGAGGAAATTGACAGTAACACAATAATAGTGGGGGACGTTAACACCTCACTTACACCAATGGACAGATCATACAAAATGAAAATAAATAAGGAAACAGAAGCTTTAAATGACACAACAGACCAGATAGATTTAATTGATATTTATAAGACATTCCATCCAAAAACAGCAGATTACACTTTCTTCTCAAGTGCTCATGGAACATTCTCCAGGATAGATCACATCTTGGGTCACAAATCAAGCCTCAGTAAATTTAAGAAAATTGAAACCATATCAAGCATCTTTTCTGGCCACAACACTATGAGATTAGAAATGAATTACAGGGAAAACAACGTAGAAAACACAAACACATGGAGGCTAAACAAAACACTGCTAAATAACGAAGAGATCACTGAAGAAATCTAAGAGGAAATCAAAAAATACCTAGAGACAAATGACAATGAAAACACGATGATCCAAAACCTATGGGATGCAGCAAAAGCACTTCTAAGAGGGAAGTTGATAGCTATACAAGCCTACCTCAAGAAACAAGAAAAATCTCAAATAAACAAACTAACCTTACACCTAAAGGAACTAGAGAAAGAAGAACAAACAAAACCCAAAGTTAGCAGAAGGAAAGAAATCATAGTGATCAGAGCAGAAATAAATGAAATACAAACAAAGAAAACAATAGCAAAGATCAATAAACCTAAAAGCTGGTTCTTTGAGAAGATAAACAGAATTGATACACCATTAGCCAGACTCATCAAGAAATAGAGGGAGAGGACTCAAATCAATAAAATTAGAAATGAGAAAGGAGAAGTTACAATGGACAACACAGAAAAACAAAGCATCCTAAGAGACTATTACAAGCAACTCTATGCCAATAAAATGGACAACCTGGAAGAAATAGACAAATTCTTCGAAAGGTATAACCTTCCAAGACTGAACCAGGAAGAAATAGAAAATATGAACAGACCAATCACAAGTAATGAAATTGCAACTGTGATTAAAAATCTTCCAACAAACAAAATTCCAGTACCAGATGGCTTCACAGGTGAATTCTTTCAAACATTTAGAGAAGAGCTAACACCCATCCTTCTCAAACTCTTCCAAAAAACTGCAGAGGAAGGAACACTCCCAAACACATTCTACGAGGCCACCGTCACCCTGATACCAAAACCAGACAGAGATACTACAAAAAAAGAAAATTACAGAACAATATCACTGATGAATATAGATGCAAAAATCCTCAACAAAATACTAGCAAACAGAATCCAACAGCACATTAAAAGGATCACACACCATGATCAAGTGGGGATTATCCCAGGATGCAAGGATTTTTCAATATATGCAAATCAATGTGATACACCATATTAACAAATTGAAGAATAAAAACCATATGATCATCTCAATAGATGCAGAAAAAGCTTTTGACAAAATTCAACACCCATTTATGATAAAAACTCTCCAGAAAGTGGGCATAGAGGGAACCCATATCAACATAATAAAGGCCATATATGACAAACCCACAGCAAACGTCATTCTCAATGGTGAAAAACGGAAAGCATTTCCTCTAAGATCAGGAACAAGACAAGGATGTCCACTCTCACCACTTTTATTCAATATAGTTTTGGAAGTCCTAGCCACAGCAGTCAGAGAAGAAAAAGAAATAAAAGGAATATAAATTGGAAAAGAAGAAGTAAAATTGTCAGTTTGCAGATGACATGATACTCTACATAGAGAATCCTAAAGATACCACCAGAAAACTATTAGAGCTAGTCAATGAATGTGGTAAAATTGCAGGATACAAAATTAATGCACAGAAATCTCTTGCATTCCCATACACTAACAACGAAAGATCAGAAAGAGAAATTAAGGAAACAATCTCATTCACCTCTTTTTGTAACAAAAAGAATAAAATACCTAGGAATAAACCTACTTAAGGAGGTAAAAGACCTGTACTCAGAAAACTATAAGACACTGATGAAAGAAATCAAAGATGACACAAACAGATCGAGAGATATACCATGTTCTTGGATTGGAAGAATCAATATTGTGAAAATGTCTATACTACACAAAACAATCTACAGATTCATTGCAATCCCTATCAAATTACCAATGGCATTTTTTACAGAACTAGAACAAAAAATCTTAAAATTCGTACGGAGACACAAAAGACGCTGAATAGCCAAAGCAGTCTTGAGGGAAAAAGACAGAGCTGGAAGAATCAGACCCCCTGACTTCAGACTATAGTACAAAGCTACAGTAATGAAGACAAAATGGTACTGGCAGAAAAACAGAAATATAGATCAATGGAACAGGATAGAAAGCCCAGAGATAAACCCCATAGCACCTATGGTCAACTAATCTATGACAAAGGAGGCAAGGATATACAATGGAGAAAAGACAGTCTCTTCAATAAGTGGTGCTGGGAAACTGGACAGCTACATGTAAAAGAATGAAATTAGAATACTCCCTAACACCACACACAAAAATAAACTCAAAATGGCTTAGAGACCTAAATGTAAGACCAGACACTATAAAACTCTTAGAGGAAAACGTTAGGAAGAACACTCTTTGACATAAATCACAGCAAGATCTTTTTTGATCCACCTCCTAGAGTAATGGAAATAAAAACAAAAATAAACAAATGGGACCTAATGAAACTTAAAAGCTTTTGAAAAGCAAAGGAAACTACAAACAAGATGAAAAGACAACCCTCAGAATGGGAGAAAATATTTGCAAATGAAGCAACTGACAAAGGATTAATCTCCAAAATATATAAATAGCTCATGCAGCCCAATATTAAAAAAACAAACAACCCAATTAAAAAATGGGCAGAAGACCTAAATAAACATTTCTCTAAAGAAGACATACAGATGGCCAAGATGCACATGAAAAGCTGCTCAACAGCACTAATTATTACAGAAATGCAAATCAAAAGTACAATGAGGTATCACCTCACACCAGTTAGAATGGGCATCATCAGAAAATCTACAAACAACAAATGCTGGAGAGGGTGTGGAGAAAAGGGAATCCTCTTGCACTGTTGGTGGGAATGTAAATTGATACAGCCACTATGGAGAACAGTATGGAGGTTCCTTAGAAAACTAAAAATAGAATTACCCTATGACCCAGCAATCCCACTACTGGGCACATACCCAGAGAAAACCATAATTCAAAAAGACACATGCACCCCAATATTCATTGCAGCACTATTTACAATAGCCAGGTCATGGAAGCAACCTAAATGCCCATCGACAGACAAATGGATAAAGAAGATGTGGCACATATATACAGTGGATTATTACTCAGCCATAAAAAAAATGATATTGGGTCATTTGTAGAGACGTGGATGGATCTCGAGACTGTCATACAGATTGAAGTAAGTCAGAAAGAGAAAAACAAATATAGTATATTAACGCATATTATGTGGAACCTAGAAAAATGGTACAGATGAACCGGTTTGCAGGGCAGAAATTGAGACACAGATGTAGAGAACAAACGTATGGACACCAACGGGGGAAAGCGGTGGGGGGTGAAGGTGGTGGTGTGATGAATTTTATACACATACACTGATGTGTATAAAATGGATGACTAATAAGAACCTGCTGTATAAAAGAGTAAATAAAATAAAATTCAAAAGAAAAACCCCACAGAAATAATAAAGCATTTAACTCAATCCAGAAAGAGAAATATAAGAGAAGCAGGAGTAAGGATACAAAAGTTTAAAGCAAATTTAATTCACTAGAAAAGTGGAGAAGTGATGGTAAATCCAAAATCCATTCTTTCAACAGGGCTAATTACATTGGCAAGCTACCCTCAAGCATAATCAAAGCCAGAAAGGAGAGAAAGAGAACTAACCCCCAAAGTAAAAAATCCAATATAAAATATCAATAATGAGAAGTGGATTTAAGCAAAGATACAAAAGAAATTGTGAAATCTTTTAAGAAAATATAATTTACATCTCTATGTTGATAAATTTAAAAATCATGATTAAATGAAAATTTTAAATTGAAAACTCAGATGGTCGAGTTTGTATAAAAGAAGTTGAGAGTCTACACAGAACAAAAAGCATGGAAAAGGTAAAAGACCTACTGTTAAAGTACTGGATCCAGAGAAATTTATTAGCAAGTCTTTTCATATGTGTTCATCTTTAAGGAATACATAATTTCTACGCTATGAAACTTATTAAAAGGGAGGAAAATAAAAGCTTTACAATTTATTTTATAAAACTAGTATAGGGCTTCCCTGGTGGCGCAGTGGTTGAGAGTCCGCCTGCCGATGCAGGGGACACGGGTTCGTGCCCTGGTCCAGGAAGATCCCACATGCCGTGGAGCGGCTGGGCCCGTGAGCCATGGCAGCTGAGCCTGCGCATCCAGAGCCTGTGCTCCACAACTGGAGAGGCCACAACAGTGAGAGGCCCATGTACCGCAAAAAAAAAAAGCCAGAATTTCTTCAGATAAGTATCTAGGTTTCTCATATTATTATTTGGATAATATATAGATGGAAGTTCCTGATATGCTAAATAATTTGGAAAAACTCAGGTGACATGGATACACCAGGAAGAAAAACGAAGTGGTATTAAAAATAAATGACTGGCTGGGGCTTCCCTGGTGGCGCAGTGGTTGAGAGTCCACCTGCCAATGCAGGGAACACGGGTTCTTGCCCCGGTCCGGGACGATCCCACATGCTGCGGAGCGGCTAGGCCCGTGAGCCATGGCCGCTGAGCCTGTGCGTCCGGAGCCTGTGCTCCGCAATGGGAGAGGCCACAATAGTGAGAGGCCCGTGTACTGCAAAAACAAACAAACAAACTAGTATAACCTTGGTACCAAAGCTTGACATATTAGAGCCTTAAAGAGGGACAACTATAGACTAAATGTATAACTATGAATATAATAATCATGTATGAAATATTAGCAAATCAAAACTAGAGTTATATTACAGAATATACTATGTCCAAGTGAGTTTATTCTAGGAGTAAAAGAATGATATAATTTCAGGAAATTTATTAATATAATTAACCATATTACTAGAACAAGGAAAATATTAAGGTCAAACTATCAAAAATACGGGTGTCAAAACATTTGGTAAAATCCAAAATCTATTCTGGATTTTAAAAAAACCCTCTTAAGTAGAAAAAAACTTTAACTTAAGAATCCTGGAATTAATATCTTGAAATAAATATCTCCCAAATAAGAAGTATTTCTCTTCAAGTTAAAAAACAAGACAAAGATACCCACTGTAACCACTATTATTAGGCATTTTTTTTGGAATTTAAAGAACAGTAATAAGAAAAATGAAATGAGACGTCTAAATATGGAAAAAGAGAAAAAGATTTATTTTGCAGAAGACATTTGCCTATCTGAAAAAACTAAGAAAATCAAATACACTATAGAGTAAAATAAGGTACACATGATTCAAAATGTAAAAAATAGTTGGAAAAAAATGTGTACACACACACACACAGTCCTGATATATGTAATATCCTGACAAAAAGAGGGAAAACATTGATTTTTAAAAACTTGTACATAGCAGAGAATACAATAAATAAAGCTGACAGGCACATGATAAACTGAGAAAAATATTTGAAACCCATCCTAAATATTAACTCCTTTGATAGCTAAAGAACTCTTAGAAATTGTTAGACACTTTCATTCATTCAACAAATATTTATTGAGTGCTTATTCTTTGACAGGCACTGTTGTAGGTGCTTGGGACATAAATGAACAAAACCTCATAAGTCTCTGCCATGAAAGATTTTACCTCTTCATGCAATTTATTTTAAAAAATGCAAGTACTAATAAAAAAATGAAAAAAAACCTTTACCTCCATTAGCATTTAAAGAAATGTGAATACAAAACTTTTATCTTTATTTTTCAGTATTTAAGTCAGTAGAGATTTAAAAAATCATTACACTCAATGTTGTCAAGGGTATGGGAAACACATACTCTCATACACTTCTGGAAGGAGAATAAATTGGTAGAAACGTTCTGGAAGGATATTTGGCAATCTTAAGAAGGTTGACTAGCAATTCCTCTTTTAGGAATTTAGACCAAGTAAATAAACAGATAATTGCAAAAACAGTTTAACCACAAGGATATTTATTGTAGAGCTATTTGTAAGAGCAAAAAAGTTGGAAACAATCTAAATTTGGCATATACACACAACATAAGAAATTATATTGTGCTCATTTCGGCAGCACATATACTAAAAAATTGGAATGGTACAGAGAAGACTAGCATGGCCCCTTGCACAAGGATGACATGCAAATTTGTGAAGTGTTCCATATTTTTCAAAAAATGGGCAGAAGACCTAAATAGATATTTCTCCAAAGAAGACATACAGATGGCCAATAGGCACATGAAAAGATGCTCATCATTGCTAATTATTAGGGGAATGCAAATCAAAACTACAATGAGATATCAATTCACACTGGTCAGAATGGCCATCATTAAAACATTTACAAATAACAAATGCCAGAGGGGGTGTGGAGAAAAGGGAACCCTCTTGCACTGTTGGTGGGAATGTAAATTGGTGCAGCCACTATGGAAAACAGTATGATTTCCTCAAAAAAGTAAAGATTGAGTAGCCATATGATTCAGCAATCCCTCTCCTGGGCACATATCCAGACAAAACTCTAATTCAAAAAGACACATGTGGGCTTCCCTGGTGGCGCAGTGGTTGAGAGTCTGCCTGCCGATGCAGGCGACACGGGTTCGTGCCCCGGTCTGGGAAGATCCCACATGCCGCGGAGCAGCTGGGCCCGTGAGCCATGGCCGCTGAGCCTGTGCATCTGGAGCCTGTGCTCCGCAACAGGAGAGGCCACAACAGTGAGAGGCCCGCGTACCGAAAAAAGACACATGCATCCTATGTTCATAGCAGCACTATTTACAACAACCAAGACATGGAAACAACCTAAATGTCCATCAACAGATGAATGGATAAAGAAGACGTGGTATATAAATACAATGGAGTAATACTCAGCCATAAAAAAGAATGAAATAATGCCAGTTGCAGCAACATGGATGGACCTAGAGATTATCATACTAAGAGAAGTAAATCAGAAAGACAAATATCATATGACATCACTTGTATGTGGAATCTAAAACATAACACAAATGAAACATATCTATGAAACAGAAACAGACTCACAGATATAGATAACGGACTTCTGGTTGCCAAGGTGGGGTGGGGGTGGGGAAGGGAAGGATTGGGAGTTTGGGATTAGCAGATACAAACTCTTATGTATAGAATGGATAAACCACAAGGTTCTACCATATAGCACAGGGAACTATATTCAATATCCTGTGATAAACCATAATAGAAAAGAATATGAAAAAGAATATATATATGTATTACTGAATCACTTTGCTGTACAGCAGAAATTAACACAACATTGTAAATCAACCATATTTCAATAAAATAAAAAAGAAATCATATTGTAGAAGAGTATGTAGTAATACAGAAATACTGTTAAATGGAAACGCAGGTTGTGTTATATACTGAATGATTCAATTTTAAACGAAAAGTATATATATGTACGCATACATATATATATATATACACACACATAACACTTTAAAAAGATGGAAAGATAGACATTAAAATATTAATTAAGGTTTTGTCTTAGTGGTACAATTTTAAATGCTTTCAATTTTCTTTCTTGTGATTTAGGTAGTAAGGATTTCTTAATTTTAAAAGGAGTATTGTATCTCTTTAAACGTATAGATTAAAGAAATCCATATACCTTAGAGAGTTTATATGTTGTTGGATCCTACTTAATTATTACAAATACATCCCCCCATGTTTTAAACTAATCCCCCTAACACTGCATTACTTCTCTCAGGCCTGAGCGCTGCCAGGAAAAATAGGATGTGACAGGTCTAGGATTAGGGTAAACCAGGTGAAGTGAGTTGTTGCAGTGCAGAGTTGGATCCCATCTTTATTTTTGTTAATTGTGGATGTTTTGCATTAATTCTGGTTTTAAAAAATATTATATTAAAGTATTACTCTTCCTGAGTACTGAGAGTTTTGGCAACACCCCCGCCCCCCCAATTATGCACCCGAGGTGAGTGCCTCTTTCACCTCACCATATTCCCAGCCCTGCTCCCTGACAGCCCTCTGCACTCTCCACGCTCCACAAACAGCATCTTTACATGTGCTGCTCTGCCTCTTGCCTAGCAGCTGTAGTGCCCTCCTGGAAACCTCGAAGCAAACACTGGTGCTCTGGGTGGAGTGAGGAATGGCAGCAATCCCAGCCATTCATGGAGCACTTCCTTTGGCCTGGCCTCTGTGCAAAGCACTTTACTAGCATTATCTGAATCCTCACATAGCCTGATAGGTTGGGTAGCGGAGAATCCTATGCATCCCCCAATACCATTCTTTCCTCTCAGTAACAGACTTTCTTAATTGCAGCTGGGCACATGGCCATCCAGAATACAGACCACATTTCCCAGGCTCTCTTGCAGCCAGATGTGGCCCTGTAATTAAGTTTGGGACAAAAGAAAGTAAGAGGGCTGAGCAATTTTGTGGGACATGTCTATAAAGGGGGGAAGGCCATTCCCTTCTTCTCACTTTGCCTGCTTCCTCTATGGAATATGTGTGTGAGGACTGGAGCTGCAGCATCCATTTTGACCCAGATATTAAAGCCACCATTAATGATGGTAGAATGACTATGTGGTCATGCGGAATCTCCATACCAGGCCTGGACTTCTGGGTTACATGAGAGAGAAACAGACTTCTATCTCATTAAAACTACTGTTATCTTAGGTTTCACGGTACTGGCAGATCAACCTAATCCTAATTCATTCTGACAGATATTCTGATGAAGTCCCCTTTGTAGATGAGGAAACAATTCAGAAAAGTTGAGCACCTTCACCAAGTCTGCACAACTATTTAGTGACAGATCAAAATCTGAAACCAAGATGTCTGACTCCCATGCCCTAGCTCTTAATCCTATGCTATTAAAGTTCCCTGTTCTAGGAAGACTTCCAAATCTGAGCAAAGGGCTTGGAACCCTAGATTTTAGATGCTCATTCCTATGCTTTTCTCCAGATAAATCCTAAACCCTTCTGGGGCTTCAGCAGTTAAAAATGGCTCAGCAGGAGAACAAGAATTCCTTGTAAATGTCTTTTAGCTACTGCCCATACCTTGCTCTGTCCTCAGACCACTGAGTGACACCTTCACTGTTTATTTGCATGGGTCCTTAAGGATCAGCCATTGTTGTTTCTCAGGACAAACGTTACTCTGCTCTTCCTACAATGAGTGGTGGGGCTAGGGATGGGGAAGGGCTGCATCTCGGCAGACACTTCAGAAATCCCACCACCTTAAGACAGTCTAATGGAAACCCCGTCCCAGCCTTGGAACAATGTGTAGCCCTGTGGCATTTTGACATTGGGCATCTCTGCACTGTTGAAGTAACACAGCATGTTGCCATGCGTTTATCCCCTTGGGTCAGGTCAATGCTAAAGTAAGTTTATCGCCTCTGTTTCTTCAATAACTGATGTCTGATGCATCAGTCGAATGCATTTCAGGGTTACAAGCGGTTCCCTGGATCTGCAGGCAAAAAGCTTTCACCATCTGTCCCCTCCCCCGACTAGTGACCAGTATCTCAGCATTAATGCATCTGATGGCACTGAGCCTCTGTGGCCTGAGCAAGGACAGTCGCCAAGCAGGGATTGAAATCACATTTTTATATACATTATTACTTTCCCACAGCTTGGTTTCTTGCAGGCTTTTGATCTATTAGGCCACACCCTTTAGTCTGGACTGAATCCTTGAATTACTTTATTTTTTCTTCCAAGACTCTTGTACTCATTAATCAAAATATTCATCTGTAGTGTTAATATAGCAGGTCTAAAAGTGTAACATTGCTTAGTGTGGAAGACAATACACATTCTCAACTGTAGATTTTGTGATTCTTTTGTGAACAATAATCATTGTTATTTTAGGAAAACCCTGAGTTTACCCAATTCTTGTTAGAATTTCCCTACCATAAAATGGAAGTGTGAAATCCAAACCTTCTTGTGAAGTAAACTCATACTATCATTTACACATGTCCAGTCATGGCATTAATAAAAGCAGATTGTCTTGGATAAAACACATGGTTAGCCTTTAAAATAGATGTGAAAATAAGATTATAAATAATTGCTCTTCTTTACTGTGACTATTAGGTTGTATTTAGTGGCAAACTTTTTTTGACAGCTTCTAAGGAGTAAACTGTAAGTGTATTTTAATTGTTATCCAAGTACAAGCTGCCACTTCTGTGTCATGGCATTCCTCTTCCACAAACTGATGAAAGAAATGAAGCCATGAGCAATCAAAGTAGAACCAGAGGGATTTGTTAAGACAGACATTCTGATTCCTTCATTCTGCTTCTCAGTTATTGTCAGGCAATGAGTAAAGATCCACTAAAATAATCAAAAGATCCATTCATCTTTTGACAAATAAAATGGGCAATTTTCAGCACAATAGCTTAGTTTTGGAAGAGCTGCCCTAAATGTACTACAAACTGGTAAACTCTAAATTCCCTTGTGTATATTCCAAGAGTGAGGGATAGGAGGAGGACAAAGAGAGTGAGGCCAAGCTACCTCCATTGTAACTGAGGAGGGGCTCAAGGACGGCAGGAGGGAAAGTTAATATCACCTCCCACTGGACCAGGTGGGGTGCTTGTGTATTACACAGAATTTCCCAGAATTCCTTTCCCTGTGTGGTTCTGAGTTAGGATGGGCCACAAGAGACATCTGTGGCAATGACACTGCAGCCATACATTCCAAAAGCAGCTTGTGTCTCCCTTGTTGATGATCCGCTGGTTCACCTTGTCAGAGAAGTTCAGCTGCCAAGACAGAGGCTCCAGCTCCCATGGAATCTCCCTCTTCAGCTTCTCTGAGCCCTGGGCCATAAGCATGTGCAGTTCTGAGGGGAGGGGCACTGTCTTCTGCAGATCACCTGTGTCTACCAAGATTACAGGTGTGAGAGACAGACATGGGTCACCAGTTCTCCCTGTGGGTCCCAGCTTGTCCTCTTTCTCCTCTACTTCACAATCAGCTTTTCTCTCCCACTGCTGGCCCTGTGGCTCAACAGCAACTTCAGGCCCATCCACTCCATATACAAAGGCAAGCTCCATCTGGAGATTGCTTCACCAACCCCCCCCCAATAGGGTGAGATCTAATCCTGTGCTGCCCAGCATAGTAGCCACTAGCCATTGTATGACTATTAACATTAAAACTGATTAAATTATATACAATGAAAACTGCAGTTCCTCAGCTGTGCTTCTGCCATATTTCACATGCATGCCTAGTGCCTATGTTATAAAACAGTGCAGATACAGAACATTTCCATCACCATCGAAAGCTCTATTGAACAGTACTGGTATAATTCTTTTCATAAATTCCTTATTTCATATCACTCTTAGGGATTCTTTTTCTCTGATCAAACCCTAACAAATATACCAGCATTTGGTAAAGACAGGTCTAGTCAGTGATTTTCAATTTTTTGTTTTCTTGAGCACCTATGATTGATAATGTTCACATGTGTGACAAATTTCTATGGCCTAACTCATATTTTGACAAAATTTCTAAATAGGATTCCAAGAAAGAAAAGCAAATAGGTGAAATTGATGCAGCATTAATTAAAATTCCCTTAAGACACTGATGAAAGAAACTGAAGATGGCACAAACAGATGGAAAGATACTGTGTTCATTGATTAGAAGAATTAATATGGTTAAAATAACTATTCTATCCAAGGCAATCTACAGATTCAATGCAATCCCCATCAAGATACCAATGGCATTTTTCACAGAACTAGAACAAATAATTTTAAAATTTGTATGGAAATACAGAAGACCCCAAATAGCCAAAAAAATCTTGAGAAAGAAGAAAAGAGTTTGAGGTATCATGCTCCATGACTTCTAACTATATTACAAAGCTACAGTAATCAAAACAGTAGGGTACTGGCACAAAACCAGACACATAGATCAATGGAACAGAATAGAGAGCCCAGAAATGAACCCATGCATTTATGGTCAATTAATTTATGACCAAGTAGGCAAGAATATACAGTGGAGGAAAGAGAGTCTCTTCAATAAGTGGTGCTGGGAAAACTGGGCATCTACATGTTAAAGAATGAAATCAGGACAATTTCTAACACCACATACACAGACAAAAAAAAACTCCAAATGGATTAAAGACCTAAATGTAAGACTGGAAACATAAAACTCCTAGAAGAAAACATAGACAAAACACTCTGACATAAATCATAGCAATATTTTTTTGGATCTGTCTCCTAAAGCAAAGGAAACAAAACCAAAAATAAACAAATAGGACCTAATTAAACTTAAAAGCTTTTGCACAGCAAACGAACCATTAACAAAACAAAAAGACAACCTAATGAATGGAAAAAATATTTGTAAATGATATGACCGATAAAGGGTTAATATTCAAAATATATAAACAGCTCATGCAACACAACATCAAAAGAACAATCAATCTTATTTAAAAAGTGGGCAGAAGACCTAAATAGACATTTTTCCAAAGAAGACATACAGATGGCCACAGGCACATGAAAAGATGCTTAACAGTGTTAATCATCAGAGAAATGCAAATCAAAACCACAGTGAGATGTCACCTCACACCAGTCAGAATGGCTATCATCAAAAAGACCACCAATAACAAATGTTGGTGAGGATGTGGAGAAAAGGGAACCCTTGTACACTGTTGGTGGAAATGTAAATTGGTGCAGCAACTGTGGAAAACAGTATGAGGGTTCCTCAAAAAACAAAATAAAACTACCATATGATCCAGCAATTCCACTCCTGGGTATATATCCAAAGAAAATGAAAACATTAATTTGAAAAGATACATGTATCCCCATGTTCATAGCAGCATTATTTACAATAGGCAAGACATGGAAGCAATCTAAGTGTCCCTAAACACATGGATGGATAGGATGGATAAAGAGGATGTGGTATATATACAATGGAATACTACTCAGCCATAAACAAGAATAAAATTTTGCCATTTGCAACAACATGGATGGACTTGAAGGTTATTATGCTACATGAAGTAAGTCAGACAGAGATAGATAAATACTGTATGATATCACTTATATGTGGAATCTAAAAATTAAAACAAAGTAGTGAATATAACAAAAAAGAAGCAGATTCACAGAAAGTGAGAACAAACTAGTAGTTACCAGTGGGGAGCGGGAAGGGGGAAGGGGCAAGATAGGGATAGGGGAGTAAGAGGTACAAACTACTATGTATAAAATAAATAAGCTCCAAGGATATACTGTACAGCACAGGGAACATGGCCAATATTTTACAATAACTATAAATGGAGTATAACCTTTAAAAATTGTGAATCACTATGTTGCATACCTGAACCTATATAATATTGCACATTAAGTATACCACAATAAAAAGTTCTTAAAAAATACCAAAATGTGAATGAAAAGAACATTTTATTGATTTGAAATCTTTCTTCTTTTTAAAATTTAGGCATTTACAATTACAAAATTTACCTCTAAGCACTGATTTCACTGCATTATGTAAATTTTGGTATGTGTATATGAATCATTGCAAAATATTTTCTAATTTCCCTTGTGCTTTCTTATTTGACTAATTGGTTATTTAGGAGTGTGTTGGCTAACTTCCATATGTTTGTGAATTCCCCAATTCCTTCTAGTCATTCCACTGTGGTCAGAGAACATATGTCCAATTCAATCATTTAAAATTTACTAATACTTGCTTTATGGCCTGATATATGATCTATCTTGGATAATGTTCCATCTGTATTTGAGAAGAATGTGTATTCTGTTGTTGTTGGGTGGAGAGTTCTATAGATGTCTATCAAGCCTAATTTGTTTATAATGTTCAAGACTTCTATATGCATCTTGATCTTCTGTGTAGTTGTTTCATCCTTTACTGAAAGTGGGATATTGACGCCTCCAACTACTATTGTTGAACTATCTCTTCTTCAGTTTTGACAGTTTCTACTTCATGAATCTTGGGGCTCTGTTATTAGGTGCATAAATGTCTATAACTCTTACATCTTCTTGATAGAGTTATTCTTTTATCCTTGTGAAATGTGCATCTTTGTCTCTAGAAACAGTATTTGTATTAAAGTCTATTTTGTTTGATATTAGTATAACCACTCCAGATTTTTCTGGTTAGTGTTTACATGGTACAATTTTTCCATTGTTCTACTTTCAAGCTATTTGTGTCTTTAAACGTAAAGTGTCTTTTTTGTAGTTTTTTTAAATCCATTCTGCTAATATCTGCCTTTTAATTGGATGGTTTAATCTATTAATATTTAATATAATTACTGATAAGGTAAGATTTATATGTTATTTTGCTATTTGTTTTTCATATGCCATATATATAATATAAAATATATATGTATATAAAAATATTTTGACACTCTATTCCTTCATCATTACTTTCTTTTGTGTTAAATAGGTATTTTCTAGTGTATCATTTTAATAACAAAAATACAGTTTTTTAGTTATTTTCTTAGAGGTTGTCTTGAAGATTACGATTAATTTCCTATAACAGCTTAGTTCAGGTTAATATCAACTTAATTTCAACAGTATACAAAACTTTGCTCCTATATAGTTACATTCTCTCCTCCCACTTCATGCTGTAATTGTCATGCATCTTTATACATTGTATGCCCATCAATATAGATCTACAATTATTGCTTTGTGCAGTCTTCTTTTAAGTCAGATAGGAGAAAAAAAGTGTTATAATAAACAAAAAATTTGTATTGTCTTTTATATTTACCAATGTAATAACTTTTACAGGTGTTCTTTATTTCTTCATATGGATTTGAGTTTTCCTACTATCCTTTTCATTTTGGCCTAGGATTCCCTTTAGTATCTCTTGCAGAGCAGATTTTCCAGTAGCCAGTTCTTTCAGTCTTTGTTTATACGAAAATGTTCTAATGTCCTCCTTTCATTTGAAGGATAGTTTTGCTAAATATAGACTCCTTGGTTGACGTCTTTTTTCTTTCAGCATTTTGTGTATATTTTCCCACTGACTTTAGCCCCCATTGTTTTTGATGAGAAATCAGCTGTTACTCTCATTAAGGATCCTTTGTACATGATGTCACCTCTCTCTTGTTGCTTTCAAGATATTCCCTTTGTCTTTCGATTTCAGTAGTTTGATTATGATGTGTCTAGGTGTGGATCTTTGAGTTTATCCTACTTGGAGTTCACTGAGCTTTGGATGTGTAGATTAATGTTTTTCATCACATTTGCAATGTTTTTTGCCATTATTTCTTAAAATATTCTTTCTTCCCCTTTCTCTATCGTTTTTCCTCTGGAACTCCCTTTATGCATATGTTGATTCAGTTGGTACTATCTCACAGGTCTCTAAGGCTCTGTTAATTTTTCTTCATTCTTTTTTCTTTCTGTTCTGCAGACTGAATAATCTAAGTTGACCTATCTCCAAATTCATTGATTCTCTCTTCTGCCTACCCAGATCTGCTTTTAAGACCCTCTAGTTAAAATTTCAACTCAGTTATTATACTTTTAAACTCCATAATTTCTATTTTTTATATACATACTTTTTCTTTTTTTATATTCTTCATTGGTGAGCCATTGTTCTCCTATCTTCCTTGAATTCTTTAGACGTATTTTCCTTTACTTCCTTGAACATATTTAAACTAGCTGGCTTAAATTTTTTATTTAGTAAATCCAACACCTGAGCAGTTTCTATTGGTTGCTTTTTTTCCATGTGTGTACACCACGCTTTCTTGTTTCTTTCCATGTCTCATAATTTTTTGTTGTTGAAAACAGGACATTTAAATAATATAATGTGGCAACTCTGAAAATCAGACTCACCCTGCTCCTCAGGGTTTATAGTTATCACTGTTTTTTGTTGTTATTGCTATTTGTTTAGTGATTTTTCTGAGCTAATTCAGTAAAGTTTTTATTCTTTGCTATATGTGGCAACTGAAGTCTCTGCTCACTTAGCATAGTGATTAGCTAACTACTGGACAAAGATTTCCTTAGTTACCTGGAAACAATGTCTCTGAATCTTTGCCAAAGATTTATGCATGTTGGGGCACACCTTTAACTCTCAGTCAGGCATGTTACAACTCTCCCTTACCTTTCACTTTCTGCTTGTGCAAAGCCTCAAGGTCAGCCAGAGGTGAGAGCTTAGCATGCTCACAAACTTGGGCATATGCACAGCCTTACATACTTGTGTGACCTTATAGATTCCCTTGAATATGTTGAAGTTTTTCAGATCCCCTAAGCCATCTAATTTCCCATATTTTCTTTTGAGGCTTTTCATTAGTTGATTGTTTGCCCCAACTATTTCCCCTGCCTCAGGCAGTAACCAATGAATCACCCCGGTAATTAATTTCAACAAATGCCCACTGGGGAAAAATTTTCTGGTCAAGGGGAAGAGAAGGGGGCTTTTTATACTAGGTGAACTCCAAGTCAGATCAAATCAAGACAATCTTGCAAGGGGTGGGGTGGTTCTTTCAGGAAATCACCAGACTGGTCAAAGAATGACAATTCTTAGGGAATGATGCTTTGAAAGAGCTCCAGCCTCCTTCTGGTAGCTGCCAGGCTGCTGGTTTTCACTGTAATTGTGGATTGTTATTTTTCAAGGATCCTGCCAAGCAGGGAGAGAGGGGAACAGAACAAGCTAAAATGCCACAAAACTTGCTTATTCAGCTGTTTTTCTTGAATAAATACTCCTCTGGTTACTGCAAACCTTTGGTTAATTTCCAGAGGTCTGAAAAAGTGGGTTCTGACAAATTTTTACCAGTTTTTCATTGCTTTTATGGAAGGGAGAATTTTTGGAGGTCCTTACTCTGCCATTTTCACTGCCATCACTCTGAGAAAGAAGCTTTGCAGGAGCTGTGTCCCTTTTTTGCCCTCTGTGGTTACTGCCAGGGGGCAGAAAAGGGAGAGAGTTGCTGGTTTTCAAGCCTACCTTAGGTCTGGGGAGAAGTGGGTAGAAATAAGGCAAGTTAAGACACTGCAAAGCTCATTGTTCTTACTGAGTCTCAGGCATTTTTCTTGAATAAAAACTCCCTAAATTTCTATGAGCTTTTGGTTTGTTTCCAAAGTTCTGAAAAAGCTGACTCTGACCATTTTTGCTAGTTTTCTCAATGCTTTGATGGAGGAAAGAATTTTCAGAGGTTCTAACTCCATCATTTTCTTAGACATCACCCAAGAATTAAGTTTTATACAGATAACTGCAAATTATATTTCCCCCCAAAAAAAGAAAAAGAAAAGAAAATCACTAAACCACCGATTTAGGTGTTGCAACCTTAGTTACCTTAGTGAAATAAGGGATATTAATTATGACACACAACTGTGTCACCACATGAACATTGAGGAATGCAAATTTAAATGTTTCCTTAATTGTTTGAATTTCGTGAAGGCTACTTGCTTAGGATCAATGTAGATGGCTCTTGAAAAAATATTAAAGACACTTAGACAAACAAAGAGGGATAGTCCTCTCTTTGGACAGAGGTGGGCACCACACACAAGCTGTCATCAGGCCCTCTCCAACATTCACTCTTTCTATCAGGCACTGGGACCAGTCAAAGCTTTGTGTGTGGAGGGGAGGAGAGAAGATGCTGTTCTTCAGCCTTCAGTGTTTCTCTTTCTGTGTGCCATCTCCTCCATGCCAGCTGGTCCATACAGAGGAGGGCAGGGCAGTACCCACAAGAAGAGGCCTGAAATGACCACTACCATGTTCTGTGCATTAGCACAAGAGCTTCTGCAGGTGGGGGAGAGAGAGAGGCATAGTTGTTGTTTACTTTTCCTTAGGTCTGGTTGTTTTCATTTGAAAATCCTGGTTTTGTTAAGTGGTTTTTTAAAAAATTAACACTAGCAATAAAAACTATCTGCTTCCCCCTCCAGCTTTAGTAAAAAAAAGGGGGCTGGGGGTGTAGGGGAGAAGAAGTTTTACCTTGCTTTCCAAAATAGAGTTTTTATGTAATAATCCATAGAAAATTTCATTATAAAGGTTTATTTCAAACTAAACAGAAGTAGTGGTAACTTTTACAATTAGCTTCTCTAAATCAGCCTTAATTAAAACAATTTAGATGAACACAAGTGTTATGGGATGAATTGTGTTCCCCTCCCTCCCCCCACCAAATTCATAAGTTAAGATCCTGATCCTTACTGCCTCAGAATGTGACTGTATTTGGACATAGGGCCTTTGACGAGGTCATTAAGGTAAAATGAGTTTGTATGGCTGGGTCCTAATCCAATATGACTGCTGTCCTTGTAGGAAGATGAGATTAGAACACACACATGTACCTGCACAGAGGAAAGAACAGGTAAGGACACAGCGAGATGGCGGCCATCTGCACGCCAAGGAGAGAGGCCTCAAAAGAAACCCAACCTGCTAACTTCTGATCTTGGACTTGGTATTGGACTTCCGGCCTCCAGAAGAGTGAGAAATAAATTTATGTTCTTTAAGTCCTCCAGTTTGTGGTATTTTGGTATGGTAGCCCAAGAAAACTAATACAAAGGCACTGCAGATTTATAAAACACTAAAATTTAAGCTGGTGTTAAAGCTGGGAACCAACAGGTTCAGTCCTGGGAAACAATCATTTGCTTATTCCAAATCAATGTTCTCTTAAATAACAGGAAGCTCAGAATTAACTTCCAAGCAGTGTAATTAAATATAGTATTATGTCCAACAAAAAAATCCTCTAACCATATTACAACAAAGAATTGCTAAGATTGCTGTATGATTACCAGTTTGATTTTCCAGCTCATTGTTCTGGCACATGCAGAGAAACTCAGAGATCACCCTGGACTTCCCAGATAACATACTCTGTGTGAATGTCAAGATTATTTTTATGATTGGATGTCATCTTTTGTAAAGGTCCATGTTCTTTGTTACAGAACGAGAATCCACTCTGACTAGTTTAAGCAGGAGAAGGACTTATTGAAGGATGTGAAGGAACTCACAGAATTGGGGGGATGGCTGGAGAAAGTGGCTGGAAGCTCAGTTCCTAGCACCAATGCCCAAACCCTGCAGAAAAAAATGGCCTGATATGGAAATCACTGTCTCTGCTGCTGCCAAGCACGAAGCACCAGAGATTTACCTCTACTGCACCACTTATTCCAGCTGTTTTAAAGCCATTTCTGCAACAGGATCTTCTGTATGGAAGTCTTTCCCTGATACCCCTGATTAGTGGACACCCAGGTCACATGCTGTGTTCTAGCTGCAACGGAGGCAAGTAACTTATACTCTGGGAGACATAGGTATTTCAGTTAATAAAGGGAGGTCATTTAAAAGTTGATAGGCAGGCAAGAATATGACAAGTGTCCACTATAGCCCTTGAGTTATTTATGGCCTATGTTGTGCTTTCTTTAACATCTAAGCCTCTAAAATGACAAAAGATCATGTCAGATAAATAAAAGTGTGATGATGAGAAAGACAAACAAGTCAAATATTTTCAATCAAATTTTCACCAGAGCATTCAATAACATTTCCTACAATCAAGACAGGTTGAATATTCTCAGAATATTTAATAAGTGCTTGTTAATAAGTGAATAAATGTTGTCAAAGTGGTCTTTTGCCTTAGTGAGAACACCAAAAACTATTCAGAATCTAAGTTATTGGGTTGTAGCTCTAGCTCCTCATTTTTACACCCTCTAATGGTGTCGTTCTTCTCATTCAAGAACATAGTTTATCTGTTGCTATGGTAACTTTGTTTTCCAACAGGAAAACTGGGACACATGAATTTTTTTGGTATTTGTTTTGGGGCACAAGAAGCAAGCTCACAGATGCTGCTCAAATATTAAAATGGACATTTTGATGGTTGGTGGGAACAAAAGAACAGAATATTTCAAGTTAGGACTGTTCCAGAAAAGTATGATGCGGTCATGGTACAAACTCATGGTAAAATGGGTATAGCAGTTGCTTCAGGAAGAAGTTTTAAAGGCATTAGTTAATTCAGTCATGCTTTCATTTTTTTATTTTAACAAACATTTCTTGAGCACTTACTATGTGTCAGACACTGATCTAGGACCTCATGTTATGTTCCACAAAGACCTTGCAGTTCAACAGCATGAGACAGGTAAGCAAAACAATACAGTAAGAGTTTGAGATTCTAGGACAGAAATCTACAAGTCTGATCAACCACAGACTGCACTATAATTACACAACAAAATGTGGACATAACTCCTCGCTTCTTAAACACAAAGTAACTACAAAAAAATCATATATTAGTGTCTCATTCCCAGTGCATAGGAGATCTCCACTGACAGTGTTTTGAAGTCAGTTACATCTGCTTTTCTGTTTTAAAACTTTGTTAGTTTCACTTTGAAGCAGTAAAACATCAATACACAACCAGAGCCCACTAGATAGATTTCAGTAAATGCAAAGGCAAGTATCAAGATTACATTAGCTCATGTACAGAACAGACTTCTAATGAAAATCAGTCCTTTCCCCATTCTCTCTTAGTCAGCTAATCAAAAGAAGACAACTTAAACACTAAAATCTTTTGTGAAATCTCTAAGAAAGACCTCTCTCCAGTGTTCCTCTTGAATTTCATTCATCTCTCTATGGGAGCAGGCATCACCTTATTTGATGGTATAGTATTTATTTATTTTTGTCTGTCTCCCACCCTGCACTATGCATTCTTTTCTATCCTTGGCACCTAGGGCCTGGAAGATGAGCAATCATCTTGGAATGAATGTACAGATGATGGAATAGGTGACTGCATCCCCTTATCAACCAGCAAAGCATGAAGAGCAGTTTTCTAGTTGGGATTACATGTTTAGGAGTTAGACAGGCAGCCTTGGGTTGGAATCTGTCTCTGCTAGTTATTGGTTCTATGAACTTGAGCAAATCATGTAATCTTTCTTGGCCTCAGTAGTTTCATCTGTAAGATGGGAATAATTAATAAACCATGACTCACAGGTTTGTTGTGAGAATGAAGTGGGAAAACGCTGTAAAAGACTGAGCACACACTCTGCAACACAATGCCAAACACGTGGCTGATGCTCAGTAAGTGGTGGAAAGCGTCATCATGATTGATATTCCAGTGGATGATGGTGTGCTTTACTGCAGCTGGCACCCTCATGTTTAGGGACACTGAACTTTCTGGGTAGAACAAATTGTACATTTGGCCCTTGGCTGCTATTTGCCTTTGTTTCATATCCCTTCAAAACACAGAATCAGCACCTCTGCCTGTTCCAAACCCCAGTGCATTTTTGAACCTTTGAGAACACAGCTTATTATTATTGTTGTTGTTGTTATTTACTGCTGTAGCTCAAATTTTTCTTTCTCTGCCTCCCACTGCCCTGGAAGAGTGTTTGATAAGAAAATGCCCCCAGCTTAATTTGAAAGCCTGGCCTCTTAATTCATCATGAAATATAGAAATCTGATAAGCTGGCCTCATTATATTAAGAGCCCAATATCACTGCACAGAGAAGTGTGGGGAGTAGAGGAAGTGTGGGCAGACTGGGTGGGTGGTGGGAAATGGCAAACTATGCCCCCACCCACACTCCAAACACAAACACACATGCAGTCTTAAAATAGCCAGAAATGTTTTTTCTTTTTCTCATCAGCTGGATGCTTATTATGAAATTGGACCACGTGGAAAAACACAAAGCCCTTCCGACTTGTCCAGCTTCGTAACATTAAATTGGGATGAAGTGTGTGATGGGGGTGGGGTGGCTTCATAATATAGTAAGTGGAACCTTTTAGCTTCAGTAAGTGAGTCTGACTCAGGAATGCAGGCGATTGTATCTCCAAAAAAATCAATATTAAGATGCACAATTGCTCCCCTGGTATTGAAAGAATTAGTTGATCTACATGCTAAATGACAAGCCTCTTGATAACAGGGATTATGCGACCTGCCTTTTCAGCCAGGGCTGCTGGGGACTGTCCCTTAGGTCCCTGAGGCAGAGATAATCTAATTAGAACAACAAAGACCAGATCCATTTGAGGAGAAGGCAACGTGGGGTGGGCAGGGGGTCTCGAGGGACGGTGGGTGTGTGGGATCGTGTTGAGTCTTGTGTTGGCAGGGAGGGGCTCCCTCAGAACAAAAGCATCTAGGTGGCAAGTTGCTGGGGAGCAAGGTCTGGAGGGGAGAGGATGCCTGCAGAAAGGGTGGACAGAGGTCACTTCTAAAACATGACTTAATCTCCACTTTGGCTCCACAAACACTGCCACGCTGGCTCCCAGACTCTGGCCAGACTTGACGGAACTAGTGAGCGAGTCTCCAGACATTCAGACACTCAAGAGGCCCTCCAGCCAGTCACAGGAGAGAAGGAAGGGCCTGGGAAATGCACGTGGGGCTGTCTGACCCAGATCCTCTGCCTCTTCTGTGAATCCCCACCATGCCCAAGGACAGAAGGTTCCAAGGGGCAGACCCTGGTGCAATGTCCACTTGCCCAGGGCAGAAGAGAAAAGCAAGGCCGTGTGTTGCATTTTTCAGGAAATTAAACTTCTGTCATTTAAAGGACTGTCCTCTCTTCTGATATTATGTACCTCTCATGTTTTTGGTGGGTAAAGATTCCCTTTGAAAATTTATGAAACTGTCTTTTTAAACAGACTTCTCAGCAAATGTTTTAAAAATTTTATCCTCATGGGTTCCTTTTTTTCTTATGGAAAAAAAAAAAAAATTGGCCCAAATAAGCTTTGTTCTTAGCTCTTATACCCTCCATAACTTCTTGCTCCCAAGGTAAAAGATGTTTTCAGTACGTGGAATTCTAAGGCAGTGAGACATTCATTAGGCTGATAGTTTTCCCATTGTTAAAAGAAGGGCTTTAATGTAATCAAGTCACTCAGAACCTCAGTGTGTATGTACCATGCTGTGGACTAAAGGAGAGGAGCTCTGACTCTGGGGCAGGGGGAGCTCAGAACCTTGTCTTCCAGGCCTCTTCTTTAGATGCCCTGCCCCCATCACCTTGGCAGAGCCTGGGTCCTTCACGTGTCTCTGGGCTGTGGGTGTTGGGTGTGCTCAGTTCTGGCCCAGTCAGAGAGGACCTGCTTTCCTCTCCCTGGCTGTTCACCGTGTGGGGAGGCTGAACTGGCCCATCACTTAAAATAAGGTTTCATACCCTAAAAAGCTGAGTGTACATGAGGCAAACCATCCCAAACCCAGGACAGTGGATGGGTGATTTACCATGATTTATTTGAGAGGACCTTCTTACTCATCTAGGGGAGCATAGATAGTGTCCATGGAAGCAGCTCAAAGGTTCTCTTGACATTGTCACTCAAAGTGGAAAATGCAGGAATGTTGCTGCGGAAGGGGGTGGATGATGGGGAGGAAAGGGCTTCCATTATTTACTAACCAGTTCTATTGGCAAACAAACACTACCAGTCCTACTCAAAAAGAAATTAGCAAAAGACATGAGGCCTTAATAATGGTAAAAGAGCCTGAAGTTTATTCTTCCTGCCCCTACCCTCTAACATAAATTTCTGAGTTTTTTAGAGATGGCCACTGTCTAAACAATACATTAATTTACCAATATTTTTATGCAAAATAATATTAGTGATAATGGTTGTATTTTCTTTCTTTTGGGTAAGAAAAAACATACAGGTTTTTGCTAAGGGGAAGAGTTTACAAACATTTTTGGATGAAGAGCTACAGCAAAAATCTTTAGGGGTATTATCTATATCTGACTTCCTTGTTAAGTTCTGAGAACCGAATCCTAGAATAAATGACAGTTAACATCTGCTTAGCTTGAGCTAAAACTGTACTTGGAAGGCTTAACAGTCTCTCTCCTTGACTTACTGAAGTGCCAAGAATTTATATCAAATGAATTTGCTTAAGCAAATTACACTTGCGTTTGGTTTTTAGAAAATTCTTCTTTTGTCACACCTCACCATTATTGAGTTTAGAAGGAGGTCATGGCTGAATGAATAAGAATGGAGGAGGTAAAGGAGAGGGGATCCCCAAGTCTCACTTCTCTTCTGTCATAAAATATACATGTATATTTTAAAAATTAAAGTTAAATTGGCTATTCACATTGAATTCTAATGTCAATTATTGAAACTTACTGCATCTCCACTATTCTTGGGGGTAATAAGTAACCTTTCCTAATTGGGGAGAAAAGACGTGCAGGAAGGAAATAACAGGCACAGAGCCAAGCAACTTAAATGTTAAGTTGCATATGGTCCTTTACAACTCTGTTGATACCTGTGTGGGCTGCGGTGGTCAGGGAGGCTCTGTAGAGAAATAGGCCTTGTGAGAGAATCATGGAGTGTATCCAGGGCAGGAAAACACAAAAGAAGAAAGTTCCGAAGCAGAATTAAGAGAGACACAGATGTGGTTCAGTGGGAAGGCTGAGTCAGTTTCTAACCCCAGCAGGGCTCTTGTTTGAGAGATAGGAAAAATGAAGTTAAATGAGTAAGATGAGGCCAGATAATGGTAGGCCTTCCTGTCCAAGACAGTGGCTGTTGGCACTTCTCCACTCCTTTGTCCAAGAGTCACCACTTATCACTCATGGCTCTCTGTCCTTCTCTGTACAGCTCCCCAGGTAGCCACGGACAAATAAGCAGCTTTGGCCTTCAAGATGAAATCTATGTTCTATTCCCATCCCAGGCCAACTTCTTTAGACTTGATGTGTAGGAAATGGGGAGCTGCTGAGTGAGGAAGAATTGAATAAAGAAGACATGAGTCCCCAAACTTCCCAGTTACCACTGGTGTCAGCCTTTCCTCACCCAACTATGTTTTGAAGTGGAGTTAAGCATCATGGGAAGAACACTGGACTAGAAATCCTACGACTTACATTTGAGGTACAGTTCAGCCACTAATTTGCCCAATCTGCGCCTCATTTTCCTCATCTGTAAAATGAAAAGACTGAAATAGGTTGATGGGTAAGGTCTGTTCTGACACTGACTTTTTTTTTTTTTTTTTTGCAGTATGCGGGCCTCTCACTGTTGTGGCCTCTCCTGTTGCGGAGCACAGGCTCCGGACGCGCAGGCTCAGCAGCCATGGCTCACGGGCCTAGCCGCTCTGTGACATGTGGGATCTTCCCGGACCGGGGCACGAACCCGTGTCCCCCGCATTGGCAGGCGGTCGCTCAAGCACTGCACCACCAGGGAAGCCCATGACACTGACTTTTTACAACACTACAAATGCTAACAGGAAAGCAGCCAGGCTGAGCCTTGCTCAATGGCCTCCTCTGGGGAGGAGCTGGAGGGCGATACAAGCCAGGCCAGCCCTGGCAGGGAAGAGGAAGCTGAGGTTCTGGCTAACCCACACCCTAAATTAACAGCTCCTGGATAACTGAGGGTCAGAGTCATTAGATGCTGTTTGTGTTAGATGATCCATATGGTACAGAATGTGGTTTAGGCGCCTTGAGGTCTCTTGGTAGGAAGTTGATGAAAGGCCTCATCTGGAAACAGCTTTCTCTAAGGATCAAGGCTAGTGGAAAAAGTTTGTATATCATTGTTTCCTTCCCTCTGGATCACCAAAGCCATGTCTTCAGCTTCACGTGGACAGTTTGGCAGATGTCCCCACTCAAGGGGACTTCGCAACAAAGCAGCCTTTCTCGCTGATATGATGTCTCCTGCTTCCCTGTTTGCCAGCTTCTTTGGCCTCTGAGGGATGCATTCTGGAGACATGAGATGTGGCAGGATGAAGTCATGGCTCCATGCAAAAGGGCAGGAAAACTGTGCTTTTCTTCATGCATGGAGCTGCATGCCCTTTACCTGTGGAGCAGATCTGAGGGTTTTACTCCATTTGCCATCTCAATGTCAAGAGATCAGCTCTTGGGAGTGATCAGCTTGCCAGTGGCTGTGGTTGAACTTCAAAAATGTTCAGAAGCTTAAAGCCATGCTATTTGAATGGTCAGCTAGGCACTTTGCAGGCCTGGCTTGGCCTAATTTCCTAATTAGTTAGTATTCAGGCAGGGACATGCCAAGATTCTGTGTTTACCTCTTGAAATGTACCTTTTGTCAAGTTCCCTACATGCCCACCCAGGGGCTAAGTAACATGGCAGGAATGATGTCTGTCTTTCAATTTGCCGAGTTTTAGAAAGCTCTTTGACTGATGCTTAATAAAATAAATGTCCTTTGTCTACTGTCACTTTTAAAATAAATCTTGAAAACATGTGACTGAGACAATAAATGGACAAACTGTGTATTCCTCATTGATAGTTTACATTTCATAGTTCTGGGATGCCCAGGAGTCCATGGCCAGAAATGAGGAGTTTGATTTAAAAGGAGCTGAGCTTGTTTCTCTTCCTCTCTTGAGTTGGGCTTTTTCGTATCCATCCATCCATCCATCCATTAATCTATTTGTCTTTCCTTCTGTCCACCTATCTGTTCATCCATCCATCTATCTATGTATCCATCCATTTACTCATTCAGTTGTTTAACAGACATTGCCTGAGGGTCTCCTCTGTGCTCATCACTGACTTTGCCGTGGTGGACAAGACTAACCATCCTCCGCCTCTACAAGCCTACAGTGGGAGGGGGCCCATGTTTGTGGGGAGCTGTGTTGGCAGAGGCTCTCTTGAAGGTGTTGGGTGGCAGGTACAGCTGGTTTTCTGTAGGCAGGCTAGACTCTGCCGGGGTGTGCACTGCTTGCTGTTGGGTTTCTGATCTTTTAAAAACCAAGAAAAATGTTCTTGTGGCCATGGAGTTTTTGACTCTGTCTTCAGAATCTGTATATCTAATTTGGGGAAAAGAATAATGAACATAGCTGGAGTCTCATTGACCCTTCTCTCTTTCTGTGTGGTGAATAGAAGCACTTTGTTTGGAGCTGTCCAGCTGGGCACTCACTCTGACCTCCTCAAACTTAGTCCCTCCTTCCCTAAATTGCAGATGATAATATTCTCTCTTCCGTGTCATTACTGTGAGGATTTCATGAGATAAAGCACACTGAGTGCTTAGCACAGGGCCTGCCATGTTCTAAGCCCTCAGCAAATGGAAGCTTTCAAAGTTATTCAACCTACTAATGAGTTAGGACAGAGCTCTCTTGCTTTCACGAGGGTTGTTAGCAGCTGTCAGTAACTAAGATTTGGACTTAATGTATTTACATTTCTTAGCAAAAACTGAGTTTGTTACCATGCTTTCACATAATAACAAGCAATCAAGGCAGGGTTTTAAGTACAGTAATGATTATCTTTCATATAACTTACAGATAGGACCCAATTACTTTGTAATGGACATTATTAGCATTCTCTGTCTGTGTGTGTGTGTATTTCTGGGATATAAATATGGCTAGGTTCCCCTTAACATTTTACCTAAAATAGCACTGAATTATACCTTAGCTGAAAGTAGCATTGGCTCTGAGTATAAGGGAGGGGAAAAAAAGGAGGAATAGAAGGGTTTTGTTTCCTAATAGACAATGAGCTACCCAGCTTTGACACAAGAGATCAACAACTTGCGTCCACTAAGCAGAAAAGGCACAAGTGTGGGCCTGCTGTGGGCAGAGCAGTGTTTGCTGCCCCAGCACCTAGTTTTCCTCTCTGCAGTGGGGTAGCACTTCCCCTGAGATCATGCACTCCACTCCACAAGACAGATGTCAGCAAGTGGAGCCCCTCCCCACCTGCATGATTTTTCAGGGAGAATATGAGATGATCTTTCATTCTGTGAGACGCCCCAAAGCACCCCAGAGGGAGAGTGGCTGGGAAGTGTGTGTGGTTCCCTGTAGGACCAGAACTGGGCAGTGATCAGAGCCAGCCTTTCTCCACCATAATAGCAGCGACCTCCTTGACAAGCTTACTTTTTGTTTGTTTTTGTTTTTGTTTTTTGCGGTACGCGGGCCTCTCACCATTGTGGCCTCTCCCGTTTCGGAGAACAGGTTCCGGACGCACAGGCTCAGCGGCCACGGCTCACGAGCCCAGGCGCTCCGCGTCATGTGGGATCCTCCCGGACCGGGGCACGAACCCGTGTCCCCTGCAGCGGCAGGCGGACTCCCAACCACTGTGCCACCAGGGAAGCCCCAAGCTTACTTTTTAAACTTGCTTTCCTCCTAGTCCTCAAAACCCCTGAGGGTAGTCGTACTTTTACTCTGGGTGCTTCCCATAGTGCAGCTTCCCCTATTGCTATTGTAACAAATTACCACAAACTCAGTGGCTTAAAACACATATGTTATTTCACAGTTTTCAGTGGTCAGGAGTCTGGGCATGACTTAGTTGGGTCTTCTCCTTGGGGTCTCAAAAGCTTACAAATCAATGAATTGACTGGGTTGTGTTCTCATTTGAAGGCTTGACTAGGGCAGAATCTACTTCTGAGCTCATTCTGGCAGAATTTGTTTCCTTGCAGCTGTAGGACTGAAGGGCATGGCCTCTTGCTGGTTGGCACGGGGAGGCTGCCTGCAATTCCTCCACATGGCCACTAACTTCATCATGATGGTAAGAAGAATCTCTAGCTAGTGGACTCCACTAAGGAGACAGTCTTTTATAATACAGCACAGTCATTGGAGTGATATCCATCACGTGTGCCATATTCTACCGGTTAGAAGCAAGTCACAGGTCCCGTCCACACTGAAGGGGAGGCGATTATACAGGTGTGAACACTAGGGGGCAGAGGTCTGGAGCCATCTTAAAGTCTGCCTGCCACTGTGGCCTCCATATTTTTCATTTTTCAACAGATGTTCTAGCAGAAAAGAACAGTCGCAAACTCTCATAACACTAGACACATAAGTTGTCTCCAATTTTTGTTTTTATAATGAAAACTGCATTTCATTTTCATATATAATATTCTCTACTTGTCAAAAAAGTTAATTCTTTCAATTAAGTTTTTCCTTATTAAAAAAAAAAGAACAGTTGCAAGCTCTTACCCCAGGGTCTCTGCCTCAAACCTTGTTCCTTCCAGATGGAGTCCTCACCTATTCCCAGCCTCCCTTCTGCAGGACCTGGCCCTCAGCCTCACCTCTCATTATCTTGTCCACAGACAGTTTCAGCCACTCTTCTGGAACCACCTTCTTTCTACTCACCATGCACACAAGACCTTCTGACATCACCCTTAAGTCTCTCCCTTTCTCCCTCAGTCATGCAATTTACACCTCGAGTCGCTGTGCATGGCAGCCTGGCTCAGTGCATGTGTTCTAGAACCCAACTCCTCACTTCAAATCCTAGCTCCATTATTTACAACTCACATGACCTTGAACAAGTTATTGAGCCTCTCTGTGCCTTAGTTTCTTCATGTGTAAGATTGGGTTCATACTAATCATCCTCACAGGGTTATAGTGAGAGTGAATTAAATGATGCCTATAAAACACAGAACAAAATCATTCACATT
The DNA here is from genome assembly GCF_964165515.1 of Mesoplodon bidens. Lineage (NCBI taxonomy): Eukaryota > Metazoa > Chordata > Mammalia > Artiodactyla > Ziphiidae > Mesoplodon > Mesoplodon bidens. The sequence goes on along the minus strand of NC_138166.1, from coordinate 64,597,764 downwards.
CTAACATTATGAGCCTTCACCAAACATTGGTTACTATCATTACCCAAACTTAATTTTCACCTCTTTGAGAGGTCATCGATGTGGTTATCATCTTCTCTGGAATCGGTCCTCCTCAGTTTTAAGTGGTGGATTTTCAAAAAGGGTATCAAGATGGAAAAAAGAAAAAAGCTGCTCATCTGCTTCAGTTTTCTTTATTTTTATCTAATCTGCTTCATTTTTCTATGGATGAGTATAATAGGATGAGCAGTATCTCCTGCTTCTGATATTTCTTTGAAAAGAAAATCATTGTCCCAGAACCTAAAGGTTTATCTGAACTGAAAGATCCTCCTGACCTTCTTATGCTAGGTTATTTCCTGATGTAGATTAGTATCTCTGAGCATAGGCTGAACTCTCCCCTCTGCTGTAGAGGTTTGGCATTTGTTTTTCCTTTGTTCTTTGCTGGACAGTGTGAGGGAGGTTTTGATTGGTTGACTTGGGTTTCTCCTTCCATAGGATTCTTTGTAGGGACATCCATGGGCCGAGGTCTGAGCTGGGGTGTGGGGGTGAAGACAGACTGACACTGTGCTGTGCGGCAGGAGGGGGAATGGAGGAAGATGGAAGGAAACCACTGGGGAAAGGGTCTTGTAGAGACAGAGCCACTGAGCAGCACTGACAGGTGCGTGATTGAGGGTGCCGGGCCCTTTCTGATGCACTCCACTCCCCTCCCATCCCCAGGAGAAGGGAGCTGGAGGAAGGGACTCGATTCTCCTGGAGGACCTGCTCCACCAACCTCACGAGAGGGGCTGGGGAGGGTGCGCTCCTGGACTTTCTCTCCCTCGTCAGCCCTGCGATGCTCGTGGTATTATCCCCATTTCACAGATGAGAAAGTTGTGAACTTTCAAAAATTGCACTATTATTAAGGGCCAGAAATGGGTTCAAACACAGGTCTCTCAGACAGAATCTGTATTCCTTGTAGCTGAAAGAAAAGTTTTAAAGATTGCACACTGTTCAATGCAAGCGTGGGAACATGCACACATAGCGATCCTCTTTCTGTAGGTCTTGGGACTGTCACTCTCACAGGCCACCAAGATAATTTCCTAAGTACTTGGTAGTTGTTAGAGGAGTTTAAAAAAATCTGTTAGACAACTTTTTCAAGGAAAGGCCTATCAGCTAAAATGATTTGAGATAAGGGTAAGCAGATGTCAAAATAGACCACCAAGGGGCTGAGAAGCCTGAGGCAATCTGGAAGGATTCTGATAGGCAGTAGAAGGGGAAGACAGACAGATTCAGATTTAGGATGCCACAGGCAGTATGTCAGACAGGTATAATTGCTCTAACCCATTCATTTAAAGTCAGAGATTCTCAAGAAGTTGCATGAAAAACAACTTCACTGTACAAAAGGAGAGGCAGCATTCTTCTTCACTAGGTTTTTATTACTCTTCACTTTCAAATAGTGAAAGGAAGAAATGGGGAGACAGGCTAACTTCACTCCTTGTGGGGTGTGCTGCTTGGCTAAGAAGCATAAGCTTGTGTGATGACATGGAAGAAGGTGTGTGGAAACATCCCCCTGTGTGAGCTGCAAATGGATCACACAGCAGCTCCTGGGGCGAAGGGGGCTTCAAGCTCCCCTCAGTTGTCAGCACAGAACAGAAAGTCTTGAAGCCAGAGTCTCCAGGCAAATCTCTCACTTATATTTTAAAAAGCCTATTACATTGGTTTTAGCAACTAGTTAAGTTTAGATGATCTCTATACTACATGGCAGCTTTGCATCATGTATACATTTCTATATACATGAAGGAGTCTACTTATAGAATGACCAAAATGACCAAGACACTGTGTGTCCATCATGACCAAGACGCTAATAGCTTACAGAAGTGTTGATATTTCTGCTCTCAAACTTACGATTGAGTTACTCAGCTGCTTTATTCAGGGCTCTTACCAAAATGAAAGGATGTTAAAAAGAATCTATCAGTGAGTCCCAGAAAAAAGTTTTATCAGCAAACACAATTTTGAAGTACTAACTAACCACAAATCAGATGACAATCATGAGTTAAACTTCAGTGGGATTGTTTAAGGATGTGTCAACAGAAACACAAACTATACTATAATCAACTTCAGTCAACTAATGACCATGAACTACAACATTCATTTATTAGGTTAACATGTATTTATTGAAATATTTTAAAATATTTAAAAATTTAAAAGTCCTCATAATACTTTCTCCCAAATTACATAAGCACTGAGACCTAGCATAAATTGTTGCTTTGAAATTTAAATAGATTTTCAATTTAATTTCTTGGAAAACTGGGATAACTTCATGGGCAATGTTGTGTCACCATGCTATTACTAACATCTGGCACGTATTGGGTATTCAATAAATGTGTTAAATTAAACTGAGTCTATTTCAATTTAAGCAATATTCATTGTGTGTATAAATTTATGTGCACAAGCCCGAAAATACAGCCAAGAACTAATCACTTCTAAACTTTGTGTGTATGTCTTAAAGAGCCACATTTAATTTCCAATTAAGAGTATGGGAGAGGGGAAGCAATTTGACTAATAAAACAGAATCACAACTTGTCTTTGATTGACCAATGAATTGTGACTTGGATCAAATTGTCTCTGCTGTATTATTCTGTCACTTGCATACACTAGAGTTCTACTGTGCTGGAGGATAGGTTGGTGTGGAAAGAACTAATAAGAAGAACATAAAATATTTGACCTCAAACACATTTCTTAAACGTGATGGTGTTGATAGTCCTTTTTGTTAAGTTTTGGCCCTGCATCTTCCCTTTATACATTTTTTTAAAGACAGGAAAGGCCAAGTGATGATGACTCTTCATCAAAAACTCAGTTTTTGCTGGCATTACACGTGTAGATTGCATTGTGAGCGCTTTCATCTGATTCCAAATAACATACATTAAGAGGTTTGTTGTCAAGTTTCCAAAGGGAGCCTGGAGATGGCAGGAAGCTCGTCTGTTTTAATTTGATTGATTAGTGACCTCCATTCTAAATGGTGCACCTCTGAAAACACAGAAAATCACCCCTTCTCAGGTTAGAGATTACCAAGAAAACAGCTATGTTGGAAAGCCACGAATAGTTACTAATTGGTTAACCATAAGTTAATTGAGCTGTTACTAGGTTCAGCCTTTTACACATAAATCTCAGGAGATCCTCACAACCACCTTCTAAAGGGGGCATTGTTCTGGTTATCTATTGTGTAACAAGTTACCACAAACTCAGTGGCTTAAAGGAACATGCTCCCTCACTTTTTGTTTGTTTTGCTTGAGGCCACTTCAAGTGAGTTGTCATTGACACACAACTGAAAAAATCTTGCGTGCAGATATGAACACGCTGGGGAGGAGAAGAAGATAAAACATACAGATCATTACAGCCAAGGTCTTAAAAGCTAGTGGAGAAATAAATGGCTGGATGAGGAGCTGAGGAAGAAGAAGGGGTCCAGGAAGGCTCCATAGAACATGCAAAACCAAACGTTGAAGAAAGTGATGTCTGGCTGACAAGGGGGAGTGGGCTCCAGACAGAAGAAACAGAATGTACGAAGAAACAGGGAATTAAGGGATGGAGAGAATTGGGAACTACCCACTGAGAGGTGGTAGAGGCAGAGTGGACTCTTGGAAGGGACGGGGGTGGAGGCATGGGCACCATTCTCCTCAGTCTCCATGTCTGTAAAGTGGTGAAAATACTTGCTTTTTTGGTTTGTTTCAAAATGAGGAGGAGAGATAATGTCTGTGACACCCCTCTAATAAATACAGAAAAAAATGACAGATTTTGTTATCCTATAATAGTGACAGGAGATAAATACAGCAAGAATTAAGGGGTCACATGGAGGAAGCCTTCTTTCTGGACTTATTCCTGCTGTCCCTGATCCCATATTTGTAGATCCTGTTCCTCTAATAATTCCTGAAAGTAGTAAGGGGGACCCATTACAGAAGTCCAATACAGAAATCACGCATTTGCGCATGATATTCACGCAGGCTCACTCAGTCATTTCAAGTGGGACGTTTTCCAAATTTAAAAGGGGGCAGTTTAGGAAACACTGCTGGGGACAACGTGAGAGGTATCACGCAAGGTCTGCACCATGGGAAGATCACTGCCCGTTCTTTCCACCTTCATTGAACAGCCAAGGCTGCTGTATTTGTAGAAATGCAGTGGGAAGGAGGGTAGGGCCAAAATGAAAATGGGACCCCTGTGGCCTGCCAGATCCACAGAAGAAGGGTAAAAGATGGGGTGGAACTTCTTTGTTGCTAAACCTGGCTTTTCTGAGTTTAGGAAGAAACGGTGGGAAAAGACATGATATGTCTTTTCTTGTTTGTTTGTTTAAACAGTCTCTATTTCATTAGGTTAGATCTGGGTGAGTTTTGCTTGATTTTGCAGAAACATTCTGAAATGAATGCCATCTGTCTCTCTTGGGTGTTGGTGTTGAAGAGTATTTTCTATCTTCTCCAGTTTCTGCGGGTGTTTTCCTGGGAAGTTGGGAGAGACTGTATCACACTTTGCTAACCAGATGCCGTTTCACTCCCCAGATTCTTTCTAGCCCTCTTCACTCCTCCTGAATCCCTCCTGAATCCCAGAGTAGATGTGGCACGGAATCAACTTGGGAGGGTTGACCACACAGCTGAGAGCTCAAGCCAGAGCTGGCAGAGTCAGCTTCTGATAGGAACCCTATCCATTCCTCCCTTGGGAAGCCCGAAGCTTTGCTCTAAGGAGTGAACCAGACCTGTAGGCTGCAGCCATTCCTGGGCAATCCCAATTTGTGCATGGCCATCCAAGACCTCTAGATGCTCTTGGTCTGCTTATGTGAGGAGTGATCATGGACCACAGGTGGGAGGGGAGGGTGGGCAGTGAAGGATAGGATTGGTAGCTAAGGGTCAATGGGGTTTTCCATTCCAAACATATCTTTGTTATCCCTGAGACTAAAGGGATAAACACCCTTCAGGTAAACAAATACATACTATCCAATTCATGTTCCTTTGTCTTCCTTTACGCATGGAAAAAGAAATTTCTTCTTTTCTTTCTCTCTTTCTTGCTTCCTTCCCCCTACCCCATCATATTCTCCACCACCAGGCCACCACCCTCCCCGCCCCCCCACCCCAACCCCCGCCTCCTGTCTCTCAGTCTCATTCTCTTCTGTTTTGTTATCTGATGTCTCTCCTCTTAAAGAAAAAAAAAAAAACTTTGGTGGAAGGCAAAAGAATGTAACCCAGGTCCCTGTGAGAGTCTCTCACTCCACACTCCCTTCTCCTTGACCTGGTCTCCATTCATCTGGGCGCAATTTGCCACTGAGAGAAAACACAGAGTAATCCTCAGGTACTTAACCTTGATCTACCTGTATCAATGGCCCCACTTGTGAAGAGGCCTGAAGAGATCTGGCACATAGATAGGGCCCCCTGTGGGTTTCAGGTCTGCACAAGCTCACCGAGCTCCCAGGGACTTCTCCTTGGGAGTGAAGAGGGCCGGAGAATGGAAGCAAATCCCCATCATATTCTGCCTCCTTTTCAAAACATGTATTCCAAATCTCAACAGGCTGAAACCAAGTAGTTTCAGTTCCAAGTTGTGCACCTTCAGCAGCGGCCCTGCACCTTCACTCATTGCTTTAACACAGAATTGATGCTTTTCTCACTCAGGCAAGAGCCCTGATGTTTTAAACTCTGTGTAGATTTTGTTCTGATATCAACTTTTCTCTCCACACGTGTGCAGCTGCTCTGCCACAAAACTGGTGGAGTTTGAGAGGTAAACAATGCTATTAAAACCCTGAGCTTGGGGCTTCCCTGGTTGGGCAGTGGTTGAGAACCCACCTGCCAATGCAGGGGACACAGGTTCGAGCCCGGGCCTGGGAAGATCCCACATGCCGCAGAGCAACTAAGCCCGTGTGCCACAACTACTGAGCCCATGTGCCACAACTACTGAAGCCCGTGTGCCTAGAGCCCGTGCTCCGCAACAAGAGAAGCCACCGCAATGAGAAACCCGCGCACCGCAACAAAGAGTAGCCCCTGCTCACCGCAACTAGAGAAAGCCCACACGCAGCAATGAAGACTCAACGCAACCAAAACTAAATAAATAAATAAAAATAATAAAATAAAATAAAATAAATTTTTAAAAAAAACAACATAAAAAAGCCCTGAGCTCACTTCCTGGGGCCCGGCCCAGAGCTAGCCCTTCCCTGCTCCCCTGCCTGTTTCTCTAGTTCGTAAAAGTACTCCTGGCTTTACACTGAGAGGCAGACCCGAGTGCCCTGGCTCACAAAGTGGCCCTGTCACTACCTACCATGTGATCCCTGGCAAAGCACTTTAACCTCTCTGGGCCTCAGCTTTCTTATCTGTAAAAACGGGGTCACTGAACTAAATCAGCAATTTTCAAATTCTCTTCTGTTGACCCTAAGAGTCTCCACTTCAAGGAGAGAGAGAAGAAAGAACCTGAGAGGGTGGGCTGTGGGCCCCTCCCCTGCTTCACCTGGGGCAGCCCTGGCTTCTGCAAACATTTCCTTTGCAGAAGAGTTTTGCTGCTAAAAGGAATTCTGCAAATCACTGGCCTAGGTCAGGATTTGCCAAGCTCACCTGGCCATAAAAATATTCTGGGGTGAGGCTGGTTAAAAATACAGAATCTCAGGTTCTTCTCCTGGAGATTCTGAGTCAGTGGATATAGAATGGAGTCCTCTTTCCAGGCCCTAAGAAGTTCTCACCCAGCCTGAAAGCCCACCACAGCCCCAGGTTCCTGCTCTGAGAGGCTGAGAATGGATGCCTTCCCAGGCCCAGGAGCCAAAGGCCAGAGGACACTGCAGCCACCCAGTGACATGCTGCCTGGTGATGTGGTTGCCCGGCCCTGACCTCTGGGCTTGCCAGCCCTTCTTCCCTCTGCCTAGCAGCCAGCCCTGGCACAGGTCCCACCTCCCTTGCTTGGAGCATGACTCAGCCTATGACACAGGGCCCCTGTCTGGTGACTCTGGGTCAGTCTCTGTAGGGGACTTCCCTGCTTGCATCTGTCCAGGGTCTCAGGCCAGGCTCTCCTTCCTCCTCCTCCTCTCATCATGCTGGAGTCTCCAGGTCCAGCACTCAATACTATGGAACCAATACACTCACGACCAGCTTAGCCTAAGGTAGAGTCAGGCAGTCAGGCAAGCTTGGCCAGGCTGTGTCCTCTGCACAAGGGCACCTAGTCCAGGGACCACCTTGGGGAGGCTGAAATGCATCCACAGTGCACCCTGACACAAGGTTGTGCCCACCCAGAGGGAGCAGCTTTTTTTAAGTGGGCTGCAGACGATAACTACTGAAGAGAAACTGCCAACTTCCAAGTTATATGGAATTTGTCTTATATTTTTCAAGTCCATAGCTAGTTCTTTCTGGCAGAAGGTGAGGCCAGATGGCAAATACAAAGCAAGGACCTGAATGAAAGCAAGGTTGGTCTAGAGAAGATGAAGCAAAGAGTATAATGGGAAACGAAGTAGTGGGTTTCAAACAGGTAAGCTGTGAGCAAACTGTCCTTTCTTGTGCCCTTTGCAAGGACATTGGGGCAATGTCAAAAGTCCTGGTAAAATAAGAAAAACATTTCTAGATGCTTCCTATTTTTAAAAGACCTTTCCAAATTTTATACCATGACATTGTAGATTTTACAGGGGGAAATGTCATTGTATAAAAAGATCTGAGCAAGCACCTGGGTCACAGCCTGTTTGGGTGTACAGTCAGTTCTACCAGAGCACTTGTTTTGAAAATGCAAATTTATTCCAATGCAACTGAAATACTAGGGAACAATTTGAGCAGAGCGTGTGTGATTCTGGCCATGAGAAACAATAGGCAAAGCAGAAATGTGTACCTAGCCGAAATGAGCTGTGTAGGAATACATAGTCACACACGTGCACACACCTCAAACATCTACCAACCACCTGGGCTCACTATGTGTGTTATGGAACACACACATCCACATCCGATATTACAGCTTTCCACCCAGCTTCAGATAAACCTCCTTCCATCACTTCTCACAAGTTGCAATCCCTCTCATACCCATTCTCACAAGCAAATTTCAAGTCCCTTTCAAGGTAAAGCGCCATATTTATTGTGGTATTTCTATATATTTTTAGTCATTTATCATGTATAAAAGTGTGTTATCATTTTTTACTAGGTTCCTATTGTTTTTTTTTTCATGTGTCAGTTGTGAACTTGTTGAGTGTTATGCCCCTAAACTTGTTTCCCCCATACAACCTGTTGTTTTTATTGTGTGACTCTGCATGGTGTGGTGAATTTTAGAAACACAGATGTCATGTTGCAGCAGATCTGATTGTACATCAAACTGTTAAGTCCCATGATGATTATTTCAATGTTCTCAAGAGCATTAGATAAACATACATACATGAGTTGCCACCCCAAGCTGTAGAAAATGAACACTATTCCATCCCAGCACTGCCTCTGACTTGGGATATGCTTTCCTTTGTGGGGAAGATTGGACCACTAGTCTCGAACCGGATGCTGGAAGGGCAGGCCTTTGCAGTGAGGAACATCTGTATTGTGCTCATGATGGCAGGTCTCAGCTAGAGGCCGGCCGTGCTTGCCCTGCAGTTTGGACACATTGAGGCACTTGTCAGGGTGGGTAGAGAGATCTGATGGGACTATTTGCCGGAGGCACTGAGGAGCCTCGTGAGAAAGAAGCTACTAAAGTACAGAGAACACATGAACTTGGACCAGGGTCATGAAGTCAGCATCAGAGGGGAGGAAAGATGTTAGTGGAGAAGGATGGAAATATTCAGGACTTTTTTCTCCAAAGGGAGAACTGGGAAGAGGAGGGATAAAAACGTCTTTCCGGGCTTCCCTGGTGGCACAGTGGTTGAGAGTCCGCCTGCTGATGCAGGGGACGCGGGTTCGTGCCCCGGTCCGGGAAGATCCCACATGCCGTGAAGCGGCTGGGCCCGTGAGCCATGGCCGCTGAGCCTGCGCATCCAGAGCCTGTGCTCCGCAACGGGAGAGGCCGCAACAGTGAGAGGCCTGCGTACCGCAAAAAAAACCAAAAACAAAAAACACGCCTTTCCTTCCTTCCTCTCTTCCTTTCTTTCCTCCTTAATTCAATACATATTTATTGAGTGCCTATGGCCCATGGTATAGAATGTCACAGAAGGTGGGGTATGGCAGCAAGGAGGGGGTCAGGACACCTCACTTGACCAGACAGCCTGACCACCCTACACCTGGGAGGAAATGGAGTTGTGGCATCCACAGGTCCCATTCTCAAGTCCATTTCCCCCAGATGGGGAGAGGGATGTTTATACGGAAATCTACAAGAGGCATACCCGTGGAAGAGCAGAGGAGAACAAAACTAACTCCTTCAAGTGATAAAAGGAGGAGACAATATCAAACCAAACCTCCAAGTGTGAGTAGGAGTGCACCAAATGAAGGAAGACAGAGGGGTATTCCAGGAAGAAGGACTCAAAGATGCAAAGGCAGAGAGGCAGTTGTGTGGGCCCACCAAGGTAAACCCTGGGAGAAGAGGCTGGAAGGGACACAGGGGTTACTCACGCCAGAGCCATAACTCCAGACACTCGGGATGGTTGACAGGAAAGGACGAGCTCAGGCAATGGCTTGAAGGAGAAGCAAGGTACAATGGAGGCTTTTGGGGAAAGACATTTTCATGTCCCTAAGGTAAAAAGTCATATAAGAAGGGGTGCTTAAAGTCCAGGAGCTGTCGGGGTAGGTGAGGAGAGGAAGGGGCCCAGGAGGGAGGGGTGGTGCCTTGTGAAGGTGAGCTGAGAACTGGGTGGGAGGAGCCTCTGCAGAGGTGGGAGGCAACTGCAATGGACCCAGTGAAACATGCAGCCACACTCTGATGCAAAGACAAATAAGGCAGGGGATGTTCACAAAGTAGTGTATTTCTCCTTCAGTTTTAGAATCTAGTAACACCATAACTAGGAATTTTAAATTCTTATCTGAAAACTCACTCAACAAGATTTTATCTGGCTTTAGGTAAGTTGGTTAGCAACAGATTCTGGGTTTGTGACTTTTGCTTGAGCACCAAGTCAGGCATCATCTAGGCACTTGACACCAGTTAACTCTGATCTTCACAACAACCCTTGAAAGACAGCCATTAAACCCTCTTTACAGGTCAGCAGACTGAGGCTCACAGGGACAAAGTGACAAGCCCTGGGCCACATAGCTCCCCCTCTGTCTCCCGTTTTCCCCCTTGGGGGCCACTGAGAAGAGGTGGGTTGGGCCAGTTGCCTTGTTGTCTTCACTGATTTGCTATCAGCTTATGAATACAACTTCCTTATAGTAGAGCTGCCCCCAGTGTCTGATGCACCTGGGTGGTTACCTTGGGCCCCTTCTCTCCTCTACTAACCTCAAAACATTTCACAAGTCCTCCAGTCTATCCCAACTCAGTTCCCTCATCTTTAAAACAGACAATGCTGGCCTACCTACAAGTGGGTAGGTAGGCCAGCGTTGTCTGTTTTTTTGTTTTTTTGTCAAGCTCAAACAAAAGCAAGGAATTACTTTGTATATTGTGAACTACTCCATATGTGTTAAAGAAAACAAGCAAAAGTATCTTCCTGAGTGTTGTTCCATAAACCAGCACCAACACCAAAGGCAAATGGGGAAGGACTGATCTTTCTCCTTATATACTCGTACACACACACACACACACACACACACACACCAAGTTAAAAGTTTCCATTTTGATGGAACTTTTTTCCTCTCAAATTCATCCTTGATGCTTAAATAGTCTGATCTTGCCCACATGGAATGTCGGGCAGACAAAGACATACATGAAATAAGAGCTACGAAGAGAAATAAAGCTGAGTAAGGGGCAGAGGGTGCTAGGTGTGCTGGTTCATGTACGGGGACCTGGGAAGGAAGGCCTTTCTGAAGAGGTGCTGCTTGGGCTGAGATTTTCATGAAGTGAAGGAATCAGCCATGTCATTTTCTGGGGGAAGTGTCAGGCAGAGGGAAGAGGAAGTTCTGGGTGCCGTGAGGATTAAACAAGATTGTGCAAAAACCCCTCAACAATGTAGCAAGCTCTTATAACAGGAGATTTACTACACTGGAAGCCTAGCCCAACACAGATCGATGATATGTTTTTGAATGGAAATTTATGCGTAGGGTCCATTAAGGTATGCTTTCTCATTGTTTTTTCCTCTTCAGATAGCACATCTCCGAATATATACAGTTGGTCTAGTGTTACCACTTCATTCCTGTCTCTGGGCTGCTGATGAGTTTACTTAGTTCTTCCAGAATGTACCTACTGTTTTCAGGTCTGAGCAGAACAACTTTGAAACACCTGGGGCAACCTTTAGTCCTGGCCGTCAACCCTTGGCTACGAGAGTAATGTTGTCAACCAAAGTTCCCCTCCTGAAGATGATCCATATATTTAATTTTTAACTCGGCCTATCCATTGGTTCTATGTGGCCATTCTATTGTGAGTCCCAAATTGAATTTGTATGGATCGCTCACACAAAAAGCCTTTTAGAGAGAGTGGTGGGCAGACTGGTGGGGGTGAAAGGGAGGTTTGGCCTGTGATGAGTCTGACTTTGAATATACTCTCATTCTCTCACTCTCTCTCCCTTCTCGTCACCCCATTCCATGAATGCTAGAGGTGAAATGAAAGTGGATTCTCTCTGTAGTGGGCATTTCAAGAAGCAGGTTGGATAGCCAAGGACTTAAGTGAAGTCAGAGAATCAAAAGGACGTAACGCTTTGCTGTGGGTTATCAAAGGCTGTTGATAATGGGAAAGTACCAGGAGCCTCCACACCTTTCCCTTCTCTCCCCACCAACACGCACACTTGAGAAAAACATTTCTGTTTTCTCTCTCACCAAATGTCCATGGTTCAGGCACATTATTGCATTGTGACTGCTGGGGGCTCTGGTGGGAACTGGTGAAAAGGCAGCGGGGCAAAAGAGTAAGGCCCTAAGATGAGTACCCACAGGGAGGACAGGCCCATAGGGAGGGTGGGAGAACAGATCTCCAGGGGGAGATGGTACAAGCCCCGAGCCAGCCCAAAAAGGTGGAAGTTTTATTTCATTCAATTGCTCCCCAAAGGGAGTTTCTGCTGCTGGGGCAAGACAACATTTGTCATTTTGACACCTTTCCATTGCTTGTCAAGTCTTAACAGCCCTCTTGGGCCTCTTCACGAATCCTCCTGCTTCAAGATGTCTTTGCCTCTGGAGGAAGTCTCATCACTACAAGTTGTTAGGAAATATTGTAGAAACAGCTCAGGTCCAATTTCTGGAAAGCACAAATTCTTTCATCAGGGAGCATAATGGGAAAAGCACAGAAGTGTTGTGTGTATGGGTTTAAATCCCTGATCCTCACACTTCATTGGTTTGGGCCTCAGTTTACAGACTCTGTAACGGGCTGTAAAGTGGAGAAAATCGTAGCTAACCCTTAGCATTGTCCCGAGGACTGAAGCACAAGTCAGAGTTCCGCACACGGCAGCTGTCTGTCTTATTGATATTCCAATTTCTCTGCTTCTTGAATAAATAATCACACCTGTTTCATCAGATCAAAATGTTCCTTTAAAGAAGGCAGCAAACCCAAGGCTCTATGCAAGGAGGCAGCTCCTAAAATCTTTCAGGAGAGATTGATATTGGGCTCCAAAGGAGTATGTGGCAAGGGTCTCTTGATCATAGCTTGTAACTTCCCAGGGGCTCGCAGGAAGGGTTGCCAAATTTAGCTACAAAACACAAAACAAAACAAGACAGGGCAAGATTTGGGACATATCTGAAGTTCAAATTTAACAGGGCATCCTATGCTTGATTTAGTGGTCATAATCCCAAGAGGACTCTGATAGCCTCACATTTGGCCTCCTGTGGTCTGTGCATTAGTGTGTTGTCTTCTGTTCCATCCTCTGCAACAGCAAGACAAATCTATCCTGGAAGAACTTCATAACGTGGCATGACTTGGTACCCAGTCTGGCTTCATCCTTCCCCAGCTGTGGACCCATGGGCATAGTACCTAACCTCTCCAGCTCTCAGTCTCCTCATCAGTAAAACTCCTTCCCTGCCTACTTAACAGAGTTGTTAGAGGAGCAAAGGAGACGTAAGCTCTGACCCTTTTCACCATGTGGGTTGATGCATTCATTATGCACAGATGTTCTCCAGGCATCAGCACACACGGTCTTTCTCTGTTTATGGAGGGCAATGATATGTGAGGCACAACTGAACTACTTGCAAAGTCAAGACAGATTGCAGGGATGAATTCTAATCCAAATATCAGGCCTGTTAATTAGATTGGTCTGACAGTAAGCTTACATTTATGACATGATGTTGGTTGTCATTGAATCTAGGACAGCATCTCACACATAGTAGGGTCCTCAATAAATATTTGTTGAATGAATGAATTCGTGAGAAAGCAATGTTAACTCCATTCTCTGTTCACTTCTATGTGCCTGCAAAGTAATTTAGCATTGCTTTTGCCTTGCCAGGGGTTTCTGGCATAGGGACTGAGTTTAAAGAAAGTTACCTTGAACTACTCAACCATCCCACATGGTTTGTTGTACACCTGGGAGGGTCTCTTGGTGGCTTGGGTCACAAGTCCTCACACTGTAAGTCAAACGGTGTTCATGATCTGATGTAGGTGCTGGCGTCCAGATAAGATGACATGAAAAAGCACGCTGAAAAGTGTAAAACACTGTCTGCTCTCGAGGAACGCTCATTCTTTGTTCTCACTTTCAGTTTACATTCACAGGCTAAATGAGCCTCCCAGACTCCAGCAGTTTAGGAAGGGCTTGTGGTCATTTCTTCCCTTTCTTTCCACCTAATAAAGAGAGAGCGTTTCCCTTTACTCTCCTCTTGTGCCCCCTGAAAGGTTATATCTCAAATCCTGCTTCAGACTTCCTGACTTCCTTGAACATGTCTTTCTGATTTCTTTGCCCCTGTTAGTAAGTCCATTTTACAATTTCTCGGCCACTTTGGTGTGTGTCTCCGTTCCTGTGACGCCTAGGGTTTGCTTGCTGCCTTTCATCTTCCACGTCTTTTTTTTGGTGAATGGTAACAATGAAGGAGCTTTGTGAAATTTTGTTCCTGCAAGAACACCTGGCCGTCTCAGGGCCCCTGTCTGACCCTTGATCTCCTTTCTGTGGAGGCTTTTCAATGAATCCCTTAAGTCTGTTGAAATCCCCTCTCTTGAAAACCATTTACTTGATTTGACCACCTTCCCGTCTTTGCTGAGCACTTTAGCCTGATCAGTTGGGCAGGCTGGTCCCAAGGCACCCTTTCATTTTAATATTCTTGTTGCCCAAACTCTTGCTCCCTGCAGGAAAAGCCTCAAATTAGAAGAAATACCTGCTTTTTCTTTCCATGGGCTTGAGAATGGCCTTACTCTTGCTACCTTTTAAGGAACTAGCAATGGAAAGTCTGCTCACTTTCTGGTTGCATCAAACCTCTCATAAGTACGGGTCAGACATTTGAGTTCAAGGAAATCCAGAGCATCATTTCCCAAATGATTTAATTTTATTCCTAAAAGTCACAAGGAGCCCAAGAGATGATGCCCTTGCATTTTAGATTTTTGGATTTTAACATGGAGGACATGCTTTAAACAGATTGCCTTCTTCCTTAAAGAAAAGCAGGCATCAATAACAACCCAAGCAACTCCAGTTTGGTGCAAAGCTGCAATTTCATAGTTCATCAACAGTTGCCATCCTTGACAATAGAATGAGCTGCCGTCCGTGACCTCCCTCATCTTCCCTTAACCTTCTCACGCACACTCACCACCATATGTTCACATAAGATGCCCATAAAATGGTGCTGACACTGGGAAGCTGAAACTCACACACCAATCTGCTCTTCATGTGTCCAATACTTGGCTTTCTTGGGGTGTGTCACTTTGCTTAAACCCCCTGCCTCTGGAACGCCAGGAGCCAGGAGACTCTCCAGATGAAAGTCTTATTCTGAGAGCTGTGCACATTTCACACACAGAAATACCTGGAAAGTTTACAGAGGACTTGTCCTCACTGGAAGCAATCAATTTGTAAAGCACGGAGCAATGCTATACCTTGAGAAGCAAATCCCATCTGCATCTGCATAATGTTCCATCACTTCTGAGCCACCACAGCTGATCAAATGCCAGGTTGGCATGTGGAGGACAAGTGAGTTAAGATGAGGCAATTGCCCAGTCAGTATTTTTCATCAATACCTATAGCATCTCAAGGATTTTAGTTCCTTGAGTTTTTCCCCATTTGGGTGAAATAATCACACTGGAATTTGAGGGGATAGTAAGACTATGTTCAGTTTTTCGGCATATTTTTCAAATGAACAACGTTGTCTATTTCTTCAGCAATTTTCTCTTATTCAGATAGGGAAATCAAGAATACATGAAATAACACTTTCCATTACTTCGTGTTTGTTCCCCTCCTCCAGTCTCCCCTCACATCCTTCCCTCCAAGAAATGACACTTGTTTTACAAGTTAGGTATTTGGAATCACCTTATCATTTTCAGGACACAAGGGTATTATTAAGGAGTTGACCCATGAGTATGCTGGGTATAATTTTGCAGTGTGAGGATACCTTTTCTTTGCCATGCCTGCCTTAGCGAGTACACTGCGTTGCACACAGGGGAAGGGGTGTCCTGGACTGGGAATGGACAGCCTTGGCTTCTAGCCCGACTCTGGCTCTACCAAGCTGTATGGCTTTGGGCAAAGCCTTTTAACCTCTCTGGCCCAATTGTCCTCCTCTAAAAAGTAAGAGGTTATTGAAGACAATGACCTCTAAGGTAGTTTTCAGCTTGGATCATTTACTTTCCCATGATTCATGTGTAATAGTCATAGTTAGTGGGTTCGGAGAAGGATGACTGAATATCCACTTTGCCTGGAACATCCCAGGGTCATTATTAACAGCACCTCCTTTTACTCTCAAAGATGTTCCAGTTTGGACAACAGTTGTAAGTAAACCAAAATATAGTAGATGGAGCCAAACTTTTAGTGTAATATGAGCAAAACTGCCGAAGCTACCACCTAGGCCAGTGTACTTTCTATAGCAGCCTGTTTCAGAGGCCTGGTCTCCTGAAAAATTAAAAAGCCTATGATCACCTGTACTCCACGTTCTGAAGTCAACTCTAACAGTAAGAGAAAACTAAGTCATTTACCCAGTAGTGCTTATTGAGTATCTATTAAATACTTATCTATATTGAAATCCACATAAGTAGAAATGCATGTTTTGCGTTCCCTGCTGCTGGGAAGCAGGGGCTTCATGGACTGACTTGATTTTTGCCAACCAAAGGGAAAATATAACTTGATCCATTTACAAATGGAAGTTGGTGCTATGTAGCAGGGAATTTGTTCTGATAAAAAACCAACTGGATAGGAGGTTTCTTTAATCTCCAAGGAGAGGATGAGGGGCCACTCGGTACAATGAATATCTGATTGCTGCAACCATCTTTGGACAGACTTTGCTCTCTAAAAGTTCCTTTCTGCAGTGCTACGTTATTCTGACTTCCCCCAAATGAGTAGATAGGTAGTGTGTGACTGAGGCAGTAATCTCACTGTAGCATTATCCTCAGTCTTTCTTTCAACCATGCACATTTGCACATACCGGTCAGATAACTGCAAGCAAGTGGCCTGCAGCAACCACGTCACCCTCCCGTTCCCCGCAGTGGATACTCAGTGAACATCTGTGGAACTGGGTTGCTCACCCACTATAAAAATTCCTTCTTTCAAAACTCTGACAGGAAATCACACTTTCTGCCTCCACCACACCCTCCCAGTGACGAGAAACTCACCCCTTACGAGGCAGCCAGTCTCTCATTGTTGGGCCAGATAATGCTAGGGCATAGGCCCTGATGCCTGGGAAAGTCTCCTTGCAAAAACTAAAGCCTGTGCCCAACCAGCCTGCATTTTCCAGGATGGCCTGAGGAGCTCAGGATTCTCCCAGGTCCCTCCTGTACCCACAGGGCAAGGTGTGAGGGTCTCCTGTTCTGTGGTGATACAGCAATCCACAGTCTCAAAAAAATCGTGCAAAACTAGAACAAAAGGGTTTCCAAACAAACTGATATTTGAGGTTTCAGGGTAAAAGAGTGGGTACTTTGCTAGGACTCCTGAGGGAAATTCTGGTGCAGCAATTTCTTTATTTTTGCTGTTTTCTTCTGGATGAATGTGCCTTCTCTGGATGAATGTGCCAGTCTGCTTCCTTGGGATTGGACTCAACTCTGTCCCACAAGCTGGTTTCTGCTTGAAGCATCCTACCACCATCCCATATTGTAAGCCACACTCCCCGGCTATTTGGAAAGTTCTTGAGTAAACATTTAACTGTGACTAATATGCTGATTTACAAGTTGTAAGCAACCCCTAACCAAGGAGAAAGGCTGGCAGGAGTCTCTGTAGAACTGCATAGCGATGCGCTGTGCCACAGGATGCCCGAAAGCCATTAACAAGGCAAGGTGATAGTCACATGGTTAAAAGGTGAAAAAAGAACCTTGGGGAAATCAGCCATTAACATCAGAGAGAGGGAGAGAAGGCAAGTGTGAAGTGTTATAGCTGGGCAGGGTTCAGCGGTTCAGCCCTCTATCAGAGTTGTCCTGAGTAGCCTCTGGGTCCAGACAAGTTGGGTCCAGTATGACTGCCCACTGAACATTTTGGGGCGTTTTTGCTTGGATATGATGGCTAAGGAGATAAAAAAAAAAGCCCAGAAATTCTAACTCTGGTCATAACTTGCCAAATGGCTTCAGAATTTTAAGGATTTTAAAATATTAACTTCAGGTCTTCCCTGGTGGCACAGTGGTTAAAGAATACGCCTGCCAATGCAGGGGACACAGATGCGAGCCCTGGTCCGGGAAGATCCCACATGCCGCAGAGCAACAAAGCCCGTGCGCCACAGCTACTGAGCCTGCGCTCTACAGCCTGTGAGCCGCAACTACTGAGCCCGTGTGCCACAACTACTGAAGTCCGCATGCCTAGAGCCCGTGTTCTGCAGCAAGAGAAGCCACCGCAATGAGAGGCCCGTGCACCGCAACGAAGAGTAGCCCCCGCTCGCCACAACTATGGAAAGCCCACGTGCAGCAACAAAGACCCAATGCAGCCAAATATAAATAAATAAATAAATAAATAAAAATAAATAAATAAAATATTAACTTCAAGAAAGCATTGTTGGGCTTCCCTGGTGGCGCAGTGGTTGAGAGTCCGCCTGCCGATGCAGGGGACACGGGTTCGTGCCCTGGTCCGGGAGGATCCCACATGCCGCGGAGCGGCTGGGCCCGTGAGCCATGGCCGCTGAGCCTGCGTGTCCGGAGCCTGTGCTCCGCAACGGGAGAGGCCACAACGGTGAGAGGCCCGCGTACCGCAAAAAAAAAAAAAAAAAAAAAAAAGAAAGCATTGTTCATACAACTCAATGTCAAAAAAAACCCCAAAAGAACCCAATCAAATTGGATCCATCTCCTAAAGCAAAGGAAATAAAAGCAAAAATAAACAAATGGGACCTAATTAAACTTAAAAGTTTTTGTACAGCAAAAGAAACCATCAACAAAACGAAAAGGCAACCTACTAAATGGGAGAAAATGTCTGCAAATGATATGACTGATAAGGGGTTAATATTCAAAACATATAAACAGCTCATACAACTCAACGTCAAAAAACCAAATATCGCAATTAAAAAATGGGCAGAAAAACTGAATAGAAATTTTTCCAAAGAGGAAATGCAGATGGCCAACAGGCACATGAAAAGATGCTCAACATCACTAATCATGAGGGAAATGCAAATCAAAACCACCATGAGATATCACCTCACACTGGCAGAATGGCCATCATCAAAAAGAACACAAATAACAAATGCTGGTGAGGATGTGGAGAAAAGGGAACCCTCATACACTGTGGATGGCAATGTAAGTTGGTGCAGCCACTGTGGAAGAAACTAAAAATAACACAATAATAATGCAAAAAACTAAAAACAGAACTACCATATGATCCAGCAACTCCACTCTTGGGTATATAACTGAAAAAAAACAAAAACACTAATTTGGAAACATACATGAACCCTGATGTTCACAGCGGCATTATTTACAATTGCCAACATATGTAAGTAACCTAAGTGTCCATCAACAGATGAATAGATAAAGAAGATATGTTATATATATATATAATGGAATACTACTGAGCCATAATAAAGAATGAAATATTGCCATTTACAGCAACAAGGATGAACCTAGAGAATATTATGCTTAGTGAAGTTAAGTCAGAGAAGGGAAAACACTATATGATACAGCTTAAATGTGGAATCTAAAAAATAATACAAATGAATCTATATACAAAACAGAAACAGACTCACAAACATAGAAAACAAACTTATGGTCACCAAAGGGGAGAGGGAGGATGGGAGGAACAAATTAGGAGTATGGAGCTAACAGATACAAACTACTATACCTAAAACATATAAGCAACAAGGATTTACTGAATAGCACAGGGAATTATACTCAATATCTTGTAATAACCTAAAATGGAATATAATCTGAAAAAAACATATAACTGAATCGCTCTGCTCTACAACTGAAACCAACACAATATTGTAAATCAACTACACGTCAATTAAAAAAAAACATGTTCAACTCAGAAGTTGTTGTCCACCAGGGACAAAAGCAGGATAGATCATTTCAGAGTCTGCCTGAAGCGATTCCACAAGGCCCTTCCTTTATGTTCTAACGTTTAACATCATTGACTCTTGGGAGAGTCTTCCTTATGTCAAACTCAGATTACTCCAAACGTGGTTTCAGTTGGCTTCATTTCACTAGAGAAGAAGTTGGGGGTGGAGGTGGCAGAGTGGCAGAGCTGGGTAGACCTGAATTCCTAGAAGTTACAGCTGTGCAATTTGGAACAAAATAATTAACCTCTGTGAGTCCTGGTTTCCTCTGTAAAATGTGGATAACAATAAGCATTACTGAGGGCTGCCGTAAGAATTAAGATAAAGTTCAAGGGAGTTGCTCGTGCAGTGTGTGACACAGAGAAGCCACTCAAAAGTAGCAGTTAACCTGGAATCTCTTTTTGCGTCTTCAACTAAATGTATATTAAATGAGATATGAGGTGCATTGGATGGTGGGGAATCAAGGTGATTTTTTGGGGGTAAAAGGCTGAGACAGGGTAAGGGGGACTCAGACACCCTGCTTTCAGCTAGGATTCTGAGCTGGAAAAAGACTCTTGGGTCCATATTAGGGTATTTTCTGTGGAAACAGCACACATGATTTGGGTCTGGGACAACCATCATTTATGAACCATAATTGAATTTATATATTTCATCCCAAGAAGGGACAATTTCTCCCCCTGCATTTTCTTAGGCCACCTATACTCTGGCATGTAAGACATGGCTGAATATTATTTTCTCTGAAACTTCCTACAGCACTTAAATGAATTAGATGATTTCATAATCTTACAGTGTTTTCATTAAAAATGAATTTAAGAAAGAAAAAAAAGAAGAAGTTCTGGGAATTCTCAACCTGGTGTTGCTTTAATGGTATGTAAGAAGTTGAATTTGAAAGTGACCTTCCTGAGAAATATCATTGAGTGAAGGCAAAAGCCTAAAAATAAAATAAGCATGGGAAACTCAGTTCTTATGAGGTATTCCAATAAAAGAACAAACGAGGCAAGCCAGCAGTCATGGACATCTAACGCAAAATGTAGTGTTCACTGTAAAGAGAAGAGTTCTCAATGCTGAGCATTCCTTCCACAAATATCACAGTTTCACAAATTATGATTTTATTTTCACAGCCATATCTTTCCTCTGAAACCACTGGGGCTCTGACAATGCAATTTACTTTTGCACAGGACATTATATCATGTCCTGTCATGATATCGTGTATCTTCGAGGACATGATGTCACACTTCAGAATCAATTTTTCTTAATGGGCATTTCAACAGTCCTTCCGTGGGGGTATCTTCCAAAGGCCAATGCATG
This sequence comes from Mesoplodon bidens, assembly GCF_964165515.1. Taxonomy (NCBI): domain Eukaryota; kingdom Metazoa; phylum Chordata; class Mammalia; order Artiodactyla; family Ziphiidae; genus Mesoplodon; species Mesoplodon bidens. Next base: position 64,576,930 of record NC_138166.1, on the reverse strand, counting down.
GTGGGAGGATTAGAAGGGAACCTGACTTCGTGGGGGTGAGAAGTCTGCTTCTCTTTCGGCTCAATCACATTGAGAACATTCATTAAGGTCTCATTCTCCCAGCTCATTCATCTGTGAAATGGTATGAAAAAATACACTTTTGGAAGAAAAATTTCTAAAATTTTTCTAGCTTAGGGATCAGCAAACATTCTCCATAAAGGTCCAGAAAATAAATATTTTTGGTTTTCAGTCTCAGGTCTGCCTGAAAACACCCACAGGATGATACATAGATGAACGGACGAGGCTGTGTTCCAAAAAAACTTTATTTGTGGACACTGAAATTTGAATTTCGTAGAAATGTTACTCCTCTTCTGATGTTTTCAACCATTCAAAAATGTAAATTTGCAGCCATACAAACATTGGCCATAGGCCAGATTTGACCTGCTCTCTGTACTTAGCTGACGCCTCCTCTAAGAGAAGAAAAACGTACGTACCCAAAACTCCATTAACTTCGCTTTTTTCTATGCTTTTTTCAGCATAATTCTTGTGTATGAATCATTCAGACTGTGGCTTCTCTTTCATGATGTCACTAATAACCCAATGAGCGATCACAAAATTGGGGTGGGATTTTATCTCTCTCTAAAGGCACAGACACCCTTCCCAAGGAAACAAGAAGTCGGGGGTGCATGTATGCACATGCCTTGGTAGATGTTTGAGCTCCACATATGTATAAGCCATGTGTATACATGGTAGGGAGTAAGATTCAAGTAAGAGAGGGTTCTTTTTAAAATTATCAGAAGCAGCTGAGTTATACTCCCTCTGTTTAATAATCACAAAGTCAGACTTACAGCTCTTATCAAACCATTTCGGCAGGGTCTGCATCATTTCACCAATTTCAACAAACTGTCCCAGCGAGGAGAAAGATTAGACCATGTATGTTTACTCTCTGTGGAGTTATGGCTGTGTTCTCTTCAAGAGAATGAGATATGGAAATAGAAGTTTACTTAGTCCAGTCTTTGATGGGTTCCCATGACAGGAAAAGTTGGCCGCCTGTGCTCAGGTGAATGAAAGTGAAATTCTACATGGTACCCTTCCCTCTGGAGATGCAAATTCTTCAAGTGGTGGGGGGCGAGGAGGGGCCCTATGAGCTCTGCTCTAGTTTTAGTTGGGGCTGAGGAGGACTACAAAGTGGAGAAGGATGGGCGGCCAGCATGGTGAGCATCCCACAGTGTTGGAGCTGAAAGAGGTTCTCGCAAATGTGCTTCTCCACTTTGAGAGGGAGACAGAGACCCCGAGGGAGGAGAGTGACTGTCCAAGGCCTCCCAGGGCTATGGGACCAGGGACAGACCAAAAGGCCAAAATGAGGTGGACCAGCCGAGGGCCCCTTCCATCACTCTTCACTGTATTAGGAGTTTAGAGACCGGCTTGGTCTCCATTGGCCATCCACAGAGGTGACCCCTGACCCCTCAACTTCCCCACCAGTGACCAGACTCCACTAGCCTCTCCCCAGGCACCCTCATGGGCCAAGCCTGGGGGTGCAACTGTTGAGCCTGTTCATGGATCCAGGGCTCGAGTTTCACTCACTCCCCCAACCCACAGTAGCCAGGATGCAGCCATCTCACTACAAGTCAAAGGGCATGGCAGGTGGGTGCGGGGGGGATGTATGCTAGATCCACAACAGCTTTGCACAGAAGTGAATTTTAGCAAAAAGCTGAGGCTGAACACGCTAGTGGAGACCCAATCTTGAGAACAAGAAACTGGGGAAATAGGAAGGAATTTTCCTGAAACCTCAAGAGGCACGGTATGACTGCTCTAGAGGCCGGGGTGGATGAGAACCTGAGTTCACCCTGCTGCATCCCCTTGTGAGGGAGTTGGGCTTAGGCCTGTGCCCACGACTCCCCCTATACCCTGAGGTGCTTCCAGGGACAAAAGACACACGACTAGGCTTGGGGTCAAGCCCCCTAGCATCAATTATGTCCTCACTTTCCCTCCTTAGGCCTCAGGTTCCTCATCTATAAAGGGCCAAGGGCTGAGTGAGATGATTTTGAGATCTTTGCCATGCTAACATTCTCTTTTAAGTGCCGGGCACTATTTACTTCTGATTATAGACAACTATGCTAATTACATCACAATTTACTGTGGAATTGGAAGATAATGCTAACCTGAAAAAAGGAAGAATTGGCAATCTAGACGCATGTATCAAGGCACTGACTTCAAAACTCTTCATACACATTGATTTTTTTTAAAAAAATTGCACTTACTCCTTACTCCAGACCAGGGATTTATATACATTTTCTCACTGAATCCTTATAAGAACCATGTGAGAAAATGAAAGCTGAGAGAGACAAATTTGCCCCAAGTTATAATGCCAGTAAGTGGCAGAGCCAGTGTTTGAACTTGGGTCTGTTTGGCTCTAAACTCTCTGTTATGCTATAAGACAAATTAACCTTTCTTTTATTTAAACCTCCCTTCCCCCGACCAAGATAAAGCACTCCAAAACTGAACTCTGTTGTTCTTTCTCCTACTGATTATGTCTTTCCTTTAATCTCAGGTGCCCAGGACTATTTAGTAGCAAAAGTTTCCTTTGCAACCCAGATAAGGATCATAGTACTTGAGGGATATGCTGTGTTAGCCAAGGATCTCAACACCCACAGGGTCATCCAATAGGCATTAGAAGTGGCAGAAGGTGGGCTTGTCTAGGGCTGCATTTCAGAGGGTTTCCCTGTAATTTGGGCTCTGCTTTGTGCTTCTCTCTGTGCCTTGGCCTGAGCTGGCCATCGGTGGCCAGGGCCTATCACTTCTTGGGTTCACAGGCCATCCCCAAGTGCTATTAAGGACATACATTATCATCAGGAACCTACAGCCAGGAAAGACCAGATGAACATTGTCAGTGTTGATGCATAATTGTGTGTGGGAGTGGGGCACAGAGGAAGGACAGGGAGAGATGGTCCCAGCCCTTGGGTTCATGTGTGTACGTCTACTGACACCAAATGCCTGGTGCCTCCAATCTGTTTTCCACTGTCACAGGGAGCTGGTGAAGAGCTACAGCTGCCCTGGGTCAGTGTCAGTGAGGCCTGAAGAGAAGCTCATGGCTAGAATTGGAGTACTGTGTGGACCAGGAAGATGGGTGTGGGTGGGAGAATGTGGCTGTGGGGATCCTCAGGGGATGGTTCTGTCGCAAGATTTCAGTTTATCTTGGGTGGAAAAGGAGTTCCCCTCCAATGGCTTAGCCAAGAATGTTGATGTCACAGGGAAAGGGAATAGAGTTTGATTGTGTGTCACATAGAACTGGGAACAGGCTGCCGTGCTCAGAGGGACACCCTTATCAATTAGGTAATGTCTGCTAATGATTGAGGAACTGTGTTAGGCAGCGTTCCAGCTGTTGATATGTTAGCAAACATCTGCAAAAAGCACTCATACCTTGTGGGAAAAGATTTTCTAAGACTGGCTCCCACTGGTCTGAGCCCAACAGCATCACAGGGCATCTGAAACAGAGCAGCATGGCCGAAATGTGGACTGGGCATAGGAAGCAGCCTGGTTGGGATTTTGGTTCTATCTCCAGGAGGTAAAAGTATGTTTGTGCAGAAATGATGCCTATAACCAAATTTTCTTCCCCTTCTCCCCCCAGCCTTGCTTCCTTCCTTTCTCCCTTCCTTCCTCCCATTTTCCTTCCCACCGTCCCTCTGTCTTCTTTCCTCCCTCGCTCCCTCCTTCCTTCCTTTTCCCCCTTCCTCTCTCCCTTGTCTTCTCCTTTCTCCCTCTTTTCCTCCTTTCCTCCCTCATCCCTGTCTTCCCTTTTCCACTCTATCTGCCCCTACCCCTCCCTCCCTACCTTCCTTTCTTCCCTCCTTGAAATACTCACATTCAATAATGTCCTCAATATATAAAGTGCTGGACACACAAAGGAATAATGAATTGAGAATTGCCCTCAAGGGAATAGTGGCTAAAGGCACAAAATGAATGTGAAAACTGATCCATGTAAAAAATGTGTAAAAGAATACAATGTTAGAAGCGTATGAGCTCTACCATAGCCAATGCTTCTGTTATTTTAAGAAAATGTAATTGGTTCTATTTAATGTTCTCTTTCATTTCTCTCTCTTTTGAAAAATCATACAACATATTACAGGGTGTAAAATATAAAAGATCAACAAAGTCATCCACAATTAATAATGGAAATGTCTGAAGAATATGCATATGTAATATATACATGTCTATACATGACATATTTTTAAACAACAATGGGATATTACTGTTTATACTGCAATGTGCTCTTTATGCTGAATATATTATTAGCATCTTTCATGATTAATAAATATAGGTGTGCTACATTAGTTTTCATTGGTCATACAATAGTTTATCAAACAGAGGGTCCATAATTAACCCTACCAATCCCCTGTTGCTACAAATTAACACTGTCCTCAATTCGGGGATATGATTTTTTGAAAACATAGCAATAATCACTGTAACTAAATAGTTACACATTGGTCAGATTTCAGATTATTTTCTTGGACTAACTTCCTGGAAGAGGAATTTCAGTAGAAGTGTGTACACGTTTTTAAGACTTTTTTGATAGATACCCCAAGTATACCCCAAAAAGTTTATATCAAAAGATATTATTTTTTAATGTCTTCCAATTCAATGGGCAAAAAATATATCTCATTTTTAAATGAACATATCTGTTACAACTTAAAAACTCCAAGTATTTCAAATATATGCATTTGACTTTTGAGACTGCTATTCTATTAATTTTGCTTCTATTTATTTTTATATTCTTATATTTTATGTATTAGAGTCAATAATATTTTGTCATATTTATTAGAAGTAATTTCCCAATTTGTCATTTGTCTTTTACCTTTTTTTCCTGTATAGGAGTTTTGGTTTTTTAATATGATGCAATTGATCAATTATTTCCTTTATGGTTGCTGCTTTTGATGTCGTATTTATAAAATGCCTCTCTACTATAAATAAATATAAATATTTACATATATTTTATTTTTGCACTTTATCTGGAATTGACTTTGGGTTTGGTATGACTAAGAATTTAACTTTGTTCTTTCTAAATCATTAACGAGTTACACGGTACTATGATGAAGCCTATGCATAAAATTTGAAAATTTGTAATTATATTATGTTTCCTATTTTTAATATTGTATATTTGTCACTTTTCTTAAATTATAGTGATTAGACATTTGTTGACCATGTTTGTTGATCTTTTCAAAGAATCAGCTCATTTCTCAATTTTATTATTTTTAATAATATTTCTGCTTCTATCTTTGTTAAATGTTTCCTCTCTTTTCTTATATTTTTAAATGTTTTCTTTATAGTTTCACGATTCGAATTCATTATTATTTTACTTCATTTTTTTCTGTTTAATAATTTAAAAATTGGGGCTATGAATATTCTTCTCATTATAGTTTTGGCCAAATTCTATACATTGCTTTCTAAATAATTGTGTTGCCATTTTATTTGCTCTCTGACAAAAGAATTTTAGAAAAAAAGTTTACATTTTATAAGTAGTTGGGGATTTAATTTAAATAAATGTCTTCAATTTCTGATTTACTGCATTATGACCAAGAGTGTGGCCTGTAGATTATTTTTTTTTGTTAACTTCTGAAAAATTTTGAGACGTTCTTTGAGAAAGTCTGGTCTCTAACTGGCATTTCATTTAAAAAAGGTGAGTGGGGGAGGTCAAGTCTGGAATTCTAATTTTACTTGTGTCTCTCTCGAGCATTTAAAGGAGACTTTTTGTAATCTCCTGTTTTAGAGAACACTCGGCTCTCCTACTCTTACAAAATCTCTCTCGGCCACACTGTCCTGCGTCTTTATCTCGGTGCCTTTCTCCTTCTTGCCGCATATAATCTGCCACATGTTCCTGACACATCAGGTCTTACTATGTCCTGTCCCATGTGGAAGATAGTTCTTTGATTTTCTTCCTCAGATCTGTCCTTGAAGCTGTGATCCATCTCCAGAAAGTGGTGGGGGAGAGAGAAACTAAGTGGACGGAAGAGGAGGGGAAAGACTGTAACCTCGTCCACTGGTCCTTTTGACTCCTCGTAATGAAAACTGTGACTCCCATTTTCTGTTGGTATTCATATGCTATACTTTCAATTTAAGCTTTATTTTAATGTATTTGTATGTTTGTCTCTAAACTTCAATGGATTTTTCCACTCCATATGAAACTATTGAGCTATTATTAGACAAGCTTAACCTACTTACTTTTATTATTATAATTTACTTATTTCATCTTAAATCTGCCTTATTCTTTTTTGATTTCTGTTTTTCATACTTCCTTGATTTTTCCTTCATTTTTTTAAAATGAAGAATATATTCTATTTTCTCTTATCACCCTAAGTATAGCATTCCATTTTAAATTCCAATAGCTATTACCATGAAGTTTTTCAAAAGCATTACTCATTTTCCAAAAGGTGAGGGCAGTTTAAGCTCAGTGTTGTCAACAGATAACCCCTGCGGATTGCCCTTGGCTCTATGCTTTATCTACTAGTGATGGTTGGTTCCTGTTCTTCATTCTATGGTTGAAAGGTGGATTGATGTTCACAGCTTTCAATCTAGTTGCCAGTATTTCTCAGGCTTTTACTAATGGATCATTGCCTTGCTCAGGAGGCATTCTTTTCTTTCTGGCTCTACAATACTCAGAACCACTGGAATGTGAAAAACTCACAACTAACTCCAAGAATGTGTTGCTTCCAAGGTTCTTGACACCATCACCCCAGTTGTTCTTATTTCTATAGACCGTGACCCCCCAGAATGTCATAGGCCATCACCCGTTCTCAGTTTTTGCTCTCTGATGTCTTGTATTCTAAAAGTTGACAGAGGGGCTTCCCTGGTGGCCCAGTGGTTGAGAATCTGCCTGCCGATGCAGGGGACACGGGTTCGAGCCCTGGTCTGGGAAGATCCCACATGCCGCGGAGCAACTAGGCCCGTGAGCCACAACTACTGAGCCTGCGCATCTGGAGCTTGTGCTCCACAACAAGAGAGGCCGCGACAGTGAGAGGCCCGCGCACTGCGATGAAGAGTGGCCCCCGCTCGCCACAACTAGAGAAAGCCCACGCACAGAAACGAAGACCCAACACAGCCAAAAATAAATAAATAAATAAATAAAATAAAATAAAAAATGAATTTAAAAGTTGACAGAGGAAGACACATTGGTTGCTAACACAATTTTGGCTGCTTCAAAGGTCAACAGTCCTATGGGAAGAGGAAGGTGCTGAGTTTGCACATCTGGGGAGCTCAGAAGCTGAATGACCCTTCATAATTGTCCAGAGTAGGCGATGGGTCAAATGGCACTAAATGTGGATTACCCTGCGACCGGGCGTTAACCTTGGGGGAGGCAGCTCTCTTCAGTTAAGGAAATCCCTAAAAGGTCTGGGCTGAGGGCTGTGTTCTGGCAGAACTCTCAGCAGCTGGACAATGACTTCTGTCCTGAAGGGGGATTTGGACAGCACTTCACGGCATCTATCTCATAAGCATATCACTTATTCATGTAAGTTGTGCATATTTTCTGTCTCTCCATGAGACTGTGAGCTCACGGAGCCATGAGAGAGAAACTGTCCGTCTTGTTCAGTGTACATCTCTGGTTCTTAGTACACACTAGTTGAATAGGTGATAAATGAATGAATGACACATCTTAACGTGTGTGGGCAGAAGGGCCGGGGCGGAGAGGGGAGAAAGAACTGTAGGGAGGAGAGGAATCCCCCATCTCACATAAGAAAGATGTCATGAGAGACAAGAAAACTATTAAAAGATCTTTAAGTCCACGCAAAAAAGGACATATTAGAGACTGTAGAGTAATTCCCCATATCCCACTTGAGAAATACAGCTGGAAATTGTGGGAAGAATATTTATGACCTTCAAGTCCACAGAGGGACATAAAATAGTTGTCTGGTGCAGTGATTCCCACACGCCTGGGGCTTATGGCACACTCTCATGGTTTCCTGATGTATCCTGTATCCAAATACACCCTGCTACATGGTGTTCATGTGTGCTTATTACAGTGATTTGAAATGAATTTGTGACAGATAAATGATAGATAGATCTCAGTATGTCTCAATATTTTATGGTTTTGAGAAATTTGGAAATGCCTTGGAGTACCTAGAAAATCAAATTGTGGGAGGCTGTCCTGGAGTTTTAACCAGTCAAGCCCATGAAGGGCCTCTATTTGGCTTCAGTATCCTTTAGCTCACAAGCAGAGCTGCTCCCTCTGCCTGTGAGAGTCTCTGGTATGCTCAAGTTGGTACTGGGACCTGGCTCCAGACACATTTGCATCTTGTTTTCTCTACTCCCTGGCCTAGCCCCTTTTCCCTAAAGATTAACTTAATGAGCAAAACAAAGAGGCCATAAAACTGATAAAGACAGCAAAAGCTTGGGGAGATATCCACCTCTCAAACGGCACCCTGGGCAGATTGCACTTGCCTCACTAGCCAGGAGGCCTGAGTTGTGAAGTACAGATTCCCTAGTGGGCCTTCTGAGATGGGAGAATTCCACCGTGTCCTCCCCATAAAGGGAAATGCACATAACAGCTTTTCTTAACTAGAAATGTCCTCATCACAAATTCTTTCTTAAGCACCATTGTTCCTGGTTCCATGTTAAAGTGCAAAGTTCACAGATGTCCATCCCAAAGAGACTGTTCCTTGCTTGCACTGCCCTGGGAGCCCTACCCTTCTGAGAGGAAAGATACCATTGTATATTGAGTCTCTAATTTGGTTTAATATTCAATCTTCACATAGTCCTATGGATCAGCATGTTTATCTCCCTTTTATGTCTGAGGAAGCTAAAGGGTATGTGACTTACCCAAGGCTATCAGCCAATAAGTGGCTGCAGCTGGAATCTACCCTTACTTTTTTTTGTCTTTTATTCAGCAACTCTTTATTGACCCTCCTTGTACTGGGCCAGGGTGCTCTCTGGAGAACTGGTCATCAGCAACAACATTACTACCTACCTCCATCTTTAGGTATTGGCAGCTGGGACCCTCCAGCCCAAGACCTTTAAACAATGGCCCATAACATCCCCTGAAATTCCTAGAGAGAGAGAGGAAGGGTGAGGGAGGGGAAAGGATGGAGTTCTCAGAGGTCTTTGCAGTCTCATAACCCTCTGTGAACTGTCCTTCTGCAGACCCAGTTGAGACCTGACACTGGCATATGCCAGTTTGTACCACAGCATATTGGCATCTAGGCCAGGCATCAGTTGGATGGTAGCTAAGCCAAGTAAAGTCTGCCACCATGTGGAACTTTGATTGGATATCCCGCCCCAGGATATTTATGGAGTTATGCACATGTGTACTTGTGTGTGCTACGGCAGCATGATGAACTGTGTGTGCACATGTATGTATACTTGTGTGTGCTTGGTGCTTTTGTGTGTGTGTTATGTATGCCTACTGTGCCTTAGGAGTTCCTTAGCATGGAAACTGAACATCTTAATGGCCAAATTTGGAAAGCAATTTACCTCTAGCCTTCTCCAAAACAACAGATCTTCTCAGGGCTCTACCACCCCAACTCTCCAAGCCATTTGGAAATAATAATCATAATAATAGCCAATACACATTGACCACTTAGTCTTTCAAATACTGCTCTAGGTGACTTTACAAGAGCATTAACACTTAATTCTTAAGACAACCCAATGATACTCAAACTTCCATTACTCCCGCTTTAGAGATGAGGAGACTGAAGCCACTGGAGCCCACGCTCAGTGTCCCTCTGTGTGGAAGCTGTGGAGACGGTTTGGAATTCATGCCATCTGGCCTTAGAGCCTGCTCTGCTAAGCACAGCAGCAGCCTGCCTTGCCCACCTGCTTGCTTTACAGAGTTACCAAAAGTTTCTTCCTTTATTGGTTACAACTGGAAGATGCAAGTTGAGTGTTTGGGCCTTACAGGTATTTCCCAGGTTTCTTCTTCCCAAGGTCAAGTTATGGGGTCAGAGTAACCGTGGAAGGCTATTCCTGACAATGGTTCCATTTAGAATCTCTAGGGTTCCTCTGCCTGCTTTTCTGCCATCACCTAGAAAGCAGGTGATGTTGACTGCTGTAGTAAAGCCAAAGCATCCACGGTCCCTGGAGTGAGGGGACCACGGAGGCAAGATCAGAACTGAGCAAGAATGGAATAATGAGAAGGCTGGAGGAACTGAAGGCCATGGAGACCTGGTCACCTGCTGGGGCAAACCAAGTCAGGTGTCAGGGGTAGGACAGCATGCAGGACAGAAGGTCTCCACAGAACCGGGCTTCTGCAGCCACCTCTTCTCCTCCTTGCCTCACCCACCTTCCCCTTGTAGTAGACAGTTGCTTCTAGAAGTTTCCTTTGGTCAGTTTGCAAGGAAAACCAAGTCCCAGGATAGGGCTTGGCTGCTAAAGAAGTAAAAAACTAAATGGACTGAAAATTCCTATGCTTTTATTTTAAGGAAAATCATACTGAGACTTAAAAGATTCCTGGATTTTGCTTTTTAGTAAACAGGAGCACTTTTCGCATCAGATCTGCTTTTCCCTTCACACTAGTAAACTGTGAATTGCGAAAACAAAAACAAAAACAAAACACCCTCCAGCCACAGCTAATTGCACAAAGGAGATGTTAGCTTGTTAGCTCAGAGCTGACCCAGTGACCTGAGAGCTGGGTGGGTGGGGCTTGTTTCTCAGCCCCCTCCACCAGGCAGGCACCCTTGTACAGGGCGCAGTCTGCACAACCATCCACAGCAGGCTCTCACGGGGCGCGTGCCCTCAGGCAGTCTGCACAGCAAGTGAAAAGACACATCCTGTGCGTATGGATTTATTCTTCTTTCCGGTATCAGTACGGAGGTGGAGCTATAGCACATTAAATATTTACAATTATCAGAGACAAGACAGCACACAGCACTGAACCAAGATAAGGATACAGTTTATAAAATATTTGCAGTGAACACGTCTTGCTCCTTCTGGTCCTTCTCTTTGGCCTGGCATTTTAGGTCTCTGATCTCTTTATTGTATTTTCTTTTCAGGGCCTTTGTAGTTTGAAAATGTCTGACAGAGCCTAATGACTAAATCTTAAGAGGACTATCATATATATGAGAGATATTCAGGGAATTTTATTCTCGTGCCTCCAAGCAAAGAGAGCTTGTTTGCAGTCTTTTAAGCATGTGTCTCCTACATATGCCTGAATCAAGTTTGTGGGTGGTTCTTTTTATGGTCCTACCTAGAACAAGGCCAGTGAAAGGAAATGACATGCTACTGAACCTGTATTAACCACAAGAATCAGTTTGCATTGGTCTCCTGAATATGTGAAGTTATTTTAGACACCAGAGTTAACAATATGCTAGGAATGGACTGGTTTATAATTAGTTTCATTAGTTCAATCCTAAAATGTTACACATTATTACACTCAGAAGCAGGATTTCATTGTGTTTGATTTTAACGTTGATTCTTTCTAGATCTTGATACTACCAATGATCAAAAGCAACAGAATTTCAACCTGAATGGAACATTAGCAACACCAGAGAGAATAAAAATATTAGAAAAACAAAGACAGGAAAGGTGATTTGGCCCTTTGTTTAACTGCAAAGAATGCAAAAGAAGAGTCAATTGTGAAATCTTTGGCTATCCAGAGAGATGAAAGATCTCCAGCATTTGGGATGGGGTGCCCGAGAATTATCAGGGATCACAGTCGTTCTATTTGATGAGTGCCATATTTGACCTTGAAGCAGTGAGGCTGGCACTCCTTTGGGTCCTGAGGATCTCCTGACGTCCTTGCTCCCTGGCGGTATCTGCCCCCAGGCCTCTGAAGGATTCGACTGTGAGTATGAGGCTGTGCACATTTCTAGTGTGTATTTATATCGAGGTGGCTGTGTTGCCAAGGAGCTCTGAGAGAAAGCAGAGCGGAGATAACTTCTAATCCACCTTTCTGTGATAATGTGGCGCAAAGTGAAGAGACCCAGGGCCCCATCCCCTGGTCTGGCATTGCCCTGGGAGGGGCGGGCCCAAGGGGCGTTTTTAGCAAACCCAGCAGGCACTGGGGGTGGGTGAGCTTTTGCATTGGAAATGCTCATGACCACGCCAGAGTGTTAACTTGATCTCTGCGCAGCAAATAGAGAAGACCAGGAAGAGAAGAAGAAGAGCAGAAGCAAAATGTAATTTGTAGGCAGCAAGAAATGGATTTGAGTGACCATACAGGAGATTCGGGCAGCTGGAGAATGCGACTCCCAGGAGGGCATTGGGAGGAGAGAGAGGAAGTCCCGTGCCCAAGATCACGGGGGAGCTGGCGACAGCTGGGCCGTACTGTAGCCCAGCCCAGGGCTCTTGGCTCCAGAGCCCACTTATTCAGTGTGTTCCTAAACGACAGTGAGGTACTTTCCTCATCAACACAAAGCTGGACAAGGGAGCTGTCCTGTGATGATTCTCTCCTGATGGGCCATCAGTTACACCCTCAGAGGGTGGCAGGAGAGTCTGGGTCTCTGCACAGGAGTGCAGTCAGAGGAGATGGGGTGCGCAGTCCATCTTAGGCACACAGGTGGTGCGTTAAGATGAAACATGGGGGAGGGGACACAGCAGCATATCTGGCATCAAACAGACCTGGCCTTGCATCCTAAGCTCACCCCTGCATGAACCTGAGTGACTCACTGAAGTCTGGGGTACCTCTGGTTCCTCACCTTTAAAATGGGGACCAGGATACCTTCTTCACAGACTTGTTGTAAGGCTCACATAAGAAAATAGGCATGAAAATCCTTTGCGATTTAAAATGTGCTTTACAACAGAGAGTTCTGGTTCCTGAGGAATTGGCCTTTAGTGACTCCTCCTTATTCATAAGCATCTGCATTGACAGCTGGCCGTTCTTAACCCTTGCCATCTTTATCTTTTAGATCTCTCCCAGATTATTTCTCCACCTCAGTGACAGCTTGAGCTGGGAAAGAGAGACATGGGGTGGCTCACAAGCCTGTGCGAAGCGCCCCCACACAGGACCTTCCAGGACAGGGCTTCCTTACTAGGACCTCACAGCTGCCCCCACCACCCCGCCACTCCAAGGTAGAGCAGAGCGGAGCTGCGAGGTCCCAGGCCTTTGCCTTGAATTTCTGAGGTCTCCATCAAATCATGGCACAACCCACCCCTGCAAGACAGAATGGTCTTTTCACAAGAAGTTTTAATATGAGTCAGTGGAATAAGAAAAAAAATAAACTACAGAAACAATTCACAACATAAAAGAAGCCACATTAACAAAGCAGCCATGATTAGCTAAAGAACTGAGCTCTTTGGGGCTCAGAATTCCAGCATCTTGGACTTATATTTCTCAGCAGCACTGGACTTGTAAGGTACTGGGTTGGATTAGTAACTTGATTTATCCCAGGCCCAACAATCCAACATAATCCTTCACAGGCCTTGAAAAGGTTTTGTGGTTTGTTTTGTGTAGGAGATACTCTCTGAGAGTTCTGGCTACAACATGCCCCTGAGATGTTCTGGGTTCTGGAATCTGTAGGATTCCTCTAGCCCATCTGGCTGATGGCCAAGGTCAGGCCGTGGTACCAGCAGCATAGCCCCTCTGGCCTGTGGAAGTCAGCAGCACCTCCCCGTGAATGGGCAGACTTAGGAATCTATCACCAAGGCTCTCAAGTGGCCAGAGCCCCTGAAGAGCCAGCTGTGGGCCTAGTGGGCAGTGGAGGTCAAAACTTGGCTACCAGCAATGCATCGGAGGAGAGAAACTACTGTTCTCTGAACACAAACAGCATGATCCTTTCCTCCTTGTGGAGAATGCCTTCCCACATACAGCCACTTGTCTAACTGCTCCCATGATCAAGTTTCACCTTCCCCATGAGCCCATTTCAGCTGATAGAAATGTAATGAGTGTCTACTCTGTGCCCATGAGCTGTTTTAACTCATGTTGACATGTTCTGAAGCTGAGTAAAGGCCTTGATCTAGGTTGGTTTCCATATTCAAGTAGAAAAAGGGCAGTGATGTCCTAGTCCCCGGTTATCAGTCTGCTAGGAGCAGGACTTCAGGCAGTGGCGAGGGGACAAGAGACAAAGCATGAGAATCGCAACTCCCAGGCAACTCGAGGTGTCAGGGCCACAGCCGGGGTCTGGTACAGGAATGCCACATCGGTGGAGGGTCTGAGTGTGGGGCAGGAAGCTGGGCAGGGGCTCTGCTGTATGTACGATCCTTCTCTGAGGAGCTCTAAGAAGGTGCTCAGAGCCTGAGATCCAGGCTTGGGGTGGCAGGACTACTGCAGTTCCCACCAGGAGTGACCCTGAGACAGGACACAGCTTGGCCTGCAAGTAGAAGCCTGAAACCTTCAGCCATAAGGGACTGAGCCGAGTTCCTTCTCTTGGCCTCTCTAGATCCCATCCTCCTTCAAGGTACGGCTCAAGGCTACGTCCTAGAAACAAAGTTTCCTTGGTCTCTCCCCACCACAGAGACCTCTTCCTCTTCAGATTTCCTGAAGAGCTTTCCCTCTATCTGTCTCACTTGGACCCAGAAAAATGTCCTGCTCCATTTCTCTGGGGTACCCCCTCACATCCAAGCGGGAGCTACTCAGAGGTAGGCGCTAACTAAAACCCTCATTAGACAGGTTTAGCTCATCACACCTCACCCCGACATTACTGTGCATCAGATAAAGTACTTTCCAGCGGATCACTGCCAGCCACCACACAGTGTGGGCATCTGAGGTCCTAGCCGACTCCAGCTCAGGGGGAGCTCTCTGGCTAGGAGACACGCAGGTCCACTCAGCCAAGGCTGGGCTGTTCCAGGCAGTAGACCAGTGGGAGCCTTGCTCCTATATTTGAGAAGATATTTCCGAGGTGACTCATTTTAAGAAATACAGTTTGCTTAATGACTTTTGGAAAGTCAAAAAGGGTGAGAAAGAATTCAGAAGCAAGAAAAAAAAAAAGAGATTCTACTTGGGAATATTGCTTATGATTGACATTTGCCTTTCCTCCAGATTCATTCTTGACGGCATCCCGTCCACAGAGTGACACTCTGCCAGCCAGACATTGTCACCTGCTGGGCGACTCACTCAGGGCTCCTTGGCTCTGTCTGGAAAATCTCTCCCTCTCTCTCTCCCATCCTTGTCTCCCATCCCCCTCCTCCCAGCTCGGAGCCTTTGTTGACGTTGACAGCTCATCCCTGGGCTATCATTCATCCTGCCTATGGCAAACTTTGGGGAAAATAAAAAACCCTGCTCCCTTAATCTCATTAGAAGGGCTGCAAATTGAATTTAGCCCCTCTCAGTGTCCCCTCAGCTGGCTGTCATTAGGAGCAGAGGCTGGGCCTTGGCTGAGACCCAAAGACCAGCTAACTGAATTTGAGATGCTGTGGTCCTGACAGGCCAAGGGAGGTAATTGAAGAGCCGTGGGGCTCCTGGTAACATTTCAGGCTGGGATTACACTGGGGATCCGAAGCCCCCATCTGCACTGGTGTTGGGGGCACTGAAGAGCCGCCCACCGGGCTTCCAGGGGTCGGATTATTGATAAAGAGATCATTCCCAGTGGAAGGTGTGGGAGCGATGGGGAGGCTGCATTTGGTAACAGTGCAAACTGGGTGTTATAGGTGGTGGAGAAAGGGAGACCCTAGTCAGTGAGGGTCAGCAAATCATCCAAAGTTAGAAATAATTTGCAAGGAGTGGTGTCTAATGAAACAAAAAGGCAGTTTGGGTAGACTAACTGATGAAAACAGAATATGAGTAAAAGAAACACTGACTTTTAAATTATGGGCCTAATTTATATGTTTGTATAAATCTTCATGTTTTTTAACTCCCTGGATCATTTTAGCTTTATTTTTTCACCTCAACACTAAACCCCAAGCATAGGGGGGCTTTTCTGTGATTGAAAAATCATACTTTTGTGAAAAAGAAATGTACACACACACACAAAACTGCATCCACGTAAGTAAGCATTTAACAGACACTGATTTAGATTTCTGAGACCTGCTTAGTTCCCAGATCCATTGTAATGCTTTCAATGCAGGTGAAAATACAGTGAAATCCTGTTTTAAAGAGGAAGAATCTGACAATAATCAACCATCTACTATATAGGTACCAGGCACAGTGCTCATCCTATTTTGTACATTATCTAACTGAGTCTGCAAGGCAGGAGAACAAGACAGGCATTATGATGATTAGTATCCCCACTTTATTGATGAGGGGACTGAGTCTTCAAAAGATTAATCAGTCTCTTGCCCAAGGTCATGGGGATAATAAGGGCTGGGGCTTGGATCTGGACATAGGATTGCCTGGCTCCACCACTCTGGAGTCCTCCCTGGCTTAGGACAGTGGGTTTTCCTACTCTGTGTCATTTTCCTAAAAAGCCACAGTAACTGGATCTGTCACTCAGAGGGAGGGTGACTGGGAACACAGGCTCCAAGCCAGGCAGGCTCAATTCCACCGAGTACTAGCTGTGTGACCTTCGGCATTTCCAGATCTCTCTGTGCCCTCCTGGGAAATGGGGATAGTATAAGAACTTGCCTCAGTGGTTTGCTATGGGGATTAAATGAGCCAAGGCACATCCAGAGTGCACTGCATAGTGCCTGGGACATTGTGAGCACTCTCTACATGATATTAAGTTATAATTATTGTTGAAGTGGTGCCATGAAGAATGTCCATTCACTTGCATACCTAATGGACTAAATTTGAAAGACTGTCACCCAAGTATTAGACCATAACATCAAAAGACCCCTGCTTTCCTGGCCTGACATTCCCAGATCCAGAGTCAGCACACCTCGCATTTACATTTATGGAACTTACTCTTAGGTGCAATTTCTGGTGAGGAGAAAAGGATGAAGCTAAGGCTTTTCCTATGTTGATTATATCCATGTTTTTTCTCCATTCTCTGTCCTTTAATGTCGGGTGAGGTATGAGTTCTAGCCCTCCCATACCCACTATTGTTAAGTACTCACTCTGCACTAGCATTTTACAAATTTTATCTCATTTAATGCTCACTTTTACTCCTTTTATGCACAGGTATCATTTCCATTTTTTAGATGAGAAGAGTGCATTTTCTTTAAGTTTTCCATATTCCATCATGCCTACAGCATTAACTACAGCCTTAAGGTTGATCTGAAATGTCACAGACTATTAAGATATGGGTTTTGCTACATTTGACAAGACATTTAGGTAACTAAAGGCCTCCCTGCCTGTCACTGTATATCCCAGTGATGCTCAAGTTTCAGATTCAATGAGCCTTTATTGAACACAAATAGTGTGCCTGGCTCTGGGTTGAAAGGTTTTTCCAGGTTGTCTCATTTAAGTAACCATCTATTCTATGAAGAAAGGCCTCATGACTCTTATTTAGCAGACAGAAAGGTGATTTCAAAAAATTTAGGAGAGTTTTCAAGGATCACACACATACTAAGTGGAGGATCTGGGATTTGAACCCAGGTATCTCTAGCTCATTCCACCTCCAAAGAGCTTCCCGTCACAGGACACTCTCAGCACAGTGTGAGGACTCTCCAACACAAGCCCCACTGGGAGCCACTTCCAGTCAGTGAAGTTGGCACCAATGATGAAACCTACTTCCTTTCTTTGTGGATGAAGAAACCAGGCCACAGAGAGGTTAAATGTCTTGCCCACGGTCAGTCTGTCCTGTGTGAGCCAAGACTGTGTTCTAGTTCCTGCTCTAGTCCCATTGCATGACACTCCTCCCACACTCCACCCCAACTACCAGCCTTTGCAACTTCGTTCCTCAGGAGCCCGGTCATCTTGGGATTTTTAGTAGCCTAAAGCTGTCAGGACAATTTCTATTCTGCAGAAAAGGGAGTTTAGTTCCTTTAGTGATGGTTCCTTCTCTTAAGCAGATTCTGGGATCAAGTCACAACTCAGGAATGGTTTCAAGGTTATAAATCACAGCCTGATAAGAGATTGGGGAGAGCCTACCTCCCAGGGCTGAAAGGTCTGTGGGGATGTTTAATATTACCCCCAGTACCCTTGGATTTCTTCTAAAGACCCAGATGCCACATTCCCTGTAACTCAAGTACTTAAAAATTGGCTTCCCCTTGGTTTGACTTTTCTGAGGAATTTCTGGAGACTTAACTCATGTTTTAAAATTCTTGAGAAATTTTAGAAAGGGACAGTCCAACCGCTTGTGCCCCAAACTAATATAAGCACAAATGTAGGGTGAGATTATTTTCTTTTTTTTTTTTTTTTTTTGCGATACGCGGGCCTCTCACCGTTGTGGCCTCTCCCGTTGCGGAGTACAGGCTCCGGACGCGCAGGCTCAGTGGCCATGGCTCACAGGCCTAGCCGCTCCGCAGCATGTGGGATCTTCCCAGACCGGGGCACGAACCCATGTCCCCTGCATCGGCAGGCGGACTCTCAACCTCTGCGCCACCAGGGAAGCCCGAGATTATTTTCTTTATGGTTGAGAATTAGAAACTGCTCAAGTGAGAGGGGACTTTTGAAAGAATATGGCCCAACTCTCTTACTTTATAGGAAGCCAAGGCCCAAGGAGGGGAGTGAGTTACTCAAACTTACAGAGCAGGTCTGTAGCAATTAAGGGCTCAAGAGTCGGATTGCCTGGGTCCAATGCCTAGTGCCCGCACTTACTGGTTGTGTGGCGTGGGAGAGGTAGCTACTCTCTCCCTAAGCCTTGGTCTCCTCATCTGTATTTGGAAAAAGTCATAGTCTCTATGGTGGACTGGAAATGGCCACAAATTCTTTGACACTTTTCTACTCAAGAGATGCCACCTATTTCTCCTCTCCTTAAATCTGAGCTGGCTTGTGATTGTTTTGACCAATAAAGTCTAGTGAAGTGTCATATGTCAGTTCCAGGCCTAGTCTTTTTTTTTTTCTTTTTTTTGCAGTATGCGGGCCTCTCACTGTTGTGGCCTCTCCCATTGCGGAGCACAGGCTCCGGACGCGCAGGCTCAGCGGCCATGGCTCATGGGCCCAGCCGCTCCGCGACATGTGGGATCTTCCCGGACCGAGGCACGAACCCGTGTCCCCTGCGTCGGCAGGCAGACTCTCAACCACTGCACCACCAGGGAAGCCCCAGGCCTAGTCTTTAAGAGCATTGTCAGGTTCTGCCTTGGTCTCATGCAGCCCAAACTGCCACAGAAGAGGCTGCCATGCTGTGAGGAAGCCCAGGCTAACCATTTGAAGATGCTGTGGATTTGGGGAGAGAGAGAGGCCCAGACAGCCTCTAGCTGTACTACCTCCTGCCCTTGGAGTTATCCTGAGGCCTAGACATTAGGGAGCAGAGGTAAGCCATCCAAATTCCTGATCCATGAAGTCATGAGATATAACAACAATAAATTGTTGTTTTCAGCCACTAAGGGAAGTTAGTTACACAGCAGTAAATAACCAGAACAGTGCTTCTCAGAGGGCTACTGTGAGAATTATAAGTTGGTATACCTGTAAAATCTTAGGGCAGTGCCTGGCACAGTCAGTATTCAATAAAAGCAAGTTACTACTCATTCTACAAACATTTATTAAACATCAGGTTGTTCTATACCCTGTATGATCTGGAAGGGATACAGAGGTGCATACGACCTAGTCAGACCCTTGTGGAACTCAGGATTGACTAGAACCTGGTCACACACTTCTGTGAAGGGAGGAATGTGTTTCCACCACCCTGGCCCCCACATCTCTTCTGACCTGGGAGAAGTAGAAGTCTCCAGCCTCTCGCTGCGGTAGGATGCCTGCCTGGTCTCTGGATGGGCCTGGAGGGGTTAAGCCCATGAATACTGTCCAATCTCTGTGCATCAAAATTCAGCTGCTATTGATTCCCAGTAAGCACTGATGCCCTTCCCAGGTCAGAAGAGAAACCGAAACCATTGTTGAGTAAATACAGTATTCTGTTCACTACATCAATTAGGCTGACCCTAGGGGCTCTGGGATTCCCCTCCTTCCCCATTTGCAATGACAGCTGCCATGCTAATGAATCCACATTGACATGATAATTAAACAATTACACAAAGTGGGGCTTGCCCAGTGCCCTAAGCTTTAGCTGGGGAGCCGGTGTGGCCACGGGCTGGACGAGCCCTGGGGGTTGTTCCAGGGCCACGAGGTGACATGCAGTGCCTGGGTCATTCCCAGACTGCAGCTGCTGCCTCTGGCGCTGATGGCTGGGGTGGGGCAGATGGGACCAGGGTGAGGATGGGGCCCCAACCTGCTCATCTTCTCTCTTTATCCTCCGGAAATCCTTAACTGGGTATTACCTGAAAGGAATCCCCCACCCCTTTATGCACGTGGTGGGGTACCCCAACAACTCCTGATTGGCCTAGCTAGTCTTCCCTCTGGAAGACTTAGAGACATCCAGGGTCGATGGGCAAATGGGGATAGCAAAGGCCAGGGAGCCATGACTTCCTGGCATCAGAGGGAAGAGCTGGGTGATCACCCTCCTCACCAGCCCTGGGGAAAAATTACTCTTCCTGTAAGCAGATGATCACAAATGCAGAAATCCTTGACTTCTTGGTGCAACTGCCCGGTTTACCATGACTTCTGTGACACCAACTAGCCATAGCCCCCTTTGCAAAAGCACAGACTTGTGAGTCAGGCAGACAAAGCTCACAGCCTACTCTGCAACTTAACTGTGTCATCCTGGGCAAATCAAATGAACTTTCTGAGCCTCCATTTCCTCCACTATAATATGGACTCATAATGACTGCCTTGTCCAACTGTGCCTGAGATTAAACAAGACAGTTTATGTAAAAGATCTAAGACAGCATTTTACATAGATAGTAAAAGACAGAACTTTACTGACAATAGTTAAGTTTCTCCATAAAGACCAGCTCCATACACAGAAACAAGCTAGTTGATTGAATGGAGTCTAGAATGCACAGATTAAAACACTCCTAGAAATGCCTTACAACCAAGTGAGTGCTGCCCTTGGAGACGCCCTTGCAGATGAGGCTGTGTGTAGAGTGTGCTCAGTATAAACAAGGGAAAAAAGAGAAACAGAAAATGATCTATCTGGGGCTTAGAAAGAGGCAGAAGAAGAGTGTCCTTGCTAAGGACTACCAGGCATCACTCTATGAGAGGTGACTAATCAAGCATTTATCCTCCCATCCATCATTCATGCAAGAATAAACACATATATTCGGTGCTTTTGATACAGAGGTGAACACAGGCCAAACCAATGCCTGGTCTTATAAATATTTGGTCAATAAATGAATGAATGAACAAGGTGCAATCCCTGTTCTCATGATACTCTGCACAATGAAGTGTGAGCCTCTCTCATCCATGTGTGTGCTGCCTCTCTTACCTTGAACTCAGGACAGTTCAGCCTGAGCTGTGATTTGTAGGGGGCAAAGGGACACTGGGTTACAGTTTTACAAGAGAATTACAAAGCAGGTGATAACTTGGCAAGTACATGCTGAGATGGACATGCTCAGAAGCATACGGGCTCACCAGTGGGCAGGTGAAGAAACCCAATGTTGGATTTAAACCCTAGGTTTCTGAAGTCACATCTACATTTAGCAGGGAAAGTACCATGACTGATTAGTGCTGTCTGCCATGGGCACAGGAATGGAGAGAGATGACTCTCTTTTCCTGCCAGGTATTTGTCATTTTAGGATTAGGCAAGGTCTAAGATATATTCTAGTTTTAGAATTTTGTGATTTTTAAAATAGGCTAATCCAATCCTATTCACCTCACACTGTGAGCAACCAGTATTACAGTTTGTTCCAGAAACCACAGTTTTGGTTCTTTTCTTCTCCTTACCTTCAGTAAAACCACTCGAGCTCACAAAACCTGTGCTGTCCTGCAAAAGAAATTTCACTGCCTTAAGAAAATCTAATTTGATTAGTCCAAGTAGTAAAAAAAAATAGTCAAGCTTTTTGTTAATTAGTTCAACATTTACCAAGTACCTACTATGTTAAAAGCTTTGGGAATAAAGAAATAATGCAGTTTCCTCAGGTGCTCAGTGTCTAGTGGTGGTGTGTGTTGGGGTAAAGGAGGGTAGAAAGAGGCAGACATACCTGCAGACATGCTCTTATATCACCTACCTAGAAGGGAGAATAGACAGTGAAATTAAATTCCATATGGCTTAAGCACTCTTTGAAGGAAGCCCAAGCATGACGTTTTATGGCTGCCCTCATCTATGCTGTGGGAGCTGATGTGGTTCTGGGGATCAAGCTAGAGGTTTAAAATTGAGCTCTTGGAATTTCTAATCCCCCTTCAGCCTAGGCTGCCTGGAGGAGGCTGCCCCATGCCAGGGAGTGTCCAGGCAAAGGCTGTAGGATGAGAGAAGGGGAGGAGAGACCAGAGAATCCCTTTGGACACTAGGATGTTCAGAGCTCTTCAGTTTCTGTTAGGGTGGCCTGTTCACATCTTTAAAAAGATGAGATAGAACATGCTGGGAAGACTTTTCAGTGCTTTTTGCACTAAACTCTTGGTACCCAAAGTGTGATTCCTGGACCAGCAGCACCAGCATCACCTGGGAGCTTGTTAGAAGTACAGCATCTCAGGCCCAACCCCAGATCTACCAAAGCAGAATCTGAATTTTGACAAAATCCCCAGCTAACTCCTGTGCATGCTGCATTGAGAAGCACCGGTTTATCTGTCAGAAATGCTGTTCATGCTCTCTGCCTTGCTGGGTGGTCACAGCGGGCCCTCCATAGTAATACCTCTTCTCTCTCTTTTTAAACTTTCCTAAGCGCTCTCTGTAAGTTGGCTCTACCCTTCGTTTCTAGGCTTGCATGTTCTTTTGCCCTACTCTGCTACTCTGTTTTTTTGGCATGAGGAAGGGTTATCCATTCCATAGCCAAATGGATCCAATTGGCCATGGCTCAGTGATAGGAGAACAGTGCATTTACCCTGCTGTGTTAACCATGTCCAGTGGATTCCATCCCTTTCACATTCCCTCTGTAGGTTTTCTAAGAGAAAAGAGACAAAGAGATATCCATTCTATCATGGGAAAGTGAGAGATGGGAGAGAGGCAGAGGAAAGCGACACGAAGGGCATGGTGGGAGGTGAGGGAGCCAGGAAAGTTACAGACAGAAGATGTTGATCTGGATCTTAAAGACTAAGCAGCGGTTATAGTTGAAAAGTGGGATTACTTTTTTCTCCCCTCATTGTTTTTCTGTTTTCTATCATTCAGTCTTTGACCACTCATTCAGCAGACATTCACTGAGGTGCCCTTGTAATGCCAGGTCCTGTTCTTAGGTGCTGAGAATACCAAGTGAAGTGAGCCACACCTGACGCATAAGTGGGTGGGGAAGACATTCACGGACAAGCAGGCTGCAAAGGCCCTGGCCATATGCTGGCACGGCAGGCCTGCCATATGCCATGACTGAACTGGGCCTCCCCCTCCCCTGACTGTGCTATCTAAATTCTAAAGAGACCTAATACATAAAAACACTCTATATAAAGCAGATAAAGTGGCTGGAGGGTCCTCTGCTTTACCAGTTATTTTCTTTAGGATTAATTTAATGAGGTGCATGCATTCCTGGATGCTTTATGCACAATCTCATTTAACCATCACAAGCCTGTGAAATTGGTAGCAGAATGAGGAAAAAATGGTTTCAGAGCTGCTGAGTCAGCCTCTGAACCCAGATCTTTGCTAGCCAAGCCTATGTTCCCAACCACTTAATGAGCAGATGACTAAAGGGCAGCTGGTGGCTAGAGGGATACCAATGGGACATTTCTGTTTTGAGTTGAATTTCTGAAACTGGATTAAATTCATTTGAAGTGAAAATATTTTGCTGGCCTCAAAAGAGGAAAACCACCTGGATCCGCCTCTCATGGTAGGTACTCTATAAACACTGGCTGAAATGAATGGTGAGCCTGGAGACAGCCAGGATACTGAAGGGTTACCCAAGCTTGGGGGCCCCCAGAACATCCAACTCCACACTTGAGGCTATCGGCAACATTCCGTTGGGGGCTTGGCTTTATTTGTCCCTCCCCCTGTGTGAAATCCTGGGGACTGTCAAATAAATGACAAGACTCATTTTACAAGTAGACCAGAAGTCTGCAGTGGCGAGTCCGAGCTGATTGCCTATCTTATCTGAAGTCATCAGTCTCATTCAGGCTTCCACAAACAATTCTCAGCCCTGTGCTTGGGAGCACGGGCCTGATGGAGTGGGCATTTCCCAGGGCCCTGGTCTATTGTGAGCCGTGTGCTGAGGGGAACTTGGCTAAGCTGAGGCTGTGTGGCCAGAGCAGCAAGAAGGCTTGGGAGGTGAGGTTCTGGGGGTGGCCTCTAGGTTCTGAGAATGATGGTGATGTGATCATGATGACAATGATGATGATGGGTAAAACATAATCTGGGTTTATCATATGCCAAAGTCTGAGTCATGCACTATTCATGCATTACCTCATTTAACCCTGACAACTCTTTTTGGGGGATAAAGAAACTGAGGTCCAGAGATGCTGAATAACTTTCCTGAGTTCATACATCTACCAAATGGAAGAGATGAGACTTGAATCTCAGGATGTTGGATTCTAGAGTTTCTTACCCTCTTGCTTGGGGCAGGAAATCAGTTACAAAGCCAAATTCCAAAGCCTTCAAGGATTAGCTCCGGAAGCATTCCCTGTAGGAGGATGGAGCACCCACCTTTTACCTCTGTCTCATATTCCCCTTGAGATCCTTTCACTTGTTTTTTTCTGCCACCCTTATGCTGGTTAGCACCAAAGCCACTGTCTGCAACTTAAAAAAATTAGATGATGCAGAACAGAATATAAGAAACATTGAATCAGCCAAGTTTTCACAGAGCTGTACTGTTTTCCTATCTTAGCAGACACAGTCTTCATTCCTAGGGAGCAAGGGGGTGTCAAGAGGCAGGGCTCCAGGACCCCACCCCACTTAAATGAGAGAGGCTTTACAGTGGGGTGGAGATCTCAGTTCTGGAGCCAGGCATTCCTGGGCTACAAACCTGACTCCAGGACTTCCTGATTCTCTGATCCTGAACAGAGAACCTCAATCTTCCATGGTGTTCTCATATGTAAAACAGGAATTCTGGTAATCCTTGCTTTGCTGGGTTATTAGAGGATTAACTGGGACAATGTGCATGAAGCGCTTTGCGGGGTGTCTGGCATAAATACGTGCTTGATAAATGGAGTCTGTTATCTGTTTGTGCAACAAATATTAGCATCTATTTTATATGTCAGGCTTCAGCCTGAGATTTCATTTTGACCATCTTCTTTTAAGCTCCTCAGTAGGTGTTCTGGTTTTCCTCATAGAGATCTTACACTTAGCTTATAAAGATTATTACTGGCTTTTGAAGTTTTGAGTTGTTATTTAAAATTGGAGCTTTTATGTTATAGCTCCTTTAAAGCTTTTTCAATTTTGAAATGTTTCAAATATACTGAAAAACTTTAAAAATCAGCATTTTAGCCCCAACTAAATTGGTTCACTCCAGTCTTTTCTCCATGAAGAGCACCTCTCCTAGGCAAAAGGACCCCTCTGTCAAACCAAGGGAGTCGTTCTCTCTCTGCAACTGATGGAAGGGCAGTCCCTGCCACTTCCCTGCCTGGAGGACATAGGTGCCCCCCCTTCACTGTGCTGAGCCGGCTGTTACATTTGCCACCCTAAAGTTCTTATCCTCCAGTGAAGACCCTACCCTACACACACAAACACAGGCACCCACCACAAGTACACAAACTGATAATATACTGATTACTGTCTTGTATGCTTCCTTTTAAAAAATAGAAATAAATGTATTGAGAGCAATAAATATCAATACTGAATAGTTTTCCATTTTAGGATACAGCAGTATTTATTTAGATAAAAATATACTAACCATTTAAAGTTGTTTCTGATTAGTTTGCATTGACAACTTCAAGGTTATTATGAACATGGTTGATTACATCTTTGAGTTATTTTCTTATTATTTTAAGATACGTTCATATTATAAGATAAAAATGTTTCCACATTTTAATAGTTTTTAATACTGAAAAACTGTCCTTCAAATAAGTTGATCTCACATTTCACTGGCATTGATTAATATCTAATCTTTGAATACTTAGTATTTTGTAATACCCTATATGGGAAAAGAATCTGATGTGTATAAATGTATATATATATAACTAAATCACTTTGCTGTACACCTGAAACTAACACAACATTGTAAATCAACTATTCTTCAATAAAAAATTAATTTTAAAAATAAAATACAAAAAAATAAAGTTAATAGATCATTGCTATTTCAGTGATCTATTTCTGGGCTATTTCTGCTTTATTCAGTGAATAAATATTTTTAAGTGGTTTTTGTCAAAGTAATACACATAGTTCAAGAAGTCAAACAGTATTCGACTACAAATGAGGCTTCTAAGAAAAGAAGCATTTCTTTGTTCTCCCTCTCTGCAATTTAGTGGCTTTTCCCCCCAGAAGTTTCAACTATATTAGTTGTTTCTCTTGGTATTTACTACAACCATATTTCTTGGCTCCTTATTATGATAAATGACTTGACCTGGACTTCCTATTATGATAGATGTGGATTTAGCTCTATAACACCTTCCTTTTCACACCTTTGTAGTAAAAAGTTATTAAATTTCTATAAAGTTTTATAAAAAATCTAATCTTTGCAAAGTTATTTAAATCTTTTTGGTTTCTCATAAGATTGCATTTCTTTGTTCTTAGTGACAATGAATTTTTTTTCTACATTCATTTGTTATTTGCATTTTTCTGGAAAGCACTGCTGTGTCTTGTCCCTTTTGTATGGCAGTATTTATCTTTTTCTCATTGTTATAAGGCCTGTTTATAATATAAAGAATAAAAACTCGTTGCTGTCTTATTTCACAAATACTTTTTCTCAGTTTGTCACTTGCATTTTATTTTGTTTAAAAATTTTATTTAAAACTATTTTTGGATGTGAACTTAAAAAATTTTACTTTTTTTTTTTTTTTTTTTTGCGGTACGCGGGCCTCTCACTGTTGTGGCCTCTCCCGTTGCAGAGCACAGGCTCCGGACGTGCAGGCTCAGCGGCCATGGCTCACGGGCCCAGCCACTCCGTGGCATGTGGGATCTTCCCGGACCGGGGCACAAACCCGTGTCCCCTGCATCGGCAGGCGGACTCTCAACCACTGCACCACCAGGGAAGCCCCCAAATTTTACTTATTTTAATCCCTGTTGAGATGTTACTAGTTCATCATTGTTCTGAAGTAGAGTTTTCTATTGTGTTAATTCACTTTATGTACTTATTTTCTTATTGATGAATATTGATGAGTATCCAATATTTCATTATTACAGTGTTTCATTCTTCAATATAACTTCTGGTACACGCCTGTGAGAGTTTCTGTAGGTATATACCTATACAGGGAATTGCTGAGTCATAGGTGGATTAGTTTGCTAAGGCTGTCATAAGTGAGTACTACACACTGGGTGGCTTAAACAACAGAAATTTATTGTCTCACAGTTCTAGAAGCTGGAATTCCAAAATTAAGGTGTTGGCAGAGTTGGTTCCTTCTGAGGGCTGTGAGGGAAGCATCTGTCCCAGGTCTTCTCCTTGGCTTGTAAATGGCTGTCTTCTCATTGTGTCTCTTCATGTCATCTCCCTCTATTCATGTCTATATTTGTGTCTAAATTTCCCCAATAGACACCAGCCAAGTGACTAATGGGGAAATCAGACACCAGTCATACTGGATTAGGGCCCACCCTAAAGACCTCATTTTAACTTAACTAGTCACTTCTGCCATGACTTTATTTTCAAACAAGCTTGCGTTCTGAGGTACTGGGGCTTAGGACTTCTACATATGGATTTGGGGGGTGATTTAATACCAAGATTTATGTGTCAAGATGCCACCAAATGGCCCTCCAAAGTGGTACACCAACCTATAATCCCACCTGAAGTACATGAAACTTTGTCTTTTTTTACTTTTTTCCCAACAATAGTATTCTATTTTAGGATGTTTTAATAAATAAATAGTATTTATTTAAGTAATAATATACAAATAGACTTTTAGGTTTTTTTCTGACTTTTGTTTTTGTCATTGTTGCTATTAAAAACTGCATTGCCATTCAAGTTTCATTTCAATCTCTTATTCCTGTCTACAGTAGTTGGGATATAAGTAAAACTGGTATAACAAAGACCTCCACATTCAGGGGCTCAAATAGCAAAGAAATTCATTCTTCTCTTGCATAATAACACAGAGGAAGGTGGGCAGACCAGGATGGGTAGGCAGCTCTGCTCCAGAAAGTAATCCAGGGATCCAAATTCCTTCTGTTTTGTTACCATGCCATCCGCTGGGGTATGGTCTTAGTCCACCAGCTGACTCATCGACTTCAATTAAGTTTGCATTCTAGCCCACAAAAAACAGAGATGGGGCAGAAGTGGACTGCAAACAATGGCTTTCCTAAAACATATGACTAGAATAGACACTTTGCTTCCATTTACATCTGATTGGCCCAGATGTAGTCACCTGGACATACCTAGCTGCAAGGAAGCTAGAAAATGTAGCCCTTAGCAGCACAGCCAATTATATAGCTAAACTCCAGACATCCTATTATTATATGGAATAGGGGAAAAGGACACTAGGGGAAATTAATATTCTTTGCCTGTTTTTCTTTTGAGTTGTATGTCTTACAATTATTAATTTTAGGAGTTCTTTATATGATTTATATACTAATCTTCTGAAGGTTGTATACATACAAGTATCACTTCTCATTCCTATTTCTCTATATAAATATAATATCTTTTAGTTATATTTATGGTATATTTCTCCATACAGAAATATTTTAATCAGTGAAATTTATCAAACTTTAAAGAATAGTTTCTGCTTATTGCATTTTAAGAAATTCTTTTCTATAACTATGTCAAAATTTTTTCTTCATTTTTCTAAATGTTTCACTATTTGCACTTAGTTCTTTAATTCACCTAGAATCTATTTTTGTGTATTATTTAAGGTAAGGATCCAATTTCTTTTTGTATGGATAACTAACTGGCCCAGCAATATTCATTGAAAAGAATATCTTTTCTCCAGTAACTCATAATGCTACATCTTTCATAGACAATGTTTACAGGAATTTGTGGGTATCTGTTTATGGCTTGCTACTATAATCTATACAAATACCATGCTGTCTTAATTATGATAGCTTTATAATAAGCCTTGATATCTCTTTTGGGAAAATTCCCAGACTTTCTTCTTCAAAAATGCCTGGATATTCTAGGCCTTTATTTTTAATACTTTTAGGCTCTACTGGCATGTTATAGGAAAATATATATACACTTAGTGTTCTGTTTGGAATTTCATTGAAGTAATATCAATACATTAACTTGAGGGAAAATTTACATTTTTATGATATTGATTCTTCTTGCCCATAAAGACTGCATACCTCTCCATTTATTAGAGTTATTTTTCATGCCATCCAATAATGTTTTATATTTTCTTTAAGATTTTCGTATCTTTTGTTAGATTTACTTCTGGCCACCTTATAATTCTGTTGCTATAATATTACAGTTTATAGTATATGTTCTAATTTGTTGTTTCAAGTATATAGGGATATTGTTGATTGTTATATGTTCATCTTGTATCAAGTGAATTTGTTGAAAGCTTAGTTGTAATAGTTTGTTTGTAACCCTCTTCTGTTTTTTTTTTTTTTAAACATCTTATTGGAATATAATTGCTTTACAATGGTGTGTTAGTTTCTGCTTTATAACAAAGTGAATCAGCTATACATATACATATATCCCCATATCTCCTCCCTCTTGCATCTCCCTCCCACCCTCCCTATCCCACCCCTCTAGGTGGTCACAAAGCACCGAGCTGATCTCCCTGTGCTATGCGGCTGCTTCCCACTATCTATCTATTTTACATTTTGTGGTATATATTAGTCCATGCCATTCTCTCACTTCGTCCCATTCTTCTTTTTTTAAATTTTATTGAAGTATAGTTGACTTACAATGTTGTGTTAATTTCTGCTTAACAGCAAAGTGACTCAGTTATAGGTATACATATTCTTTTTCATATTCTTTTCCATTATGGTTTATCACAGGATACTGAATATAGCTCCCTATGCTATACAGTAGGACCTTGTTGTTTATCCATCCTATATATACTAGTTTGCATCTGCTAATCCCAAACTCCCAATCCTTCCGTCCCCCTTCGCAACCACAAATCTGTTCTCTATGTCTGTGAGTCTGTTTCTGTTTCGTAGATATGTTCATTTGTGTCGTATTTCAGATTCCGCATACAAGTGATAGCATATGGTATTTGTCTTTCCTTTTCTGACTTACTTTGCTTAGTATGATAATCTGTAGGGCCATCCATGTTGCTGCAAACAGCCTTAGTTCATTCTTTCTTATGGCTGAATAATACCCCATTGTATATATATACACCACATTTTCTCTATCCATTCATCTGTTGATGGACATTTAGGTTGTTTCCATGTCTTGGCTGTTGTAAATAGCACTGCTATGAACATAGGGGTGCATGTATCCTTTTGAATTATAGTTTTGTTTGGGTATAGGCCCAGGAGTGGGATTGCTGGATCATATGGCAACTCTATTTTTAGTTTTTTGAGTATCTCCATACTGTTTTCCACAGTGGCTGCCCCAATTTAAATTCCCAGCAACAGTGTAGGAGGGTTCCCTTTTCTCCACACCCTCTGCAACATTTATTATTTGTAGACTTTTTAATGATGGCTATTCTGACTGGTGTGAGGTGGTATGTCATTGTAATTTTGATTTGCATTTCTCTAATAATTAGCGAAGATGAGCATCTTTTCATATGCCTATTGGCCATCTCTATGTCTTCTCTGGAGAAATGTCTGTTTAGATCTTCTGCCCATTTGTTTTCTATTTAATCTACAAATAACGGTAATTTGTCTCTTCCTTTCATTTCTTATATCTTTAATTTTTTCCCCTTGTCCTATTGCATTGGCTAGAACACCCAGTACAATGCGGACTAGGAGAGGTAATAATAAGGCCTCCTTGTTTGTGCTTGACTTTACATGAATATGTCTAATGTTTCACCATCAAGTATAATATTTCTCCTTGGTTTTTGACAGGTTAAAGAAGTTCTCTTTAATTCATGGTTTGCTAAGGGTTTCATAGCATTAGTGGCTGTTAAATGTTATCATACATTTTCCTGAATTTACGGAGGAAATTATATGGTTTGTCTTCATGAATTAGAAGAATATCAGTTTGTATAAAATAAGAGTTATTTGTTCCTTGTAAGTTTTGTAAAACTTTCCAGCCACACCATCTTATGTCCTTTTTGCCAAGGAGGTTTTTGTCTATTGATTTAGTTTTTTAAAGAGTTCATAGTGTATCCAGATTTTCTATTTGTTTGTCCATGTTCTTAATTTACATTTTCTAGAAAGTTGAGGACTTCATTTAAGTTTCTCTTAAGATTTTTAAAGATTTTTAAAGTCTTTACTTTTTCTGTAGTTATGGCCCCCTTTTCATTCCTACAGCTGTTTAGTTGTCCATTACTTGATTAAGCCTGTTTGAGTTGGGTTTTGTACAACTAGAAACTAAAGGCATTCTGAGTGACAGAAAGAAATAGGAAAACTTAACGTACACTGGTACAGCAGCAGTTGACTCAAAACTATTTTCCATCCACGTGACTTTGTTCCTGCTGTCCTTTGCTTTTCATCTATTGTCCTTCAAGACTCAACTAAGCTGTTAAATCCTCCAAGAAGCGCCGCCCCTGGTGAGCATGGATGTTTTCTTAGGCTTTTTTCTCTATAAGAGCATTAATCAGTCTGAGTAAAAATTATCTGTTTCTCCCATTAAATTGAGTGCTCATCCAGGGCAAGGAAATCATATTCATCATTGCATCCCCAGAGGCAGGCAAGTGCCTTGCACATAACAAGCACTCAACAAATACTTTCTGAATCAAGCTGCAAAGAGAGCAGTGTGGCATACATCAGGAAGAGTAAACTGAGACCAGAGGTGCTCCAGAGGCAGCACTTTGCCCAGAACACATCAGCCTCAAGCTATGAAAATACAGCAGCTACTCACCCACTTGGCCAGGCAGCTTTCCCTCTGCCTATCCTTTGGCTCTTACTCTGTGAGTATTAGGCTGAGGCTGGGGACATGGCAGAGTGCCTCATGGCAACAAGTCCTTGGCTGGCACAGCAAGGATGACCTCTTCTTACTCTAGTTTCTACCCCAACACACTCCCCTCCCCCTTCTCCTCTCTACTCCTACCCCTGCCAAGAGGCAGAGAAATAAGGGAAACAGTGGAGAAGGCTGGGCTTTGGAGCCAAACAGTCTTCAGTTTAAGCCGTGCTTTTATTCCTTCCAGGCCATGCAATCTGGGCAGTTTTCTTCTCTCTGCACCTTGGTTTCTTCCTTTATAATAACAATACTCAGCTCCCAGATTTGTGAAATTCCTGTCACATAGTGAATGCTCAACAACTTTACTATGCAACACTTCAAGCCCTTCTGATGTTCTAAACTACAAGTATTTCCCTCTCTGTTCCCCAGGCTCAGTCCTAAGATGTGGACGTTTGAGTGCCCAGGAAGCTACATGCACCCATTCCTGCATCTCCTGTAGTTGAATATAGTTCTGCATTCAGTAGTGGGATATAGGTCTCTGCTATTCAGGGTCTGTTATCCTTTCTGCTCTTTGCATCTCCCTCCACAATCTTACCTGCCATTCTCATTCTCTCTCTCTCTCTCTCTCTTCATTTTCTTTTGACTAGGTAGAGGAGGTCCCTGGTTAGGAACATCCCAGAAGCAATTCCATGGTACCCTTAATCCTTTTGTTGTTTTCTAACCCTTAGAGGGCAAGAAAGCCAGGTGCTACCCTTGGTCTTCATGGGTAACTTGATTATAAGAATTAAAAGGCTTTGGTTACATTATTTATTTTGAAGCTGTGTGCCTCTCATCCAGTAAGGATCCAAGAGAGCTTCGAATGCAGATGGTCTGGAGACACACTCTACCTCCTGGACAACCCCTCATGAGATAATCTTTAGAACTCCTTGCCCATTTCCCTGGCACTTCCAGGACCCTCACAGGACTCTCAAGAAACTTTCACAACAACCTTGTGAAGTGAGAAGGGCAGGTTCCTTTTATGCTTTGGGTGCTCTCCCAGGGCACTGGGATCTCAGGGGCTCAGTTAGGTAAGTGACTTGCCCAAGGTCACAGCCAGATAGTTTAGTGGTACAGCAGAAACTAGAAAAGAGCCCTGCAGACCTTTAGGCTGGGTTCTTTCCACTACACTATGCAGCATGAACGGCAATATTTGGGTTGGCATTACACTGCATGGGCCTGCTTTCCAAAAACGACCACAACATTCCATCCTTCTCCACATTCACGTCTCTTCTCCAATGTGCCCCACAGCAAGCAGTTAATTACCCTCCCCTTGCATCTGGGCTGCTTTTAGTGACTTGCTTATAACCAGGAGAAGGTGGCAGAGTAAAGCTGCATTACTCTTGAGGCTAGTCAGGGAAGGCCATGCAGTTTCTCCCTGGGTTCTCTTCATTCAATTGTTCTCCACATGCCCTCTTGGAATGTTCTCTTTCTGTATCCAGCTGCCATGATGTGAGAATCCCAACCCACATGGAGTGTGATACCAGTTGACAGTCCCGGCTGAGCATAGTTTTCAACTCTGACCAGCCACCAGACATGTGCATGAAGAAGCCTCCAGATAATTCCAACCCCCCAGTCATGTCAAATTTTCCCAGCTGAGGCCCTAGACACTTTGGAGCAGAAAAAAGCCATTGCCACATTGGTAGACAACTCTCCATGGGTCTTTCACATTTCTGCATGTCTTGTAAGGAAAAGCACAGACTGCCTTTGTTCCAGACCATCTTTTACCAAAGAAGAAAGAGATTGTACCTCCCTCTGAATCAAAGGGCAGATTTGCTTACAGCCTTGGAACACACAGAGTGGCCTGTATTATAAAGGTAATGTCTTCCTCTGGAGTTTAAAACAGGCATGCTTACTTCCCATTATAAAAGATGCAGATTCCCTAAGCTTGAGGCTCCTCTCATATAATGTTACCCACTATGTGCAGGTGTCACCTGCTCTTGTCCCATCACCCCATGGCAACTAGGTTTCAGGGAACTGACACATGAAAATACTGATAGTCAAACTACTGTTATTGCTGTGAGCAATAAAGTCATTTGTCTCTGACCCAGGAGTCTCATGCTTTCTACCTGCATCATAAAACTGTGGCAGGCTAGCTTGCTAGCTTGCAAGTAAGTAGGGTTCTTAATATCCTAGTGTGCCACTTGAATTCATGATCTCCAGAATCCATGAGCATAATAAAATGGTTTCTGTTTTACACCACTTAGTTTGAGGTGGCTTGTCATGCAGCAAGAGATAACCAGACAGATGCAAACGTAATCAAGACCTATTTCTTTCCTTCAGGGAGCCTACAGTCTATGAGGAAGAATTAGACCAATGTATTGACATATAGAAACTATATGCAAGGCCACCACACACAGGGTGCCCTGGATGGGCCAGTGCAGGCACTCAGATGCTCCCTCCATGTCCATTTGTGTTCACTGACTCTTAATGGCAGCTGAGGAGACTTCAGGGAAAAAGATCTTTGTGGTTTGACACATATAACATGTCTGCAGAGTGGCGATGGCCCTGGTGGAGGCTGAGAACGTGGAACACCGCATGGAAGAAGTGACCCACCAGCTTGATGTGTTTGAATCTGGAGGAAGGGGTTGCATGCATGAATCCAAAGAGTTTTATCTCTAAATGCTATCATCCTTTGGTGCTCAAGAACTTTTGCTTCTGGGGCGCAGTTAACTAAGGTAACACAGAGACAGGGAGCATCAGTCCCACTTTACAGAAACACTGTTGACTGAGGTGAAAGGCCAAGAATGAGTACCCAGGGACTATAGCACTGGGGGCTCAGGATACCAGGGCTCAGTAAGAGCATGATCTACAGAGTTGCCAGGACTGTGGCTACAGATGATACCAAAAGCATCAGCAGATTTCCAGCTCCACTGATGATGAACAGGCAGCAATAATGGCCAAGGAGGCTTACAGCATGGAGGAACAGTTTGCCAGACAATCAGTGCCTGGATCTGTAGCCTTGGTGGCCAGTGTAAGATCTTTGTCCCTTAATCAGTCAGAATAGGCTGGCCTATGTTTTAATCTCAAAGGACTGCAGTGGCTTAAAACAACACAAATGCTCATGTGAGTCAGTAGAGAACTAGGATTGTGGGGGGCTTTGCTGTATTACAGTGGTCACTCAGGGACCCAGGCTGATGGAGGCTCCACCACCTTATCTCTCTGCTATCTCCGCAAGAGGTCCCAGGATTCACTGCAGCAGTGGAAGACAGAGTGTGCACCAGCTCTTAAATGCTTCCACCAGGAACTGACACACACCATTTCCTCCCACACTTCATTGGCCAAAGTAAGTCAAATGGCCATGGCTTTTGTCAAAGTGTGAGGGGTGGAGTGTGGTCCTCCATGTGCCTGAAGGGAGAGGCAGGCTGGATGTGTGGTCACAAACTGCTACCACAAGACTACTTGGATGCTTTGGAGCTTGGACCACTTTGCTGGGGATCCCTCCAGACTGGATGTCCTCGCCATCTCCCTTTGCAAGATAAGCACATAGATCACCTAAGCTGAGGACCACCAGAGCCAAAGAAGCCTCACCACCCGCCTAGGGCTCTTTAAGCTTCCGAGCTCCAGCATTCTGCCATGCTGTTTCAGTTTTGTGATGTAGGAGAAAGGCCTGAGAAATGGGTAATGCAGAGGTTCCTGAGGTGCAATCATAAGCAAGGCACTTCCTGCTCTGTTCTCTTTCAATACTTCTGATTATGTCCAGGAGGAAAATTATGGACGGAGTCTAATAGGTCTCTAACATGTCTATAACACTCGTTAACCTTTCTTTTTAACAAGGAGAAATCAGGTCTATGCCTCAGACTCAGGTAATAATCTTTTCCTTATATTTATTTTTATCATTATCTTCTAGTTAAGAGATATTAGTTTTTGACCTACCTTCTGATATGTTTCCTTTTTAGACAGACTGATTTAAACTTCCAAAACAAAATGTTGGTTCACAAAATGTTCTAAGAAAATAATAGTACTGATTGTATGAGAACTGGCCAAAAAGTTTGAAGGTGTTAAGAAAATGACTGAGGTTTGGCAAAGAGGAATCTAATAGCACTCTCTCATTTTCCCAGTAAGAAAACCATGGCAGGGCAGGATTTCAGCTTAGGCAGTTTGGGTCCAGAATCTGTCTTCTACATGTTTAACTGTCACCTGCTAGCTGTGCAACTTTAAGCACAAATCATGTAAAGTTTCTGGGCCTCGGTTTTATCACCTATAAAATGGGGATAATAATGGTGCTTATCTCGTAAGGTTAATGTGAACACTAAATGAGTTAGAACATGCACAGTAACTTGACCAATATCAGCATCAGTAACTTGATACTGGTTGTTACTGTTATCACTCTTGCTGTCACTCGTGCTCACCCAAGTCCAGATTTCCCCAGCTGTCTCCCTTCTGCAAATCTGATCTGTGACTGAAGTTCCCTGAAAGGAGGCATTTAAGTCTCATAGTTTATTCTGTTTTTATTTACTGGAGACAAACATTTTCCTTGAAAATTAAGTAATTGAGTTAGTGATTACCAAACTAGGCCAAACTGAGTCTGGCCTTTCCTGCAATCAATTATTCCAACTGCAGTTGCTGTTTAAAAACAGACAACTTAGCTGGTGCCCCTCCCCCTCCTCAGCCCCCCAATTCTCTCTATTCATTTCTTTGTTCAATAATCTATTTTACTTGGTCATGTTCGATGGGGGTGGCTGGCTGCCTGGCTGTGGCAGCTTCTTTCTATTAATCTGAGGGGTGGGGGAGCTCCAGGGGGAAGATGAAGTATAGGAGACGGATTGTTGGGTGTGATGTACCAGACCCCAGAGCAGCCCCTGCGGGAGCGCAGGCAGACACCCGAAGCTGGTGCTGAGCACGTCAATCATGAGGGATTGGCAACCCGGAACAACAGCTCCCAGTTGGCTCCTGGCGCCAGCACCCTTTCCTCAGGACTCCAGGCTGAGATCAGACACAGTCCCCCAGAGGCCCAGGCTTCCCACTGTGTTTTCTGTGCCAAACTATGTAAAGGTTAAAGAGCCTGAGCTTCTGAGTCACCAAATGTGGTGTTGAAATCCTGCTCACCAGCTGTGTGACCCTTGGCAAATGATCAAATCTTTCTGAGCCTCAGTTTCTTCACTTGTAAAATGGGATCCAATACGTACCTTACAGTGTTGTTGTAAACATTAAATGAGATCAGGTATGTGATACAAAATAGGCCCTGGTCCCATTTCATAATGCTTCCCATTGTGCAGAAGCCTACGATGTAGAAAACTGCAATAATTTAACGGAACACATATCTATGCTTTCATCCATTTTTTCTCGTGGTCAAACATACCTGCCCACATCAACTTGCTACCCATTTTTTCTCACAGATTGCTCTTGTTTTCCCTTCCTTGAGTAACTTTTTTTTCTTTTCATTTTCCCTTACTGGTGCCCTTAAAATGGCAGTGCTAGCATCACCTGAAGATAATGTAAATAGCTGGTTACCAGATCAATCTTTGATGGCTATTTCTTTAAACCATGTTTCACTACACACACACAAGCAGTTATGGCTTTAACCAGACTTCTTCTGTGGCAGCATGTCTCAAACTGTTTTGTTAGACAGTAAATCCATGGGATATTAATACATGTTACTCATACAAAGAGTCCATGAACAAACAGATTTGGAAAATACTGGACTAAGCAAAGTTAAGTAAATTTACTTTAGGACTTTCCTAAGCCTTTAGTAGGCTAATACATAACAAGAATAGGATAGGATTCAGTGTTTCCCAAACTTTTTTTGCCTGTAGAATCCTTTTTGCCATGGTAGAGCATTCGAAAGGACTAGTGTCTTGTAGAGCAGTGCTTCTCAAACTTTACTGTGCACATGAATAAGCTGGGGGTCTTGTTAAGAAGCAGATTCTGACTCAGGAGGTCTGGGGTAGGGCCAGAGATTCTGCATTTGCGATGAGCTCCCAGTAGATACTGATATCACAGATCTGCACAACAGACTTGGAGTATCAAGACTCTAAAGGAATATCACCTGAAATATAACTTGAGGAAAATTCTCTTAGGGACCTCAGCAGAAGAATGTGGTCTCAAATCAAATTATACTTTGGAACAGCAAAAAATACACTGACCAGCAGTCAGAATTGTCCAGTTCTAAGTGAAACAAGAGTGTTGGTTCCAGCTGGTTGAACTTGAAGATGACATTTTACATTTTCAGGTCTCAATTCTCTCATCTATAAAATTCATCGAGTTTGCACTAGCCCCATAGAATTGCTATGAGGATGAAATTAAACTTTGTGAAAGACCCCTTTGTAAAATCCCCATCACTTCTACCTTCTACTGGTGAGAAGGTTAAGGCACCTTCACACTGAAGCTAGAACTTTGTGTTGGAGTCACGCTTATTGTTGCCACAGCCCTTTTAGTTTTCCACAAAATGCATGAACCAGCCATGTTTGGCCCAGACTCACCTGCTTCCCCCTGCCAGCCATTGTCTACATCAGGGTGACCAACACTGCTCATCATATGAACTAACGAACTGACAGGCTGTCTGGAGCTCTCCACTGATAAGGACTCTCTTGGCTCTATGAAAAATAGCTCCTTGGTCAATTAGCAATTTCTGCTATGGATGTTAGTGGAATAGCACATGTAGCCCACTCTTGCACTCCCTGTCCTGGGGCCTAGCTCTCCACTTTCCTTATAATCACTCAGCCTTTATAAACGGAAGGCAGCCCAGGGATGGCTAACAGCTCCTCATTCTCCAAAGCACAAAGCCAACCAGTAGCATGTGAGTAGCCAAGAGTAGCCATAGACCCTGCCCTGCCCAGCCACTCCAGTCTGTTCTAGGCATTAGGCCTATGTTCTGGGGCCAAAGGGTCACTCTACTCTAGGAAGATCCTAGGAGGTCCCCTAAGCCTCAGGTTTTCCTTAATTTCACAGATGCCTGACTGCCCCCAAACTGTCCTTGTCTGTATTCAAACTTCTACTTCACTGGGATTGAAAGGATCTCCAGATCACTTCAAACATGGGTGAAGTCATAAATGCCATGGTCAATAATAGCAATCTTTGGCTGCTTCTCCTCAGCTCATATTGCTCTATATTAAAAATGTTCACAGTTCAGTAAATTGTAGGAACCTTAACCTCCCATCCAGAGAAATGGTGCTACATTCTCTCAGTCACTCAGACCAGGAAGCCGCACTGTCATCACTGACTGTCCCTCTGCCTTTCCAACTCACCCCTGGCCAGTCCACGTCCAGTGGCACCAAATTTGGAGAGGACAGACACCCACTAGGCTAATGCACTTCACAATTCCCCTTCCCAGATCCAGAGGGGAACCTGGCACATGTGGACTCCCCCCATTTCCCTCCCCCTGGGGTCATGATTGATTGGCTCAGGGGTGAGCATGCACTCCAGCTGGGCCAAGCAGAGTCCCCTTGATGGGAATTTAAAATGAGAGAGGAAGAGAGAGGGCCATATTAACTCAGAAGCTGTCAGTGGCCTTGTTTTCTTCCCTGGAACACAGGAATGCAGAGGAAGCCAATATTTAGATACAAAAGGAGGATGATGAGTTTGAGGGGAAGGAAAGAAAGAGGAGAGACGAAGAGCACTGACTCTAATCTCTTCTGAGCCCCAGTTCCCTTGCCCTGGGTTCTGTCAGATACCACTGTGCCCTTATAATAAAGTCCCATTTTGCTTAAGTGAGCACCTGGGTATGTCTAAGTACAAGAATTCTAATCACAGGATTACACCAATTCTTCCCTAGGAACATGTCTCAAGTGAGAGTTTATTTCCATCTTAATTCATCCCTTTCCAGAATATCACCTCTCCATATGTGGATGGTTGCAATAATCACCTAGCTGGATATTCATCTAGTTTGTCACTTTATTAGATGATTGTTTTCTAAAATAAATATAAAGAAAACAAATATAAGACATTTGTAATTCATCCTCCTACTCAAAGAGTGTCCTAATTCTCCACAGTTAAACTCTGAACTCCTTTACGTGATATTCAGGCTCTTCAAGATTTCTAAAAAGTGATCAATATTCACTAATTGATGCATAAGTTTCAAGTAACATAAAACCCTATATAAACTGGCTTGAAAGTAGCACAAGTAATACAGCAGATGCTGCAAACTGACTCACTCAATAGTCATTCCAATCTTCTTCTTGGTCTTTCTAATACTGGAGAGGCTGGAAAATCAAAGGCTGCATTTCCCAGTGTTTTGAGTGCTGGGGAGGAAAAGCATGACCTTTCTGGAAGCACCTTATGCCTCAGCCTTTCCCTCTGTACCTCACCATTCACTTCCTTGGCCCTGCCTGCCCCCTCATACATATCTACCTCGGGCATCATCTCTTAGGCCGTATGGCCAAGGCCATAAATCTGTGCCCTTGTTTAGTGTGGCATGTCTTCTACCTCTAATCCAATCTCCCCTCTGTGCGTTCTCGGTGCTTGCTCATTCAGTTTGACAGCTATTTAATAAACCTATTTGCTTTCCTTTGACATGAGGCAGAAGTGGTGGGTGTTGAAGAGCCGTGAGGCCCTCGTGGACAATGAAACCCTTTCCCACTCAACACTCTTCCAGCCTAGTACAGATAAATTGTGGAGAACTTGAAATTAACCCAAGCTATCTTCTTTTCTTAAAAAAAAAAAAATCACTGGAGACTCAAGAAGCAGAGCAAGTGCAGTAAGTGAAAGGAACGGCAGAAGAAATCACATTTCCTGGCTCCAAGGGCAGGGGTGAACCCAGATCAGGGGCCTGTGAGTCTTCCCTCAATCTAGCTTTTATCACTTCAAAGCAGAAGGTCTTAAAAAAATGCCCTTGGGCTTCCCTGGTGGCGCAGTGGTTGACAGTCCGCCTGCCGATGCAGGGCACACGGGTTCGTGCCTTGGTCCGGGAAGATCCCACATGCCGCGGAGCGGCCAGGCACGTGAGCCATGGCCACTGAGCCTGCGCGTCTGGAGCCTGTGTTCCGCAACAGGAGAGGCCACAATAGTGAGAGGCCCGCATACCGAGAAAAAAAAAAAAAAAAAAGGCCCTTTATGACTGATTCTGTCTTCAAAACCATGAAAGAAAAAGCATATTTTCTTAAGTCCACTAGCTGGGAGCCAAGTGATTTATCCAAGGTGCTTGAGCCACAAATCTTTGCAACCAGGATATGATTTGGTGTGACAGAAACAGTACTGGTTCCACAGTCAGCAGACTAGGCGGGAATTCTGACTCCCCCTCTCACAAGATTCATGACGTTGGATCATTCATCTCAGATCTCTGAGCCTTGGTTTCCTTCTCTATGAAATGGGCATGCCATTCACTTCACAGGGCTGTCATTAGGATCAAATGAGAGAGTAAAGGTGAACATTCTTGGCACATAGTAGTTGCTCAATGAATTGTAGCTAATATTATTATTTATTGCTAGTAGTAATAACATGCAAATCTACTATCTAGTCCATCTTCGAATAACTGTGCATTCCTGCTTTTTATTGGTGTATTACATAGAATGTATTTGTTTGGTTTCCACTCGCATTGGTGGGTCCCAGGAACTACTTCCTCTATGTTTTCAGCCTTAACCCTTGGGTACAATATCATTTCTCATATTCTAGTATCTCTTTAAGCAAAGACAAAAGATATGTATGCTAGGTGTGGGTTGTCTTTGAATAGGAAGGTTGGACTATTGGGCTGAAGAGTGTACAGTCTCCCCTAGGGGCAGCTGAGTCCAGCTGGGTGGGCTAGGGTCAGGGTTAGGGTCTCAGGTCCACAGCCAGATGGGCTGAGCAGTTACTCAAAACAGCTTAGGTTCAGGGCTCCAATTATTACCTGGCCACTATATGCCCCAATTCTAACAGGTCAGCTATAGTTGCTTTTGAGCCCTTGGGCATCAATGTCAACTCCTGAGTCAAGACTCTAGGGTGTCCAACATTTCCTGAAAAGTGTGTAAATATTCCCCTTTGCTCAATGCATGGTTATCTGAATAAATGGCCATAGGGAAGGACTGGGGGAATTGCTACTGAGCATACATGCTGTGGGCTTGCAAAGTTGCTCCTCCTGGGGACCTGACTTGTACTTCAGTCAGTGGGTTAGAAGTCTGAGAACAGTCAGGAATCCTGAATTTTTCTGTGGCTGCTGTCCACAGGCTCCTGACCATTCATCCTTAATTTCTTTTGGTTGTGCATATTAAGCAATGCTTTTGTTGATTGCCCAACCTTCTTAGCCTAAGGAACAATGTATTCTATCAACCATCTCCATCTCTCTGTTGGTCCATCCTCCTCGGTCAGGTTTCTGCTCTGACCTTGCTGCTTGTTGCAGTAATTGTGCCTACCTGGCATCCATTATTTCAGGTCTCTATCATACTTATTGCTATCAGAATCCCAGTTCTGTAGTGGCATCTCCTGCCGGCAGTCCTGGTTTATGAAGACAGCCACCAGTGAGCTGCTAAATAATTCTAGTGCATGCTCACTAGCACATTCTCTGGGCCCTCCTGCAAAACTTGGCCAGTTGATGGGTTTTCTGGCCTTATGAAATATCTGCTCTATCATGCCCACTTCTCAGAGCCTTTTGATTCCTTCCTTCTTGTTTGCCATGGCAGTTCTGCCATTTCTGCTTCATTTAGTGGAGGGCCATCACTTTTCTCAAGCTTCTAATAGCCATTCTTGCAGCATATTAGCCGCATCTCCAGG
This sequence comes from Mesoplodon bidens, assembly GCF_964165515.1. Classification (NCBI taxonomy): domain Eukaryota; kingdom Metazoa; phylum Chordata; class Mammalia; order Artiodactyla; family Ziphiidae; genus Mesoplodon; species Mesoplodon bidens. Next base: position 64,534,459 of record NC_138166.1, on the reverse strand, counting down.
AACCCTGTCATGGTGTTAAATCCTAGATCATCAGAGAGTTTCTCATATCAATAGATGCTCCTTTATCCAACTTTATGTTCCTCTCTCTTGATCCTGCATGCTCAGGGCCCAGACCCATGCAGGCACTCTGGGATCTGTGGTACTTATTAGCTAGATCCTGTAGCTCCTTGATGTAGTAGATACTTGGCAAATAGTCCCTCTCAGACCTTAGCAGGCCCAGAACCTTTGCAGTCAGGCTGTGCTGGGCTTTCACCCTTATTATTGGTTCTGTTGACAGTAAGGAGTATGGTAAGGTGGGGGGAGATCCTGAGTGGGGACAAACATTGTCTTGTAAGGTACTTATTTCTCTTGTGATTTCTGCATAAGCTTCAAGCAACGGAGAGGGCATTATTTTTTTAATAAGCAAAGGTTGGCCATTTACAGCCCAGCAGGTTTAGAGTGATTGAAGAGTTCAAGATTCTCAGTAGCATCTACTCAGGTATCCTAGACCCAATTCTCAGGGTCCCCTTGCTTCTGAACTAGAGTTCCAGACTCTGTGAAATCAACCTTCTTTGAAGCTCCACTATTCTTTGATTAAGTTCTGTACCTGATCCTTCACACTGTTTTTGTTTTGACTATAGATTAGTGTTTCCTTAAATGTTGCCTAGGATGTCCTCTGAGCTTCACAGTTTGCCTTGAATTGGTGGCTAATCACCATGAAACAGTCATTATCTTTGTTTAATGAATCTATGTGTTCAGTAACAGCCACTCAAGCCCACAATCCTTGTGGTTACTACTTCCTTCATTCTATCTAAGTGCACCACCTAACACTTCCCCTTCCATTGACAGCCCAACCATGTCCACGTTTTAACAACCACACCATACAGCATGCTAAGGACTCTTCATGGAGTTCTCATTGCCAGCCAGTTGGCCACTTATCCAGCCCCCAAATCCTATTTTAGGGTCCATTCCTAGGACCATTTTTGGTTCCATTTTCTGGAAACAGATGCTGAAGTGAAAATTGGTGCGTAATGTTTACTGGTACATACTCTCAAATGATAAAGTAAGCAAGGCAGAGTTAGGAAGAGAGAGGAGCTGACCCACAATGTTGTTGCAACTGAAGCCTTGGCTAATCCTATGGGGAGGCTTGGAGAAGGACTGGGCCTTTAGAGTGTCCCAAGGTGAGGCAAGGGGTCAGGCCTTTGAATCCCTGCATTGGACAGTCATTAGTCACATCCACTCCCAGTAAGGAAGATTACTGGGCAAGGCAGTTCTCTGCAGCCAAGGGCAATGCCCAGTAAGGAATGCAGATGTGGGTTATCCTGGCTGATATTCCCAGCGCTAGGGCATGGGTCTGTCAGTCCTAAAGAGGGCATCTGGGTAGAACAGTATCCTCTACATCATGTAACCAACATCCCACTTAAGGTATTAAAACATTTCTATCACCCCAGAAAGTTCCTAGTACCCTTTGCAATCAACCTCCTTACCCCACTCCCAAAACAAAACCATTGCTCTGATTTCTATTACTATAGATTATTTTTACGAGTTTTACAAATTCATATAAATGGAATCACGAAGAAAGTAGTCTGCTGTGTCTAGCACCCACAAGAGTTTTTAGATTTAATCACATTTTTGTGTATATCAGAAATGTTTTTATTGTTACTAATATTCCATTATATGAATATACCACAGATTGTTTATACATTAACCTACTGGTGGGCATTTTTGCTGTTTTCAGTTTCTCGCTATTAAGAATAAAACTGTTATGAACATTCTTTTTTTTGCTTTCATTTCTTTTCCATAAATACTTGGAAATGAAATGGTGGTCATGGGATAGGTGTACTTTTAACAGTAAAAGAATAAGTGCTAAACAGTTGCCCAAAGTGGTTATACCATTTGCCCTACAATCAGCAACATCTGTGAGTTCCATTTTTCCATGTCCAGTTGATACACTGTTGGTGCTGTCAGCCTTTTTAATTACAACTATTTGAGTGGCTATGAAGTGATAACACCTTGTGGTTTCTAAATTGCATTTTCCTGCTGAGTAACTCTGCATGCGTTTAAAGAGCATTTGTACATTTAGAAAGGGTCTGTTCAAGTCTTTAGCTTATTTTTTATTGGGTTATCTTTTTATTACCGATTTGTAGGTGTGCTTTATATATTCTAGATGCAAGTTAGATATACATATTGTAAATATTTCTCTCAGTCTTTGGTTTTCTTTTCATTTTCTTTTTTTTTAAATAAAATTATTTATTTTATTTATTTATTTTTGGCTGCATTGGGTTTTCGTTGCTGGGCACGGGCTTTCTCTAGTGGCGAGCTGGGGTTACTCTTCGTTGCAGTGCACGGGCTTCTCATTGCAGTGGCTTCTCTTGTTGTGGAGCATGGGCGCTAGGTGCATGGGCTTCAGCAGTTGTGGCACGGGCTTCAGTAGTTGTGGCTCATGGGCTCTAGAGCACAGGCTCAGTAGTGGTGCACAGGCTTAGTTGCTCTGCAGCATGTGGGATCTCCCTGGACCAGGGCTCAAACCCGTGTCCCCTGCAGTGGCAGGCAGATTCTTAACCACTGTGCCACAAGGGAAGCTCCTCATTTTCCCGATAGTGTCTTTTTTTTTTTTTTTTTTTTGCGGTACGTGGGCCTCTCACTGTTGTGGCCTCTCCCATTGCGGAACACAGGCTCCTGACTCGCAGGCTCAGCGGCCATGGCTCACAGGCCTAGCCACTCCGCGGCATGTGGGATCCTCCCGGACTGGGGCACGAACCGGTGTCCCCTGCATCGGCAGGCGGACTCTCAATCACTGCGCCACCAGGGAAGCCCTCGATAGTGTCTTTTGATGAGCAGAAATTTTTAATTTTGACAAGCCCAATTTAGTTATTTTTTTTATGGTTAGTGCTTTTTGTATACTAAGAAATCTTTTACCTATCCCCAGGTATGAAGGTATACCTGAAGGTATTCTTACTTTTCTTCCAGAAGCTTTATTGCATTATTTTAAAAGTCAAGTCACTTTTGATGCCACATTGTGCTGTTCAAACATAAGAAATCTTTAGTAACAGTGAGTAGTGCAGAAAGTGGGAAGGAGGTGGCAATGGAGCAGGGAGCTGAGGCCAGCAGAAACAAAGTGGACGCCCAACCCAGACAAGCAAAGTCTCCTGAGTGCCAGGGAAACCTGCTCCTCTCTGGCTGTAATCTCGAGGCTGCTCCTCTCCATTAGAGCTGGGGAGGTCAGCTCTGCCTTTTAAAAAGGGGACCTGCAAATGGAATTAACACAGTGCCATGACTCCTGATGTGCAGCATGGTAGGCTCGGCCCAATTCGCCTCCAAGTGCACATCACACATTCACAGCTGAGAGCTTGCCTTTCCTGCTCTCTCACACACATCACTTCCCGGCAATTCTGCAGGCTGCTCTCCCTGACAATGTTTTGATATGTTGGGCTCAACCTCTACAAGGGCTCTAGCTCACTTTTGGTTCCTGAACACACTTATTGCAAGAAGGTCAATTCTCTGTAACTTTGACTTCACCTCTTCTCGACTTTGAAGACTGAAACCAGGAGGTGCTGGTACTTACTATACAGCTGTGACCCCCCAGTCCCCTGAGTCTCCACACTGGCCTTTTATATCTAAGGCCCTTTCAGAGGAAGATAAGGGAAGCCTGTGCCCTGGAAACCAGGTCGTTGCTAGCCCTGCCCAAACCCTCTTCACAGCAAAGCTTCCCGGCACCCAGTTCTCTGCTCTCTGGACCATGGTTTGTGTTCTGTGATACCCGAGCCACAGCCGATTGGGTCAATTTGAGTCACATGACCCAGGACCACATGATCTGGGAGCGCCAATCAGAGGCTGGCCAACAATCTTGCAGTGACCTCATGAAAAGATAAGATCCTCCTATGATCATATTCTTTCTCTTAAGAATTTGAACTCAATCACATGGGAAGAAATTTCCAATATGCAGTCAAAGGTGAAGCAAGATGTAGCAAGACAAAGGTCACAGGGAGCAGTTATGTAGACAGAGCCAGAGGTACCACGAAAGGACACCAGGCCTAGACATGCATCTGGTCCAGATTCCACAAACAGGTTCCTGCTCAGGAATCTGTCAATCCACCATCAACCCCCACAGTTATGAGGTATCTTGTGAGGGTCTTTACTTTCATCACCAAACAAGTTTGGCCAAAACAGTGAGGGGAAGAGAGGAGCGGTGAGGGAGTGAGGTCAAGCAAAAGGAATAGAAGGAAAGTACGGAAGGTGGTTACCATTCACTCTTCAGTGTAAATATTTCCTGTAGAAATTGGGGGCGGGCATGTTTAACAGTTACCTTACTCCATTTCCAGTGACACCCTCCCATCTCAACTTTCCTGTGAAGGTCAGTAAGGAGACATCTGCTATTCCTGTGATGAAGGTAAACACTTTTTCGATAGGCTGGAGAATCTGTGCCAGTGAACAGCAGCTCCTGCCTTATCAGGCTTTTTTAAAGCCAACTCTTAAGTGCTTACTTCTATAAGTGTGTTTGGGCAATAAGCACTCAGAGGAACTGAAATGTGACTTTTGAAAATGGCCGTCCTGCTGGGATTATGGGACATACAGCATTTTTGCAAAATTCTACAGTGTCAATCCTAGGAGTAAAGTGCTTTTGGTAAAAACCACTTATTAAGGGAGTGACATCCTGATAAAGGCAGTGGACATGTATGCCCACAGAGCAACACCCACAGAGAATGGGTATTTTCCAGATTGTGATAAGGGAACATAAATCACAGTTGCAGGCTTTGGACAGTCAGACTTCACACTCAGTTATGTGCATGAGCTGACCACAGGGACGTCGTCAGTGAGGTCTATTCACATCCACACACACACATCCACACACACACACACACACACACACCCTTCCCTGAAAATGGAGGCTATATTAGAGAGTCTCAGCAACAATTCGTTCATGGGAATTAGCTCTTCAGAACATAGCTCAGAACTCACTGGGGATGGAAGGGGGGGAACGAGGCATCAGCTGATCAGTGAGAAAACCACAGCAGCAATGGGCAAAGGAGTGTTCTATCACTTTCCTTTACATTGCAGAGAATTGGGACATTTTGTGCCCTGGTATAGGGCAAAATGAGGAGAAAGGCCAAACACTGAAAGTAAAGGTTGGTGTACGAAGGCCAAGGTAGACACTGGGACCCCACAGAGTCTTCTGTCTGTGTGGGGAAAGCATCCCATACTCACAGAAGGTTCGAGCTGGAAAAAACTTGAGCAACACTAGCCCAAGTCCCTCCTTTAACATGTGAGGAAGATGAGGCACAGAGACCTTTATGCAAAATGACTGATTCTAGGTTTACTGGACAGAGATCATGAATAATGACATTCTATATACAGCACTGAACACATTAGGATAAAAACGAATGACTTTTGTGGGTTCAGAGTGTGATGTGCAGATAGCAACATCTGTGTCACAGGAAGCATCTTAGAAATGCAGAATTTTGGGCCCCAGCCCCGCGGCTGTCTCACAGCCTGCCTCACAACAGGGTCTCCAGGTGGTGCATGTGCACATAGTGCGAGAAATGAGAAGTGCTGCCAACATGCCACTGACATGGCTCTTTCTCAAGAAAACAAAGTGCAAATTCCACCAGTTACAATTCAGCAATGAAGGAGACCGCCATGCTGGTTTTAAGTGTTGGCATTTGTATTCATTTTCTAGAGATGCTGTAACAAATTTAATGGCTTAAAACAACAGGAATTTATTCTCTCATAGTTCTGGAGACCAGAAGTCTGAAATGAAGGTGCCATCAGGGCCACACTCCCTCCAAAGGCTCTACAGGGAGAATCCTTCCTTGCCTCTTCCAGCAATTCCTTGGTTTGTGGCTGCATCCCTCTAATCTCTGTCTCTGTCTTCACATGGCCTCTCCTCTGTGTCTCAAATCTCCCTCTGCCTTTGTGTAATGACACTTGTCATTGGACTTAGGGCCCACATGGATAATCCAGGATGGTCTTATCTCCAAATCCCTAATTACACCTTTGAAGACCCTTTTTCCAAATATGATGATATTCACAGGTTCTGGGTGGACATATGTTTGGGGGTCACCATTCAACTCATTACTGCATTATGGAGGTTAGTGAGGGAGATAGTCTACAAGATGCGAGGGCCTGTCCCAGGGGAAGAGAAAGGGCAGGATGCCACATTGTTGGAGGTGACCTTCGGCTCCTAGCGTCCCCCGATTTGTTTTAAATCAATCATCAAGGGTCCTCATGGGTTATAATTATCAGAGAGAGGCATAAAGAGAGAAGAGAGACACTCTTTTGCAGTCTCCCTAGGTCCTCGTTTGAGGAAGAGCACAGAAGACACTAATTCAGGTTATCCTGAGAGCACCGTGCTCTGGCAATGAGATTAGGCATCGCTGGCATTAGAAGTCAGTCTAAAACATATCTCTTTTCTGTCAGCAAAACATTCCCCTCTTGCCCTCCCCATCTATGGACCTCCTCTTCCTTCCAGCCCCTGCCTCTTGTCTGCTGGGTGCTCATCCACTCCCAAGTGGGTCGGCTCCAGCCTCCAAGCAGGTCCTGCAGACAGCCCTACCCCTCCCTCCCTCCCCAGCCCAGCAGCCAAGGGCCCAGCCTGTCAGGCTGTCCGGACCCGCAGGTCTCCTCACTAATTAGGAACATTATCACTTTGTCAAGAAAAAACACGGACCCAGGAAAAGGCCTCTGTTAAGTGTCCTAGACATCAGGGATCCTGACTGCAGGCAACTGAACTCTGGCATCTGCTAGACAGAACTGAAACCTTCAGAGCTGTCCCCAGTGCTGTGGAGAGAGAGCTGCATCTTCACTCTCCATTCAAAACCTCCCAAACCATGGCCAAGTGATGGCAATACCCACAGGACACGATTTTTTAAAACTGTGGCAACATATACATAACATAAATTTTAACCATGTTTTAGGGGACAGTTCAGTGGCATTAAGTACTTTCACATTATTGGGCAACCACAATCCCCAACCATCTCCAGAACTCTTGTGACAGATAAAAGAGACTTTAATATAGAAAGGGAACAACTGATGCCTTTCATTTAAAAAAATAAAATTACATATTGTATTTATTTTTCCAATGGACAATTTCTTTTTTCTATTTTACTAGTAAAAATATGTGAGAAGGAAGACTCATAAATGTTGGGACATGTAGTAACTCAAGTCATAGGGGTTCCCCAGGGGGAGATTCACGCATTCCTTCTTGGTGAGACAGAGACCTCTGGGGTAATGTTGCACCATAAGCAAGAGAGGTGTGACATCCACGTGGCCAGTGTTAGTGGTCAAGAGAGGGTATTGAGTCACAGACTTTGGGCCCTGGGGATACTAAAACCAGCTCCTTAGTGTCCCCATGAGGCATACTTCCCAGATTAGAGCACAAAGCTGGAAAATACAGCCCCTCCTGCTAGTCTGTCATGCTGTGTTAAGTGCACAACCAGACAAACCCAGGCATTTTGCTCTCTGGGATCCAGAACCTTCCAGGAGTTAGATTCTCAGAGTCAGTGTAACCTTCTGTCTTCTTCTATTTCCTCATCCATAAAATAGACATACATGTGCTTACCACCCACCCTGTCCTGGCCTTGTTATTATTCCAAATGAATCCAGAACACTAAAGTTTCTAATCATTCTCCTAGCACTGTACTGAAAAGTAAAACCACTGACGTTATGAAATGACTCTTGAAGCACCTTTAGTTGGCAGAGTCTGTCCCCAGAGTTCAAAAGGTAGAGGGACTCATGGGGCCTCTAAGCAATATTGTGACCACTTCAGGCTGAGTCCAAACTGTATCTTTAGAAGAGAGCTGCCTGGTTTGGGCAGCATCCAGTGGCCAACAGGGCTAACACCATGAGGTGTGGCTGCTGGCACCTACTTCACTCCTTCAAAGTAAACTCCAAATCCAAGTTCCAGCCTGGAATTTTACCTAGAGGGTGAGTAGTTGGTGGTCTCACTGGTGGCTGCCTTGAGTTATCAAGTTCCAAAAAAAAAGGAAGCTGTGCAGGAAGGTCAATATTAGGCTTGGGAATCTCCTCTGCAGACCACTAATTAGTTCTTTCTTCCCGGGGGATCACAAAGGCATTTCCACCTGTCTGTCTCCCCAAGGCTCAGGTTTCTTAGGATAAACAGAAACCAGAAAGAAGAGGGTCCAAACTTTAGCCATGGAGGAATAAGACTGCTGCCCTGCAACTCTGCTTACAAAGTGGTCCCACAGGCTATGGGCACTTTTTCCTCTGTGACTGTTTGGGAGCCTTAAATGAAGTCCCATCATTTGTATTTTCCATTTGTACTGTGCTTATGCATTTCCCTTTGCAGTGAAGAACCCAGTCTGTTCTCACACCACTGCTGCTCGCTGGAAAAAATAATGACCATAATGACAATTATGGCTACCACTTGTTGTCCATTTTCTATGCGGCCATCACTGTACTGAAGGCAGTACAGGCATCATCTCATCCAAGAACATGAGGCTAGACCCAAACTGCCTGCCCTGCACTGTAGTATCTGAGACAAAATTTGTGAGATTATGATGTGAGCTGACAGTGGGAAAAGCTTAACAATGTGTTTGAAAGCACTGATAATGGTCTGTGTGGTATCACTTGGAAAACCTGAATCAGGAAAGGGAGCAGTCTTTGGATGGCATGCTGTAAAATAACTACTCCAGAGTAGCCAACCTTGTGTCACGGCCACCCACCTGCTCCCCTCCACATCGGCCAATACACACACTGCTGTATCATCACTAAAACTCATGTTTTACTCCTCCGTTGACCCTGGAAGGCTACATTCTGTTTTGGTTTGCACTTTGGAGGAATGACCAAAACAAAACGAACCATTAAAAAACAGAAAGCAGCACGAAACGGAAGAAAGAGATAACTCATTGAAATCCCTCTCTGCCTCTGCTAGTGATGCGACTCTGGGCATGTGGCTTAACTCCCTGGACCTCAGTTCTTCACTGGAAAATAGTGATAAGAAAAATTAAATGAGACAATGCAATGGATAGGCACTTAACAAATAACTTAAAACACTCCATTTTAAAAATGGATTGTACTTCCATTTTCTTTGTAGAGCCTAGAACACATACCTATTTGTCCAGACAAGAAAACAAGATGATGCATTTTCTAAACACGATGGGAAGCCCTCAGTTAACTTTTCGTGAATGCTGTGAATCAGCAGTACACTCACTCATTTCTACCTCCTAAAAAAGTCTCCAAAGAGAAGACAGACTTTCTGGATCCCAGGAAAATGAACATGTCTTGCTTTTCAGTCAAGCACAGGCTAATCTCTTCGTGCTTTCCTCTGGCCTTGCCCAAACACTCGGCAGGGAGACTGTCAAGGGGTTGGTTTGTGTCTATAAGCATATCTCCTGTAACCTGACTGCTCTGAAATGCTGGGCTTCACATCAGGCTTTTCTGTGGCAGCCCTGCTGCCCCTGTGGCCACAGCCCTCCTGCCTGGCAGCTGCAGAAAGAACATTCCCCATAGTTAAGGCCCAACAAGATTCAACTTTTACCATCAGGGTCTGGGCCTACCCTGTGTGATTGCTTTGGAGCCAGCCTCAAAGGTTTGCTTGGCTGGCTAGGGAGGAATTTTTACAATTAAAAAGAAAAAAGTTGTCCAAGACAAATTCTGTAGGGTCCTGAGGGAGTCCCGAGGGTAGCTAATTGGAAAAGCCATTTGCCCCCTTCACTGTCCCTCCCCCCACGGCCTCCCCAGCCTTATCCAGAGCAGCCACCCTATCTGGAAATGGCGACCATGGAAAATGTACCCTGGCGACTTGGTGTGAAAGATAGGCAAGGCTCCTAAAAAATCTTCTCGGAGGCTTATCACCTTCTTCTGGCTCCACAGCAGGCTCAGGCTCTGGGGCTGGAGGAAACTGCCTGTCTGTGAGCCTAGACAGGGTCTCATCAACAACTGATAAGGCTCTCTGTGAACGAGCAGGCGCTGTGGGGCTCGCTCGCCTCTCAAATGCCAGAGACATTTGTAGGAAAATATACAGGGTCCAATGACCTCCTGTGAAGGAGGCCGGGCAAGCCTGCCATGTCAGCCGTGAAGCAGTGTTGCCCTACCCCCATCTGGGAAAGGAGAAAACCTAAAGGTCACTCCACAGGTCAGGGGACAAACGTTTGGTGGTCAGCTGGGACATCCGTGCACTGGCAACACTGATATACCTGATGAATTTATCACAAAATAAGCTCCAATCTATTCAGACTCTGAACAACCAAAGAGCTCCTATACTTAGAATTTCTGCAGCCCTGTATATGAAGACAAAGAACATTAAATGATGCCCTCTCATACTGTAAGACCTTGAGGCCCCTTCCAAATGGAACCACTGAGTTCAACAAGGCACAGCACTGGAAAGGAAGAAATCAGATTTTACACCCCAACTCTGCCCTCTAACTATCCATGTAACACTAGATAAATCAGGTTCCCCAGGAAAATGCAAATATTTACTCAGACTGGTTCTCATTATGTGAAAGACATTTATAAATAAATGGTACAACACTATATAAATAAAGGATTACTCCATTAAATATAAAATACTTAAGACTATTTTCAGCGGTGGGTGCACTTGTACACCCGGATCCTTTGAAAACTGCCAATTCCTATGCAGCATGGTGAATTCAGTTAATCAAATGCATACCAAGTTCCTTGCACTGTGGAAAATAACACGGTAGAAGAAAAGACACAGCTCTCATACAAAGAACTGTAATGTCAGGCATATGCTATAATAAAAGAGTGAACATACTGTAATGGCAGGAAGATTACTGACAAAGTCTCTCAAAGTATAATCTGAGCAGAACCAAATGATGGGATGGCTTTGACCAGACACAGCAGTTGAGGAGAAATCAACAGCAAAAACCAAACAACAGGACAGATGCACTAGGAGAGGGTGACAGCAGGAAGCAGGCTGGTGGGGCTGCACTGAGAGGGGTAATGAAGATACGGGGGTGGGCGGCGGTGGGCAGGGGCCGTAGGGAGGGGTGTTCAACACCAGGCTGAGGAGCTCCGATTGTATTATGTAGGCATGGAGAGCAACTGTAGGTATGTGAGGAGGAGAGTCATGCTGAGGAAGCGGACTGTGGCAGGAGACACAGGACAGAGGGGAGGTGGGAAGAACCACAGGCTCTAGGTGGAGGGTGTCAGCTGGGGGGGAAGGCAGGGGCTGCTCAGAAGAGGCTTTTGCTGTGTGTTGAGTCTCTGATAATCCAAACATGTGCCATTCTCCTTCCTTTCTGGAGAAGTAGGGGGTCACTCTATTGAATGGGCATTTTTTGCCTGTGCACTTCCTCAGGCTCAGCTGCAGTGTTAGGTCTCTCTCTCCTGTTCCGGGTCAAATTGATTTCCTAGCCTCTGATTCCACACCCAAGCTTCACACTGGGCAGAAGGGGGAAATAGGTCAAAGAATATACAAGGAAAAGAAGAAGAAAAATGGAGAACGATAAACAACGGTTTACCATTTTTATTATCACAAAGTTTAGAAAACAATTCAAGTAGAAAAATGAAAACCACATGTATCTAGAGATATCTACTTTGGTAGATACCCTTCCAGTACTTTCTATATGTGTGTGTGGAGGGCGGGGAGGACCATTATAGTACTGTTTATATACTATTACCATTATAATTACTAATATAACTACTGTACTACTGCTTGTACTATTTAGCACTATCTAGAGAATGGCACATATTGAGACTTAATCAATATTCATTAAAGTAATAAATGACCATGAATGACTTAAGACATTGTTTTATAAACTGATTTTCATTAATTACACTGTATATTGTGAACACCTTCCCATGTATTAAAACAATCTTTTGATGACTACATGATATTCTTCAATATATATAGAATGCTGTACTTCACCAAACCTCATATGGGTGGGCACTTATTTTAAACAAGCTGCAATGAACATTCTTACAGTTAAAGATGGACATTCATCATAATAACTTAGGAAAAAAAAATACCAGAAGGAGTTTTGCTGGGTCAAAGAGTGTGCTTATTTTCAATACTTTTTTTTTTTTTTTTTTGCGGTACGCGGGGCCTCTCACCGTTGTGGCCTCTCCCGTTGTGGAGCACAGGCTCCAGACGCGCAGGCTCAGCGGCCATGGCTCATGGGCCCAGCCGCTCTGCGGCATGTGGGATCCTCCCAGACTGGGGCACGAACCCGTGTCCCCTGCATCGGCAGGCGGACTCCCAACCACTGCGCCACCGGGGAAGCCCTTATTTTCAATACTTTTGATATCCACTACTGGCTTTGGATATCCCCTAATGAATTACCCTGTAAATACCTTATGTCAGTTCACGCCCCCGTGTGCAGTAGATGCAGATTCATTTCCCCAACCAGGCAGTCTGACCGTTGATGTTATCTTTCCCTTCATCTTTGCCCATTTGATGGGGGAAAAGTTATCCCATCCTAACTTTCCATTTCTTTGATTACTTAATGACTATGAATTTATTTTACTTTTTTTGCCTTTAGTTATACTTTGGGGTGGGGGAGGGATTTCTTGCTCATATCTTCTAACTCTTCTTTGAAGTTATTCTTTATTTGTAAAGAATTATAGACATTAAGAATATTAACCCTTTGTGGGAAATACTGCAAATGCTTTCTTTCAGTTGGTCATTTTGTGTGTGTGTGTATGTTTTCAGCTGTACCATTTAAAATACTTACAAAATGAATCCATTTTCTTTCCTTTATGATTTCTGCCCATAGCATCATGTTTTAAAAAGCCTTTGCTGGGCTTCCCTGATTGCGCAGTGGTTAAGAATCTGCCTGACAATGCAGGGGACAAGGGTTTGAGCCCTGGTCCGGGAAGACCCCACATGCTGCAGAACAACTAAGCCCGTGCACCGCAACTAATAAGCCTGCGCTCTAGAGCCCACGAGCCACAACTACTGAGTCCACATGCTGCAACTACTGAAGCCCACTCACCTAGAGCCCATGCTCTGCAACAAGAGAAGCCACCGCAATAAGCCTGCACATCGCAACAAAGAGTAGCCCCCGCCTGCCGCAACTACAACTAGAGAAAGCCCACGTGCAGCAACGAAGACCCAATGCAGACAAAAGTAAATAAATAAATTTATTTTAAAAAAAGAAAAAAAAGGCTTCGCCACTCCAAGATTAAATATACTTGTAATCATGATATTTATCTATATTTTCTGATACTTCACAGCTCAAAGCCATCTGAAAATTATTTTGGTTAGATTTTTTTTGAGCTTCAGCTTCATTTTTTCCAGCTGGTTAGGTATTTGCCCCAATATCATTTATTAAATAATCTATCCTTTATCTATTGATTTGAAATGTCATTTTTATCAAATCTCAGTATTTAATTCCAGTAATTGGTGTGACTGTCTCTTTAGGTACCAGTATCGTATTGTTTTACTTATTGTAACTTTACAATATTTCTTCACATCTCTTAAGGCAAGTCCTCTCTCGTTATTCTTCTTTTTCTAAATTTTCTTTGTTAGTCTCCCTTGTTTATTCTTCCATATGAATTTTAAAATAATTTTGATCTGTTCTCAAAAAATAATGCTATTGGAATTTTTATTGAAATTGTACCTCATTTACAAATTAAATAAAGAATTGACATCACTACAATACCGAGCTTCCGCAAGAGAACTTGGCTTACATTTCCATTTACCCAAATTTGCTTTTATGTTCCTGAGTAACGCAGTGAAGTGTGTTACACATAGATACCACCCAGTTCTTGCTCATGTTATTCCTAAGTGTTTTATGTTTTCAGTTGCCAAATGGGACTTTTCCTACTATATTTTCCAACTCATTATCACTGTTATATAGGAAAGCCATTATTTTTATTTTTTATTTTTATTTTTTGCGGTACATGGGCCTCTCACTGTTGCGGCCTCTCCCGTTGCGGAGCACAGGCTCCAGATGCGCAGGCTCAGCGGCCATGACTCATGGGCCCAGCCGCTCTGCGGCATGTGGGATCCTCCCGGACCGGGGCACGAACCCGTGTCCCCTGCATCGGCAGGCGGACTCCCAACCACTGCGCCACCAGGGAAGCCCAGGAAAGCCATTATTTTATCTCCCAGTTACCTGATAAATTCTATTATTAATTCAAAAAACTTTTCAATAGATCCCTCTGGATTTCCTCAGTATGACAATTTGTACTGCATCAAGTTGGTTAAGCAGGAACCGTGTTGTCCACGAGTCTCTTCTCTGCATTGTTCTAAGTTAGAGTTAGCCAAAAGGGCAATATGGACAACATTTGGACATGGAGGTGAAGCAGCAGCTGTTATTCTCTGAAGGTCGTTCACAGTGAGTGTCAGGCAGATATGGGATAACCACGAACCCCAAAGCCCCCTAGACACTTAGCAGCAGGTGCTAAGAGGTAATAGCTACACAGAGACAGCTTTCCATAGACCTCCCTGTGCTTCACTTTGGTGGCTGGAAGTGCTCGGCCTCTTGGATTGACTGGTTTGTTGACTCTTTGATCCTTCAACTTCCCTCCTGAGCTTTCACTTCCCCAATTCCTTCCACAATTGTGTAATGTGCAATTCTTGTAATAAATCTCTTCTATAACTCAGTGGTTCTGCTTTCCTGATTGAATCATAACTGATACAGCACAAAAATAATCTTGGAATCTTAGTGCTAAGAAGGATCTTGTAGTAGGGTTGCCTGACAGACTACAGGACACCCAGCTACATTTGAACTTCAGAGAAAAAATTTTTAGCATAAGTATGTTCCAAATATTGAATGGGATGTACTTACACAGAAAATTATTTGTTGTTTCTCTGAAATACAAATTTAACTGGAATTTAACACATGTACACTTTTTTCCCCTTTTAAATTTGTCAGTCTTACCTTAAAGTTTACCTAGTTCAGTCTCTTCAATTTACAGAGAACAAAACTTCAACCCAAGGCTGGTAATAGAACTTGGCTAAGGTTACCCATCCTTTAGTGGCAGAACCTTGGAAGAGTCCAAGAGTCCTGACCTCTAGCCCGCGATGTTTTTTTGTTTGTTTTCCCCATTGCATTGATGAGAAAGCTGATATCAGAACTGGAAATTTGCTGTCCTCATCACAACTGCACAATTGGCAACAGAGAATTTGTTTAGTGGACTTAATAGCATATTTGGAGATGGTTCTCACATAGGCAATCTGTGTGGCAATCCAGAGTAAGTTTGTTGGACAAAGATTTTGAACTTTGGTTTTATATGTGTATCAACTATATTTGCTTGGGACCTCAACTGCCAGAATCTCTGACTGAGACTAGAAGTTTGGCCACAAGCTCCTTGTCCTAACAAAGGGTCGCCAAAGGGAACTGTGAGAGGGCAGAGCAGCCCTCTCTTGAAGGCATGAGTGTTTTGATTAAGCCTTGCATTTCTGTTAGCATTGGTTACCTGCAGGAGAATAAGACCCCAGGAGAAGGAAGGAAGGAAAGGGGGGAGGGGAAGAAGGTAAAAGTGGGTTACTAAATGGGATATTAGATGAAGAGCTGAATTTACTAAGATGTAAATAACAAATACAGGTTTCCCCAGCTATCCAAAAGTAGAGTGTTCCTAAGAAACTTTCGTAAAGCAGAAATGACATAAAGCAAAGAAGCACTTTTCTTTTTTTTATAAAAGAGAAAATTTCTTCCGGGTAGCAAAAACAGGTACTGATGATGGTTTTCATAAGAGCGAAGTGGCATACAGCTAACTTTCAAATAGCAGGGGATCCCTGCGTAAGGTTCTTTTTTTAATAGTAGCCTCTTAAGAGAAGTGAGGAGATTTGCTGTCCTCATCACAACTGCACAATTGGTGACAGAGAATTAATTAAGGATCAAGGAATAGGGGTAAATAAAAATAAGGATTCTGGTGCTAAGACCCTCCTTGTGGAGCTGAGGCTGAGCAGGTCACTTTGCACGCTTCCCTCCCACACAGATGCTCACATACATCCTACCCTTATATAGTTGAAACTATTTTATTTTTTTAACATCTTTATTGGAGTATAATTGCTTTACAATGGTGTGTTAGTTTCTGCTGAATAACAAAGTGAGTCAGCTATATGTATACATATATCTCCATATCCACTCCCTTTTGTGTCTCCCTCCCACTCTCCCTATCCCACTCCTCTAGGTGGTCACAAAGCATCGAGCTGATCTCCCTGTGCTATGTGGCTGCTTCCCACTAGCATCTATTTTACATTTGGTAGTGTATATATGTCCATGCCACTCTCTCACTTCGTCCCAGCTTACCCTTCCCCCTCCCCACGTCCTCAAGTCCATTCTCAAGTAGGTCTGTGTCTTTATTCCTGTTTTACCCCTAGGTTCTTCGTGACATTTTTTTTCTTAAATTCCATATATATGTGTTAGCATATGGTATTTGTTTTTCTCTTTCTGACTTACTTCACTCTGTATGACAGACTCTAGGTCCATCCACCTCACTACAAATAACTCAGTTTCCTTTCTTTTTATGGCTGAGTAATATTCCATTGTATATATGTGCCACATCTTCTTGAAACTATTTTAAAATAGTTAAGAGTAATCATGAAAAGGAAGTATGAATTATAAGGTGTATGTGGAAAAGAGGGTTGCCGTCTCATATCCCACTTTATGAAATACTAAGAATAATAACAATAATTATTATTAACTAGGCATCAGGAACTCTGACATACATCAACCCAGCTATGGAACACTGCCTTTGTTCCTTAATTTCTCCTAAATGAACACAATGGGAAGTGGTATAAAGTAAGCATTTACTGATACTAACATTTTGGGGGTCACCATGAGGAAAGATTATATCAAAATAAAGTTGGTCCTCTTTTGATGTTTCCACATTTGTGAATTCACTTACTTGATAAAATTTTTTTGTAACCCCCCAAATCAATACTCACAGTGCTTTCATGGTTATTCATGGACATGAGCAGAGTGGAAAAATATTTGACTTACCCGACATGCACAGTCTCAGCTGAGGTGAGAACAAGGCAACACTCTGTCTTCTGGTTTCAACTCATACTGTAACTGAGAGTCCTTTTTGCAGTCTATTTATTGCCACTTTTTCACATTTTTGTGCTTTTTGTTGGTGGTTTCACTGTTTAAAATGCCCCTCAAGCATAGTGTTGAAGTGCTGTCTAGTGTTCCTAAGTGCAAGAGACTCTGATGTGCCTTATGGAGGCAATGTGTGTGTTTGATGAGCTTCTTTCAACCACAAGTTATAGTGCTATTGGCCATGAGTTCAATGTTAATGAATCAAAAATATATTAAAAGGTGCCTTTAAACAGAAACACATGAAACAAGGTTATGTACTGACAGGTGATGAAAATGTTGTGACCAGAGTCTCACAGGAACCTAACCTTGTACCTTCCCTAGGAACAATGAATGGTTCAGAATTCATTAATTCAAGGTTTGCGGCAAGACTAAGACAGAATCGACTGTCGGAGAACTTAACAGTAGCTTTTAAACAATTCAGTTATTAAAAGTATCTCCATGATAACTACCATGGGGAACTTCTGCATGACTGTCTTTTCTCTTGAGCTTTCAACCTCCAGCTATTTTCTTAGGCTGTCTTTCTCCAGTCTTTTGTCATCTTACTCCCCATTCCCTACTCTGGGACCTGCTATCCTCCTTCTGGAGATTGCTCTGGAAACCCAACCCTGGACTTAGGAGGCAGAGTAGCTTGTTTCTCTCTGCCTAACTTGAACCTCAGGCCATGCTCTATGGGGTCTTTTTACAACAAGATGGTCCATTAAGGCATTGCACAAAACAAAAACAGATTTCCACCTGATAAATTCTGCCAGTTTTGAAATTAACCTTTTTTCCCTCCGAAACACACACACGCTTATGTGTATTTTCTGATGCTTATTTGATGAGCCAATTGATGGTACTGTAGGCACAACTGTATCTGGGGTTTAGCTTGGAAATAAACTTTCAAGAGACACATTGGGCCACCTTTGTATTTTTGCCAGTGAGGAGAGTAAAGGCAGTGCTGGTGGTAAGAACCAGAGAGTCTTAATTTTCACATCAACACCTATTTTTAAAGGAGGCAGATGGAGGTGATTTAGACAAGTTTCAACTCCATTTTGCCCTAAGCAAGCCAGGGAGGAGCTGACTGGATAATTTTTTTGTTTTTCTGAAC
Organism: Mesoplodon bidens; assembly: GCF_964165515.1. Lineage (NCBI taxonomy): Eukaryota > Metazoa > Chordata > Mammalia > Artiodactyla > Ziphiidae > Mesoplodon > Mesoplodon bidens. Next base: position 64,516,420 of record NC_138166.1, on the reverse strand, counting down.
TAGTCTTGTCATCTAAGAAAAAGTTGACAGTCCCCTATCAGTGCCCCTTTATGTCATCACCAAATCACTCCTGCCTCCATAAGAAAAACTTAAGCAGGAGTCCAATCTGCTGTACAGACATGACCTCACAGGGTCTCAGATATAGTGCCTCATTTTATGTTAAGTGATATTTTTTTCCTTTTTTGTCTTGCCACATGAGAAATCTGCTTTTAGAATGCATGGGAGAGGACTGTCTGCTACTTCTTATTAGTGTAACTTCTAAGAGACCTGAGAAAACATGATTACAGCCATTGTTCAAACAAAGAAAAACATCAGACTTAAAAACAGTAAAGGCAATGACTTAGACCATGTTAACTGCTTTAAAAAAAGGGTCAAAAGAGGGTGAGGAGAATTGATCAGTAAGCTGGCTGCTAAAACATTTTAAATGAAAAACGTATCTATCTATCTATCTAGCCTATGGCTTCCTGATTTTTTTTTTAATTGAGCATTTCTCTGCCTTTGGTTCTGTAGCTTATGGAGTTTCCCCAACTATTTATTCTCAGTTATGAAGGGGAAAAGTTTGGGACTGGTTAAGGTCAATGTGTAAAACAGGATTATTGTAGATGATAAATCAAAAGTCTGAGTTTTTCCAACATTTTGCAGTAATCTTTCTTAGGAAGAAAATACACATTTTTCTACAACTTGTTTATCAGTTTTTATTTTGAAAATAAATTCTCTGCCATTTAAGAATTGCAAAAAATTCCTATGGGAAGAACCAGACTAGAAATAGATTGTGCTGGACTTGAAGCTCAGCAAGCACTGTGAAAGATAGTGTAATAGGATACATAAGGGTTTGCTAATTGGACTGGGAATTCATGAGGGAGAGCAGTTGATAACTCTGAAGTGATCTGGGATAGAATAACATGTCAGCATTAGAATAAAATGAAAAAGTGAGTCAGCATAAAATGATTTTGGAGATCATTTGTTGTGAATATACTTAGATGGGATGCTATTTTTGGCAACAGTTGCTATTATTTTACTTTAATAAATATTTATAAATTGTTTCAAAATCCTTTATCAACTGTCTGTAGTGAGTGCACAGTGTGAGTATTTAGTTTTGGCATATTTATGTATAAGAGTGTGTAGAAGGAGGTGAATGTGATAAGAAAAAACAGCAATGTGTATTCATTCAAAATAAATGTCCTAGATTCTGGCTGGATTTTAAAATAGATTCTAATACTTTAAAAATACACTAGAAATGGAGTTCTAGCTGAAAATGGCATTGGCTGGTAGCTCTGTGTTTAATAGTGTCCAACTCCTCAATAAATTAAATAGGAGTACCAAAAAAGTGATGAAATATAAAATGATACTGCATTTTTTACCACCACTGATTCAGAGACTCCAGTATGTACCACCCAGAAAATTGGGCATAAGTTTTTCCTTCAATGACTGAACACATCTGCCTACAAACCCCTCTGCTCTGTTTCACATCTTTGTACAGTCAAAGAGCAAAAGCCAGATATCAATTGGGTGGAAAATATAGGTAGGAAGCTTTCATTTGAGCATTGTACATGGGATAGGTAACCACCATGAGAAACCATCATAGATATGCACAGACATAGGATGAAAGTTGACAGACATGGGAATGATGCTTGTTCATGCATTCCATCAGTACCAGACAAGTGAATGTCAGACACAGGGAAAGATGTCATCTGAATGGAAAAGAGACAACATTAGTTGTAAGCTAGGAATTAGACTGGAAACTATGCACATCAATTAGCCTGCAGTTGTAGATCTGAAAAGGGACTTAGACCATCACATAAACAGGGTAGGAGCAGGGCCAAGGTTAATTCACATACCCAATGTCTAGAAAGGTTTCATCTTCCTCACCATTAATTCATTAAACAAATGTCCACTGAACCCCTATTGTATGCCAGGCCCTGTTCTAGACAGTGACTGAGTAAGAGAAGAAAACCAACAGAAGTTTACTTTTTTTAAAGTACTGCAAAACTGAGGAAAAAGAATAATGTAATAAAGATTCAGAACAAAAGCATAAATGTAGGAAATGTCTACTGTAAGATTCAGAATAAAATTTCAGAAAACAAATTGGTATATACAGAAGAGTACAACAGGAAATAACCTTAATAAATATGAGTAAATCTATTCAAAAAAGTCTAAAATCAAGAGAATAAGAGGTAACAAAATAAGAAGGTATTACATTGCAGAGAAATAATTAAAAAACAAAAACCTTTGGAAGTCAGTAGAAATACAGAATAAGGAATGGCAAATCACCATTTGAATAACAAATAGTATTTACAATGGAGAGACCAGAATTATTACTTAACCAAAAAAGCTACATAAAGCAATAATCATCTAATAACTTTTCTGAGCTGAAGAAAGACCTGGAGATTAAATGAACTGACTAAACTCCAGGTAAAAATTATTGGAAATTGGCCCACTTCTTGGAAAAATTTAAACTACAAAAATAAATTTAAAATGTCATTAGCAGGAGGGAAAATCCGTTTCTTATAACAATGCAAACAAGGGTAGCCTCAGATACCCCTATATTTCTACTTCTAGATGACAGTGAAGCCACATCTATAGATATTGAAGAGAAAATGTTATAACCTAAGAATTTTATACCTAGGTAAGCTGGCTTTCATGTATGACCAACAGAGAGAAATTTTCAGGGAGGCAGGGCTTTAAAAGTTTTATGACAAATGTGGTATTTTCTTTGAAAATAGTTGGTCGAAGACATATTATAACCATTTGAATTGAAACAAAATTAAGTGATTAAGTATTGAGATGTCATAGTATAAAAATTAAAATACAGATGTCCAAGTAGAGGAAAGGAAACAATAAACACAAGAGCATAAATTAGTAAAACTGAAAAGAGAAAAGCAATAGAGAACATTAATAAAACCGAAAGCTGATTCATTGTAAAAAGAATTATGAAGGTAAAACTATGAACAGATTAACAGAAAGGAAAAAATACAGAAGACAATAATTACTAACATCAGAAATGAAAGAGGGAATATCAATACAGACCCCACAGACATTAAAAGAATAATATGGAAATATTACAAGAACCCTATGAATAAAAGTTCAACAGCTTAGATGAAATGGTCAAATTCCTTAAAAGCCACAAACTACCAAAATTCATCCACAAAGAAATAGAGAATCTTACTAGTCCTATGTCTCTTGAAGAAATGGAAAATTTAGTTTAAACCCTCCCCAAAAAGAAAGTTCCCAGTCCACACAGTTTCATTGGTAAATTCTAACAAACATTTAAATAAATAATAGCAGAAGTTCTACACAATTATCTTCTAGAAGACAGGAGAGGGGAAAACACTTTCCAAGTCCTCTCATACAGCCAGCATTAACCTGATACCAAACAAGACAAAGATAGCACAAGAAAAGAAAACTAAGGCCATACATATATCCTTACAAATAGAGATAAAAGTCCTTAAGAAAACATTATCAAATCAATTCCAGCAATCCATAAAAGAACCAATACATCACCAAAAAATGGGTTTTATTGCAGAAACACTAGGCTGTTTCAATGTTTAAAAATAAATCAATATAATCTACTATATTAACTGACTAAAGCAAAAAACCACATGATCATATATCAACTGCTGCAGGAAAAGCATTTGACGAAATTCAATGCAAAAAAGATCTAAGGACTAGTAAGTGAGTTTATTAGCAAGATCACAGGATACAAGGTCAACACACAAGAATCAATTGTATTTCTATATATTAGCAATCAACAACAATTGGAAACTGAAAAAAATTAAATACTATTTAAAGCTTGAAAAAAGAAAACTTAGGCATAAAACCAAAACAAACAAACAAAAAAACCCAACTAAAACCATGTTTAGGATCTGTATCTTGAAAACTACAAAATATGATGAAATATCAAAGAAGACCTAAATAAATGAAGATACATTCCGTATTCATGAATTGGAACACTCAACACAGCTAAGATATAAATTTTCTCCAAATTGACCTATAGATTTAACTCAATTGCAATCAAAATCCCAGCAGGATTTTTGAAGATATATACAGGCTGACTCTAAAATTTATATGGGGGCTTCCCTGGTGGCGCAGTGGTTGAGAGTCCGCCTGCCGATGCAGGGGACGTGGGTTCGTGCCCCAGTTCGGGAGGATCCCACATGCCGCAGAGCGCCTGGGCCTGTGAGCCATGGCCGCTGAGCCTGCGCGTCCGGGTCCGGAGCCTGTGCTCCGCAACGGGAGAGGCCACAATGGTGAGAGGCCCGCATACCAAAAAAAAAAAAAAAAAAAAAAATTTATATGGAAAAGCAAATGAACTAGAATAGCCAAAACAATTTTGAAAAAGAAGAGTAAAGTTGGAGGACTCAAACAGAAAGAGACCCACATAAATATGGTCAACCTATTTTGATAACTAATAGTCCTTTAAAAAATGCTGTTGAAACAATTGAGCAGTCATATGCAAAAAAAAAAGAAGAGAAAAAAAAAAGAAACTCAAATTTTACCTCACATCTTATAACATTAACTCAACTAATCACAGCTCTAAATATAAAATTTTGTAAAACCATAGAACTTTTAGAAGAAAACACAGGGGAAAATTTTTGTGACTTTGGGTTAAGCAAAGGGTTCTTGTATATAATACCAACAGCATGATATGGAAAAAATATTTTAATGATAAACTAGACTTAATTAAAATTAAAAGATTTTCTTCTGCATAAAACACTCGATAGAATTAAAATAAATACTTGCAAAATATTTGCAAATCATATTTCTGACATAGGATTTGTATCCAGAATATATAAAGAACTCTCAAAACTCAACAATAAGAAAATAACAATTCAATTTTTAAAAAACAGTCCAGGGTTCCCCTGTTGGTGCAGTGGTTGAGAGTCTGCCTGCCGATGCAGGGGACACAGGTTCATGCCCTGGTCTGGGAAGATCCCACATGCCGCGGAGCGGCTGGGCCCGTGAGCCGTGGCCACTGAGCCTGCGCGTCCGGAGCCTGTGCCCCACAACGGGAGAGGCCACAACAGTGAGAGGCCCGTGTACCGCAAAAAAAAAACAAAAAAAGGTCCAAAGATTTGAACAGACATTGCACCGAAGAAGATATTTGGATGGCAAATAAACACATTAAGATACTTAACATCATTAGCCATTAGAAACATGCAAATTAAAACCACAATGAGACACTTCTATACACCTATTAGAATAGCTAAAAAAAATTCTGACAATACCAAATGCTGACAGTCAGAGAGTAACAGAACTCTCATTCTTTGCTGGTGGGTCATCAAACTTTTTCAGTAAAGAGCCAGATAGGAAATATTTTAGCCTTTGCCTGCCAAGAGGCAGCATAGAGGATATTATGTAGGTACTTATAGATCAACCATTTAGAAATGTAAAAACCAGTCTTAGTTCATGGGTCATACAAAAATAGATGGTGGCCAGATTAGGACTATGGACCATAGTTTGCCAACCCCTGTTCTACAACATAGCCAGTGCAAGAAGAAAACACACACACACAAATTAAAAGAAGGAGGACAAATTATAATTATTTCTGATGATATAATTGTCTTTCAGGCAAACTCAAGGCGTTAACTATTCAACTTGGAGAATTCAGGAAAACCGGTAATTATAAAATGCCCACAACTTATAAAATACCAACAAACATGGACCTAGATCCATTTAAAGCCAGTGGTTCTCATCTGGTAAAGCAGATCTTCTGGGAGAATTTTTAAATGCAGATTTTGGGGCTCCCACCCCAGATTTTCTAATTCAAGAGTCCTGAGTCGAGGTCCAAGGATCTATATTAAAAACAAGCTCTCCAGTTGATCCTAATATAAGTAGTCCACAAACCATACTTTAAGAAGTTCTGTTTAAATTCTTCACATTACCTCTTCTAAATTGAAGTTTGTTAACCTTTTGGGACTCTCAAATACCTGTGAGAATTTTATAAAGATTCATACAAGAACTTCCCTAGTGGTGCAGTGGTTAAGAATCCGCCTGCCAATTCAGGGCACACAGGTTCGAGCCCTGGTCCGGGAAGATCCCACGTGCCTTGGAGCAACTAGGCCCCTGCACCACAACTACTGAGCCTGCGCTCTGGAGCCCACGAGGCACAACTACTGAAACCCGCGTGCCTAGAGCCCGTGCTCCTCAACAAGAGAAGCCACCGCAATGAGAAGCTCGTGCACCGCAATGAAGAGTAGCCCCCTCTCGCCGCAACTAAAGAAAGCCCGCACGCAGCAACAAAGACCCAACACAGCCAAAAATAAATAAATAAATAAATAAATAAAAGATTCATACAATATAAAATGGACACTGCCTCACCCCACCCCCACACTCCCCCTGCAAATCCACATTTATACCAAGGAGTGAAAGAAAAGTCTCCTGTTGCAATGGGATGGGGGACAGATAGGTTTTAGTATGGCTTCACTTGCATAAGGGACTTGGGCTACAATACTGGGTTACACTTGCTTGAATTTTGAGAAACAATTAGGAGAAATATTGGAGGGCAGTGAAGTGTAAACAGAGAACTAGCCCACAGGAGTAGATTTTAAGTCTTTGTGAAGACAATTTTGGGTCTTCAAAGGCAGCTTTCTCCACCTTCCCTCAATACCCACCCCCCCCATCACCACTACCACCATTCACAACCACAGTATATCTGTCCATCTTGTATCTTGCAGTTATCATCCCCAGCTTTATGTACCTAAGGGCATGTTCAGCCTTGAGCAGAAGGTCCAAGAAGAGGAGGAAGTGACAAATACAACTGGAAATCTTACTTGGGGGCAGAAAGTCAGGCAAAAGGTTTAGAACTTTATCCTAAAAATAATGGGTAACAGTTAAATGATGGGGAAATTGGGGAGAGTAAAATGACAAAAGGAGAGTTTTCATGTCAATATAATGTCTTTTTAAATGAGTAAAGGGACATTTGTATGTTTTTTATTATTTTCACTTAAGACTTCGTTCACATAATCTCACAGTTGACTGAACACTCCCCTCTGACCTCTTCCTCCTCAGGGACCAACTCAGGTTTAATAGAAGCTTTTGTCTCTATCTCTGGCTTTGACAGCTGGGAGATTAGCAGCGACTTGGCTAATTAGTATTTAACTGTTTGCTAATGTTCCAGTGGGTCTGTCGATCACAATCTAGTTTAAAATGGATTCAAAGTTTTCAAAATCTTGAAAAAGGATGCTGTGTCAGAACTGATTCAATTTCTTGAAAGGATTCAAGCAAGAATCAGATCTACATTTATGATCTTTTCAGTCACATTCCCTAACAAAACCATGTTTTGAATTGGAAATATGCCACAGTCCTCTTTAGGTGCAGGCCTATGGAATGAGAGTAAAGAATGAATTGAAGGGTCTCCATGGAGACATGAGCTCTCATGGGTCTCCACCGAAAGCAGTCCTGCAATGACATGCTCTCATATGCTTCCCAGGGGGCTTAGGAGACACATGAGGAGATAAGCCTCAGTATGTGATATTTAGCCCCTGAAGTTTACTAAAAGGTACCATTCAACTTGATACCTACTTTTATTCATTCGGGCAGTCAGTCATTCAAAAAAAATTTCCTTCTTATGTGCTAGGCAGTGAACTAATGGTGAGGATACAGAGATGGAAAGATCTGGCCTCTAAAGAAGCTGACATTTTAGAAGGGAGACAGGCGTGCAGACAATTACCACGCTATATGCAACATGATGTCTTAATAAGGCATAGCATGGAGCAATAGGGGCACAGAAGAAGGAAGACCTATGTCATGAGACAGCTGCCTAGGAAAGACTTCAGAGGAGGTAGCACTTTGACTAGGTCTTAAAGGATGAGTAGGAGATTCCCAGAGGAAAAGTAGGGCAGAGAATTCTAGGCAGAGGGAACAGCATTTTTAAAAGCATAAAACAAAATGTAAGACAAAAGGCAATGGTTAGATCATGGGCGTTTCATATGCCATGTTAAGGAATTTCGACTTTAGTCTTTAGAGCAATATGCTCTAAAGTCAAGACATGCCACTTGACTAGCTGTGTGAGCTTAAGTTAATTACTCTAACTTTCTGGAACCTAGGGTCTTCATCTGAAATGGGGGCAACCAAATGTCCAAGTGCCAGCACAGTGTTTCACATATAGGAGGTGCTTGAATCGTACTGCATATAAAAGTAGCTCAAACAAAACAGGTGTTTATATCTTTTCACATAAGAGTGCAGAGGCAGGCATTTCAGAACTGATATGGCAGCGCTGCTACCTTCAGGGACCCAGGCTCCCCTACCCTAGAATGTGGATTCCACCTTTAGGATCTCCTCATGTACAAGGTGGTTATCAGAGCTCCATTCTGAGCAAGAAGAAGAGCAGAGGGGAGAACCTCCCAGCTGGATCAACCTGAAGCTTTAAGCAGCCTTCCTAGAAGCTCCACACAACCCTTCAACTTTCATCATATCGGCTTTCACATGCCTACGCCTTGGCTGCAGGAAGCCTAGACTAGAGTTTTTTAGGGGAGCATATTTCCATACCAAATAAAACCAGGGCTTTGCTATGAAGAAGGAAGGGGAGAATGGACGTTGGATGGTCATCAAAGGGTGCTACCAGAGTACTCGACTAAGACTCGTTTTATCCCCTCTTCGTCAAGTCAGCACAGTTTAAAAGGAAAACATCTTTTGAAGTCAAACACATTTGGGTTCACACCACAGATCTGCCATTCATTCACTACATAAACTCATTCACCTTAAACACTCTGAGCTTTAGGTTTATCACGTATAGAACGAAGGCAGTAATGCTGACCGAACAGTACCTGACACGTGTACTCAGTAGATAAAGATCACCCCCCGACCCCTTCCAGTCCTCTCTCACCAACCTGGCAGAAGTGTAGAGCATCAGGTCTAAGTCCAGCTTGTCAGTCAGCTGTGCTCTTCCATCCTTTGGAGAGAGACACCAGAGTCAGGATCTTCTGAGTGAGTCAAAATCAAAGTCAGAGAGTCCAGGTCTGGCATCTGAAAAAGGAAGGCAGAGAAGGGGGGTCAAGGTGTAAGTCAAGAGAATGCAAGCCAGAGAAACAAGAACATAGCAAGAGGTTGTAAGAGACAGAGTCTAGAGATATTGCTGCCACTGGAGAAGCAGGATGTGACATCCCGGGTGGGGGAACTCTAATTTTGAAATATCAAGGGGGCACTATTAAGTAATAGATTATATTAAATAAAGCCTAGACTCTGTGTGAAATGGACCTGATGTTAAATACAATTCTTTAATGCATGATCTGTCCAATACAAAAGCTCCCTGGTAGAGGGTTGAGGGGTCCAAACACAAAAGCATCTAATAGTGGTATCTAGGGGCTGGTAACCTTGAAGTCTGCAAACAGCATGAAAAATAAGCAGTTAACTTCATGAATATCTTAGTCCCTGATATTTGATTGCAAGGAACAGAAACTCACACAAAGCAATTCAAATAAAAGAGAAGTTTATGGAAAGGATACAACTGGCAATTTCACGGCCACTTGAAACCAGAATGGACTTGAATGGTCTCTTTGGGAGCCCATGAGGCCTGGACCTTGTCAGCTAGGAAGGAGGCTGCTGCCTGGTCTTTCATTTCTGCTTCTCTCTGCCCCCTGCTTCATTTCCTGCCTCTATCAGCACATTGCCCTTTTCTGTTTACTCATAACTTGTGAACTCTTTCTTAACCTTAACGGTACACAGCATTTCACTGCAATGGTGATGACTCAGGCTATTACTCCACAAGTCTCTTCCATTCAAGTGTCTACATCTAATAGCTACAATTTCCTAGTCTCTTAGTTAAACTCAACCTCTAGGTTGAAAATCTTCTTAGCTCAACCAGCCTAGATTGTTTCCTGAGGCAGATGTCCAGTTCTAGTCTAATCAGCTGTGGCTAAAGGGTAGGACAGGGTCATATAGCTCTGTGGACAACCAAGCCTTCTCCTGTTCTCCTAAATTCATGATATGAGTAGACAAGAGTAAATTCAAGATGTAAAGTTATAGTTGCATAGCTAAGATGTGCCATCTACTACCACACCCTACCACAGTCACCAGGACATGACCTTTGCTGTTATTTCCACTGCTATGACTCCCTCCAGCACTATAACAACCGATACCACAATCACTTCTACTATCACTCCATCCTCATCACCACCACCGCCCTCACCACCACAGTCCCTACCATAATCACTTGCCATGAGTACTATCACACCACCCCCTCCATCATTAAAGCCATCTGCACCTTCACCACTCTCATCACACAACCACTACTGCTACTACTTCCATTACCACCATCACCACCACTTCTATCACCACCACCATCACCATCCCCCTCCAAAATTCCCACCAGTACCATTCTATTACCACCATTATTGCTGCCACTAACATCACCTCCATCACTACTGCCACTACCACATACACGATTGCACCCAACCCCTACCACAATTATCATCACTATCACATTACTACCACCACTACCACTGCCTTCAACATTGTCATCACCACCATCATCACTATTTCTGCCACTGCCTCCATCACCGCCACTATCTCTACCATCATCACTACCACTACCACCACTGCTATCGCCACCTGTAAAAACCTAGGCTGGAAACAAGGGTTATACTGTGGGTGACCTACTCTTAGCAGAGAGAGGAGGTGTAAATAGGATAGGTGCCTATTACTTTCCCAACTACATCAATGCCAGTAGTTCTCCATAGTCGTCTAGTCCTGAAAACTGACAGGTGTCTTATCCTCCATAGCCAATCAGTCATTAAGTAATATAGATTCTTATTTCTAATTTGCCATCTCTTCCTAATTTTCCTTTCTGCTGCCATCATCCCTCATTTCACAAATGGATGATTAACCTGTTTCTTAACTGGCTCTCTGCCTACAGTCTATCTCCCTCCAAAGCATATTTCACATCTTGCCAAATAAATCTTTTTAAAATATTGATTTCATTGCTTTTCTGCTCTGCTCAAAAAGCCAAATTTTCCCATCTAGAACTAAAAACTCTAAATCCATATTACTTTTCAAGTCTTATTTCCCATGACTCTCCCCCTGGAACTCTGGGATCCTTCTAGGCTGACACACTCATTATTCTTCAAACCTAACATGGTCAATGCACATCTCCACACTATTGTTCAAACCTGTCCTCTCTTTGGTCTGTCTTCTACAGTCCTCTGTTTCTATGTAAATTCTACTTATTTCTCAAAACTGGGCTTAAACCAAACATCTTCCATGGAATTTAAGGGATTCCTCTTAAGTAGATTAAAGGATTCTGCTTCAGGATGACAGACTAAATTCCCATGATAGACTCTCCATCTCGTGAGTCCTCAGAAAAATGATGGTAAAGCAACAGAAAGGTATAAACCTATAACAACAAGTGAATAGAAAGCTATTCATCAACAGACAAGAGATTTTAAAAAATTTCCAGATGATAGAAAGTAAATGCAGGGGCATCAGTGGCTTGAAGCAGAGCAGGGGAAACAGCAACTTTGAGGAAGCTGCAGGAATCCAAAAGCAGCAGAACCACAGAACCTCCGGACTCAGAGGGAACACACACGAGAGTGGAAATAAGAAGCAGAGCTGAAAACCAGGGAATGAGTGACAAGGACTATAAACAAAATAGCAAATACCTCCCTCCTTGCACAAATCTCAAGCAGGCAGGCATTTATCCATAGCCAAAAAAAGGTGGGGGGGTATTTTTCTTTTAAAAAAAATTACAGTATATATATTTTTTTCTTTAAAAAAAATTTTTTAAGGCAACTACTGGAGGTGTTAGTGCCTAAAAGTAAAGCAGTCATCATCCTGGCTTTTGGAAGCAGAATAATTAGCTCCCCAACTGCTCGCCTGAAAGGCATGTCTGCCAGTAACAAGTCCATGCCCATGTACAGAGATTTGCCTGCCTAGTCCATACTCTTAAATATTAACAAACACTCAAAGGTATCCAGACATTTGAGGGGAAAAAAGCAGTTTGAAAGAGAAAGAGCAAGGGAAACTGAACATGAACATAATTCAAGTTCAGTGATTTTAAGAAATAAATCTAATCAGCAGGCTCAGTGAGATTTGAAAAGCTATTTAATCCACAAATCAAGAATAGGGGAAGGAATGATCAGGGTATAAGAAAGTAGTTTTGGAAATTAAAAATATGATTGTGAAATAAAAATCCAATAAAAGCAATAGTGGAAAAGCCTAGAAAATCTCTCAGAGCATAAAAGTAAAAAGGCAAAGGGATGAAAAATATGAGCAATAAAGATTAGAGACACAGAGCATCAAACCAGGAGGTCTAACAACCACTAAGAGTGAAATGAACAAGAACAAATAAGTGCAGAGGAGATAATTATCAAAGAAATAACCAAAGAAATTTTCCAGACCTAAAGAGGAAAGTGAATTTCAAATTGAAAAGATCTACAAAATACAAAATGGAATGAATCAGAAAAAACTCACACTTAACCTATCATTGTCAAAAATAGCTATTTTTCATTTATAAAGCCAGATAGGACCATATAACGTTTGGTAAAATATATGTATACATACATATACAACACTTAATATTTGTAGTCAAATATATCTTTAATAAAAATATAAATATACATAATACATGCCATCAATAAAAATAAAAACAAAGGTAATGGGGAAAGAAATGGAGGCTTAATATAATTTAATACTAATACAAATTATGCCTACAAATAACTCCATATTGGCTGTTTTGATATCTGGTAGAGTAAGTCCTCCAGCTTTGTTCTTCTTCAAGATTGTTTTGGCTATCTTTAGTTTTTTTCATTTCTTTATAAACTTTAAAATTAGCTTATAATTTCCACAAAGAAAGAATATAAACACTGAGATTTTGCTTGGGATTGTTTGGTAGGGAAAGAATACACATCTTCTAAAAATATTTAGTTTTCCAATTCACGAACATAGTACAGTTCCATTTATTTATGTCTTCTCTAATTTCTTGCAATAATATTTTATAGTTTTCTGGGTAATAGCCCTGAATATCTCACATTAGACATACTTGTAGGTATTTGATGTTATTTTTATACTATTGTAAATGATATATTTTTAAAATTTCATTTTCTAACAATCTATACAATTGATTTTCATAATAGTTTGAATATTGACACGTATACGCAGCCACCTTATTACGCTCACTGATTAATCCAAATCTATAGATTCTTTTGCATTTTCTATGCATAGCAGTACAGCATCTGATACTAATGATGCTCAGAATTGGGATTACTGTGTCAAAGGGTTATGAATACATTTAAGGCTTTTGATTAATAATGTCAAAATACTGTCCAAAAATGTTGTTTATTATTCTTCAATCAGCAATAAATAAAAGTGCTGATTTCATCATTTTCCCATTAGTATCGAGAATTAACTTTAAAGTTTTTTTAAATTTATTTATTTATTTATTTATTTTTGGCTGAGTTGGGTCTTTGTTGCTGTGCACAGGTTTTCTCTAGTTGCGGTGAGTGGAAGCTACTCTTCCTTGCAGTGCACGGGCTTCTCATTGTGGTAGCTTCTCTTGTTGTGCAGCATGGGCTCTAGGCACACGGGCTCAGCAGTTGTGGCTCACAGGCTCTAGAGCACAGGCTCAGTAGTTGTGGCGTACAGGCTTAGTTGCTCCACGGCATGTGGGATCTTCCTGGACCAAGGCTCGAACCCATGTCCCCTGCACTGGCAGGCGGATTCTTAACCACTGCGCCACCAGGGAAGTCCCGAGAATTATCTTTAAAAAACAATATAAAATCAGAGGATATTTTTAAATGAGACTTTTTTCTACTGTGATCAGTGTTGGTCCTCAATTTTTGAAATTCCAAAGATCCAAGGGGTTCAGATGTGTGTAACACAAGAATATTTCCAAAGAGCTGGAAATTCAAAGACAATGTTATAAATTGGCTGTTTATATAACTTTTGTGCACTGCTATTTTCTGATAATATTAGTATATTAGCATTTTCCCAGATTATTATAGGTATTTTGTAAAGAAAAGTCATTGGCACTAATGGTATAATATTCCAACAGGTGAATATATCATATTGTACTTTGTCATTCCCATGTTGTTAGTCATTAAAGTTTACCCATTTTTTTGTTATTATAAATAATGCTGCAATAGACATCTTTGTGCATAAAGCTGTTCCATTAATTTAGTTAATTTTCTTAGACTAGATTGCCAAGAGGAGAATTACTGGGATAAAACATGAATATTTTTAGGCTATTGATACATTGTCACATTGCGTAAAAATCACTTGAAAAGCATTTTTAGAAACATAAAGTAATATGGCTTGGGGGACAAGAAGGAGGTGTTTTCATTTTTTTTTAAGAGGAAAACAATCCTACAGAGGCAAATTTACAATGAAGCTAATGAAGCATGGTCTGCAGGGCTCCTCACTTGCACAGGCTCCTTCCTAGGCCTTGGATGACCACCGGTAATGTGCTCACATGGTCACATGTTGTTTGTTTTTTAAGTTGCTGAAGTAAGACATTTTAACCCAATTTGCAAGATTGCTGTCTCTTTCCACTCTATCTGCTACTTCATCACACCTCCCATCAGGTTGGTGGTTTCAAAATGTCATGTGCAAGCTTTCAAGCCTCACAAAACCTGCATCTGCCCCTAAATTTCTATTTAAGATCGGCAAGTTGAAAAATGCCGGTATCCATATACCAAACCCTATGGAGTTCATGTTCCCAAACAGAGCTGATTTTGAGAAAAGCCAAGAGCTATGCTCTGGGCCAGCTCTTGGATGCAAGAGCAGGATAAAAGCTCTTAAAACTCTATTTGTTGAAAGATGGCTTTCCTGGACAGATGGAAAAGAAGACTGCCAGTGGCTCAGCCTTCAAGAGGAAGAAAAAGTCTACATCAGGATCCTTGCTCTGGATTCCAGGAACAGGATCCAGTTCCTTTCGTCTGTGTGACTGTGCTCACAGCCCTCAGCACCATTCCAATGATCAGCCTGAAGGAAGGGCTCTTCAAAGCACCACGCCAGGGCCAGGCTTCAGAGGCACTGAGGGTGCCAAACAGAGATCAGAGAACTGCCCAAGAAGTGGCTGAGATACTCAAGACCAGGATATGGTCTCCTGGTGCCCACCAACTTCATCCTTAGGGCCTTCATTAGGGAAAAGGAGTGAAGAGCGACAAAAAATTGTATTCTCACATACAAAACTCTGTTCCCCCATCCAAAATCTTTTTGTTTTTCCTTTTACTCTTACAGGAAAGTAGGAATAGGGATTGACTGATCGAGGTTTCTTACAGGAAAGACTGACTGAGGAAGAAAAATAGATGATGGTAGGGACATTTAAGGCCCCTTAGAAGTGGAAGTCGGGGAGAGGCACTTCAAGCTGACCAAGGGGTAAGAATATGTCCTTGATTGGAGGGGGAGAGTCTCAGTTCTTAATATTCCCTTCTGTTGTTTTGGTTTGTCATCTGTACTGATGGGATAAGTCTCTCTCCTTCACAGAGTCCCATCTTTGCTATTGGAAATAAGGGCCATAAAAGAGAGAGGAAAGGGGACTTCGCTGGTGGTCCAGTGGTTAAGGCTCCATGCTTCCAATGCAGGGAGTCCGGGTTCAATCCCCGGTCAGGGAGCTAGATCCTGCATGCCATAACTAACAGCCCACATGCTGCAACTAAATATCCTGAATGTGGCAACGAAGATCCCGTGTGCCACAACTAAGACCCGGTGCAGCCAAATAAATAAATAAATAAATAAATAAATAAGTATTTTAAAAAAGAGAGAGGAGAGGATCTGAGTTTGAGAGGGAAGAGGAGTGAGGGAAAATAGAGGAGGCTTGGGAAAGAGACCACAGAGTGCAGTGAGAAAGTCATGACTTCTAGTTCTTGAATTTTGATTCATATATTAAAGCAAAAAGAGACTTCGAGTCTTTTAAGTCAGAATTTTGCATATACAACAATAATCAATAACACAAATTAAAGCTTTCCCAGGGCTGATTTCAAAACTCCATCTGAGAGCAGTCTCCCTTGTTTCCCGCAGTCCTCTCTGCCTGTGCTCCCAAGAGCTGGACTACAACACTCCAATGCCATGTCTGAGGGAGAATCTAACCCCAGACTTGAAGGATGCTAAATCTCTCCTAGTCCTTGGAATGTCATTACCATTACGGTTGAAAAACGAGGGCGATGAACAGTAGTGGCAGGTTTTTTCAACTTTACATAAACACTGGCTGCAGGGAGAGGGCTGGAACATTGGAATCAAAGTATCCTTGTCACATCAGCGCTTTAAATCTCTAAGCAACTCCTTGAAGATCATCTGGCCTCTGTGAACACAGAAGCTGATAAAAGGCCCCTCTAAGCTCACTTATCTGCTCCCACAAGCACAGACTGTCCTAAAGTGGCATCCTGGGGAACCCAGCCACCCAGTGGTGCCTTGGAGGTGAGTTGGTCCCACAAGACAGAGGCAGGCTTCTGGGATGTTCCTGCAGGTGTACTGGGCTCAGAAAAGACTCCAGACTGTGGTGTTCTTCCAGGTAAATTATACTTTAATCCCCTGCTAAGCCATATTTGTTACATCTGGTCAAATGAACTCCCAGGGCTACCAAAGGGCTGCAGGCTGCCTGTGGAGAGCAAGGAGAAAGAGGGGGAAAGGGTCTGTGTCCTTTGGCTAAAAGATCAGTGATCTATGACTTGAAAAAAAGAAAAAACTGGACCCAAGAGGTCTTCCCCAGGTCTTGCCCACCAGGGCACTCTCTGAAGCACTTTCATTTTTGAAAAGTAAATACTGATGTGAGCCCAGTATCCCCTGAGGGCCTTGCTTGGCCTCTAGCACTGCTCTTGAGCATGATGTTAAATCACGAAGACAAACATTAAAGAGGAGAAAAAGTTCCTTAGCTTCAAATCAGCAAGCAGCCAATGACCAGTAACCATGTAGACAGTTCAATTGAGTGATTTCAGCCAGCTAATCCAATTTTCCCTCCATTGGAGGGCACTTTAGACGAAAAATAACAAATGTAAACTGCCTAGTACAGTGCCAAGCACATCATATTTCATCAAAAAATGTTGGTTCCTATTAAACGCATGCCATGCGTTTCTTTGTGGGGTTGGCTCTTGAATCACGTAAGCTCAAAGAAAGTCATGACATACAGAGGATATGGGTCAATATGCAAGATTTTATTCCCACTACTGAGATGGGAATTGTTAGATCAGTTACTAAAATTAATCTTGGGAAAATTTCTAAAAATAGAAAAAAGTAAACATCATAAGCAACTTCTTTATGATAGTATGATGTGTGTTATTCTCAATGAAAAAACTGTAATTTTTTTAATTTAATTTTTTTATACAGCAGGTTATTAGTTATCTATTTTATACATATTAGTGTATATATGTCAATCCCAATCTCCCAGTTCATCCCACCACCACCCCACCAGCCTGCTTTCCCTCCATGGTGTCCATACGTTTGTTCCATACATCTGTGTCTCTATTTCTGTCTTGCAAACTGGTTCATCTGTACCATTTTTCTAGACTGCACATGTATGCATTAATATACGACATTTGTTTTTCTCTTTCTGACTTACTTCACTCTGTATGACAGTCTCTAGATCCACCCACATCTCTACAAGGGACCCAATTTCGTTCCTTTTTATGGCTAATATACCATTGTATATATGTACCACAACTTCTTTATCCATTTATCTGTCGATGGGCATTTTGGTTGCTTCCATGACCTGGCTATTGTAAATACTGCTGCAATGAACATTGGGGTGCATGTGTCTTTTTGAATTATGGTTTTCTCTGGGTATATGCCCAGTAGTGGGATTGCTGGGTCATATGGTAATTCTATTTTTAGTTTTCTAAGGAACCTCCATACTGTTCTCCATAGTGGCTGTATCAATTTACATTCCCACCAACAGTGCAAGAGGCTTCCCTTTTCTCCACACCCTCTCCAGCATTTGTTGTTTGTAGATTTTCTGATTATGCCTATTCTAACCGGTGTGAGGTGATACCTCATTGTAGTTTTGATTTGCATTTCTCTAATAATTAGTAATGTTGAGCAGCTTTTCATGTGCCTCTTGGCCATCTGTATGTCTTCATTATAGAAATGTCTGTTAGGCTTTCTGCTCATTTTTTTATTGGGTGGGTTGTGTTTTTAATATTGAGCTGCAGGAGCTGTTTATATATTTTGGAGATTAATCCTTTGTCCGTTGATTTGTTTGCAAATATTTTCTGCCATTCTGAGTGTTGTCTTTTCATCTTGTTTATAGCTTCCTTTGCTGTGCAAAAGCTTTTAAGTTTCATTAGGTCTCATTTGTTTATTTTTGGTTTTACTTCCATTACTCTAGGAGGTGGGTCAAAAAAGATCTTGCTGTGATTTATGTCAAAGAGTATTCTTCCTATGTTTTCCTCTAAGAGTTTTATAGCATCTGGTCTTACATTTAGGTGTTTAATCCATTCTGAGTTTATTTTTGTGTATGGTGTTAGGGAGTGTTCTAATTTCATTCTTTTACATGTAGCTTTTACATGTACCAGTTTTCCCAGTACTACTTATTGAAGACACTGTCTTTTCTCCATTGTATATCCTTGCCTCCTTTGTCATAGATTAGTTGACCATAGGTGCATGGGTTTACCTCTGGGCTTTCTATCCTCTTGATCTATATTTTCGTTTTTGTGCCAGTACCATACTGTCTTGATTACTGTAGTTTTGTAGTATAGTCTGAAGTCAGGGAGTCTCATTCCTCCAGCTCCACTTTTTTCCCTCAAGATTGCTTTGGCTATTTGGGGTCTTTTGTGTCTCCATATAAATTTTAAGATTTTTTGTTCTAGTTCTGTAAAAAAAATGCTATTGGTAATTTGATAGGGATTGCACTGAATATGTAGATTGCTTTGGACAGTACAGTCATTTTCACAATATTAATTCTTCCAATCTAAGAACATGGTATATCTCTCGATCTGTTTGTGTCATCTTTGATTTATTTCATCACTGTCTTATAGTTTTCTGTGTACAGGACTTTTACCTCCTTAGGTAGGTTTATTCCTAGCTGTTTTATTATTTTTGTTGCAATGGTGAGTGGGATTGTTTCCTTAATTTCTCTTTGTGATCTTTCATTGTTAGCGTATAGGAATGCAAGACATTTCCGTGCATTACTTTTGTATCCTGCAATTTTACCAAATTCATTGATTAGCTCTAGTAGTTTTCTGGTGGCATCTTTAGGATTCTCTATGTATAGTATGTCATCTGCAAACAGCGACAGTTTTACTTCTTCTTTTCCAATTTGGATTTCTTTATTTCTTTTTCTTCTCTGATTGCCATGGCTAGGACTTCCAAAACTATGCTGAATAATAGTGGTGAGAGTGCACATCCTTGTCTTGTTCCTGATCTGAGAGGAAATGCTTTCCATTTTTCACCATTGAGAATGATGTTTGCTGTGGGTTTGTCATATATGGCCTTTGTTATGTTGATATAGGTTCCCTCTATGCCCACTTTCTGGAGAGTTTTGATCATAAATGGGTGTTGAATTTTGTCAAAAACTTTTTCTGCATCTATTGAGATGATCATATGGTTTTTCTTCTTCAATTTGTTAATATGGTGTATCACATTGATTGATTTGCATATATTGAAGGATCCTCGCATCCCCGGGATAAATCCCACTTCATCATGGTGTACGATCCTTTTAATGTGTTGTTGGATTCTGTTTGCTAGTATTTTGTTGAGGATTTTTGCATCTACATTCATCAGTGATATTGGTCTGCAATTTTCTTTTTTTCTAGTATTTCTGTTTGCTTTTGGTATCAGGGTGATGGTAGCCTCATAGAATGAGTTGGGGAGTGTTCCTTCCTCTGCAGTTTTTTGGAAGAGTTTGAGAAGAATGGTTGTTAGCTCTTCTCTAAATGTTTGATAGAATTCACCTGTGAAACCATCTGGTCCTGGACTTTTGTTTTTTGGAAGATTTTTAATCACAGTTTCAATGTCATTACTTGAGATTGGTCTGTTCATATTTTCTGTTTCATCCTGGTTCAGTCTCAGAAGGTTATACCTTTCTAAGAATTTGTCCATTTCTTCCAGGTTGTCCATTTTATTGGTATAGAGTTGCCTGTAGTAGTCTCTTAGGATGCTTTGTATTTCTGCAGTGTCCATTTTAACTTCTCCTTTTTCATTTCTAATTTTATTGATTTGAGTCCTCTCCCTCTTTTTCTTGAAGAGTCTGGCTAAAGGTTCATCAATTTTGTTTATCTTCTCAAAGAACCAGCTTTTAGTTTTATTGATCTTTGCTATTGTTTTCTTTGTTTCTATCTCATTTATTTCTGCTCTGATCTTGATGATTTCTTTCCTTCTACTAACTTGTTTTACTTGTTATTCTTTCTCTAGTTCCTTTAGGTGTAAGGTTAGATTGTTTATTTGTGATTTTTCTTGTTTTTCAGGTAGGTTGTATTGCTATAAGCTTCCCTCTTAGAACTGCTTTTGCTGCATCCCATAGGTTTTGGATCATTGTGTTTTCGTTGTCACTTGTCTCTAGGTATTTTTTGATTTTCTCTTCGATTTCTTCAGTGATCTTTTGGTTATTCAATAACGTATTTTTTTTTTAATAATGTATTGTTTAGCCTCCATGTGTTTGTGTTTTTTACGTTGTTTTCCCTGTAGTTGATTTCTAATCTCATAGTGTTGTGGTCAGAAAAGATGCTTGATATGATTTCAATTTTCTTAAATTTACTGAGGCTTGATTTGTAACCCAAGATGTGATCTCTCCTGGAGAATGTTCCATGTGCACTTGAGAAGAAAGTGTAATCTGCTGTTTTTGGATGGAATGTCATATAAATATCAATTAAATCTATCCAGCCTATTGTGTCATTTAAAGCTACTGTTTCCTTATTAATTTTCTGTCTGGATGATCTGTCCATTGGTGTAAGTGAGGTGTTAAAGTCCCCCAGTATTATTGTGTTACTGTCGATTTCCTCTTTTATAGCTGTTAGCAGTTGCCTTATGTATTGAGGTGCTTCTATGTTGGGTGCATTTATATTTATAATTGTTATATCTTCTTTTTGGATTGATCCCTTGATCATTATGTAGTGTCCTTCCTTGTCTCTTGTAACAGTCTTTATTTTATGTATATTTTATCTGATATGAGTATTGCTACTCCAGCTTTCTTCTGATTTCCATTTGCCTGGAATATGTTTTTCCATCCCCTCACTTTCAGTCTGTATGTATTCCTAGGTCTGAAGTGGGTCTCTTGTAGACAGCTTATATATGGTCTTGTTTTTGTATCCATTCAGCAAGCCTGTGTCTCTTGGTTGAAGCATTTAATCCATTCACATTTAAGGTAATTATCGATATGTATGCTCCTATGACCATTTTCTTAATTGTTTTGGGTTTGCTTTTGTAGGTCCTTTTCTTCTCTTGTGTTTCCCACTTAGAGAAGTTCCTTTAGCATTTGTTGTAGAGCTTGTTTGGTGGTGGTGAATTCTCTTAGCTTTTGCTTGCCTGTAAAGCTTTTGATTTCTCTGTCATATCTGAATGAGATCCTTGCCGGGTAGAGTAATCTTGGTTGTAGGTTCTTCCCTTTCATCACTTTAAATATATCATGCCACTCCCTTCTGGCTTGTAGAGTTTCTGATGAGAAATCAGCTCTTAACCTTATGGGAGTTCCCTTGAATGTTATTTGTCGTTTTTCCCTTGTTGCTTTTAATAATTTTTCTCTCTCTTTAATTTTTGTCAGTTTGATTACTATGTGTCTTGGCATGTTTCTTCTTGGTTTTATCCTGTATGGGACTCTCTGTGCTTCCTGGACTTGGGTGGCTATTTCCTTTCCCATGTTAGGGAAGTTTTCGACTATAATCTCTTCAAATATTTTCTTGGGTCCTTTCTCTCTCTCTTCTTTCTGGGACCCCTAAAATGCAAATGTTGTTGTATTTAATGTTGTCGCAGAAGTCTCTTAGGCTGTCTTCATTTCTATTCATTCTTTTCTCTTTATTCTGTTCCACAGCAGTGAATTCCATCATTCTGTCTTCCATGTCACTTATCCATTCTTCTGCCTCAGTTATTCTGCTATTGATTCCTTCTAGTGTATTTCTCATTTCAGTTATTGTATTGCTCATCTCTGTTTGTTTGTTCTTTAATTCTTCTAGGTGTTTGTTAAACATTTCTTGCATCTTCTCAATCTTTGCCTCCATTCTTTTTCCGAGGTCCCGGATCATCTTCACTATCATTATTCCAAATTCTTTCTCTGGAAGGTTGTCTATCTCCACTTCATTTAGTTGTTTTTCTGGGGTTTTAGCTTGTTCCTTCATCTGGTACACAGTCCTCTTCCTTTTTATTTTGTCTATCTTTCTGTGAATGTGGTTTTCGTTCCACAGGCTGCAGGATTGTAGTTCTTCTTGCTTCTGCTGTCTGCATTCTGGTCTCATCTCTGTACATTTCTTGACCAAATCCAGAATCAGCCATTTCTCAAAGAGCTTTGATTCCTGTCGAAGATCATCTGCAAATCCAAATGGTAACTATAATGTGAGGTTAAGAGCTCAGGCTCTGGATTTGAATGCCAGGTCTACCATTTACTTGCTGTGTGATCTTGGGCAAGTGACTTCACCTCTCTGAGCCTGGTTTCTCATGTAGGACTTGACAAAACTGTAGCTGGTGTGATGAGCAGCGGTCAGAAGCACAGGCTTTGAGGACAGACAGATCTGGGGCCCCGCACTCTAGTTTCTTTCCAAATCTCTCAGAAATTCCTCAGGTCAAAGAGCAATCAGGGCAGCACTGCCTGCTGGAGAGGAAACCCATGTGCAAGGATGCCCTGAGAGACGGCGCCATGGCACGCTATTGCACATGTGCAACACCCAGGGTCCACCCGTGCCTGTGATGAGTTTCTGATGACACTAGCAAAGCAGAATAAAGATGACATTAGGTTTGTCCAGGAATCTTGAGATTATAACTTGACAGATTCCATTTTTGCATAGTGATACCTACTCTTGACTTTGAGTCTGGAATGATATAAGGAGTTCCAGTTCTTACTTTGACCATCTTCTCACCTACTTTAAGAACTACACGAAACCATATCCATCATGTGGATTGCAAATACTCTTAAGCAAAGCATTCATCCTCATTTAACCTGATAAACTAACAAAAAAAGCAATGATCATAAAAACAATTTTTTTTCTTTCTTTTTTTTTTTGCGGTACGCAGGCCTCTCACTGTTGTGGCCTCTCCCGTTGTGGAGCACAGGCTCCGGACGCGCATGCCCAGCAGCCATGGCTCACAGACCCAGCTGCTCCATGGCATGTGGGATCCTCCCAGACTGGGGCACGAACCTGCGTCCCCTGCATTGGCAGGCAGACTCTCAACCACTGTGCCACCAGGGAAGCGCATAACAACTATTTTGAACTGATTTGTCTAGTCAAAGTGGGCAAGCACTGACTCATTTGCTCACCAACTGATTTATTCATTTAGTATGTTCTAGGAACTGTTTCAACTCTTGAACAGAGATGAACAAGACCCAGTCTCTAACCCACTGTCCCCCACAACCATAAACACACACAGGCATACACATATAGGATCCTATAGTCAAAGGGGGTGACACTCATATAAAGGAAGAATCACAATACCAATCTGATAAATAGCAGAGACCTGCCAAAATGATCCAAGATCACAGGAGAAAGGATTGTCAACCCATTCAATTAAAGAAGTCTTTGCAAAAAAGGTGAGCTTTCCATTGGTCCTTAAAGCAGCCAATCTGGTTTGCATGTCTAAACACCCACCCAATTAGCCAACCAAGCAGACAAGAACATTACATACAGAGAGAAACTCACCTATTAGTGTCATGAGAATATGATGACAAAAAGAGAGAAAGGAAATGAAAGGAAGGAAAATCAGGAAAAAATGTACTGTTATTTTAAAAGTACCTTTTAAAGTGCACTAATGGCTGCCACTTCCTTGGAGATTCATCAAAAAGGAAAGAAGAATTTATTGATGGATAGAGGAATGGATAGATCTGAGATGAAGCAAACAGAGTTAACTGTAATTGTCCAAGCGAAGTGAGTATACGAGTGTTTCCTGTACAATTCTTTCAACTTTTCTGTATGTTAAATTTTCTCATAATATAATGTTGGGGAAATGTTACCTTACAAAAGTTTTCCTGAATGATATGTGCAGTTTTAGATTTTATTTATCTTTCATTAATTGTCCATTACCATTTTAAGTAGCCCATGAAAAAATATTTTCAAAGGGCTTTATTCTAGTTTTTTTCTCCTATAATCCCCTAGAGATTATTTAGGAGCACAGGGGCTAATTGATCTCTAGGGATCCATGAATCCTAGGATAAAATTCCTGCTTGAGGGATTTCATATAGAAACTAAAAGATAATTTAAACTAGCATCTACATACTGGTGACAGATTACATTTGATTAACCTGTAGAACCTTAACCGTGGATCAAAAACAGGTGAAGACTTCCATTTTAATATGGCAGGCTAAGTACATACATGTACCCCCTCTCTCTGCCAAAGTCTATTTGAAATGACACAAAATATGTAATTGAAAAATAAATTTATAAAAACCTGGGGAACAGGAAATGATATCACCAGTAGACCATACGTTTGGGAGATTTTCTAGAAGTTAGAAAACTAATAAGATCAGATTGATAGAGAAACCAGAGTAGAATAAACTATACAAAAACAGGAAGGGGAAAAGGCTGCTGAGGAGAAGAGAGTTGTTCACCCCAAGAGTTTTAGAATCTTCAAATGCAGAGAATACAAATCAAATCCTGGCCATAGGGCAATGCTCAGGACAATTAAGGGACTGCTTGATGAGCAGCTTGGTCTGTAGTCCCCATCCACTCCTGCATATGTACAGGGAGGCTAGGTGTTTGTCTCCAGGACAGAGCCTTGAGAATACTTTCCATGGTGGGAAGTCTGCCTTTAGGGGCTGTGGGAAGAGGGTGTCCTAACACTTTTTGAGTTTGGAAAGAGAGAAAAGTAGAACAGAGCTCCGGAATATTCTCGTCCTACATAATGATCATGCAGGGAAGGTTAAGTAGGATAAAAAGAGTTTTTCTAGGAATGAAAACACTAAAGTATTCTAGTATCAAGGTAAAGATCTTCCTTATTTTGATAAGTGTGTGGAACCCCAACTTGCCTCCCTCATCCACTCTAAAAAGAAACATGTCTGTCAGCAGGCCCATCTACTCCTCATTCCTTCCAGTCAGGGGAGAAACCTATTATGAAAACAGACATGCACAAAAAAGGAAATCCATGCCAACCTCAAACACTCATCATCCAAGTCTTTTATTTATAAATTTAAATGAGCAATGAAAGATCACCAAACATCTGAGAAAAACCAAGGGTAGCAAAGAAACAGCCAAGATGAACAGGCAGAAAGAACAATTCTGAAGAAAACTAAAGATATAATATTTTAAAGTGAAATTTAAAAATTCTAATTAGCAACCTCCAAAATTTTTAGGAGGATGTTTTGCTCCTGAAGAACAAGGTACTGTAAGGTGCTATTTTTAAAGAAGAAATCAAAGAATAAGGAAACAAATGCTCAAAAGAAATGCTTGAAATGTAAGTAATTAAAATGGACCACCCAAAGGCCAAATTAGAGATATGGAATACAAAGCAAAGAAATTTTCCATAAAATAGAACAATAAACAAAGAAATAAAAATATAACAAAGAAAGACTTAGAGGATATATTTAGAAGATCCATTTAATGTAAAAGGAAGAAAGAGATAGTGGGACTTCCGGGTAAGATGGCGGAAGAGTAAGACGCGGAGATCACCTTCCTCCCCACAGATACACCAGAAATACAGCTACACGTGGAACAACTCCTACAGAACACCTACTGAACGCTGGCAGAAGACCCCAGACCTCCCAAAAGGCAAAAAACTCCCCACATACCTGGGTAGGGCAAAGCGGAGAGATTCCCGCACAGAGGATCGGTGCCGAGCAGCACTCACCAGCCCGAGAGGCTTGTCTGCTCGCCCCGGCGGCGCTGGAAGCTGAGGCTCGGGCCTCGGTCAGAGCGCAGGGAGAGGACTGGGGCTGGCAGCGAGAACTCAGCCGGAAGGGGGCTAGTGGGCCACAGCTAGCCGGCAGGGAGTCCGGGAAAACTCTGGAGCTGCCGAAGAGGCAAGAGACTTTTCTTCCCTCTTGGTTTCCTGGTGCGCGAGGAGAGGGGATTAAGAGCGCAGCTTAAAGGGGCTCCACAGACGGGCGCGAGTCACGACTGAAAGCGCGGAGCCCAGTGACGGGCGTGGGACGCTGGGGCTGCTGCTGCCGCCGCCAAGAAGCCTGTGTGTGAGCGCAGGTCACTGTCCACACCGCCCTTCCGGGAGCCTGTGCAGCCCGCCACTGCCGGGGTCCCGGGATCCAGGGGCGGCTTCCCTGGAAGAACGCACGGCGCGCCTCGGGCTGGTGCAATGTCACGCCGACCTCTGCCGCTGCAGGCTCGCCCCGCACTCCGTGCCCCTCCCTCCCGCCCGGCCTGAGTGAGCCAGAGTCCCCGAAGAGGCTGCTCCTTTAACCCTGTCCTGTCTGAGCGAAGAACAGACGCCCTCCGGCGACCTACACGCAGAGGCGGGGCCAAATCCAAAGCTGAGACCCAGGAGCTGTGAGAACAAAGAAGAGAAAGGGAAAACTCTCCCAGCAGCCTCAGAAGCAGCGGATTAAATCTCCACACTCAACTTGATGTACCCTGCATCTGTGGAATACATGAATGGACAACAAATCATCCCAAATTGAGGAGCCAGGAGTCAGTGCTGTGCCTCTGAGGTGGGAGAGCCAACTTCAGGACACTGGTCCACAAGAGACCTCCCAGCTCCACATAATATCAAATGGCGAAAATCTTCCAGAGATCTCCATCTCAACACCAGCACCCAGCTTCACTCAACGACCAGCAAGCTACAGTGCTGGACATCCTATGCCAAACAACTAGCAAGACAGGAACACAACGCCACCCATTAGCAGAGAGGTGGCCTAAAAGCATAAAAAGTCCGCAGACACCCCAAAACACACCACCAGACGTGGACCTGCCCACCAGAAAGACAAGATCCAGCCTCACCCACCAGAACACAGGCACTAGTCCCCTCCACCTGGAAGCCTACACAACCCACTAAACCAACCTTAGCCACTGGGGACAGACACCAAAAACAACGGGAACTACGAACCTGCAGCCTGCAAAAAGGAGACCCCAAACACAGTAACAAAAGCAAAATGAGAAGACAGAAAAACACACAGCAGGAGAAGGAGCAAGATAAAAACCCACCAGACCTAACAAATGATGAGGTAATAGGCAGTCTACCTGAAAAAGAATTCAGAATAATGATGGTAAAGATGATCCAAGATTCTATTTCCCAGATCCAAAATCTTGGAAATAGAATAGACAAAATGCAAGAAACAGTTAACAAGGACCTAGAAGAACTAAAGATGAATCAAGCATCGATTAAAAACACAATAAATGAAATAAAAAATACTCTAGATGGGATCAATAGCAGAATAACTGAGGCAGAAGAACGGATAAGTGAGGTGGAAGATAAAATAGTGGAAATAACTGCTGCAGAGCAAAGTAAAGAAAAAAGAATGGAAAGAACAGAGGACAGTCTCAGAGACCTCTGGGACAACATTAAACGCACCAACATTCGAATTATAGGGGTTCCAGAAGAAGAAGAGAAAAAGAAAGGGACTGAGAAAATATTTGAAGAGATTATAGTTGAAAACTTCCCTAATATGGGAAAGGAAATAGTTAATCAAGTCCAGGACGCACAGAGAGTCCTATATAGAATAAATCCAAGGAGAAATACGCCAAGACACATATTAATCAAACTGTCAAAAATTAAACACAAAGAAATCATATTGAAAGCAGCAAGGCAAAAACAACAAATAACACACAAGGGAATCCCCTTTAGGATAACAGCTGATCTCTCAGCAGAAACTCTACAAGCCAGAAGGGAGTGGCAGGACATAATTAAAGTGATGAAGGAGAAAAACCTGCAACCAAGATTACTCTACCCAGCAAGGATCTCATTCAGATTTGATGGAGAAATTAAAACCTTTACAGACAAGCAAAAGCTGAGAGAGTTTAGCACCACCAAACCAGCTTTACAACAAATGCTAAAGGATCTTCTCTAGGCAAGAAACACAATGAAGGAAAAGACATACAATAACGAACTCAAAACAATTAAGGAAATGGGAATAGGAACATACATATCGATAATTACCTTAAATGTAAATGGACTAAATGCTCCCACCAAAAGACACAGATTGGCTGAATGGATACAAAAACAAGACCCACATATATGCTGTCTACAAGAGACCCACTTCAGACCTAGAGACACATACAGACTGAAAGTAAGGGGATGGAAAAAGATATTCCATGCAAATGGAAACCAAAAGAAAGCTGGAGTAGCAATTCTCATATCAGACAAAATAGACTTTAAAATAAAGACTACTAGAAGAGACAAAGAAGGACACTACATAATGATCAAGGGATCGATCCAAGAAGAAGATATAACAATTGTAAATATTTATGCACCAAACATAGGAGCACCTCAATACATAAGGCAAACACTAACAGCCATAAAAGGAGAAATCGACAGTAACACAATCATAGTAGGGGACTTTAACACCCCACTTTCACCAATGGACAGATCATCCAAAATGAAAATAAATAAGGAAACACAAGCTTTAAATGATACATTAAACAAGATGGACTTAATTGATATTTATAGGACATTCCATCCAAAAACAACAGAATACACATTTTTCTCAAGTGCTCATGGAACATTCTCCAGGATAGATCATATCTTGGGTCACAAATCAAGCCTTGGTAAATTTAAGAAAATTGAAATTGTATCAAGTATCTTTTCCGACTACAATGCTATGAGACTAGATATCAATTACAGGAAAAGAGCTGTAAAAAATACAAACACATGGAGGCTAAACAATACACTACTTAATAACAAAGTGATCACTGAAGAAATCAAAGGGGAAATTAAAAAATACCTAGAAACAAATGACAATGGAGACACGACGACCCAAAACCTATGGGATGCAGCAAAAGCAGTTCTAAGAGGGAAGTTTATAGCAATACAAGCCCACCTTAAGAAACAGGAAACATCTCGAATAAACAACCTAACCTTGCACCTAAAGCAATTAGAGAAAGAAGAACAAAAACATCCCAAAGTAAGCAGAAGGAAAGAAATCATAAAAATCAGATCAGAAATAAATGAAAAAGAAATGAAGGAAACGATAGCAAAGATCAATAAAACTAAAAGCTGGTTCTTTGAGAAGATAAACAAAATTGATAAACCATTAGCCAGACTCATCAAGAAAAAAAGGGAGAAGACTCAAATCAATAGAATTAGAAATGAAAAAGGAGAAGTAACAACTGACACTGCAGAAATACAAAAGATCATGAGAGATTACTACAAGCAACTCTATGCCAATAAAATGGACAACCTGGAAGAAATGGACAAATTCTTAGAAATGCACAACCTGCCAAGACTGAATCAGGAAGAAATAGAAAATATGAACAGAACAATCACAAGCACTGAAATTGAAACTGTGATAAAAAATCTTCCAACAAACAAAAGCCCAGGACCAGATGGCTTCACAGGTGAATTCTATCAAGCATTTAGAGAAGAGCTAACACCTATCCTTCTCAAACTCTTCCAAAATATAGCAGAGGGAGGAACACTCCCAAACTCATTCTACGAGGCCACCATCACCTTGATACCAAAACCAGACAAGGATGTCACAAAGAAAGAAAACTACAGGCCAATATCACTGATGAACATAGATGCAAAAATCCTCAACAAAATACTAGCAAACAGAATCCAGCAGCACATTAAAAGGATCATACACCATGATCAAGTGGGGTTTATTCCAGGAATGCAAGGATTCTTCAATATACGCAAATCAATCAACGTGAAACACCATATTAACAAATTGAAGGAGAAAAACCATATGATCATCTCAATAGATGCAGAGAAAGCTTTCGACAAAATTCAACCCCCATTTATGATAAAAACCCTGCAGAAAGTAGGCATAGAGGGAACTTTCCTCAACATAATAAAGGCCATATATGACAAACCCACAGCCTGCATCATCCTCAATGGTGAAAAACTGAAACCATTTCCACTAAGATCAGGAACAAGACAAGGTTGCCCACTCTCACCACTCTTATTCAACATAGTTTTGGAAGTTTTAGCCACAGCAATCAGAGAAGAAAAGGAAATAAAAGGAATCCAAATCGGAAAAGAAGAAGTAAAGCTGTCGCTGTTTGCAGATGGCATGATACTATACATGGAGAATCCTACAGATGCTACCAGAAAACTAATAGAGCTAATCAATGAATTTGGTAAAGTTGCAGGATGCAAAATTAATGCACAGAAATCTCTGGTATTCTTATATACTAATGATGAAAAATCTGAAAGTGAAATCAAGAAAACACTCCCATTTACCATTGCAACAAAAAGAATAAAATATCTAGGAATAAACCTACCTAAGGAGACAAAAGACCTGTATGCAGAAAATTATAAGACACTGATGAAACAAATTAAAGATGATACAAATAGATGGAGAGATGTACCATGTTCTTGGATTGGAAGAATCAACATTGTGAAAATGACTCTACTACCCAAAGCAATCTACAGATTCAATGCAATCCCTATCAAACTACCACTGGCATTTTTCACAGAACTAGAGCAAAAAATTTCACAATTTGTATGGAAACACAAAAGACCCCGAATAGCCAAAGCAATCTTAAGAACGAAAAATGGAGCTTGAGGAATCAGGCTCCCTGACTTCAGACTATACTACAAAGCTACAGTAATCAAGGCAGTATGGTACTGGCACAAAAACAGAAAGATAGATCAATGGAACAGGATAGAAAGCCCAGAGATAAACCCACGGACATATGGTCACCTTATCTTTGATAAAGGAGGCAGGAATGTACAGTGGAGAAAGGACAGTCTCTTCAATAAGTGGTGCTGGGAAAACTGGATAGGGACATGTAAAAGTATGAGATTAGATCACTCCCTAACACTGTACACAAAAATAAGCTCAAAATGGATTAAAGACCTAAATGTAAGGCCAGACACTATCAAACTCTTAGAGGAAAACATAGGCCGAACACTCTATGACATAAATCACAGCAAGATCCTTTTTGACCCACCTCCTAGAGAAATGGAAATAAAGACAAAAATAAACACATGGGACCTAATGAAACTTCAAAGCTTTTGCACAGCAAAGGAAACCATAAACAAGACCAAAAGACAACCCTCAGAATGGGAGAAAATATTTGTAAATGAAGCAACTGACAAAGGATTAATCTCCAAAATTTATAAGCAGCTCATGCAGCTCAATAACAAAAAAACAAACAACCCAATCCAAAAATGGGCAGAAGACCTAAATAGACATTTCTCCACAGAAGATATACAGACTGCCAACAAACACATGAAAGGATGCTCAACATCTTTGCTCATTAGAGAAATGCAAATCAAAACTACAGTGAGATATCATCTCACACCAGTCAGAATGGCCATCATCAAAAAATCTAGAAACAGTAAATGCTGGAGAGGGTGTGGAAAAAAAGGAACACTCTTGCACTGCTGGTGGGAATGTGAATTGGTACAGCCACTATGGAGAACGGTATGGAGGTTCCTTAAAAAACTACAAATAGAGCTACCATATGACCCAGCAATCCCACTACTGGGCATATACCCTGAGAAAACCATAATTCAAAAAGAGACATGTACCAAAATGTTCATAGCAGCCCTATTTACAATAGCCCGGAGATGGAAACAACCTAAGTGTCCATCATCAGATGAATGGGTAAAGAGGATGTGGCACATATATACAATGGAATATTACTCAGCCATAAAAAGAAATGAAATTGAGCTATTTGTAATGAGGTGGATGGACCTAGAGTCTGTCATACAGAGTGAAGTAAGTCAGAAAGAGAAAGACAAATACTGTATGCTGACACATATATATGGAATTTAAGAAAAAAAATGTCATGAAGAACATAGGGGTAAGACAGGAATAAAGACACAGACCTATTAGAGAATGGACTTGAGGATATGGGGAGGGGGAAGGGTAAGCTGTGACAAAGTGAAAGAGCGGCATGGACATATATACACTACCAAACATAAGGTAGATAGCTAGTGGGAAGCAGCCACATAGCACAGGGAGATCAGCTCGGTGCTTTGTGACCACCTGGTGGGGTGGGATAGGGAGGGTGGGAGGGAGACGCAAAAGGGAGGGGATATGGGAACATATGTATATGTATAACTGATTAAATTTGTTATAAAGCAAAAAAAAAATTATATTGCTTATAAGACAAGAAAAACAATAAAAAAATGGTAATAGTAACATACAAAAAAAAAAAGGAAGAAAGAGATAACAGACTGGAGAAGGGGAAACAATAAAAGAAACAAAACAGGATAATTGTGATGAATAAAGACCTGGGACTTCACAACTGACTGCTGAGCAAAAATACTGAAAAAATATGTTTATCTAGACATATCCCCCCAAATTTCTTAACTCGTCCTGAAAATAAAGGAATGAATTATTTATGAAGGCACTACCTTTTGACCACTGTCCAACTTTATTTTTTCAACACAGGATGCTAGAAGATAATGAAATTGTCACTTAATGTGTATGGTAAAATAAATGTACCTTCAATTTTCAAAAATAAATGCAAGGAAATTCTTCAGGAAAACAAACAAAATGAACAAAGAGGAAGACGTGAGATAAAAGGGTTGGTGATAAGCAAAGATAACTAAAAACAAAGGCTAAAGGATTGTAATATGGTTCTGAACTTGAGGCAATTGTTAGGAAATATTGAGGCAAAATATGAAATCAAAAGTAAACAGTCTTAAACTAAAATTAAATATGATTTTAACTAAACAAAAATTTGTGGCGGTAGAGAGGAAAAGCAAAATAAACTTAAATATATTATTCCATATGTATAGTCCATATGTACAGTATAGTCATATTTGTATAGAAAATCACACTTATTTATGCATCAATAAATCTGAAAGTGTAATATTCATTAAGAACATTTCCAGGGGTTATAATGGACTTTCACTTTTACTGTTTAGACTTCTATGCTACTGTAACTTTATAACAATTTGTGTTGCTTTTATAATTTAAGAAATTAATACATTTCCACAGATGTTCATAAAGATTTAAGAACAGTCATTAGAGTAATAAAATAGTGCTCACCAAAGAAGATATACAGATGACAAAAAAAGCATATGAAAAGATAATCCATATCATATGTCACTAAGGAAATGCAAATTAAAACAATAATGAGGGCTTCCCTGGTGGTGCAGTGGTTGAGAGTCCACCTGCCGATGCAGGGGACACGGGTTCGTGCCCCAGTCTGGGAAGATCCCACATGCTGTGAAGCGGTTAGGCCCGTGAGCCATGGCCGCTGAGCCTGCGTGTCAGGAGCCTGTGCTCCGCAACAGGAGAGGCCACAACACTGAGAGGCCCATGTACCGCAAACAAACCAAAACAAAACAAAACAAAAAACAATAATGAGATACCAATACACACCTATTAGATGGCCAAAATCCAAAACACTGACAATACCAAATGTTGGCAAAGATGTGGAGTATCAGGAACTCTCCTTCATTGCTGATAGGAATGCAAAATGGCACAGCCACTCTGGAAGACAGTCTGGCAGTTTCTTACAAAACTAGGCATATTCCTACATGATCCAGCAGTTGTGCTTATTGGTATCTAAGCAGATGATGAACACTGTTCACACAAAAACCCACATAAGAATATATAGCAGCTTTATTCATAATTGGCTAAATGTGGAAAAAACCAAGATGTCCTTCAGTAGGTGAATGGATGAATAAACTGTGGTACATCTAGACAATGGATTATTATTCAGTGCTTAGAAGAAATGAACTAGCAAGTCATGAAAATACATGGAGGAAGCTTAAATGAATATTACTAAGTAAAAGAAGCCAATCTGAAAAGGCTACAAACTGAATGATCTCAACTATATAACATTCTGGAAAAGGCAAAACTATGGAAACAGTACAAAGATCAGTGATTGGCAGGGATTAGAAGCAAGAAGAAAACAAAACTGAAATGACAGCTCTTCCCTCCGTTGTCACTGAACTGCCCTGGAGCCCGAAGGGGAGGGTGGGTTCACTGAGGCTGCCAGCTCTGGAGGGGCTCCAGCAGCTGAAGCTGCGACAGTCCTGGGGACCGCGGGCTGGATCACTCATCCTGGGGTAAGCCAGCTGCCATGTCATGAGGACACTCAAGCAACACTAAGGAGAGATCCATGTGGCAAGGAACTGAGGCCTCCTAGCCACAGCCACATGACCAGGTGTCAGAGCTGTGCCTCTGAGGTGGGAGAGCCAAGTTCAGGACACTGGTCCACAGGAGACCTCCCAGCTCCACGTAATATCAAACGGCAAAAATCTCCCACAGATCTCCATCTCAACACCAAGACCCAGCTCCACTCAACGACCAGCAAGCTAAAGCGCTGGAAACCCTATGCCAAACAACTAGCAAGACAGAAACACAACACCATCCATTAGCAGAGAGGCTGTCTAAAGTCATAAAAAGGCCACAGACACTCCAAAACACACCACCAGACGTGGACCTTCCTACCAGAAAGACAAGGCCCAGCCTCATCCACCAGAACACAGGCACTAAGTACCCTGCAGCAGGAAGCCTACACAACCCACTGAACCAACCTTAGCCACTGGGGACAGACACCAAAAACAATGGGTACTATGAACCTGCAGCCTGCGAAAAGGAGACCCCAAACATAGTAAGTTAAGCAAAATGAGAAGACAGAGAAACACACAGTGGATGAAGGAGCAAGGCAAAACCCACCAGACCTAACAAATGAAGAAGAAATAGGCAGTCTACCTGAAAAAGAATTCAGATTAATGATAGTAAAGATGATCCAAAATCTTGGAAATAGAATGGAGAAAATACAAGAAACATTTAACAAGGAACTAGAAGAACTAAAGAGCAAACAAAGAGTGATGAACAACACAATAAAAGAAATTAAAAATTCTCTAGAAGGGATCAATAGCAGAATAACTGAGGCAGAAGAATGGATAAATGACCTGGAAGATAAAATAGTGGAAATAACTACTGCAGAGCAGAATAAAGAAAAAAGAATGAAAAGAATTAAGGACAGTCTCAAAGACCTCTGGGATAACATTAAACAAACCAACATTCGAATTATAGGGGTCCCAGAAGAAGAAGAGAAAAACAAAGGGATTGAGAAAATATTTGAAGAGATTATAGTCGAAAACTTCCCTAATATGGGAAAGGAAATAGTTAATCAAGTCCAGGAAGCACAGAGATTCCCATATAGGATAACTCCAAGGAGAAACACGCCAAGACACATATTAATCAAACTATCAAAAATTAAATACAAAGAAAAAATATTAAAAGCAGCAAGGGAAAAACAACAAATAACACACAAGGGAATCCCCATAAGGTTAACAGCTGATCTTTCAGCAGAAGTTCTGCAAGCCAGAAGGGAGTAGCAGGACATATTTAAAGTGATGAAGGAGAAAAATCTATAACCAAGATTACTCTACCCAGCAAGGATTTCTTTCACATTTGACGGAGAAATTAAAACCTTTACAGACAAACAAAAGCTAACAGAATTAAGTACCACCAAACCAGCTTTACAACAAATGCTAAAGGAACTTCTCTAGGCAGGAAACACAAGAGAAGGAAAAGACCTACAATAACAAACCCAAAACAATTAAGAAAATGGTAATAGGAACATAAATATCGATAATTACCTTAAATGTAAATGGATTAAATGCTCCAACAAAAAGAAATAGACTGGCTGAATAGATACAGAAACAAGACCCATATATATGCTGTCTATAAGGGACCCACTTCAGACATAGGGACACATACAGACTGAAAGTGAGGGGATGGAAAAAGATATTCCATCCAAATGGAAATCAAAAGAAAGCTGGAGTAGCAATTCTCATATCAGACAAAATAGACTATAAAACAAAGACTATTACAAGACACAAAGAAGGTCACTACAAAATGATCAAGGGATCAATCCAAGAAGATATAACATTGTAAATGTTATAAATGTTATAAATGTTATAAATCTACAATATGTAAATATTTTAAATATTTATGCACCCAACATAGGAGCACCTCAGTACATAAGGCAAACACTAACAGCCATAAAAGGGGAAATCAACAGTAACACAATCATAGTAGGGGACTTTAACACCCCACTTTCACCAATGGACAGATCATCCAAAACGAAAATAAATAAGGAAACACAAGCTTTAAATGATACATTAAACAAGAAGGACTTAATCGATATTTATAGGACATTCCATCAAAAAACAACAGAATACACAATCTTCTCAAGTGCTCATGGAACATTCTCCAGGATAGATCATATCTTGGGTCACAAATCAAGCCTTGGTAAATTTAAGAAAACTGAAATCATATGAACTATCTTTTCCGACCACAACGCTACGAGACTAGATATCAATTACAGGAAAAAAATCTGTAAAAAATGCAAACACATGGAGGCTAAACAATATAGTACTTAATAAGCAAGAGATCACTGAAGAAATCAAAGAGGAAATCAAAAAATACCTAGGAACAAATGACAATGAAAACATGACGACCCAAAACCTATAGGATGCAGCAAAAGCAGTTCTAACAGGGGAGTTTATAAGCAATACAATACTACCTCAAAAAATAAGAAACATCTCAAATAAACAAGCTAACCTTACACATAAAGCAATTAGAGAAAGAAGAACAAAAAACCCCCAAAGTTAGCAGAGGAAAGAAATCATAAAGATCAGATCAGAAATAAATGAAAATGAAATGAAGGAAACTACAGCAAATATCAATAAAACTAAAAGCTGGTTCTTTGAGAAGATAAATAAAATTGATAAACCATTAGCCAGACTCATCAAGAAAAAAAGGAAGAAGACTCAAATCAATAGAATTAGAAATGAAAAAGGAGAAGTAACAACTGACACTGCAGAAATACAAAGGATCATGAGAGATTACTACAAGCAATTATATGCCAATAAAATGGACAACCTGGAAGAAATGGACAAATTCTTAGAAATGCACAACCTTCCGAGACTGAACCAGGAAGAAATAGAAAATATGAACAAACCAATCACAAGCACTGAAACTGAAACTGTGATTAAAAATCATCCAACAAACAAAACCCCAGGACCAGATGGCTTCACAGGCGAATTTTAACAAACATTTAGAGAAGAGCTAACACCTATCCTTCTCAAACTCTACCAAAATATAGCAGAGGGAGGAACACTCCCAAACTCATTCTATGAGGCCACCATTATCCTGATACCAAAACCAGACAGAGATACTATAAAAAAAGAAAACTACAGACCAATACCACTGATGAATATAGATGCAAAAACCCTCAACAAAATCCTAGCAAACAGAATCCAACAACACATTAAAAGGATCATACACCATGATCAAGTGGGGTTTATCACAGGAATGCAACGATTCTTTAATATACGAAAATCAATCAATGGGATACAGCAGATTGACAAACTGAAGGAGAAAAACCATATGATCATCTCAATAGATGCAGAGAAAGCTTTCGACAAATTCAACACCCATTTATGATAAAAACCCTACAGCAAGTAGGCATAGAGGGAACTCTCCTCAACATAATAAAGGCCATATATGACAACCCCACAGACAACATCACCCTCAATGATGAAAAACTGAAACCATTTCCACTAACATCAGGAACAAGACAAGGTTGCCCACTCTCACCAATATTATTCAACATAGTTTTGGAAGTTTTACCCCCAGCAATTAGAGAAGAAAAAGAAATAAAAGGAATCCAAATCGGAAAAGAAGAAGTAAGGCTGTCACTGTTTGCAGATGACATGATACTATACATAGAGAATCCTAAAGATGCTACCAGAAAACTACTAGAGCTAATCAATGAATTGGTAAAGTAGCAGGATACAAAATAATGCACAGAAATATCTAGCATTCCTATATAGTAATGATGAAAAATCTGAAAGTGAAATTGAGAAAACACTCCCATTTACCAGTGCAACAAGGAGAATAAAATACCTAGGAATAAACCTACCTAAGGAGACAAAAGACCTGTATGCAGAAAATTATAAGACACTGATGAAAAATTAAAGATGATACAAATAGATGGAGAGATATACCATGTTCTTGGATTGGAAGAATCAACATTGTGAAAATGACTTTACTACGCAAAGCAATCAACAGATTCAATGCAATCCCTATCAAACTACCACTGGCATTTTTCACAGAACTAAAACAAAAAATTTCACAATTTGTACGGAAACACAAAAGACCCTGAACAGCCAAAGCGATCTTGAGAAAGAAAAACGGAGCTGGAGGAATCAGGCTCCCTGACTTCAGACTATACTACAAAGCTACAGTAATCAAGCCAGTATGGTACTGGCACAAAAACAGAAAGATAGATCAATGGAACAGGATAGAAAGCCCAGAGATAAACCCACGGACATATGGTCACCTTATCTTTGATAAAGGAGGCAAGAATATACAGTGGAGAAAAGACAACCTCTTCAATAAGTGGTGCTGGGAAAACTGGACAGCTACATGTAAAAGAATGAAATTAGAACACTCCTTAACACCATACACAAAAATAAACTCAAAATGGATTAAAGACCTAAATATAAGGCCATACACTATCAAACTCTCAGAGGAAAACATATGCAGAACACTCGATGACATAAATCACAGCAAGATCCTTTTTGACCCATCTACTAGAGAAATGGAAATAAAAAAAATAAACAAATAGGACCTAATGAAACTTCAAAGCTTTTGCACAGCAAATGAAACCATAAATAAGACTTAAAGACAACCCTCCGAATGGGAGAAAATATTTGCAAATGAAGCAACTGACAAAGGATTAATCTCCAAAATTTACAAGCAGCTCATGCAGCTCAATATCAAAAAAACAAACAACCCAATCCAAAAATGGGCAGAACACCTAAATAGACATTTCTCCAAAGAAGATATACAGATTGCCAACAAACATATGAAAGAATGCTCAACATCATTAATCATTTCAGAAATGCAAACCAAAAGTACAATGAGATATCATCTCACACTGGTCAGAATGGCCATCATCAAAAACTCTACAAACAATAAATGCTGGAGAGGGTGTGGAGAAAAGGGAACCCTCTTGCACTGTTGGTGCGAATGTAAATAGATACAGCCACTATGGAGAACGGTATGGAGGTTCCTTAAAAAACTAAAAATAGAGCTACCATACGACCCAGCAATCCCACTACTGGGCATATACCCTGAAAACCATAATTCAAAAAGAGTCATGTACCACAATGTTCATTGCAGCTCTATTTACAATAGCCAGGACATGGAAGCAACCTAAGTGTCCGTCGACAGATGAATGGATAAAGAAGATGTGGCACATATGTACAATGGAATATTACTCAGCCATAAAAAGAAACCAAATTGAGTTATTTGTAGTGAGGTGGATGAACCTAGGGTCTGTAATACAGAGTGAAGTAAGTCAGAAAGAGAGAAACAAATACCATACGGTAACACATATATATGGAATCTAAAAAAAAAAAAATTGGTCATGAAGAACCTAGGGGCAGGACGGGAATAAAGATGCAGACCTGCGCTTCCCTGGTGGCGCAGTGGTTGAGAATCCGCCTGCCGATGCAGGGGATATGGGTTCGTGCCCCGGTCCGGGAAGATCCCACATGCCGTGGAGCAGCTAGGCCCGTGAGCCATGGCCGAAGAGCCTGCGCGTCCGGAGCCTGTGCTCCGCAATGGGAGAGGCCACAACAGTGAGAGGCCCGCATACCGCAAAAAAAAAAACAAAAAAAACAACAAAAAAAAAGATGCAGACCTACTAGAGAATGGACTTGAGGATACAGGGAGGGAGAAGGGTAAGCTGGGACACAGTGAGAGAGTGCACGGACATATATACACTACCAAACGTAAAATAGATAGCTAGTGGGAAGCAGCCGCATAGCACAGGGAGATCAGCTCAGTGCTTTGTGACCACCTAGGGGGTGGGATAGGGAGGGTGGGAGGGAGGGAGACGAAAGAGGGAAGAGATATGGGGACATATGTATATGTATAGCTGATTCACTTTGTTATAAAGCAGAAACTAACACACCATTGTAAAGCAATTATACTCTAATAAAGATGTTTTTAAAAATTGAAGTGATATTTAGCAATAAATGATAATGAAAACTCTACGTTTTTCTCTTTTTTTTTTTTATTTGCAGTACGTGGGCCTCTCACTGTTGTGGCCTCTCCCGTTGTGGAGCACAGGCTGCGGATGCACAGGCTCAGCGGCCATGGCTCACAGGCCTAGCCGCTCCATGGCATGTGGGATCTTCCCGGACCGGTGCACAAACCTATGTCCCCTGCATCGGCAGGCGGACTCTCAACCACTGCGCCACCAGGGAAGCCCTCTACATTTTGATATCTATGAAATGTGACCAAAGAGTACTCAAAAAAAATTAATAGCCTGAAAATAAATAAAC
The DNA here is from genome assembly GCF_964165515.1 of Mesoplodon bidens. Lineage (NCBI taxonomy): Eukaryota > Metazoa > Chordata > Mammalia > Artiodactyla > Ziphiidae > Mesoplodon > Mesoplodon bidens. The sequence goes on along the minus strand of NC_138166.1, from coordinate 64,475,971 downwards.
CAAGTGTTCAATGAATGAAGCTAAAAATAAATAAGGAAGAGATTAATTAATAATAACATAAATTAATAAAATAGAAAACAAAATACCAAAAAGAGTAGATAATATAAAATCAAAAGCTGTTATTCTAAAGGTCAATTTAAGAGTTAAGGTTCTCAGAGAAAGACAAATAGTATGATATATAGACAAATACAAATGATTTAACTTAATGTGAAGTCTAAAAAATCCTGAACTTATAAATACAAGAACAGACTGGTGGTTGCCAGAGGTGGGGTTGGGAGGTATGCAAATGGGTGAAGGTGATCAAAAGGTACAAACCTCCAGTTATAAGATAAATAAGCCCTGGGGATGTAATGTACAGCATGGTGACTATAGTTAACAATAATGTATTGTATATTTGAACGTTGCTAAGAGAATAAATTTTAAAAGTTCTCAAGACAAGAAAAAAATTGTAACTATGTATGATGACAGATGTTAACTATTGTGGTAATCATTTCACAATATAGACATATATCAAATCATTATGTTATACACCTAAAACTAATATGATGTTGTATGTCATCTATATCGCAATTTTAAAGAAAAGAATAAATGGAAAAATCGATGAAGTTCTGATGTGTCTGATTAGTATGGAGAAAGAGAGTGAAAGAGAGAGAGGGAGAACATGTAAAAAACTAGGAATGAAAAAAATATCACTACAGATAGGAAGGAGGTTAAATTTATTAGTAAATACTATGTACAGATATAATGTGAAATGTTGTATTTATAAAAATATAAATTACTAAAATTGTTGCAGGGGTTGCAGAGGCACTAGATAATGCACAAATACAAGAACAACTGAAAACTGTATCAATTTGGGAGAGAGAGAGAGACCAGTGGTTTTTTAAATAGAAGTTATAATTGTCTACCTAGAATATAAAAGAAACCAATTAAAAAGTTATTAGAATTGAAACAAAATTTCAAGTATGTGGCTGGATATAACAACGAAGTGGAAAAATAAATAGCTTTCCCACATACCAGCTCAAAAATATAATATTAAAATTTTTATCTCAATAACAAAACCAGACAAAAACATTATGAGCAACATCTCCCATGACCATAGATGCAAAAATTGTCCACAAAATATTAACAAATCAAATCTAGTAATATATAAGCAGAATGATACAGTATGACCAAGTGGAATTCTTCCCAGGAATGCAAGGCTGGTTCAACATTTAGAAACCAATCATTATAATAACAGGCTAAATAAGAGAAAACATATTATCATCTCAATAAGGTAAAAAAAAACACTGGACAAAATTCAATTCCATTTATAATAAAAACTCTCAGCAAACTACAAATAGAGGAGAATTTCCTCAACTTGATAAAGAGAGTCTATAAAACTCCTATAACTCACAGTAGACTTAATGATGAAAAACTGAATGCTTTCTCCCCAAAATTTGAAACAAAGCATGATGTTGGCCATCACCACTTTTATTCAACATACTACTGGAAGTCTTAGCCAGTATAATAGGCAAGAAAAGGAAATTAAAAGGCATACAGGTTGGAAAGGGAAAAAATAAAACATTCCCTATTCACAGATAACATGATTGCCTACATAGAAAATCCCAAGGAGTCTCTGAAAATAAAATAATAGAACTAACTGAGTTCAGCAAGGTTGCAGAATACAAATAAAAAAATAAAAATCAACCATATTTCTATAGCAGTGAACATGTGAGAAATGACATTAAAAACACAATACCATATACAACATATACAATCACTCCCCAAAATGAAATACTTATATATAAATCTAACGAAACATGAACAGGCTCTGTATGCTGAAAATACAAAAAGCTGATGAAAGAAATCAAAGATCTAAATAAACAGATGTACAATTTTCATGGATTAGGAGACTCAATATAGTAAATATGTCATTTCTCAACAAATTGATTCATAGGTTTAATGCCAATTCTTGCCAAAATCCCAGCAAGGTTTTTATAGGTATAGATAAGCTTATTCTAAAATTTATATGACACGACAAAGGAATTAAAACAGCTAAAATAATTTTGAAAAAGAATAAAAAAGTAGAAGAAATTCCACTTTATAGACTTACTACGTAGCTACAGTAATCAACAATATCTCCCTATTAAGGCTATTTTGGGGATTATAAAAATAAAATATGTTAAGAATTTAGACAAGTATCTTGCACATAGTAAATGCTTAACACACGTGAGCTATTAAATAAACATTTTACAGCTCAGGAAGTGACGTTTAAGAAGCGTAAAATAAAATGCCCACGTTCATATAGATAATAAGTTTAGGAATCAGAATTTGAGCAAAGTCCTGCTGGTTCCAAGTCCCAGGCAACTTACCACCATAATATAAACATTACCAAAAATAAATTACCTTTCCAAAGGCCACTCCAATTCTCTCATTCACGGAGTTTTATTTGCCTGTGGATGATAAACTCTGAGACCTCTTCAAAATATCCCAGTTCACAAATGTCAGAATCATTTGTGGCCCCAGTTGGTCTGCCTATTCAAGTTGTTTTATTTTTATTAGTATTTTTCCTTGCCAGGAGGTCAATCCAATGGTTATCCTTGACTCCTTCAGTAATGGGACTCTGATAGATATTTAAGGATCCAAAAGTCCCACTCTGTAAAACATAAGATGCCTTGTCCCCTTCCTATAAATGATTCATCACAAGTATTATCCCAACAAGCCTATGATCGATAGGAACATCTTCATTTGTGTGTAAATGACACCCGTCTTCTCGGGCCAGTGCTTTCTCTCACTCCTACACCTGCGGAGACTAAAAGAGATTAAGTGGGTCTTCTCAATACATCCCATGAAATATTGATTAAAGGTCTAGTTGAAATAAGTGTATTAATGTAGACTTAAAGCACTCAAGTGAGTAAGAACACCCCAAGGGGAAACGTTTCTACAGAGCAAGTGAGACAAAAAATGGATACTTTGGAAATAGTGAGAATGTTCCTGGGTACACAGATCCTTTTTGCAATGTCACACGGCAAAGTAGGACTTTTATCAAATGATCCTAGTGATAAAAGCCTAGCCCTTGGAGGAAGGGAAAAGGTGGGAGAGAGGAGGGGAAGTTAAAAGTGAAATAAACAGGAGGCAGGCAATGACTTTATAAATTAGTATTTCTCATCAAATTCACTTAAAATCACGAAGCTTTTTACTTTCCTTTTTTATTTGATCTCCTTCCCATTTCCACCCAGTACAAGTAGAAATGAGCCACAGTTTTATGGGGAAAATGAATAAGAAGGAAGAAGATTCTCATCAGTCCTAGAAGACCTGCAATGCCTGCAATTCATTGCCTGTGTTTAGTTTCTTTGGGGAAAATCATCTCAGACTTAGCTTTTTCCTGTGGCTTCTGGGGTACACTTAGTCTCTTTTGTAGAATCCAAGGAGACCATTCATTCATTTTTTTGTTAACTTAGAAATTACAGATTTCTAAGAACTGTAAGAGATCTAATAGAACTTCCAATCCTTTAAATTTTCCAGATGAGAAAACTAACGGGTCTACAAGGTTAAAAGACTTGTCCAGAAACTCACATTATGGTAGTAGCAAAGCCCAGTCTAGATCCTTGACTTCTGAACATCTACTAGTGACCCTCGATGAAGGACAATATCATCCCCCAAGGAGTATTCAGAATTATGTAGGGGTATATTTGATTGTTACCCAATGACTAGGGGGTGCTACTGTACTGAGGGGTTGCTACTGTACCGAGGACTAGGGCATTGTTCAGGGCACTCCTCCCAAGAAGAGTTGTCTTTCCAAAGATGCCAACAGGGTTCACATGGAGAGGTACTGACATTAGTAACACTCCCTCCACCACACCATTCTAATTTCTTATGACCACTTTCCCTGGGTACAGCCCTGGGCACTACTCTTTATTAATATCTTTATCACCCTTCCGCTTCTCTGCAATTCTCTCCTAATATCTCAGTGTCCAAGATCAGTCTCCCTTTGTCCTCCATCCCAAGAATGAATTCCCCTCCTCTAAGTGGCAGAAGAGGACCAACTCCAAAATAGCTCCTGTGGCTCAAATAGCCTCAAATTCATACCAGGTAGGAAGGCCTTGAGAGTATTCCCAAACTCTATTGAACAAATGGTAGTTTTTGTCCTACCTCCTTTGCCTTGCCTTAGAGCATAAAAGGACATTCCAGGTTTATTTTTTACTTTGACCAGAAGATGTGACATCAGCATATATTATACTAGAACTGAGTCCCCAACATCTACCCGCCTCCCATTAACTCAAAATTTAGAATGAGTCATTTTATATACCCAAAACAAAATCTCATGAGTCCCTTCAAGGCATTAGTTAGAAAGAGCCACCTGTGTCTGTCCTTTCTGTTCCCAGTAGCCCTTCCTTCTTTGCCAAGTGTCTGTCTTCATCTGGGCATAGGCCTCAAGGATTATGTGACGGTTTGGGTTGAGGGGTACACATCCCACTTTAGAATTTAAATGGTTGGGGGGGATATGTTGAGTTTCTTTCATGTTCCAAGCAACGTTAGCCAATTGTTGGATAGCTTTCAGTGTTATTGTAAGTGAGATAGTCTTGCTTTAAAGCAGCTTATGTCTTAAAAGACATTTAGCTCCTCCCTGGCAGAAAGAACCAAGTCCCAAAGGCTCAGGGTCCTTGGTAACACATTCTTCTGTTGAAACCTGAACATCATGGAGAGGGCTGGATTCTACCAGATAAAAACCAGGCAGCTGCCACATTGCGTGATTATTGCCCCCCAACTCCTCTCAGAAGGAGTAACAACACTAAGAACTGCTAGAAGAATTTCATGAAAAATAAGGATTCGCATTATAAACTAGGAACAAAGTGAAGACACCACTTTGGACTTGAAGTTATATATAATAATTCAGCATGTCTTACCTCTTAACAGCACTAAGTTCCCAAAGAAAAGGAGGGCAGAGTCAAGATGGTATACTAAGAGGATGCAGAATTTGCATCTCCACACAACTAGGGCACCTACCAGGAACCGGTGGGGGACCATGGACACCTAAGGGGATGGGAGGAACCCCCAGCAACTGGTTGTTTCAATTAGTTTTATTTTTCCTAATATATTTTTATATTTCTAATTTTACTTTGCTTTTTATTCTTTGATATTGTACTGGTCCTTTTTTTCTTTCTTACTTTTTTTTTTTTTTTTTTAACTATGTCATGAAGCCTGTGGGATCCTGGTTCCCAGGCTGGAGGTCGGGCCCGAGCGCCTGTGGTGGGAGCTCTGAGTCCAAACCACTGGACTAACAGAGAACCTCAGACCCCAGGGAATATTAATCAGAGTGAGGGCTCCCAGAGGTCCTCATCTCAGCACCAAGACCCAGCTCTATCCAACTGCCTGCAAACTCCGGTGCTGGACGTTTCAGGCCAAATAACCAGTAAGACAGAAATACCCATCAAAAAAAAAAAAAAAAGAAACGACAAAAAAATATGTCACTGATGAAGAAGCAAGGTAAAACCCTACAAGACCAAATAAATGAAGATAAAATAGGCAACTTACCTGAAAAAGTTCCCAAAGAAAAGACATGTAAATAGATGTGAAGGAACTTTTCTCTCATATCACTGACGTTCTCTAACTCTTCCACACTCCCCAGTAAAACAGCTACTATACAGATTATTTATCCCCTGTTCATGTCCCCATCATTTTATAGAGTGCTTAATATATGCCAGGATACAAGGGAGATCAAATGTGAATAAAGAGGCAGGATTATTCATGATGCTCATGCCCCATGCACGAGACACAGATTCAGAGGTACAACTGGATATAAATAGTATAGTCAGGACTACACAGGGAGCTCTATTAGCTCTAACTATCATTTCTATCAGGCTATAGAATGAAGCGCTGGAATCATGCCATCATGATTTGCAATCTGGGATAGAGGGGAAAAAAATGTCATCCTTCAGAAGGAAATTCTCCTTAGATAATCACCAAAGGTGGAAATACTCCTCTCTTATACCACAGCCCCAAATCTGCACAGAAGGCTGAGAATCTGCACATGGCCACTTTGCTTCCAGTCACTGGGGATCAGAGAAGGAACGGAACATCCCTCAGGGCATCCTGGATGTCAGGACAATCTGGCCCTGGCATTTGTCGTGTGTAAGGAGCCAGGGTGGATGGGCCTGAGCTGGCTGGCCAGGCAGGTCGCCCCTGCCTCCCATCTCATGCACTCTGTCAGATAACATGACTCTCAAAAAAAAAAAAAAAAAAAGGATACCATCCAGAGACACAGGAACAGTTTTCTCAGCCAGTAGCTACAAACAAGTCTTATTGCCTACAGCTCCTAGGCCAAGCTGCTGAACTGGTTCTACATTTTTTTTTTCTTTACAAATTTAGGCCTACTACTCTATTATAATACTTCTCACTGCATAAAGGAATGAAATAAATATTAATTATAGAGGAAGATAGGCTGAGTTAAGAAAGAAAAAACTATATATGGCTTATAAAATGCATACCTAAAACATTAGGAACAAGAAAGGTAGAACATATATAATATATAATATTCATATATAGTCAATGAAAATGACAACCAAATGAAAGCTGGTGTGGTTATGTTAATATTAAACATGTAGACTTTAGGTATACAAAAGTTACTGGAGATTAAAAATACACTATATAACAATAAAAGGTTTGTTCACCAATGTATATACACCTAAAAATATGGCCTCAAAATATATAAAGAGAAATTTTGACAGAGCTATAAGGAGAAAGAGACAAACCTATAATCATCTCTCTCAGAAACTGATAATTACAAGTAATCATGTTGTTGGAATCTACTGTATCCTTATTGACAGAGAAAGGTCAGGAAGAACACACAAGACATTAACAACCCGATTATATACTTTAACCAATTGACATATGTAGAACACAACCATACACATGTCCTTCAAGCACAAACAGAACGTTAAAAAAAAAAAAAGGAATATATACTAGGTCATAAAGAAAATCTCATCAAACTTTCAAGTGACTGAAATTCTGTGGAGAATGACCTCTGACCACAATGAAATAAACATAAAAATTAGAAAGTATCCATATGTTTGGAAATTAAGAAATACACTCCTCAATAATCTGTGGGTCAAAGAAGAAATCACAGTGGAATTAGAAATCATCTGAATATAATGCTAACAAAAAAATCTACATTTAAAAACTTGTGGGCTATAGCCAAAAGAGTTTTTTTTTTTCGGACGCACAGGCTCAGCGGCCATGGCTCACGAGCCCAGCCACTCTGCGGCATGTGGGATCTTCCCGGACCGGGGCACAAACTCGTGTCCCCTGCATCAGCAGGCGGACTCTCAACCACTGCGCCACCAGGGAAGCCCGCCAAAAGAGTTTTTACAAAGGAAAATTATAGCCCCGAAATGAAAATATTAGAAAATTAGAGAGACCTCTCTTGTTCTTCTTGGTCAGTTTTGTCAGTTTATTTCTTGATCAATTTTAATAGTCTTTTCAAAGAACGAACTTTTGGTTTTGTTGATCCTCTCTATTGTATCTGTGTTTTCTATTTTATTAATTTCTATTTTCATATTTATTTCTTTTCTTCTCCTTTATTTGAGTTTATTTTGATGGTCTTTTTCTAACTTCTTCAAATAGATGTTGGCTTAGCTCAAACTGCTTCATAATCCCTTTGAAAATTATGATGTAATCTCCAGAGGAAGCCAATTACAACTCATCTATCTGGGAATTGAAAAACATGTCAGTTGGTCAACTCAAGTTAAAAGTGTTTATCAAGTTCATTTGTATCATTTTTTATTAGATTCCACATATAAGTGATATCATATGATATTCATCTTTCTGTCAAGATTTTTTTCTTTCCAAAAAGTTCTATTTTTCTAAGAAAGTAGTATAAAATAAGTGATATGAAAAGACTAAATTATCCTTTATCATAGTCCAAAAAAATTTACATCAGAAAACCATATCAGAAAAAAATAACAAGGACAGAAAAAAAAAATTCCACAGGAAACATCACTAAAAAGGCTCAATATTCCCAAATAAGAAACAGAGTTCACCCTTTCCAGCACAATGGGGTATAACAGTGAGGCTACCACAGTGGCTAGAAGAAGCAAACATTCTCTCCATCTCTCCATGAACATGAAAGTAAGATGATTTTCAGGCTCATTTGTGAATTTATGGAGATAAACCATTCACAGCTTAATATGAGCTCCATGTTCAATCAACAAGCCAGAGAGTCAAGTGGAATATTCCCCACCTATGGCCTTCTTAATCATTTTCTAAGCAAATGATAAGAATAAAAGGAATCACTAAAAGCAGATGAGACCATCTTCCCCAAGCAGATTGAGTCATTTCCCTTGACTCCTGGGAAGTTTCCAGAGGTGCCTAAGCATTGCTAAGTTCCTCCATGTCTTAAAAACAGTGAAAAAAAGCACAGTTCATTTCACATTGGACAAGAGCCCAACTACCCATCAGCGATATCTGAAAGAAAAGAAAATACATGCTACTATGAGAAAACCTGAGAACTCTTTAAGTATGATCACGTCCATTGCTTGTCACTTTAGCTTTGCAAAAGTTAAACTTCTCCTCTCCTGGAAGGTGTTCAAGAAGAAAAACATTCCTGTGGAGATAAACAATTTCTGCCTAAAGGATGATATGTAATTGAGAGCAAGGACAGGATATTAGAAATCCTGTTTATAGTTTTGTACCACCAAATTACACCATCAGTGTATTAGTCAGGATAATTTTACTAGTTGCTGTAACAAACAACTCTCCAAATTTTAGTAGCCTAACACTATAGTTCTCACCCATGTCATGGTCCAATCAGGTGTCCAGCTTTCAATGTGATATTTTAGGGGTATCATTTCTTTTCATCTTTTTTGTGCTTCCATCTTCTAGGGGTTCCTGAGTCTACCACAGCATCCTTTGCATTCAAATAATGAGTGAGAGAAGAGGACTGGGCCAGGTTTAGAATGGCACACATCACTCATGCCCACATCCCATGGATAGTCATATAACTCTAATCTAACCACAAGTTTGGTAAATGCAGTCAAAGTAATGAGACAGATTACCACGTAGGCAGTCTGCCATAGTGAGGAAGCACATCACTCAAGCACTCTGGCACTCACTTTATAATGAGCTGGTGGAACAAAAGGATCTCTAAGTTCACTCCCAGTTCTGGCACTCTGTGATTCTCAAGTAGGAGAATATACCTAGCTTGGGTTCACTGACACAGCTGCACATAAGAGAATACTACTCCACTGTTATCTGAGACTTTTCTTCAACTTCTTGATATGGCATTTGTCTTTCGTGCTTTCAGCGATGTCCCCCAAAATAAGCGAATGCACGTGATAAAGCCGACTGAGCTATCAACAGCAAATCAGGGGCCCTTCTAACCCTAATATTCCTTGATCCATTGCTTCATGCTCCTGATTTATCAAAGAAGTTGTCCAAGAATTCCTGGGATTGGAGAAACCATGAAGGTGTTTTTTCGTGGCTTCTGCAGCAGTGCTTTGGCACAGGCTGAGCTCCACGGTTATTGCTATGGTTGTAAGAGAAATTAAGAGGCTAATGATGTTAGGGGACTTAATGGGTGTTTTTCTGAAGATCTCCAAAGTCTGATTATCTCCATGGATGGGAAACATTGCTGACATAAGCATAAATTAATAATCTGTCATTGATGTGTATCTGAGTATTACTATCAAGATTTGAATAAGCATTTAAATCAATAATAAATTTGATGTAAACTGGTTAACTACCAAATAAATCAGCTTAATGCCATTTCCCTTGGTGTCTTATTTTCTTTGTTTTGTTTTACATTGTTAAGAGATACAGAATATCTGTTCTGGTGATGTTTTCCACTTTATGTTATCATAATAATTAGTCCAGATCTGTTGTTGGTGGGTTTTTTTAGTATTTATTTTTTAAAATATTTATTTGTTTATTTACTTTTGGCTGTGTTGGGTCTTTGTTGAGACTCTGTATTTGTGACACGCAGGCTTAGTTACCCTGCGGCACATGGGATCTTAGTTTCCTGACCAGGGATCAAACCCACATCCCCTGTGTTGAAAGGTGGATTCTTAACCACTGGACCATCAGGGAAGTCCCTACCCAGCTCTGTTTTTTACATATTCTAAAAGTCAATCAGAAAAAGTTTAGATAAGATACCACATTTTTTATCTAGGATCTTGTGACAAGAAACAGGTTAAGTGTATTTGTTAATTGAGATCAGATGTGGTGTTTTCACAACTAAAACTGAAACTATCAGAAAAAGAATTTTTTTATGTCAATATTTTATTAAGTGGGGTTAATAAGGAGAATTTTCAAAAGATAATTGCTAACATACCTTTAAAAATCCCTTTTTCATGGCTTTATTTTATAATTTGACCTTAACAAACAACTCTTTCTGTAATATTTGTTGCTCCTACTACTAATGTATATAAATTGAGATTTGCATGACAGAATTTTCTTTAGAAGATCCTCTCTGAGATTGTCCATGTTTCTTCAAATTCTATGCATGTATTACTGAATATTCCAATAGATTAACAGTTGACTACTGCCATCACCTTGAACCTGAGCTGGGCAGTTTGATTATGTAAGGTAAATAAAGCATCCTGGTATAATTTGGTGAGATCCTCAATAGCACAAATCTGTTTTGTTTTAAATGTTTATGTAATATATATATCTGATTATAGTCAGCTGAATGTTAGTAATTATATTCAGCTGAAATTTTGAAATCAATTAACACAGTATATTATATCATGACCAACTTACCATTATCCTAAGAATGTAAGGGTAATTTTATCAAATGAATAACTAATTGTTACACTAATAATTCAAAGGCTAAAAGATCGTATAATTATCACTATAAAAGCCAAAAAGGATTTTGTTAAAAGACAACAGAACTTCTGTTAAAAACTCTTTGAAAGCTATAAATAAAAAGGTATTTCCTTAACATAGTACAGAAAAGCTTTTTCTGATCAACAGCCAACATCAAATTAATAGTGTAACACTGTAGTGTTTGCATTAAAGTCCAAAGCAAGCCAAGCATTTCCACTATCATTATTATTATTCAACATTGCTAAAGAAATAAGATAGTAAAAAAGAATCAGGTTTAAATATTAGAAATGAAGAGGAAAATATCAGGCAGGAGAACACAAACCCAATAAATGCCATCTCCTTTCCATTTGTTCCTGGTGTTAGAACTATCTCTTTGGATCAATGGTTTGCAAGTCACAGGTCTCACCCCTAGTCTCTGAAGATTCTGCATTTGGGATTTTTTTAATGTTTTATTTTAAATATTTAAAGTCACTAAAGTATTGGAGTTAGAAAATAAAGAGATAAGGAACTTGGGCCTGCGTTGCTCAGTGTGGGTCCTTTGGAACCCATATTAGTACTAATGAATGTACTGTGGAAATGGAGTTTTGTGGCTAAATAAGTTAGGTTAATTCTACATAAAATAGGACTTCTCAGAACCTACGATGTGCTGCTCTGTGTTATAAACACCCAAGAGAGAGTATAGTGTACAGTGTTCCCAAATGTATCTTACCACAGAGACCTTCCCATCTCCCTTTTTTCTGAGAAGTCTCTCAAGGGATCGGTGTTCCATGAAACATATTTTGGGCAACCCTCTTCTAGGCTTATCCTCTCATTTCACAGATGAGAAAGCTGATTCCCAGAGAAAGGAAGTGACCTGCTGAAGGCTATTCAGTGACACCATAGCCAGGGAGGGACTAAAAGTCATGTGTCCTCCTCTCAGTCCCATATTCACTCTATACACCCTGATGCTTCTCTCTTTGAGATCCTCCTATAACTGTTTTCCCCCCAACCCACTCAGTATAATTAGGTGCTGTATTAGTTTGCTAGGGCTGCCATAACAAAATACCACAGATTGGGTGGCTTAAACAACAGAGATTTGTTTTCTCACAGTTCTGGAGGCTAGAAGTCCAAGATCAAGGTGTCAGCAAGTTTGGTTTCTTCTGCGGCCTCTCTCCTTGCCTTGTAGATGGCTGTTATCTCCCTGTGTCTTCATATGGTCTCTCCTCTGTATGTACATGTCTGTGGCCAACCTCCTGTTTTTATAAGGACACCAGTCATATTGGATTAGTCATGTGACCTTATTTCATCTTAACTACCTCTTTAAAGGCCCTGTCTCCAAATACAGTCACATCTGAGTACTGAGTTCAGATTTCAACATATGAATTTTGAGAGAACACAATTAGCCCACAACAAGTTCCATTTCTCAGTGTCTAAAGTGCCCTGTGCTTCTCTCAGTTATAGCATGCATCTCGCTGAGGTACAGAAAAACATGGTATATGCCTCACCTACTAATCTGTGGATGATTTGAGAACAGGAACTGTGTTTGTATTACTATCAAATAGTACAGCTCCTAGAATACTCTGGATGCTCAATGAATGATTGTTGAGTACATGAATTATAAAGTCAGAGGACCTGACTCCAAGCCTGTTCTCTTTCACTTACTAGCAATGTGATCACTGAGACAAACGGAGATGATAAGCACCTCCCACAGTTTTGGTGAGAATTCAAATAAAATATGTCCCTGGCAAAGTGCCTAGCAATAAAACGAGCTCCATAAATGTTAATTGAATTTGAGGTTGTATCTTCTTCCCAGATATCTATAAAAAACTAATTAATAATAGTGATTACAAATGCTTAGTAATTAAATTGCTTTTATAAAAACAATAATGAGGCATGCTAATCTAGGCCACACAGATACATAAAGGATTTGTCATCAACAACAATATTCCATAAATTTTATCTCACAGGTTGAAGCCAATTTCAAATCTAGGTAATTAAAAGCCTTTTAGCCAAGGACTCTGTTTCTTCCTGGCATGCCATGGAAGACACTGTGTGACACCTTCCTGGGCAAAATAACAAACAAAATAATGCCCTCTAGAGGAACGGAATGTTGAGTCTATTGCAGTTTTAACAGGACATTCTTGGTCTAGGAGCTACAGTTGGCCAAAACCTTTAAAAATTTTGATGTTATTCAGTGAAATGATTCTTCTCTAGTTTTAGTCACAGAGACACGTTTAGGGCGAAGACAGGTTAAACCCAGGATACAAAAAAACCTCTGGAGGAACGGAAACCTATTTGCCCCAAGTATGAATTATCTGTTGCCCCAATAATGCTGGGTAACAAACCAACTTAAGCCGCTCAGATTTCCTGCTGTGGGGAGTATAACTGATTAATGGCTCCAGCTGCTGCCCTTTTGGATCCATCCCCAAGTCAGTGAGGGTATGACTCACACTTCCAGTGACTGAACACAGAGGACCTGCTAATGCAGACCCACTCCTGTGAAACACGGGGTTCCTTTCACAGTGACTTTGGCTCAAGAACTCCTGGTCAGGCTGGCCAGAACTTTCTTAGCCCTGTGCTGCAGTTTGAGACTCAAACTACTCAATCCTTCCTTCCCTCTGTCTTCTACAGAGGTCAGACCTGTGTCTCAATCTGAAGGCTCTCACCTTCTCTGTCTCCCTCCTCTTTATCCTTCAGCAGCATTTCATCTAGTAAATCTCTTGGACATCTAACTCCACCTTGGTATCTGCTTCTCAGAGTACTTGAACTAACACACACCTCAACGTTAAATCACTTAAAACAATAAGCATTTCTTTTTGCTCATAAGTCTACAGGTTGACTGGGTGGTACTTATGGCCTGAGTCAAGCTGGGTTGATCACAGCTGGGCTTGCTCAGGCATGCGTCACAGTCAGGTGGTAGGTCAGCTGGGCACGGAATGGTCTAGGATGGACTCAGTTGGGATGCTTCACCCTTGCTTCGTATGATCTCACATCCTTCCACGTGTGCACATAGCACTGTCTCAAGAGATAGAGCATAAGTGCTCAGGCCTCTCAAGATCTGAGCTTGAAGCTGACATAAACTCACTTCCACTTCATTCAATTGGTCAGTGCAAATCAAAAGGCCAGCCCAGATTTAAGGGTGGGGAAACAGACCCCAACTTTTGATAGGAGGAACATTGCAAAGGGCACAGCTATAGGGAGGGGTAAAGAATTGCAGCCATTCTTGCAATCAATCTCACACTCCATTTCCCAATATTATCCCCAAACACATTGCCATGTCTGTGCCAGTAACTGCCTTGGCCTTTGAAGAACTATCCAAGCAGACTTGGCCAATAAGCATCTCTGGTCCCTTCACTTGGGCTTAGCTGCCCATCAAAGAGGCTTGCGCGAGCCTGGGCAGAACTCCCAGCTGGTGAGAGCCATGTTAATTGATAAACATAGCCTGTAGAAGCTGCTGCTACTGGTCCAGTCTTCCTAGTGGGGAACTTGAAAAGGTTTACTCTGAATACAACGAGAAGTCTCTTTCCCGTCTGTTCCCTGTCACCCCGCATCAGTTTCAGGTCAGGAATGCTAAAAGAAAACAGGGCACATAAGCATTTGAACTCAACCTTACTTTCTGAGGAGCAAATTGACAATTAGGACCAGGACCTGCATCAAAAAAGAGCAACCCAGCATGAAGTCCGTCTAATTAGTCATATGAACGGAGGGCTTCCCCTCCGCTTCCTCTAGAACATACGCTTGTCAGATCTTATAAGGGAGGCTTTGTGCCCTGACATGCTATTGAAAGGGGATTGGGTACAGGTAGCTTCACATTAATGCCATGAGTACCCCTCTCCAGGCCACAAAATGTTCCTCTGAACATCACTTTTAGATTTCTTTTTGGTCTCTCAAGCTGCAGATGAATTTGTAAAGTGATGCTTTTGATTATGCTGCAAAGATAGACCCATAAAGAAAACCAAGCACCCTGGTCTGGTTCAAAACCCCGACCTCTTTAATACCTTGTCTCATGTTAATGGGAAACTGAGCAAGATGAAGAATTCAAGGTGAAGGCTGGATATGGTCTGCTAATCCTGGGAACTGGATTGTTTAGGCTTCTGCACTTTATACTTTTTTTTTCCCTTAAAGAGTTTGTGTGTCACCAAAGGTCACCAGGCCTGTCATCAGAAAAGATTAGAGAAGACGTCCACACAGCACCTTGCTCCGGGCATTGCAGAAATGACTCGCTTATTCTGAGGGGTTGTCCAGACCCAGACCTTGAGGTAGACAAGCCTCGACTGGGTATGATATCTTGTTACTGCCTGGATTCTCACAGTGGGATGGCCTGGCTTTCCACTGTGCATCTGCGTTTTATTCAAGTGTTAGCTTTTTGGGCAAGTCACTTCTCTCTCTGTAGGCAGCTCGTGGCCCAAGCACATTGTAACCACATGACTATTAATGTGATTTGAGTCATTTATTTTCCTGTTTGGAGTTCATGTCCATATGTGTAAAATGACTCTCTACTGTAGCCACATGCACACAAGCATGCTTTTATTTTCTCCTTAAATTGTTAAGCAAAGATGTGGATGGCGTGTCTAATAGTATGCAAAGTGGAACATAAGCACTGCTTCCTCTGGCCTCCCTTCGCTTTCCCAACTCTCTCTTTCCTATCTGAGAAAGAAACTCATAATTCATCAATCCTAACCGGTCTTGTTAGTTAACTGGGTTATGAGTTCCCACCCGTCCTTCAAGATCTTCTCCAGGAAGGCTTCGCATACAACATTCCCACAAGACCTCCTGCACACCTCTTATATGCGTTACCTTGTTGCGACCATTTGCTCTCATGCCCAGTTCACCTGTGCCCCAGAAGACAGAGTTTCTGTTGTGCCAGCTGCCCTGCTCCAACACCTGGAGACCCTCACTCTATCTTTGCCCAAGGAAGGAAGAGAAGGAAATTGCTACACCTAGATGAGACTTAATTATACTACAAGGGAACAGAGATCCTATACCCTGAAGGTTTTCCATAGCACTGCCCAATATTTAGTAAACGGCAGGCCATACAGACTTGCCCAAGTCTGAAAGATTCTCATCATAAAGTAGCCTGGCTGCAGAAACCCCTCAGGACAGCATTAAAAAGGAGCTCCAGGGTAAGACGTGGCTTTCTATATTCACACTCTGATGCCTCACCTGCCCCAGGAAAATGATCCATGGTTGGCATGGAACTTCTCAAAGAGGTGGTTCACACCTGCTGCTGCCATGTGCTGGCCACTCAGCCTCACAGTTACCCCTGTGACCTGGCCTCAGCCCCAACTACTCTCACAAACTGTTCTCCCAAAGATCCCCAATTACAAACCTAATCACCAATTCAATGACCCTTTTCTTTGATGCATTTCCTGTTGTTGGGCCCCACTTTTGTCTTGAAATGCTCTCATCCCATGTGTCTTTCCTCTAGTAACCCCTCTCCCATGGAGGGAGATGCTCATATGGTTTCAGCTTTTGTCTCCTTGGACTGCCTCTCCGTGCAGTCATATACTTTAATACTTCTGTATGTGACGTATATGTGTGCGTGGGTTAACTTTAGTCTATGACCTGGTGCTGGTTAGCTAGCAGGTGAAGAACCCTAATCAGGGATCCACACTTTGTGTGTGTGTGTGTGTGAAAAGCACTTCTAATATTATTATTTAAATCTACATTAGAGGGTGGGAAATACATATGTACCCAACATAGGAGAACCTCATTACATAAAGCAAATGCTAACAGCTATAAAAGAGGAAATCGATAGTAACACAATAATAGTGGGGGACCTTATCACCTCACTTACAACAATGGACAGATCATCCAGACAGAAAATTAATAAAGAAACACTAGCTTTAAATGATACAACAGGCCAGATAGATTTAACTGATATTTACAGGACATTCCGGACAAAAACAGCAGATTACACTTTCTTCTAAAGTGCAATGGAATATTCTCCAGGACAGATCACATCGTGGGTCACAAATCAAGCCTTGGTAAATTTAAGAAAATTGAAATCATATCAAGCATCTTTTCTGACCACAACACTATGAGATTAGAAATGAATTACAGGGGAAAGAATGTAAAAAACACAAACATGGAGGCTAAAAAATATATAACCAAGAGGTCACTGAAGAAATCAAAGAGGAAATCAAAAAATACCTAGA
Organism: Mesoplodon bidens; assembly: GCF_964165515.1. Taxonomy (NCBI): domain Eukaryota; kingdom Metazoa; phylum Chordata; class Mammalia; order Artiodactyla; family Ziphiidae; genus Mesoplodon; species Mesoplodon bidens. Next base: position 64,459,034 of record NC_138166.1, on the reverse strand, counting down.
GACAAATGACAACAAAAACATGCTGATCCAAAACCTATGGGATGCAGCAAAAGGCAGTTCTAAGAGGGAAGCTTATAGCAATACAATCCTACCTCAAGAAACAAGAAAAATCTCAAACAAACAATCTAACCTTATACCTAAAGGAACTAGAGAAAGATGAATAAATAAAACCCAAAGTTAGTAGAGGAAAAAAATCATCAAGATCAGAGCAGAAATAAATGAAATAGAAACAAAGAAAACAATAGCAAAGATCAATAAAACTAAAAGCTGGTTCTTTGAGAAGATAAACAAAATTGATAAACCTTTAGCCAGACTCATCAAGAAAAAGAGGGAGAGAACTCAAATCATCAATAAAATTAGAAATGAAAAAGAAGTTACAACAGACACCGCAGAAATACAAAGCATCCTAAGAGACTACTACAAGCAACTCTATGCCAATAAAATGGAAAACCTGGAAGAAATGGACAAATTCTTAGAAAGGTATAACCTTCTGAGACTGAACCAGGACGAAACAGAAAATATGAACAGACCAATCACAAGTAATGACATTGAAACTGTGATTAAAAATCTTCCAAAAAACAAAAGTCCAGGACCAGATGGTTTCACAGGTGAATTCTATCAAACATTTAGAGAAGAGCTAACAACCATTCTTCTCAAACTCTTCCAAAAAACTGCAGAGGAAGAACACTCCCCAACTCATTCTATGAGGCTACCATCACCCTGATACCAAAACCAGACAGAGATACTGGAAAAAAAGAAAATTACAGACCAATATCACTGATGAATATAGATGCAAAAATCCTCAAAAAAATACTAGCAAACAGAATCCAACAGCACATTAAAAGGATCATACACCATGATGAAGTGGGATTTATCCCAGGGATGCAAGGATCCTTCAATATACGCAAATCAATCAATGTGATACACCATATTAACAAATTGAAGAAGAAAAACCATATGATCATCTCAATAGATGCAGAAAAAGCTTCTGACAAAATCCAACACCCATTTATGATAAAAACCCTGCAGAAAGTGGGCATAGAGGGACCCTACCTCAACATAATAAAGGCCATATACGACAAACCCACAGCAAACATCATTCTCAATGGTGAAAAACGGAAAGCATTTCCTCCAAGATCAGGAACAAGACAAGGATGTCCACTCTTGCCACCTTATTCAACATATAGTTTTGGAAGTCCTAGCCACAGCAATCAGAGAAGAAAAAGAAATAAAAGGAATTCAAATTGGAAAAGAAAAAGTAAAACTGCCACTGTTTGCAGATGACATGATGCTATACATAGAGAATCCTAAAGGTGCCATCAGAAAACTACTAGAGCTAATCAATTAATTTGGTAAAATTGCAAGATACAAAAGTAATGCACAGAAATCTCTTGCATTCCTATACACTAACAATGAAAGATTAGAAAGAGAAGCTATGGAAACAATCCCATTCATCATTGCAACAAAAAGAATAAAACACCTAGGAATAAACCTAAGGAGGTAAAAGATCTGTACTCAGAAAACTATAAGACATTGATGAAAGAAATCAAAGATGACACAAACAGATTGAGAGATATACCATGTTCTTGGATTGGAAGAATCAATATTGTGATAATGACTATACTACCCAAAGCAATCTACAGATTCAATGCAATCCCTATCAAACTACCAATGGCATTTATTTTTTACAGAAGTAGAACAAAAAATCTTAAAATTTGTATGGAGACACAAAAGACCCCAAATAGCCAAAGCAATCTTGAGGGAAAAAATGGAGCTGGAGGAATGAGACTCCCTGACTTCAGACTATACTTCAAAGCTACAGTAATCAAGACAGTATGGTACTGGCACAAAAACAAATATAGATCAATAGGATAGAAAGCCCAGAGATAAACCCACACACCTATGGTCAACTAATCTATGACAAAGGAGGCAAGGATATACAATGGAGAAAAGACAGTGTCTTCAATAAGTGGTGCTGGGATAACTGGACAGCTACATGTAAAAGAATGAAATTAGAACACTCCCTAACACCATACACAAAAGTAAACTCAAAATGGATTAAACACCTAAATGTAAGACCGGACACTGTAAAACTCTTAGAGGAAAACATAGGAAGAACACTCTTTGACATAAATCACAGCAAGATCTTTTTTGACTCACCTCCTAGAGTAATGGAAATAAAAACAAAAATAAACAAATGGGACCTAATGACACTTAAAAGCTTTTGCACAACAAAGGAAACTATAAACAAGACGAAAAGACAACCCTCAGAATGGGAGAAAATATTTGCAAATGAATCAACGGACAAAGGATTAATCTCCAAAATATATAAACAGCTCCTGCAGCTCAATATTAAAAAAAAAACAACCCAATCAAAAAATGGGCAGAAAGCCTAAATAGACATTTCTTCAATGAAGACATACAGATGGCCAAGAGGCACATGAAAAGCTGCTCAACATCACTAATTATTAGAGAAGTGCATATCAAAACTACAACGAGGTATTAACCTTACACCAGTTAGAATGGGCATCATCAGAAAATCTACAAATAACAAATGCTGGAGAGGGTGTGGAGAAAACGGAAGGCTCTTGAATGTAAATTGATACAGCCACTATGGAGAACAGTATGGGGGTTCCTTAGAAAACTAAAAATAGAATTACCATATGACCCAGCAATCCCACTACTGGGCATATACCCAGAGAAAACCATAATTTTAAAAGACTCATGCACCCCAATGTTCACTGCAGCACTATTTACAATAACCATGTCATGGAAGCAACCTAAATGTCCATCGACAGATGAATGGATGAAGAAGATGTGGAACAAATATACAATGGAATATTACTCAGCCATAAAAAGGAATTAAATTGGGTCATTTGTAGAGACGTTGATGGACCTAGAGACTGTCACACAGAGTGAAGTCAGAAAGAGAAAAACAAATGTCGTATATTAACACATACATGCGGAATCTAGAAAAATGGTAAAGATGAACCAGTTTGTAAGGCAGAAGTAGAGACACAGATGTAGAGAACAAACGTATGGACCCCAAGGGGGAAAGCAGGCTGGGGGTGGTGGTGGGATGAACTGGGAGATTGGGATTGATATATATACACTAGTATGTATAAAATAGATAACTAATAAGAACCTGCTGTATAAAAAATAAGTAAATAAAATTAGAGGGTGGGTTATTTTGCACAAGGGCTGTTAAAAATCTTTTTAAATCAGTGAAAAGAGTGGCTTACGTGATGTGTGGTTGGCTAGAGAGATTATATGAGCTCTGCTGCCCTTGCAGGAAGAGGTACAGTGAGCTCTCTGGCTGACCCTCAGTTTACCACTCTGCTTGCTCTGTGCCCACCCTACCCCCCAACACCTAATGGGTGACTCTGTTGCCTGATTTGACCAGAAGGTTGGCTGCTCCTGGCATCAGAATATCATTCCACCCAACTCATAAAGAATCAGGCAAGGTGCTTGTTAAAGGGCCTAAGGACAGAACAGGGCTTCTCCAAGCTTGCAGGAGCAGGTTGTATAGCCGTTTTGCACCTGCTTGATACAAATGTTCATACTACTCTAACTGAGGCTTCACTTTCATTGTACTATACCTCCTTATAAAGGTTGTGAGGAGGACAAGTGCTGAAAGCCTTTACCCACCACAAATCCCTAGAGGTTACCCCGAAACACTAGCAACTGCCACCTCTATTCCTGTTTACATAGTCTTGCGCCATTCAAACTCTGGCCTGTGGGTCATTTGCTTGCAGGTGTTCTGATAATCACAAAATCACAAACTCTCAAACCAAACTCACCATCTATTCCCTTTCACGTTTCTATACACAGTAAAGTCATTTTTCCATCCAACGAGGTATAAACACTGGGAACTGTCTTGAAACTTCTACCTTTCCACCTTCGCTCTCCTTCTAAACCTCACCCACTTTCCACAAAGACAGCTTTGTAACCAACAGTTATCAAAGTCTGCTGGCTCTTCTTTAGAAAATTCTCCTTCATCCATCCCTGTGCGGCCCAATCTAGACCACCAATGACCACAGTGTTTCCCATCCACTATGCCAGCTCCGTCTCTCCCTCCTTTTACCACTACTGTGTTGATTTAAAATCTGCAAAGTTTACAACTCTCCATTCCTACAGAATAAAATTTTCTATATGAAATATTCTCCTTTCTTGATTTGTTCTCAACCTGACCTTTTAGGCATTTAATGCTTTTATTTTCTCCTGTCCTTTCTTATGTCATTCTTCTCTGAAATTTCTCTTATTTTCTCTTCCCATATAAATCTTATTCATCCATCATTTCCAAATGGATCCCACTTAAGACCTCCCCAGCCTTCTTCTCTGAGCTCCTACAATTTAACCCCATTCTACTTTTATACTTCTTGGTGTTCAGTCATACACCCCAAAGGGCAGGAGTCAAGGCCTACCCTTCTTTGCATCCCCAGGTACCTAGTTATTGATTCTAAGTTATTGATTATTTACTCAGTAAACATTTACTGAATACATACCATACTGGTTCTTGAGATTCAACATTCTGGGGTGAGATTTGATTTTATATAATTCATATAATTCCAGATTCATATAATTCCCCAAATGCTGCCACTGCACAACTTTGGATTATCTGGAGGGCATGTCTTATAGAGAAACAAGTTTCCTTTCTAAGGCTGCTATCATTTTCCTCACTTATTAGTAAGTCACTGCTATTTCAATCTGACAAAAAAAGATGGAATGGAGTCATCTCATTTGGCCAACTTGTCACCATGAACTCAAGAGATAAGTACATCCAGGAGAATTTCCTTAACACCAATTAGCAGCATTTGTGGCATTACACTGACTGTTAAGAGCATTATCCTAGGGAATGTTAAATAAAAGGAAGGAAAAAACATGATGTCTGAAATTCATTCAGAAGCACTGCTTGTCTGCTTCAGTATAGATAGCATCTATAAAACCACAATAGATAGTAATAAAATATTTTGGATACTGGAAAAATATGTGTAATAAAAATAGCATAAGCCATAATTATCTTATAAATGTTATTATAACAAGTGTTGTCATTATTAGTAGGTACCACTTATTGAGCATCTGTTGGATGTCACATTCTTTACATATATTATAAATTTTATTCATTGCCATAACTCTCTGAGACAAGTCTCATTACCCTCATTGTCCAGGTAAGACAACTGAAGTTCAGAGTAACTTAGTCACAAAGTTTCCACAGCCAGCAAGAAATAGAGATAGGATTTAAACTCCATTGTCTCTGTTCTTTTGAATGTGTCATTTATTAGTATTTATTATTGTAATTGTTAATTATTGTAATTTTAGATTATAATTCGAGGGTATAGTAAATGTAAGGGGGGTCTAGCTGGAGCATTTATTGACTTATTGTTCAATAAGGTTGATTCATATAAGTAAACTATATTATCACCTAAAACAAGTTTGTTTTACAAAATACTTTCCTTGACCAAAAAAGATTTAAATTATTTATTTACCATGACCATGACATTAAACAAAAAATGTCAATCTGTCTTAGTTCAGTTTACAAGTTATATAAAAATAGTAATGCCTTTAATTCATATCTGTTTTTCAATTTATTAATATTTAGTGCTGGTTACAGAAGGGAGAGCTGGATCCAAATTGGTAGACTCACTATATTAGCAAGACTTGTCTTTAAATGATGTTTAAAAATATTTTTTGGAAGTATAATATACTTACCATGCATAAATCAGATGTAAATAGCTCAATTAATTTTACATGATTACACACTCATGTAATTGCTACCCAGATCAACATACAGAACATTTCTATGCCTCAAAAGCATTCCCTGTGCCTCTTCCCAATCCATACACCCCCTCTCCTGCTCAAGAAACTCCTACTCAGACTTCTATTACCACAAGAACAACAGGAGACTTTTGCCTGACTTTTCATCAAAAACTATAGATACTAAAAGATAATGGAACAACATCTTGAAAGTGTTAAATTAAATTTTTTAAAAACCTACCAACCTTGTGAAAATAACCTTCGAAAATAACAGTGAAACTGTAACGACCACTATATGCCACACATCATCAGTATTCCATTTCCCACCAGCAATGTCCAGCAATGTGGACACCAAGGAGAATTATGACTAAATGAAATGTGGTAGCCTGGACGGGGTCCTAAACAGAAAAGGGACACTAGGTAAAAACTAAGGAAATCTGAATAAGACTTCAGTTCATAATAATATATCAATAATAAGAATGGGGCTTCCCTGGTGGCGCAGTGGTTGAGAGTCCGCCTGCCGATGCAGGGGACACGGGTTCGTGCCCCAGTCTGGGAAGATCCCACATGCCGCAGAGCGGCTGGGCCCGTGAGCCATGGTCGCTGAGCCTGCGCATCCGGAGCCTATGCTCTGCAACAGGAGAGGCCACAAGAGTGAGAGGCCCGAGTACCGCAAAAATAATAATAATAAGAAGAAGAAGAAGAAGAATGATGATGGTAATGTACCAATACTGGTTAATTATTTGTAACAAATGTACCATACTAATATAAGATGTAAATAATAGAGAAAACATTGTGTGGTGTATTTGGGAACTCTGTACTATCTTTACAATATTTCTGTAAATCTAAAAACTGTTTAAAAACTGAAGTTTATTAAGAAAATTAAAGATGAATAATGACACTTTCAGACAAACTGAGCTAAGAAAATTTATTGTCAGCAGACCTGAGCTATAAAAAAATGTCAAAACAAATTCTTCAGACTAAAGGAAAGTAACGACAGATGAAAGTAGCGAACTTCAGAGAAGAATGAAAGCATGGAAGCAACCTAAATGTCCATCGACAGAGGAATGGATAAAGATGTGGTACGTATATACAATGGAATATTACTCAGCCATAAAAAGGAACAAAATAATGCTATTTGCAGCCACATGGATGGACCTAGAGGTTGTCACACTGAATGAAATAAGTCAGACAGAGAAAGACAAATATCATATGATATTGCTTATGTGTGGAATCTAAAAAAATGGTACAAATGAACTTATTTACAAAGCAGAAATAGAGTCACAGATATAGAAAACAAACTTATGGTTACCAGGGGGAAAGGGGGAAGAGATAAATTGGGAGATGGGGATTGACATATACATATACACTACTATATATAAAATAGATAACTAATAAGGACCTACTGTATAGCACAGGGAACTCTACTCAATACACTGCAATGACCTATATGGGAAAGGAATCTAAAAAGAGTGGATATATGTATATGTATAACTGATTCACTTTGCTGTACAGCAGAAACTAATAACATTGTAAATCAACTATACTCTAGTAAAAACTTAAAAGAATAAAAACGTCAATTAAAAAAAAGAATGAAAGCACTGGAAAAAGGTAAATGTGTGGGTAAATTTTTTTCTTTTTTTTTTTGCGGTACGCGGGCCTCTCACTGTTGTGGCCTCTCCCGCTGCAGAGCACAGGCTCCAGACGCGCAGGCTCAGCAGCCATGGCTCACAGGCCCAGCCGCTCCGCAGCATGTGGGATCCTCCCAGATGGGGGCACGAACCCATGTCCCCTGCATCGGCAGGCAGACTCTCAACCACTGTGCCACCAGGGAAGCCCTGTGGGTAAATTTTTAAAATACTGTTTATAACAATAACAGCAATTGTGCCTGTGGAGTTCATAGAATATGTAAAGTAAAATATATGTTAACAATACCATAACAGGTTGGAAGGGGATTGATGGAGTTAAATAGTTAGGAAGTGTTTGCATTGTTCAGGGAGACCCATTGCTGGTGGGGAATGGAATACTGATGATATGTGGCATACACTGACATCAAGATTACTTCAGTTACTACATGTCGTTGCCTAGGATGAACTGCTGGTTGAAGGCAAGGCTTTAAGAGATCAAATGGCTGCTGCATCTGACCATTATGGCATTAATAAATAAAGCAAAGATCATGGAATAGGCTGGATATTTCTAACAGTGCTGGGGCACTAACAGAAATAGAATGATAAGTTCAGTGATTTAACTCTCAACTCAAGGCATGGTCAGAGAATCAGAGACATCTATAGCAGCCTCAGAAAATTTAATTTCTTCTAGCCACAGGGCACACATAGCTAATGATCAGATTTGAACGGAATTATACTGGTTTACTGAAAGTTCAATATACAGCATCAGCAGATCTCTTACGTGAAGGTTAAGATCATGTTTTCCCTGTTTGAAATTGCTTCCAGGGGATATCATTTTTTTGCAAAACCATTCCCCACTTCCCTCATTGCCTCCAGCTCTAGAGAAAAGATCAGACCCTAGCACACCTCAGGAACAGAACTGTAAAGTCTCTTCTGGGAAAATATAGCTTATATATTGAACATTTTCAATTTATTGGTAATTTATATTAATAAGAACCTGAGGAACCTGCGTGGGAATTAATAATTATTAGACCAATATAGTACAGGATAATTTATCAATATGGGTACACTTATCCAACTTTCTGAATTTAATATGCTAGCTTAGCTGGCTGCAGATGGCTCTAACATCTTGTTTGTTTGAATAACTGAACCTATAGGCTGATGACCTATATCCAATGAGATCAAGATGCTGGAACTTCTTGTATAATGTGGAAGAAGGAATCCGAAAGCTTAGTGAGATGAATATATCACAGTGAATTTATTATGGGCAACCTACCCCTGCATACCTGGGAGGTGTTATAGTCTATTACGGAATTTTAAAATGATTGCGGAGGGAAGAACCAGCATCCAGTGGTAGTGGGAGATACTATCACTGAAATAGGCATGCTGATTTCAGTGGGAATGATGGGATTTCAGACAAGCAGTGGCCAAGTGGCAGCAAGGTGGGTGTAATTATCATGATGGGCAGCACAGCTGAGTGGCAATCAGAGTGTTTAAACACATAAGAATGTATGATGGTGGTTAACTGATCACTGTGCTTCTGGGAATGAAATAGACTGCCTGGCCAAATATTATTTGATTTATATCATCAGAAAAACTGTAGGTTTAGTGAGCATAATTCAGACTTGTGTTTCCCATAACATGAGATAAAGAAAGACCTTTCATCTAGTTCCCAAACTTAAGCCAGTGGGCAGACTCAGAGCCTTTAATTTGAGCTGAGAGCAGGTCCCATTGCCATAAGTGTATATTGTAAATCTTTCTCCACATCTTCCCCAAAGTGGTCTGTGACCATGTGTTTTTTAGCCAGTGCTTTCTTCATTCAGATTTATTTCCTTTCTGATCATTACAATTTCAACTAAGCAGGTTGCCAAAATACATTATTTCTGATTTTATATATACTCTAAAGTTAGGATACAAAAAACATTTAAATATCTACAGGCAGCAGAACATTTATGACCTTATAATTTTATGGTTTAAGAAAAGGGGCACAGGGCTTCCCTGGTGGCGCAGCGGTTGCGAGTCCGCCTGCCGATGCAGGGGACACAGGTTCGTGCCCCGGTCCGGGAAGATCCCACATGCCGCGGAGCGGCTGGGCCTGTGAGCCATGGCTGCTGAGCCTGTGCGTCCGGAGCCTGTGCTCCACAACGGGAGAGGCCACAACAGTGAGAGGCCCACGTACTGCAAAAAAAAAAAAAAAAAAAAAAAAGAAAAGGGTCATAGATAAGGAATATAAATAAACTATAATCTAAAGAGTTACACACATTTCCTTTGATTATTTATTAAAAACCCACCAGAAAAGTGAAAGGAATTCTCTAAAGGCTTTATAAACAGTTGTGAACATGGTCTGACAGTGTTTTCTTCAATTACCTGCTCATATCCCCACAATGTGCCGGGAAGAGAAAAAGCCAGTAATATCAACACTTCAGAAGTTATTAGACAGTGGCTTTGAGTCTACATTTCACTGTGATCCACTGGACATAGTTGGAGGTTTATGGAAGTCTAAGGTGATAAATGGAGTTTGGGTCCTAGTCAGTCTTAGAATAGGTCTAGAGGGTCTAATTCCCTATCCATGTGGTTATTTTCTCAGAGATAGCATAGTTGGAAAAGACATAATACTAGAGAATTGGAAGAATATCTTCATTGGCTCCCTGACTTGATATAAGGACTACAATGGTAGGAATGGCCAAGTTGAAGACTCTGGAATTATCCCTTTCAACCAAATTATCCCCTTTCAACCAAAATAATAAACCAAAAAATATATATAAATATATATATACCACATATCTGGAGAAATTGCAGCAGTTAATGGTAGCATCAGAGAGTTGAAAAATTCAGGGGTGATGATTCCTATACTTAACCATTTTAACCCATCTCTTTTTGGCCTGGGCAAAAGCCAGATAGAGATTGACTCCATTTGGAGAAAGACAGAAATTATTGTTAAATTAATAAAGTGGTATATCAATTGTAGTTGGTGTTTCAGATGTGCATACATTTACTGGAAAAATTCAACAGAGCTCCTGGTACTTATTATGCAACTCATGATTTGACAAATGCTTTTTCTTCTGTATCAATTAGCAGATGCAATTAAAAGCAGTAGCTTGTAGGAACAGCAGTACACCTTCACTATCTTGCCTCAGGGCTATGTCAACTCTCCTGCTCTTTGTCATAGTATCGTCCACTGGGACCCTGACCAGCTGACATTCCAGAGAACATCATGCTGGTCCACCACATTGATAACATCATGTTGACTTAACCTGGTAAGCAGTAAGAGCAAGTATCTTAGATGCCTTAGTAAGATACATACAGTCTAGCAAGCAGGAGAAAAATACCATAAAAATTCATGGGCCCACTCGAAAACATTTTTAGATGTTCAGGAACATGTTGGTGAGAGACAAGTGGAACATTTTGGTGAAAATGAAAAACAAGTTGATTCTCACTTGGTGGTACAATGCTTGGTGGGCCTCACATTTTGAAGGCAATAGGCTCCTCATTTCAAGTTGCTGCTTCAAGTCTTTTACTGAGTTACCTATTAGATTGCTAGTTTTCAGAGGCTCTTTATTTTCTCCAAGGTATGAAACAAACTGCTCTGTAACTCAGATCTTCTGACGTCACAGATGTCTTAGTGCTGGGAGTACCTGTTGCAAATCGGGATGCTGTATGGGCTCTGAGGTAAGCCACAATAGAAAGATCCTGCACAGACCCCTAAACTTTGGAACATAGCCATGTTTCACTCTGCTGATCTTTTCCTTTTGAGAACAGCTTCTGACTTACTACCAGCCTTGGAAGAAACTGAACACCTAATACTACAGAGCCATTCATATTGAACTAGGGTGTTATCTGAGCCATCAAGCCACAAATTAGGGTGGACATGAAAATAATCCATCCTCAAGTGGGAATGGCATACGTAAGTTTGACCTTGAGCAGGCCTGGAAGGCTCAAGTAAAATGCTTGAACGGGTAGTTGACTTAGACTGTCTGGGTGTTTCCTTCAAGGCATCACCATTTCTCCCTCAGTCCAATTCTATGGAACGCATGAGGAGTCCCCTATGACTCCTTGTTGAAGGAAGTCGTGGCTGGAAGTTGCTGAAGGAAGAAAACACTTGGGCCTGGTTTACATATAAATCTGCATGACAAGCTGGGTCCAACTAGGAATTCCAGCTGTTACACCAAAAGTTACACTCTATGGTGGCTTTATAGGCCATGGGGAAGGGAACTTTCTGTGAAAAAAATCTTTAAGCAGTACATCTGGTTGTCCACTTTGCCTGAAAGGAGAGATGTCCTGAGGTATGGATCTACTCTTATCTGTAGATAGTGGTTAAGTTGCCCAGCTGATCAAAGGCTTGGAAAGAATGAGGTTGACTATAAGAAAGTATATAGAATACGCAGCTGAATTGCCTAGAACAGCTATAGAGTGGGAAGATATTTGAGTCCCATGTGGATACTCTTCAAAGGGCATCTACTACAGAGAAGACTCTTAATATTCAGGCGGACAAGATGGTCTGTTCAGTGGATGAAATTTGTCTTCTTTCCTTAGCCACCCCAGTGCTTGCTTGCTCAGTGGGCCCATATGTGAAACTGCCAGGGGCCCATGTATCAAATAGCCATGGTGGTACAGGGAGAGGGTAGTCATGGGCCTAACCTTATCTAATTTGATCTGGATACTCTGAATTTACATTCTGTGCCCACAATGCCTCTGCCAACACCACCATCCATGGGATTAATTCACCATTACATTTCTAACCAAGGGACTCATTTTATAGCAAGAAAAATCCAGGATGAAATCACCCTCATAGAACTTATTGATCTTATAATATAGCCCATCACTCAGAAGCATCTGGCCTGATGGTAAACGGCTTACTGCAGATTCAGCTACACAGCACTTGCTGAGAGATAAACACCCTGAAAGACTGAGGTACTGTATTAGTTTTTTGTTGCTGCTATAAAAAATTACCAGAAACTTAGTGGCTTAAACAATGCAAATTTATCATCTTACATTTCTGTAGCTCAGAAGTCTGACACAGGTCTCACCCGTGTTAAGTCTTTGGTAGGGCTGCGTTCCTTTCTGTAAGCTCTGGGTAGGATCAATTCCCTTGCCTTTCCCCAGCTTTTAGAAGCTATCTGCATTCCTTGGCTCTGGGTTCCCTTCCTCCTTCTTCAAAGCAACTAAAGGAGAGTTGAGTCTGTGTCGTACCTCATTACTCTGACCTTGCTTCTATCATCACACCTGCTCTTCTGATTCTCTTCTGCCTCTCTTCTACTTTTTTTTTTACTTTTTTTTTTTTTTTTTTTGCGGTATGCGGGCCTCTCACTGTTGTGGCCTCTCCCATTGTGGAGCACAGGCTCCGGACGCGCAGGCTCAGAGGCCATGGCTCACGGGCCCAGCCGCTCCGCGGCATGTGGGATCTTCCCAGACCAGGGCACGAACCCGCGTCCCCTGCATCGGCAGGCGGACTCTCAACCACTGCGCCACCAGGGAAGCCCTCTCTTCTACTTTTAAGGACCCTTTTGATTACACTGGGCCCACGTGGATAGTTCAAGCTACTCTTCCTATCTTAAGATCAGCTTATTAGCAACTTCAGTTCCATCTGTAATGTTAATTCTCTTTGGCTATGTAGGCTGACATATTCACAGATTCCTGGGACTGGGGTGTGGGCATCTTGGTGGGGAGTGAGGTGGGGGGGGTGGCATTATTCTACCTACTGCAGACGCTGTCCTTCAGGATGTAATACATACCCTGAACCACAACCGATACATGGTGCTATTTCTCCAGTAGCCATAATATAGAAGTCTAGATATAAAGGAATGGAAGGAGGCGATATAAAGGAATGACCCCTCTGTACTTAGTGACTCCTTGAAGAGTGTTAGCTTTCCAACCCCAAGACCTTGGGCTATGATTATTTAGAGGCCTTGGTTCCTAGGGGAGAAATGCTTCCCCTGGGAGACAGAGACTAAATCTGGCTCTGAATCTGTGCTCCTTATGGCACTGAACAAACAGGAAGAGAAGGGGGTACAATACTGGTTGAGGCATCAGATCCTAATTACCAAGGAGAAACTGGGTTGCTGCTACATAATGGGAGCATGGTGAACTCTCAAGAACCAGAATTCACTGGGACACCTCTTATGTCTTCTATATAAGTTTAATGAAAGACTACAGCAATTAAGTAAAGGCAAAAGCACTATGACCTCAGAAAATTCAAGAATGAAACTTTAGATCTTCTCACCAAACAAAAATCCTTGACTAGCTGAGATGCAAGCTGGGGACAAAGGGAACATGAAATGGGTGATAGAAAAAGAAAGTGATAGATATTAACATGGCCTGATAATCAGTTACAGAAATGAGGACTATAGTGATAATGCATATTTTGTCATCCTCCATATACACAACATATTATAATATGATATGATATAATATGTATACACACATACACACTATAACTTCTTTTCCTTCTCCTCTATTATGTGTAGGGAACTTTGGTGGCTGCTTATTTATAAATTAGCAGACCAGAGGAGTCACTTGTGATCCTAAAGGGAAGAATTGTATCACCTGGTGATTCTAGACCTTGAAATGGATAGAAGTGGACTCTGAAATGACTGATTTGACTTTGTGTCTCCCCTTCCTAAGAGAGTGAGAGTCTTCATTTGTATGAATAATAGAAGCATGAGGTTGATGTTGTTTGGGAAATAAAAATGGGTGGGAATGTAGAACAGCTGTTGAGTGGCAGAAGAGGTGGACTGTGCCAGCTGGATGCCTGTTTGCTCTCAGATCCATTCCTCACACTTCCCCTGCTCTGTTTCACAAGGTGACGACCCTGGCAAATTGTATTTCCAAGGTTCTGTTTCTAAATGGATTCTGGTCAGGCCAGCTAGTGGTGGGGCTGGTGGGCAATTAAGGCCTGCCGAGGGGGCAGGGCCCTAGCACTTACCCCATCTCTCTGTACTTAGGGCAGCATCTCTGTCATTGCAGCTTCTTCTCTATGGTTTCAGCTCTGGCTGTGTAGCCTGCACTGTCATTCCAGTCCCTGGCACATGACAGCTCCTGGTTTCTCTAATCACAGGGGTGGTAGCAACTTCTTGTTATTGCTAATTTGAGTTGCCTCCCCATTTTCTGTTTGGCTTTTCAGCCTTTTCAATCTCTGTGCCTGGATCCCCATCTCAAATTCCCTCTACTGAGCTACCTGGCGTGGGCTGTTTTCCTGACTAAAGCCTGACTAAACCATGTTGGTCTTGGTGGATTCCTCTTCTCATGCTGCACAGTTGCCTCAACTGTGTGCTATGATCTGTCAAGGGCAACATCAACGTCAAAACACACTTCATTAGATTAAATTACTACATCTTGACATTTTGCCTCTCAAATTCTTATCAGAGCTAAACTGATGAGTAAGGAAATGTCTGCCCAACAGGCTTTCTTGGTACAATTCTCTAGTTAAAAGAATTCATCAACTGCATCTCTGACATTTTCTCTTCCTGTTAAAACCTGTATCAGTTATTCATTGCTGCACAACAAATTACCCCAAAACTTAACATCTTAAAATAACAAACGTTTATTATTTCACATTATGTCCAAGGGTGGGGAATATGGGAGCAGCTTGCCTGGGTATTCTAAGTCAGGATTTCTCATGGGGTTGCAGTCAAGCTGTTGGGCAATACTGAATCATCTAGAAACTTGACTTGGGTTGGAGGATCTGTTTTTAAGCTTGGCTGTTGGCAGGAGACTTCCGTTCCTAAGTACATGGACTTCTATATAGGGCTGCTCATAACATGGCAGCTTGCCTCCCCCAGAGAGACAGCTCAGAGAGACAGACAGAGACAGAAACAGAGACAAGAAACCTTCAGTATTTTATGACCTCATCTTGGAAGTGATACACCATCACTTCTGTTGTATCCTATTGGTCACACAGGCCAACCCTGGAACAATATAGGAGGGTACAGCCCAAGGATGTGATGCCAGGAGGTGGGTTCATTGGGGGCCATCGTGGAGGCTGGCTACCACAGAACCTATGATCAGTCATCAAGAAATACCAAGGGAATTAGCTGGGGGTCCAGCGGTTAAAACTCCACACTTTCACTGACAACGGCGTGGATTGGGGAACTAAGATCCCACAAGCCACGTGGCGCAGCCAAAAATACAAAAAAGAAAACAAAAAGGACCAGTTTCCTTCGTTTTTGATATTTTATATATAATTTTTACTTTGAGAAAGCTGAGGCTAGAAAAGAGGAAAATAGAACATAATTTGATATTAAATAGTCATGTAAGTGTTTTTACAGTCTCAATAAGCCTGTTTCAACCTTCCAAAATATCTGTTGCTAGAATTCATAATTTTCAAAGGGAAATTTCATATTTTTTTAAATTTCACTTGTGCCTCACAGAAGTACCTCAACTTTTACCACAATTAACTAATAGGAAAAAAAAATACCATGAAGAATGTGAGGCAGACATTTTTCTCTATCTTTCATAGATGGAAAAGTCTGAGGTTCACAGCCTGCGGGGGTTACTCAGAAGGAGTGAGGAGAATGCAGTTTTCTGACTCCTGATCTAGCAGGCTCTTTACTCACTTTGCTGCTTTATCTTTGAAATGTAAACAGACTCCAAATTCATTCGGTTTTTGTTTTAAAACAACACCTTGTGAAGGACCCAAGGTGGTTATTTTTACTGGTGTAAAATCACTAATGTAAAATAAGACTCGTAATTGGTCTTATGGATTCTCTTTCCAAAGCAATAGTTAAAGTGGTTATCTCCCTTTTAAGAGGGCCAGTCTGTGTACTTAGCAAATCCGCATAATTTATTCTAAGAGGTCTAAGGGGATTTTCATTTTCAGGTTTCTTTTACTCTGCAGCCTTTTAAGCTAGAAGGCTAATCATTCTGCATTATGGTAAGCATCAAGTCAAGAATGGAAGCCTCTCTGTACCCAACCCTGACACGTTAGTTTTTTTGTTTTTAGTAGGAGAATATTGCTTTTCTCTAACACCATGGTTTGGTTAAATAAGAGTTTAACTATTTAAGAACATTCAAGATAGCCTTTCTAAAAATTATCATTATTAACTTTCATCTACTTGGTTTTCTCTTTTACTAAGAAATTCTGCTAATTTAAATGAAAATAAAAATACCCATCAGGGTCCAATATGAAGCAACTATAACTTAAATTAAGAAAAGATTAGTAGTTCCCCAACCTGCCCAACATTTCTCTGCAGACTTTAAATGGAATGTTTGCTTCCACCCACCTCTCCATCCCCCAGTGTCCTATCGCGCTCCCACAAGAAGCAGACAGTACTGACAGGCCTGGCTTATATGACCAAGTGCACAGATTGAATTAGAAAGCTGGCTTTGAGTCATTAGCAAGTATAAAAAAGAAGAAAACGAATGGTGCTTTTCCACTCATGTGACCCACAGTGTCGTGAATGCTGCTTGAACAGTGTGTCTGACACATCACACATCACAACACAGATTCCCCACTCAGTTAGGGGTGAGAGTGTTCTATTTCCACAGCTGCTCAGTCTCCACCCTTCTGGGCTCTCAGGTTGGCTGCTCCTTGCTGTAAGTGTGAGCCCCAAATCCCAGGTGTGGTAAAGATTCTCCATTCCCCCCTTTTTTTCTTAGCTCTAATATAAAATCTTCATGTTTTGGAACATTAATGCTTGAGAAGTTTGCTAAAGTTGGAAATAAAGACAACGAACTGAAGATGGATGGCCATCAAGAAAAGGAAAGAATGGAGGGAGAAAGGAAAGAGGAAGTCAACAAAGAAAGGATTTAATGGGGTTTTATAGAAAATTTACCTTGCTACTACATAAAGAACAGATAAAAACCCAATCCTTACTCTTTAAACCTATCTGTACATTAATAGATCTGGCAGATAATAAATGCATAACTGAAATGGGAAAGATAGAGGGCGAGGGCCAGTACGCCAGCAATCATTATGCCTAAATCAGTGTCTTCATGTGAAATCAAGATGCTCTAATCAGTGTTCACTCCTCGGAGATTAACCAACAAATAAATAATCTGTATGCTACAATAAATAGATTTTTTTAAGATACAGAATTAATCCTTTGTTGAACAAAAAGCCACCAGAATCTCACTAGCTCTGAGGTCAATTGTTTGGCTAATCCCTGTCCTCAGTGTATTTGTCACTGAACTTTTGTTAAAGCATCTACATTAATGGTTCTCAAAAATAACCACAGTTAGAATCTGTTTATGTAATATGCAGATCCCTAGACCCCTGAAAACATGGTTCTAATTCAACAAGTGGGCGTGGGGCGAGAGAGGAGTTCCTCTCAGCTTTCTGTTATAGGATGTCCCAAGAAGGACTGAAAAATCCTCCAAATGTGGTCCATCTCAGAACTTGTTGAAATGCAGGCTGACCCAAACTTATAGAATCAGAATTCATATTTTAACAAGATCCCCAAATGCTTTGTATGCAAATTAAAGCATGAGAAGTACGATTCCAGAGTAAGCAGCATCAAACTTTTTTTTATAAAAGACCAAATGGTAAATATTTTAGGCTTCCTAGGCCATGTGGTCTCTGTCACAGCTACTCTGCTCTGCCCCTGTCCTGCAAAGGCAGCCAATAAACCGGTTCTGTAAAGTATGGCCCGTGGGCCAAATCTGACCAGTCACTTGTTTTTATACAACCTGCTAGCCAAGAATGGTCTTTACATTTTAAAATGGTTTAAAAATATCAATAGAAGAATAATACGTAGTGACATGTGAAAATTATAGACATTCAAATTTCAGTATCCATAAATAAAATTTTATCAGAACACAGCCACATTTATTTGTTTACATATTGCCTATGGCTGCTATTATTTTACAATGGCAGAGTTGAACAATTGTGACAGAGTCCATATGGCCTGCAAGCCTAAATATTTACTATATGGCCCTTTACAGAAAACGTTTGCTAACCCCTGCAATAAAACTTTATTTGTGGACAATGAAATTTGAGTTTCATATAATTTTCACATGTCACAAAATACTATTCTTTTGATTTTTAAAACCATTTGAAAATGTTAAAAAAAACATTTTTAGTTGGAAGGATGTACAAAAGCCAGTAACATTTGAAGCAACCTGGTTCTCAAAGCTTCCTTTGTGAAACACAACCCAGGTTTCCTGAAAAGAAAAAAATCTTCTTAAGCAAGGTTTCCCAAGCTCAAGTGTGGCCAATAGTAATTTCATTTCTCCTTAATGAAGTCACCCCTTCCCTGGTCTCAGTCACATGGTTTGGGAGGACTTCCACTACCACCAAATTCCAGGGGTTACAAACGCCCAAACAAGCCAATTAGTGAACCCCTATCCTTTGGATCATGGCTTGGGGTTCAAGGCACATGATCCTAAACAAGGGCCAATGAGGTGTTAATGAGGTTTTCTGGACTCCTTTCTCTGTAGATGCTACTAATGACTATTTCCTAATAGATGCAAACAAGGAAGAACGTAGCCATGAGATCAGGGGACAGCCATCTTGTGACGCCCCCCAAAAAAGCCTGCCAAAAATCAGCACCAACACCAAGAAGTCAGAGATGAGAAAAACAGATTTCCTTTGTGCCTTGAATCACACTTCACCTGAAACTACACCAAAACTATTTAAGTGGGTAGGCCAACAAATTCCCTTTATTGTTAAACTAAGTTGAAAAAAATTTCCCACTATTAGCAACACAGAATCCTAACTGATGCACACATTATCTCCACCCCCCTTCCTTAATATTTTATTTCAAATACTTGCATTTTATCTGGTCATATGTAAATCCTCCTCCTCCAACCCCACACCCCCAAAAATGAGCAAATCAACCCTGTCAGCCTGTCAACCTTAAAATCCAAAGATCACTGTTGTACAACCCAAATGACAAGGAACTCCTCTGGAAGTCAAACCTTTGATGCCAAGGGCAGGACTACAAGTTTTCTTCTGTGCTCATGACCAAATGAGGCCTCGCTGCAGAATTCAGGTTTGGTTCTTAGAGCAGTTGTGTGGGCTTCATGAGCAACACCAAAGCCTAATATGTGTGACCCATGACTGAGAGAGTGTAGCTGCATAAATTAGGAAACCAATGACAGATAATGAGAAGGCTTTCCTATCCCTCAGCAAAGCTCCTGTCAGAGGGTCAGCAGGAGTCAGGCAACCTGGTTCAAGGACATGACCAGCAGTGTAGGTGATTTGGGGCATGTCACTTCCTGATCTAGGCTTCAATTTTCCATTTCCTCATCCACAAGATGGGAGGGGCTGAATTTTAGTGACCCTGTTGGTCTTCTCACACAATCTGCAATGTCTTTGTCCCTGCTGCAGTAATCCAAGCTAAGGACCTCACCTCCCACAGTGCCCTCTACGTAATGTGTTTGTGTGTGGTGGGGTGGTGTGGGATGGGGGAGAACTTGCTGGTGGCTCTTTTTTTCTCAACTTGCATAGAGTCAGTCATGCTCTTCTAGTATTCACCCTTGACAGAAACAACAGACATATCAGAAGTCACCCTCTCCTGTTAAAGGTGTGGTGGGAAATGATGAAAGTTATAGGTTTCAGTGTGGGACTTTGATTAATCACAGATGGATTCTCAGAAGAGGTGGGATGTTCTTGTTTCTCACTAGCTCTGGTCAAATCCAAAGCTAAGGAAGACTGCAGTGCCATGAGAAAGATTAGGAATTCAGGAGCCTTTTGGGGTGCTTGGTTCAAACGTGTGTTCCTTCACTCACCTCTGCCCTGTTAGGCACCAGGGAACCTGAGACTAGTCACTCTGGGTAGAACCAAGAAATACACAAAATTCTTAGGTGCTTTGGATTCAGGTAGACTTTGAACCACACATTGAAAAATCACTGTCCAAAAAAGTACTTTTTTCAGAATGTTTAAAATAAACAATAGCCATTTATAATAACATCTTATTTTTTAAATGTTTCCAAATGATGTGACCCACTGGATCATTACAAAAGCCCTGTGACATAGACAGTATTTATTATCAAATAAAATTTATGAGATTTATTTTACAATGAAATGATGTGTATAAAAGCACCTGCCACAGATTTTGATATCCCTTAGGTCTAGGTAAATGTTAGTTATCATTATAATTAGCAGTTATACAATATAAGAAGCATCCAATCATTTTCCAAAAGAGTGAACTGTGGCACAAAGGACAAGTGACTGACAAGAAGTCATCCTGACTAGTAAAGGTCTTCAGAATCCTGCCACATATGGTAGCTTCCACCCCTAGGTGCCTCCTTAGAAGAAGAGAACTTTCTGAGGTTTGTTGTTTGCTTGATTTCTTCCAGACACATTGGTTTTGAAGTGTTTTGGGAGTTGCAGAAGAGTAGGGGCTAAAAGTGCTGGGAGATGGGAACACAGGAGAAAGGAAAACAAGAATTCTAACCTATGATCCACCAACTATTAGCTGTGTGATTTACAGTAAGTTACATAACCTCTCTGTGCCTTAGTTTCCTCAACTGTAAAATGGGGAAGATCAAATGAGATAATATAGGTAAGGTGCTTAGAATATTGCCAGGCACATACAAGCACTTGAAACAATTTAATCATTATATGGGCTGTTTGCTTCATGTCAGAGGAAGAAAAGCAGCACTAGGCTTTTGGGGTAGCTGATGAGCTGAGGCTAGTGCTGGCTGAAGCTGAGAGCAGTCCTTAAGTATTGGGCTGTGTGCCCAGCACATCCCACTTAAGGACCATTCACAAACATTCACTACTTAGAAGGTCACTTTAATAATTAGTCTTGCTTTGCTAATTATATTTTACTGATTAGGAACTACTGCTGACAACACTAGGGTTGCTGAGAGTGCTAATTTTTTAGCTGCCATCTGAGAATCATGACTGATTTTGCTGTCCAGACATTTACCTTTAAACGGATCGTGTCAATAGCGCATTGTGATGGGAATACAAAGAGGGAACTCTGGAGGCTAGAAGACGCTGTTGTATGATTCCCTCCCTGGCATTTCCAGACCTGACATTCAGCCCTAAACCTGACACCCCAACCCCGACGTAAATATTCCTTAACATCAGGAGACAGTTGCTTGCTTGTAGGAAGATTAAAAACAAACCTAAAGAATGTGGTTTGTAAAAACACTTTGCTAATAACTGATAACAAATAACCTGTGCTTAAGGAGACCTTACCCTGTGCTCAGCATTCTACATGCATCATCTCATTTAATGTGCCCAACAGTCCAATAACGCAGGTGCTAGTATTCCATCCATTTTACAGCTAAGGCAAAGAGGCACAAAGAGACGATGTGAAGTGCCCAAAGTCACACATATAGCAAGTGGCAGAAAAGAAACTTGAACCCAGTAAGTCATGAATAAAACCAGCAAGTCTATACGTAATCTTTGGACTTCTTTGGTCCCTCTCCACCCCCTCTTTTTTTTAATTAAAGGGGAGAGGGCTTTTTTTTTTTAAAAAAAAGCAGATATAATTCTAGTGTAATAATAGTATTAACACTATTTGTGCACACCAGGTGGTCCGCATAACACTTAAGATGCATCTTCTCAGTTTATCTTCAGGAGGACCTAGAGTTAAGTATCTATCCAGATCCATTTTACAGATGAGAAACAGAGGCTCAGAGAAGTTCAGTGATTTGCCCCAACGCCAAAGAGCTAGAAAGGGTCGAGTTGGGAGGTAGGAAATAAAAGTCTAATAAACTGTCAGCCTGAGAAGGGCTGTGTTGAGACGGCCCAAGCCGCCGCCAGACCCCGAGCCTCGGCCTTTCTCAAAGCGCTCCAGAAGCGCTGCAGCTGAGCCGGGACAGGCGGCAGTCTGGGGACCCAGCCCCCACCCAGCCCTGCGCTAATGGGGGTAAAGCTCGGCCGGCGCCATCCTGCAAGCCGAGTCTGATAATAGCCCTGATTAAATGGCGGGGCAGCCAAGGGAAGGCCCCCGCCGCCGCCAGCGCCACCGTCACCGTGCCGACTAAGCAGGGACCGGCAGCGGCGGGGCCTCTAACTTGGACGTCTGAGTCCCAGCCGCAGGGACTGCGGCGGTCGGAGCCGAGGGCACTGTCTCTGGCCCCGGTTCCTGAGTTGGAGCCGCGTGTGCGGGACGGTGGCCCGAGCGCCTTGAGCAGAGGCGGGTCGGGTCTGCTTCTCCACCATTCGGTGGTTCGCAGGGACCCCTTACAGCGTCACTTCAGGAAGCATCTTTGGGAATCTGAGTCCACGTCTAGAGTCACCAAGTGACGGAACTTAGTGGAATAGAGCTGTCTTGGCCCCTACAAGGTGGAGGTCTGGACCGATGACAGCCGCAAAGGGGATGGGTTGGTGGGAGAGAACCAGCGGATCCCAGAGTCAAGACGCGAGAGTGAGCCTTGCAAGCCCCTGGGCTCGGTGAGTCTGCGCCTCTCCGTTGCGGAAAGTGTCCGCTTCCTGCCATCGCATCTCCGTATCTGGGGCCGCCGCTCCCAGTGTGCTCAGCCGGCGCCGGGCACTGTGCGAGCCTCCCGCTTCACGCTAGGGAAACTAAGGCTCAGAGTAGTCAGATAGCCCACGGTCACTTGGCCAATAAAGGACAAAGCTGGCTTCAAACCTCCAAAACTTGAAAGTCTGCCTCCTATACTTGGGGGTACGCAGACTCCAGCCAAGCTCTGCATGATCTCCAGGGCCAGCCCCGCCTCCATCCCCCCTCGCCGCCTCCGCTGCCTCCGAGGAGCCTGCAGATTAGTCGGTAATTACCCCCAGGAAAGAAGAAATAATGACAAAGGCCGCCTGGGCTCGCGGTCTATGTGCGACACCGAAAGACCTTTACTTGGCCTGCCTTCTGTTTTGCACGCCGGGCGGGTGGACCGTGGGCATGCGAGTTACATTTGCCCACATTTGAAGGAACAATGTTCTCTGGCCCGGTGAGCATATAACAAAGACAGGCAGGTGTTTACGGGTTTCTGGGGCTGCTATATGCAAACAGAGAATTCAGCCCTTTCCTCCGAACTGCCTCTGCTTCCAGAACCGGAAACTAGCCAAGTTAGTGATAGCATTCGATATGGGTTGGAGGTTAAGATTGCGGAGCTAAACGACTTGGGTCACACAGTCCAAGATTGCCTCCCGCTCCACCAGGAAACTATCCGTGTGCCCTAGATCAACTGAGTTACTTCGCGTTCCAAGCCTCATTTTCTGCAACTTTAAAATGCAGATGATAATGCTACCCGACAGATATTATTATCAACATTATGTATTTCTTGGGAAGCCTAGTGCAGCGCCAGGCACATATTAAGTGCACAATAGAAGCTCTTTGCAATGTATTGAAAAACTAGCATCCAGGACTTGAAATGTACACAAAATGCCTTCAAACTACGTGAGTTAATGAAAGAAGATGCAGCCCAAAGGCCACCTGTGGACCTCCAGTCTTTCCAGCGAGGGCATTCACAACAGAGAGGCCGCATGTCTGAGCATCCCCGGGGACCTGGCCCCTTCCTAGTGGTGAAGTATGAGTTTCTCTTACACCATAGAAATCGAGTGAGACCCAGAGCCTTTCACAGACTCCAGAGAGAAAGCTGTTTCTTACATTCCTTACAATTCCAGGGTGGAAACTGGGGCTCTTGGACACAATTCTCCATCAGATCTAATTTGTATCAATTACAAATTTGTAATTTGTATTAAATTGAAAAGGGGCCTCGCCAAAGTTCCAGAGTTGGCCAATAGTAGTATCTGTGAAGTCCTTTACCCTCACATGGACATTAACCTTCACAACAAACTTGATGTAGGTATTATCATCAGAAAATCATATTTTACAGATATGGAAACAGAGGCACTTGCCCAAACTGGCGTTTCTAATGCCAGGCTCCACACCTTCCTCTGCAAGCTTTTTTATTAAGGTTGTTTAGTCTGCCTTCATGCCCTTACATCCTAAGAGTTCTTTTAGCTCAGTGTTGAGAAAACTGTATACTTTTCGTATCGATGTTCTATTATACATCTCCAGCTAGGTTTTGAATCCTTGATAGGCAGTGATCATATGCAAATTATCCAGCCCCATCCCCACCCCAATAACTCAATGCCTGTCCACAATGAATGAATGCCCACAAACAGGTTGAATTGGGTATCTCTGCTCCTTGTTTCCTCAAGTCTTTATCACAATTTCTATTTGTGTGCGTATGGTTTCATGTGTTTATTATTGGTGTCTCCCACTAGACTGTGAGTTGCATGAGGCAGAAATTTTAGGGTTCTGATCACTGGTCTATTCATGGAACCTAGCACAGTAACCAGCCCAAAGTAAGTACCAGGTAATATTAGATAAATGAACAACTACTTTGCATTCTTTATCTTTTACTGGGTGCCATACATCTTTGCTCCCTTACATAATACATGCTTCAAGTCGTCTGGAACATGCTGACATTTGGGAATAGGCACCCAATCCCTTACTGCGTGTATTTTGCCTTCCGTGGGTAAGGGAATAAAATGAGCTTCGATCAAATTGCTTCTGGGGAGACTCGCAATGGGGGCTGGCAGCAGATACCTTGTAGGACTACTTCCTGCCTGGGTCTTCCCCGCCTTGATCTCCCAAACCTCTTGATAAGGACCCAGACAAGTTGTCACCAAACAGCTGGCTCCAGCTCCTGAAAATCGAACGCAGGACATGCTCCAGCAATCACCCAGGGGACAGGGTGCAGTTGGTTGTTGGAAGGCTGGATCACCTTCCAAAATGTGGTAATCGCTAGAAGTTTAATTAGGTGACATCTGCAAAACTGACGCTACTTTGCGAGAGGAGGGGCGCTGACAAGACAGCTGTGGTTGCTCTTCTAAGGAAATTGCCTCATTTAGTTTTCAGTTTGTTTTTAAACACCTAAGAAATCACAGCTCAGGAAGGACGCTTGGGCCGCCTGTCTGGCTGTGGTGTGCCCTATCCACGCAGGCCCCACGCCTCCCCACCAGTGGGCCAGGGCACCCGGCCAAGATGACCTTCATCCTGATGCAGGGGACCATGCTCTGTCTGCTTCCCTCCTCCTAGTGAGGGTTCCCGCTTAAACAGTCCAGTGTGCGCGATAATGGCAGGGGCAATGCTTTCAAAGCTAGAGATTTGGGTGGAAATCATCGCTCTGCTGATTATCAGTATAATTTCGATCAAATTCGTAACCTTCCTGACCCAGCCAAAACTAGGATGAGAGCCTAAAATTTAAGGGGGTGCCAAAAAAAACTAATAAAATGATATTTCAATGCAGTAATTTAAAAGATCAAAGTTCATGCGAAAATTCATGATGTACGAAATATCTAAGTGTTAAACACAGGACTGGTCAGCAGCCAGGCGGTTGAGAGAGGGAAGGCGACGACGTCCCAAGAGGAGGATTGGAAAAAGAGGGCGGGAGCCCGTAAGGAGGACGAGAAAGGAGGGTGGAGGAGGAAGGAGGGTGGAGGAGGGGTGGGAGAGAGCAGGTCTGGATTCCTCGCCCACAGGGTCAGAAGAGGTTTCTTTGCTGTTCTTGGGATCACGCTGCGAGTTTTGCACCCAATTCTAATGTACAAGTTCTGCCCTGGTCAGGGGGAGGCCTGGGGCGCCTAGGGTCGGTCCCTGCAGTCTAGAGCTCCTGCGGAACAAACCTGCATGCGAGTGGTCGAGAGAAGGAGCGGGAGGGTCGCGACCCTAAGGGATCAGCCTGTGAGGAGTTCTGAGGCCCCGCGCCTGATCTCTGCCCGTAGGGCCGGTGGCTCCACGCGACGGGAACCGGAGAAGGCCCCGGGCGTCCAAGTTCCCGTAGCCGGGCGGTGGCGCGCACCCACAGACGCCGACCTCCTCGAGCTTGAGGCCCGGCCGGCAACGTCGCAGTGCCGGGGGCTCTGGCCCGGAAAGATTTTTCCCTTCACTATCTGAGGGCGTAGGCCCTGGAGATGGGCGCAACCTGCCTTAGGCCCACAAGACGTCCCTTTCCTGGGTTCCACAGCCGGGCGCCAGTGTGAAGTCCCGGACGGCTTGGGCGCGCGCGCGCACACACACACACACACACACACCCGCTGGATGACACTCTGACACACACACACACACACACACACACACACCCGCTGGATGACACTCTGGCCGCGCCCCTCGAGGGGCTGATCTATGCTTCGCCCTTAGAACCGGAATTGGGCGAGGGCGCCTCGAGTCGCCCGGCCCTGGGGCCTCCGGGGTGGACCTGAGCTCCGGACGTTCCGGGCCCGTTCTTGAGGCCGGGACTGGAGGGGGCACTTCTCGGGGACCACTTGGGTTCAAAAAAACTTAATTCCGTCAGGATGTGCATTTGAGCCTTGGTTCGGGTTCCTCCGAGGAAAGGCTCAGACCACTCCCCTCGCCGCACAGTGAAATCAGAGGCTGCGCCGCGCGCTCCCTACTCAGCCCAGGGATGCGCGCTGCTCACGGCGCGCCCCCGGGACGTGTAGCACCGGCTTCCAGGGGGCTGCGGCCGCGCTCCCTACGCTGCTTCGGGTGTCTTTCTTGTTCGGTAAACCGAATTTAGGAATCCAAAGGCACCGAAGCCCATTTCTTTTGCTTTTAAGGAGTTTACCAAAAAGAGCGGAAAACAGGATGGGGACGAGATCTCGGGAGTAGAGCTGCCCTTGCGTTGAGAAGCGGGTCTCCTTTCTCGCCCTCGGGTACCGGGCGGTGCTCTTGGTGTGGCACCGGGTCCTGCCGCTCCGGGCGCAGTCGTCCCACGCGGGTGGAGGGTCCCTACCGCTGTCAGCGGAGGGTTCTGCGTTAGTGTTAACGTCCATTAAGCGAGGGGCTATTGGCCAAAATCGTGAAACCGTTTCTTCCTGCACAGTTCTGGGGTCGACCAACTTTTGAGTTCCGGAGACTACAAAGGACAATTTGAAACGGTAGTATGTATAAAGAGACATCTTCCAGTCCTCCATATAATCAAACTCCGTATAACCAGACTCAGACATATAACCCCAAATTTTAATTCCTAGGCTCCAAAGTTTAGCAAGATGTAAATAATGGTCCACTACCACAATGTGACCCCAATCCGTATATTCCAAAACTGTCTACACAGCTACCTGTACGTGAGCACGCGAAGGAAAGATCTCTGAGATCGCGAAATTGCAGCTCAAAAATTTAATATAATAAAATGCTGTACTCATGGTTTACTTATATTGGGGTAACTGTTCAGGCTTTTTACGCACTTTAACCCGTTTAATCCACAGAGCGATATTCTAGGTAGGAATTATTCGTCTATTTTAATGTAGATGATGAAACTAAGGCTTTGAGAAATTTAGGTAACCTGTACCGAGTCTCAGGGAGGGCTAAAGTGGGCTAACGTCAAGATTCAAAGCCTTCTCCAAGTGCAAGGCACTTTCCGGTGTCCAAGAGTCGCCCCCGCCCTTCTGAAGTCAGCATGAGAAGGGCCTGCAGGGAAGTGTTAATGTGATTGCTTTGTTCCAACCCCCTCCGTGGCTTTACCTGTTAACCCGTGCTAACACCTGGGTTTTGAAGGGACCTCAGAACTGGGCGATCTCCTCTTCAGGTGGGCTTTGAATCACCCTATGACGGCACCTCTCTGCCAAGCACTGGTTCCCCGTTTTTATAGCACGGTATTGATTTGCAGAGGCAATAAATCTAAGAGAAGGGACAGTGTGCCCCTGATAATTATGTTGTAGTATACATTTTATTGCCGCGGTTTCAACACCAACGAGATGCATCACTTTTTAGGGATCCCCAAACGGCTCACCTCTAGAGCTCGAATTTGTTTAAAGTGGCCCTTTCAATTCCTGTGGTGTGCTGCCTGCCTCCGCGCACGCTAGCTTAGCTTCCTATTTTGCCTGCAGTAGGATGAATAGTCAAAGTTCACTGCCCACCAGAGACCCAGAATTGGGCTAAGGCTGCGTGGGCAATTGGAAAAGTGGAAACTGATTGGGGGCAAATCATTTTTCCCCTTGCTCCGCCAATTTTTCTAAAAATGTCCCTGTCATGAAATTATTCAAATTCCAGCCTGAACCGTTAAGATAATTAAGATATGATGTTTCCTCATATGAAAACTGAAACCAGCAAATAAGATCTTCGATGCCCAGTTGAAGCATAAAGTTCTAGACTATGACATTACTCACCCAAAACAAACAACCCCCCACCTCGTGCCCCCCAAAAACCTCATGACAGAAATCTCCCTTCCTGGCCAAACAGTGAGCACTTGAGACGGGACAGGGACAAGCCTGCGCCTTACATTCAAACCAGGGAAATGTCACTGTTGCATTGACTGAGATAGGGTGTGTGTTGGGGGGGAAGCTTTATTAACCCAAGGGTCTGGGCTGTCCAAAAACAGCAAAGGACCAAAGACTCAAGAATAGAAAAGAATCTGTAGGCGCATGCGGTGGTTTAGCCTCTATTCTTACCAAAGTTTAATCTGAAAGCATTCTCAGCCGGCGTTACTCTACTGTGGATCTCCCGTGAATAGCCCAGGCACAGCTGCAGGGCCCGGGTGTGATCAAAATCTTCGCCTGGAGTGCAGGTCTGTGCCTCTAGCCGGCTGGGCCGATTTTAGGGGAGATGCACCACCCTGCCAGCCAGACCCGGTTTCTCACTCTCAAAGCAAATGGACATGGGCTGGAAGACAGCGTATAAATCCCTTCCAGCACAAAAGTATAGTTTTACAAATTCCCCCCTAATTTACATACACTCTCTGTACATCGAGACTAGTATCAGAATGTTCCTTAGTCACTCTCATGCAGTACATTGTTAGAAACTATTGATACACGGTGACAAGACAGGCTTAAATCACGAGTCCCCCAGCTGTCATCATGTTACTTACATGGACGATTTCAACTTTTGACTTTCAGGTTTTTTTTCCCCTTAAGTTTATTTCAGGGGGTGGGGAATGTGTGTGCCGTGGAGAGAGAAAAACTTTGGTGGGAAATGGGAGCTGCTTTCCTTTCTTTTTTCTTTCTTTCTTTTTTTTTCTTTCAAGACCCACCAAGAGGCTCCTAATCGCCAAACCGACTGACTAGAAAGGAGCGCAAATATTTACATGTACAGCTTGAGTGTGTGTGTCAGCCTAAGTTTACACGGCTCCGAGTGAAGCGGATTACCCTGCGAATTCGGAGAATTTAAGTTATTCAAGCTGAACAAGGCCAGCAAGACGACCCCCATAAGGCCGTGGGAAGTCCAGGTCGCAACTGAATTTGTGAAGGCTGAAGGTCCCGTGTCCCCCAAGCCCGGGCGCTGTGAGGCTCGCACTCTCCAACTGCGCGTCGCGTGGTCCCAGCAGGGTGCCGCGCCCCCCCCCCACCCTGGCATGGCACGACATCTGCCCCTCGCCTTCCCCTCGGTCAATGCCCGATTTTCGAGAGTCCCTCTCGAGAACAGGAACCCTGAATGAGAGGCACACCGGTGTGCAGAAGAAGCCGTGGTTCTGAGATCATCCTTTGCCAAATGCTCCCAGTCCTTAGCGTATCTTTTGCAGGGCTGCATCTCTCGAGCCCCACTGTCTAGCAGCCAGATTTTGGAGCCCAATGAGTGCAGGTATCCAGCCCTGGGTGCTGCCCGGCGAATGGGCTCTGGCCCATTGGCGCCAGCTCTACGGCGTCGGTTTCTGCCCTACTTAGCGCTTTCTAACTTTCTTTTGCAACTGTGAGCACCAGTAAGAAAAAGAATGGAAGGAGCAAAAACTCCCCGAGGCTTCCTCTGGTCTACGCTCCCGAGATCCCATGTCTTAGGACGCGACCAAAATGCCCCCCCCCCGACAGCGATCACCTCCTTCTCACTCCTGGACTGCGAGACCAGGCGGGCTGCGTCCGCGGCCGCTGCGCCAACCTGGTGGTGTCACCCCATTCCCCGAACGGGTGCCATGCTCCAGCGGGCTGCTGAGCGAGGCCACGAGGGCGCCGCGCCCCAGGCGCGGCCTCCCCACCCGGCCCCGCGGCCCCGCCCCCGGCGGCGGAATCAGGAAGCGGTGACGTGTGGCGGCGCTGACTGGCTGCGGGCCGCGGGGATCGCAGCTGCCAGCAAATTAAGGCGCAGGGCGGCGAACGCCCGGGCGCAGTGTCCTCCGCGCCCCGCCGCGCTCGCACGGCTACGCTCCCGCTCCCAGACAACCACCCCATTTTAGCTGCGCTCGGCCGCTCCGACTGTCCCCAGAGTGGGGAGGGAGGAAAGACGTGGAGCGGGTGCTGCAGGACCCCTGGGCTTTGCGCAGCTGATGCTCCTCTCCAGCTTCCGGAGGCACAGCCTGTGGTCCTACGGAGCGTCCCGGTGCTTGCACACCTAGCTTGTGTTGGTCCTCTCCGGCTAGTTTGAAGTCTCTGCGGCTCGAGGCTCTTGCGGTGGGGAAAAGGAGAGGCCGGTGTGGAGCTCTCGGGAGGTTGGGGCTGACTCATCTAGAGTCCCCGACTCCCCTGTGATTGCACTTGGAAACTTTCCGCTGTGTTTCAGTCTCTGTCTCTCTTGGGGAAGCTGGACGGCAGTTCGGCAGGCCAGGTCCCTGGCCAGGACCGCGCACTAGGGGCCATGGAGTTCACGGCGTCGCCCAAGCCCCAGCTTTCCTCCAGGGCCAACGCCTTCTCCATCGCCGCGCTGATGTCGAGCGGCGGCTCCAAAGAGAAGGAAGCTACGGAGAACACTATCAAACCACTGGGTAAGTCGGGTGCTAGACCGTCGGGGTGCACAGGCATGGGAGTGCTGCACATTTGTCTGTCCCTCCGTTCCCTAGCTTCAGGAGGCTCTCGAGGGTGGCCACCTTTCCCGGCTCGCGGCAGCTCTGACCCTCAGGCCATAGACTATACGTTGCGGGTGGGAGATTTTTTTTTCTCTTAGGCCCGAATTCTTTGGGGACTTCACAGTCTGTTAAATGCAACCGGTTTCGTATCTCGTACGTATATCGCTAGTCGCTTTCCCTACCTATTTGTCTAGAATCCTTATGTCAAGTCGGACATCCGGCGTGTGTAACTTTGTTGGGATAAAAACATTTAGGGGATAAATAATAATAAAACCCCCTTTAAAAACTCAACAGGATTTACGATGCGTGTAACACCTGCTTGTGCATTTGAAACCAAGGAGACTTCACAAGAAACTACTTTAATTTTGTTTTTCCCCCGACTTGAATAGACTACACAAAGTCAGCTCCTTAAGACAACTGTCAAGTGCTGTAGAATAAGCCAGTTGTCCCCGCATGAACCATTTTCTTCACAGAAGCTCTAGACTTATCTGTGAGACATCATTTCATAACTGCCGTCATTTTCAGTGGAGGTTGGCAAAAACATTAGCCAGTTACCATTTCCCAGATTCCTCAACTTTTAGCTATACTGTTTATTTAACAACCTTTACCATTTATAGAAGACAGTACTCTCAGAGTAAAGGGAAAAAAGGGACTATATTCCCCTTACCACGAGTGAATTGTGTGGGAAAGAAACTGCTGGAGATAAGTGTTTTAAGTCCCTTTACAACTGAGGGAGAAAGAAATGTTCTCATCATCACCTCTTGGGTCCCCAGGTAATAATTATTCCACATCCTGATCATCTGGTAGCCCTAAAACTGTGCAAAGCATCAAATAGCGAACTTAGGGTAATATTTTTAAAAACTTTTAAACTCTAGTCAATTCTTTTCTTCCTTCTCCCTGTCCTTCTCAACATTTTAACATCTCACACCTTGAAACAACAATAATAATATAAAAGATGAAATGTTAGAGATGAAAAATAAGGGGCCTGGGCAGAGAGAGAAGAGAGAACTAAAATCCCTGCAGCAACTTAGAACCAAGGAAAAGGAAACCGGAAGATCTCCAGAAAACATGTCAAAAAGTCTCTCCTCCAAGGTTTTCACTCCCTTTCCCTGGTTCTTCCCACCTATCCTCCTGTGTAAATCTAAACCTGCCAAAGAAATGGAAACAACCAATCAGACAAACTCCAACTGTTTAGAAAAAAATTCACCACCAATTTCAAAGTTATGTTTGTGGCACTTCCCAACATTATCCGCTCCTATTTAGGGGGCCTCTGAATTCTTTATAAATGCCCCCAATACAATTTGGTAGCTAGCAGGAAAAGAGGATTTCAGGTTAAAATTCCTGACAGAAGTACAGACAGTAGACTGGGAAACATGCCAGCTTCAGCTCCACTGTCATTGCAACATTGCTTTCCTTCTCTACTTTCCTGAGGAAAAACCCACCTTCCTCTGAATTCTAAACTATAAAACCATTCACAGCTTACGGCACCTCTACCCTCACCCCAGTCTGTAAAATGAGCATCCTCCCTCCCCTGGGGCTTTTGAGACCGGCTCCAAAAAGAACCAGAAGGCATTCTAGTCCCTTTCAGCAGCCAGTTCAACAGAGCACAATTAGCAGCTGTAAGCCAAGGACTCGGGCATGTGAAATACCTGTTAAGAGAGAATGAAACACTAGCGAGATGCTGAAGAAA
This sequence comes from Mesoplodon bidens, assembly GCF_964165515.1. Classification (NCBI taxonomy): domain Eukaryota; kingdom Metazoa; phylum Chordata; class Mammalia; order Artiodactyla; family Ziphiidae; genus Mesoplodon; species Mesoplodon bidens. Next base: position 64,426,394 of record NC_138166.1, on the reverse strand, counting down.
CTGTAGGGTGGGAGTCACAAGTGTCTCATTACTGCTCATTTAAACATGTTAAATCTACTCAGAAGAACCACCTCAGACGACTAGATCATTACTTTTCTTTTTAAATTGAGATATAATTGACTTATAACATTGTGTTAGAGCATTTCTGTATCATTTTCTTCCTCCACTTCCCAACCCTGACCCACTGGTTAGTCTGGAGTTTACAGCATTTGTGTTTTTCAATGGTCAGAAAATTTCTAAGGCTACTTGTTAATTCCCTATAAAGATGTTATGTGAATGTGTTTCTGAAAACATTAGTAAAAAATATGATTTTGCCATGGCATGGTTCTCTTTGAATTTGAAAACAGAAGGATAAGATAATTTGGTTATTCTTAATTTAAAATGCTTCCATGAGTTGGATTATTATTGTAAGAGAAAAGAAGGTAAAAATTCTCTACTTCCTGCTTGCCTGCCCGAAGTCAAAAGAGAAATATGAGAAATAAAACATTATATGTGTGTGTATGTATGTATGTGTGTGTGTGTGCGTATATATATATATATATATATATATATATATATATATATATATATATATAACTTGTTTCAATTCCTTGAGGGCACTTAGAATAGAGTTGTTTGAAGTTCAGTTTCACATTGCGGATTCAAGTAGTTTCTTTTTTAAAGGATGCAAGATAATTGGGACAATTACAGAGCTCCCCCTGTATTCCATCAAAGTGACTGGTGTAGTCCCAGGCCCTTATCATCTGTGGGGGAGAATGTTTGGTTCGTAGGCAGTGGTGTTTCAGCTTGATGGTAGATGGCAAACTGTTCTTCCTACTTTAATACTCTGCTCTTCTGGGTTTGGGGTTCTTTTGCTCACTTCCAAAACGTTCTTGAGAGAGAGAGAAATATACATATCATCCCTCAAGTATTTGTTTCAAGCCCGGTCCAAAAAATTGGCCCAGAGATTGTACTCCTGTGATTTAACAAGCAATAAATATGCTAGTCTTTCATGAGATCTCAGGCTGGGAGGGAAATTATAAAAATGCCCTAAAGTAACATCTGAAAGCCTAGGAAACTGGGAGCCAGGCAGAGAAGTGAAGTGACTTAATTAACCCCCCCAACACCCCTTTTTCACTTTCTCTTATGGGGAGGTGACTCCAGGAGGGAAGGGAAGTTCCTCTCAAAGTGAGGAAGGTGCTGATTTCTTCACTCCCTTGATCTCCCTGCAGAAAAGTGTCCTCTTTGTCAATGAGGGAGAACTGGCACTAGAGCCCACAAGCTCTGAAGTCTAGAACATGGGAGGGATAACAACAGGACTACTTGCTTTTAATTCTTTATGATCATGCCTTTCCCTTTATCCACTCCTCGCATTTCTATTCTCCAAAGTGGCTTTCAGTAATGGTGGTAACAAACCATGGTTCTAAAACTCACTCATTTGGTTCCATAAGCAAGCAGGAGCCATGTCACTTCACAGGAATTTCAGGCTTAATTTATATAGTGATGGGTTATTGCTGTCCTTCCGGAGATTCTGTGCGTAACCTTTCCAAAGTCAAATCCAGGAACCTATTTCAGTTGTGCTGTTCTCCTTCCTGTATCTTTGCTTGACAGAAATAGCTGTCATTCTCAATTCTCTTTGCCTGTAGAACAATTTGTCGAGAAGTCGTCCTGCGCTCAGCCCCTGGGTGAGCTGACCAGCCTAGATGCTCACGGGGAGTTTGGTGGCAGCGTCGCGGGCAACAGCAGCCCATCCTCCTCCTCTCTGTGCACTGAGCCGCTGATCCCCACCACCCCCATCATCCCCAGCGAGGAAATGGCCAAAATTGCCTGCAGCCTGGAGACCAAGGAGCTCTGGGACAAATTCCACGAGCTGGGCACGGAGATGATCATCACCAAGTCTGGCAGGTTGTAGGGGGGCTTGTTGGGTGAGGAGTGGGGAGAAGGGAATAGTGCCCTGGGTGGCAGAGGGAGTTTCCAGGAACTGGGTGAAACTCTACTGGTCCTGAGCTCCAAGAGGAAGCTTCGCTCAAGGAGGGTTTCTTTCGGCAGACTTGCTTTTGGAAAGAGCTGCTGAGACAGATATCCAGGCATTTGCTTTCTTGGGATCTGGCAGTGGGAAGCCCCACCCCTGCCCTAAGGGCATGGGACTGGGATCTCTGGCCCCCTGCAGCCTGGGATGGCTTCTGGGTGCAGGGTCGGCATCTGGAGGGAAGCAGGAACTCAGCTCATGCCAGGGTACAGGGCGGGCTGCTGGGTGCTGTGAGGGAGGCAGGCGGCTTCCCTTTTATCAGCCTCAATTTGCAGAAGCTCCCGTTAAAAACTAAAATGAAAACCTGGGAGGAAGAATGAAATTTGAAACGACCACACTCCCGGTAGGAAGGAGCTCTGGTGCAGGGGGCCCCTTGGCGCCGCAGTGGGCTGACTCAGGGCAGGCAGGAAGTCCCAGGTGCAGGCTGCTCCTGGGACTGGGGCTAAGGCTCCGGGGGTCGGTGGCCCCTTGGCGCCTGACTGCTCCAGCTCTCAGGACTCCGGGACACACTGCCCAGAGTCTCCCGAAACGAAACCCAACTTGAGAACCCTGCTCTGGCTTCCTACTAAGGCAAGAGTGAGTTTTTTCCCTGGAAGGCAAGGAGGTTATAGGACTCCGTCTGCTCTGGAGACTCTGGTCTGGGAGCCTAATGGGCTTGATGATTTAGCACAGGATTTTCCCTAATTGCAGACCCTTAGGTATTAATGAGGACTCCTACAGAGATGACACTTAAGATTATCTAGGCTCGGGAGAAGGTCAGTCTCCGTATTCACATCTCTGAATGGCTTTACAGGAAACACAAAGAGTTTGGGGGCTGGGTAGGGAGGGAAGGTGGACCCTTTTCCTCCCTCTCTAATTCGGGTAATTCTCTTTGTCTGTGTCAGGAGGATGTTTCCTACCATCCGTGTGTCCTTTTCGGGCGTGGATTCTGAGGCCAAGTACATAGTCCTGATGGACATCGTCCCTGTGGACAACAAGAGGTACCGCTATGCCTACCACCGGTCCTCCTGGCTGGTGGCTGGCAAGGCGGACCCTCCGCTGCCAGCCAGGTTTGTGCCTCCGGATTTTTCAGCCAAGCAAAATGTGTATTAACCTTGCTGGCAGAATGTCTCCTGCCCTGGTTGTTTGAATTTTAAGCAGGTCTGTTTTTAAAGCCGTGAGCTCTGGTAAGAAAGCTTTCCAAGCCCAGACACTCCAGGATTAACTACACAAAATATGGGTTAGCCTCTGAGAAAGGCAAGAGTTTGTATGCAGAACATTGCCTTTAATTTTATCTTTCATCATAATTCATTTCAAACTTTTTCTTAAATTTCAATTGGAATATTTATTAGAAATCTGGACCCATTTCATATGGCATCCATCATTTCTATTTGGCTAACACGAAACAGAATAAACCTACTGATGAAGTGGCTGCCCTAAAATCCTTTTCAGAAGTGTGCATTTTAGTAAAGTAGTTGCTTATAGTAAATATTTGTTATAACGTGGTTATAACTTCATAGTAAATATCATATTGGTAAAATGTGGTTGTTTTTGACCAGTAAAGGGCTCAGAGATTTTTAAGTAAGAAAAACAAACTCTTTTTTTCCCTCATTATAATTAGTGGATAAATATAATTCGACATCAAGTTAATATTCTTCTACTGAATTTTTTTCTCTTTCTGACTTGCTTCACTCTGTATGACAGTCTCTAGGTCCATCCACCTCACTACAAATAACTCAATTTCATTTCTTTTTATGGCTGAGTAATATTCCATTGTATACCGTATGCTAACACATATATGTGGAATCTAAGAAAAAAAAAGGTTTTGAAGAACCTAGGGGCAGGACAGGAATAAAGACGCAGACATAGAGAATGGACTTGATGACACGGGGAGGGGGAAGGGTAAGCTGGGATGAAGTGAGAGAGTGGCAAGGACTTATAAACACTACCAAATGTAAAATAGATAGCTAGTGGGAAGCAGCCACATAGCACAGGGAGATCAGTTCGGTGCTTTGTGACCACCTAAAGGGGTGGGATAGGGAGAGTAGGAGGGAGACGCCAAGAGGGAGGAGATATGGGGATATATGTATATATATATAGCTGATTCACTCTGTTATAAAGCAGAAACTAACATACCATTGTAAAGCAATTATACTCCAATAAATATGTTAAAAATATTCTTTTACTGAGAAATTACTCAGTATATTAGGTAACGACCCAAACAAAACATGTTCATTTTTGTGCTATTCATTGGTAATGTTTTTCCAGGAGAACTCCGTTTTAAAAATTACATGCAAACCTTTATTGCTACTGCCCAAATGAGCATTCTGGGGGGAAAAACCCAGCAAGTTCTTACTTATGTGAATACTAATAGTTTAAGAACAGGACTCTAACTGCATACTTTAATACAAACAATGAATCTTAGCTGACTTTACACTTAGGGTTCTAAAACCAAGCCTTACAGCTTTAAAGTTGTTTTATGACTAAGTAATTTTTATAATTGATTGGAAGTTCATATCAGAGCTAAGAATTTATTTAAATGTACAGGTTTAGGAACTCTGAAGTTAATTTCAAGGTATGGTTCTTTGTTAGTATCTAGTCTGGAGTCTAAGTCAAGGCACAGAATCAACACAATTTACACATACAGTTCAAATGGAATATTAAGCTTACTTAGTGGTTGATGATATTATTGAGCTTACAGTATATTAAATACACTAGAGAAGAGATTAAAAGAAGCCTCTCCAAGTTTTCCATTCCCACAAGAGACTAGGAAGGAGATCTTCCCAGCCCTTCCAAATTGATATAGTAAATAACATATTAAATAATTTTTAGGACTAAAAATTTTTTTTTAAAAAGGAGCAAGATTTACAAATTTACAATAGATATTTAAATGAATATAATTAGTGTTCTCTACTATTTACTATTAACTAGCCAGTTCACATTACTCCAGAGCTTCTTTCCAAAATTTACAATTTTTTTTTAAAGGGGGGAGAGAGAGGAAGAAAGAAGAGAGGATGAGAGAAGTATTTTAGCAGATTCCTAACCATTTTTACAAGCAAACCCCTTTTCTTTTTTTTCTCTAAGTCTTTCCTCTAAGAAGTTAATCACTCTTATTTAGCATACATTTTCCTCCTATCTGAAGGTATGGGGAACTGGTGCAGGCCAGTTGGAAATATGACATGCCTTGTTTATGTTACTAATCTGTTCTGGCTGGAAAAGGAAAGCATGTACGAATACACTATCTTAACTGAAGCATGTTTAAGCTATTGCTGGAATTTTAAGTCCCAGAGGACCTGAAAGAAGCGGGGCTTCCTGTATGCTTTTTCATTCATACTAGTTCAGCTTACTTATATTGATATTAGATTGAAATGTTTTGTGCATTATAGGATAGAAATATTCTAGATCATATAAGCAACTGTTCTTTATTATTATTAAAAGACATAGTGCTATATTTTCTAGCTCCATATGGGAAAGGTGAAGAACTTGGGAGGTGATCATTTTTGAACTGATGGTAGAAATTCCTTGCAGTTCTAGTTCTTTGAAGCACTTTATGTTAGACTGAAGTTTATCAGTCAGCTGTTCCTTATCAGAAGAAATGATGCTTGACAATATCATTTGATCATAATAATGGAAAAGACATTATACATGACCTAAGTAATGTTATATTTTCATATAGGACATTTCCTTTTTTTAAAAAGTAGTTGATATTTAAATAAATTAATCTTTATTAATGTTATCATATGTGGTGAATTGATACTTAAAGAGGGACCATCTCATCAACTTCTAGGATTTTAAATATTTTTGAACCTTTTTGGAGGAGTGGGTAGGATATGGTGCTGATTAGTAAAACAACTGCACCTATAAAGTTATAGCCTTGGAAGGGTGACACTTGAAAAGCTATTATGGTTGTGTCATCAAAGAATACTTCAATTGAAAGGCAATTTTGAGCACTCCTTAAAAAAAAAATCAAACAGGCAGACAAACACCTAAGTTCTTGTACGGGTCTGGTAAGAATCTTTAGTGCTGTCAGCCTGTGTTGTGCTTTGCTTCTTGTGGGCTTTGTGAGTTGCAGCACGTGCACCCAACTCTTCTATTCTTAGTCCTCTGTGTGACAAACCACGGCATAGACTTCTTGTTCTTTACATGAATATGTTTTTAAACTTTTTTCCTTGCCTTTGCCCCAACCATAATATTTGTTTAATGATAGTTACAAAGATTCTACACAAAATATAGATATAAATAACCCATTGCATGGATAAAGGAATTTATCCCATTAAATCAAGGATATTTCCTTCCCCTATCATTAGTTCTATGATATCCCTGACTTCAGAAACGCTTATGTTGAGTGGATACTAGGATTGTGATTTACAAAGAGTTGTACTTAGTGTGAAGATTGCAGGAAAAAAAAATGACCTGCATTTAACTGTCAGTGAGTAAAAGATTGCCTTGAACATAGCAGCTGACCAATAAATGATAAATACTTGATAAGTATATTTTTTCCCATCAAAGCCTTTTTTTTTTTTTTGCTTAGGCTGTTTACAGATAAATACATTGAATAATTTGAAGCTTACCCAACTTGTTTTCACTCTCCTTAGTGAGCACTTAACTAGGTGATGATGAAAGTAGTAATGTTTAAAGTACCAGGAGAAGCAAACAGACTATGTGATCTGTGGACTATTAAAAGTTCCCCAGGTCAGTGTATTAAAATTATTCTGTCTTGTTTATAAAGAACACAAACTTTAAATTGAATCACCTTCAAGTTTAAATGAATAGATCCTCTAGAATTGTTTCCTCTTTTAAATTCTTTGTCTTCATTGCTTTTTAGCAGTGCTTATACTAGGAATTCATTTTGCAATTAGTTATAACCTAGTCTTTCTTTTGAAAATATCTACAACAATAGGATTTTATATTTGACAAAAGCAGACTAGTAGTTGATTAGATCGATGGGAAAAGCCCACCTTTAAAAAAGTGGCTTGTTCAGCAAATAACAGAAAATGTATTAAGTACATTTTATTTATTTATTTATTTATTTATTTATTTATTTATTTATAATTGGACTGTAATTGCTTTATAATGTTGCATTAGCTTCTGCTGTACAATGACGGGAATCAGCTATATGTATACATATATCCCCTCCCTCTTGGACCTCCCTCCCACCTGCCCCCATCCCACCCATCTAGGTCGTCACAGAGCACTGAGCTGAGCTTCCTGTGGGACAAATTGGGAGATTAGGGTTGACATATATATACTACCATTAGTATTACCCCTTTTAAATCACTGGTACACAAAGAAACACATTTAGATGTTTCAGCATTATTTTGGTATTGCTGTATTACTAAATTTGCAATTATACAAGGCAAATAAAATTCACTTTATATGAGATTTTTGTGTTCCTTTAGAATCAGAATATTTTATAACCCAAAGAGAGATTTTTTTTTTAAGTCTCAATAAAATTCTCTCATAATTTTCTTAGGCTGTATGTACATCCAGACTCTCCTTTTACTGGTGAGCAGCTACTTAAACAGATGGTGTCTTTTGAAAAGGTGAAACTCACCAACAATGAACTGGATCAACATGGCCATGTAAGTACAGTGCTTGGACTTGCGGATTCCCTGGGATGGAATGGAGAAACCACATAAAGCTTCCTCCTCCCTCGGTGTCTCTTCCTCTCTCTCTTTCCCCCTCCCACCCTCCAGCTCTGAGTCATTCTATGAGAACATTCATATGTTCTACAGGGAACCTTGACTGCTATTGTCAAGAGGTCATTTACAAAGATGCTGTATGCCATTTCTATGCAAGAGAGTCAGGGACCTCTGGCACCATGGATTCCTACTTCTGCAACTGCTTTAACACCTGCACCAACTAAACAAAGGGAATGTGCATTTTGGAGGTTACTACAGCCCATTCTTGGATTAAACATCTAATTTCTATCAGTGGTATATCAGATAACACAGCATAAAGGGAATGAGGCTGAGACCTCCTATGGGGGTTTCCCAAAGTGTGTTGTATAGAATACATTCTTGTGCGATGCAATGGGACAAAAGGATTTTATGTACAAATAAATTTGGGAAAGTGCTGTTAGCTCATTATATATCCCCTCTATAGAGAGACTTATGAATATTAAAACACAATGAAGTCTTGCAGTTAAAAACAAAACAATTTGATTTTACATCAGTAAGGAGTTCATTAAAATGTTGAAGAAAAGAGAAATTGGAATTCTCAGCTCTTATCAACAGTTAATAGAACAAACAGCCATTGACACAGGCTTTTCCATATTTGCTAACACTGCTTTTTAAGGAACTATCTATGCTGTTATTTCATGCTCTTAAATAAAGATTCACATTTTTAAAAATCTGTTTTAGATTTTATGCTAAGAAAACTTTAGACAGACATGCATGCTTCTTTTTGATGAGAATACTGTTTCTTTTTTTGCCTCGTTTGCCAGAAAGCACATTGGGATTTTCATAGTGGCTTTGGCTTAGATATTCTGATATAATTATTCTCTCTCTTAGCCCCTTTATTAAGGCTCCTGTTACTTAAGGTTTTAGTTTTTACTGGATTTAGTAATTTACTGGATTTATGCAATTCAGAAAAAGAGTTTCAAAACTTTTCTCAAAAAAGACGGTTACACGTAGGTAAGAGAGAGCTCTAGACGTGGTTTCAAATGGTTGATTGAACCTAGAACCAAGTAAATCACTTCAGGCACTGCCACCATCCATATACGCACAGGAGACCTTGTTTATCTCGGCCAAGTCAGAGTAACCAGGTTAACTAACAACTCCGCTGGTGGCACTGTTGGGATGTTGGAAGTAGGTTAACAGGCTTCTGTTACTTGATGTATTGGAAAAGTAACTTGACTTTTTTTACCTTCAAGGATGTTGGCAGAATTGTCCTTTCTTTCAGATGTTTTTATTGACAGATTTTTTTTTTCAGGTTAAAATTTATGAAGTATCTGAGAGACATTTTCTGTAGGCCAATGATCATTCTTAATGTCATTCATATTAAAATTTCTTGGGCTCCACTGAAATCTTTGCAGACAGAAATGAAATTTTTTTATGGTTCTGGTATTTTCCAATGTGAAACTTTTATAAGAACTGTTTGAGTTTTTCCAGAAAGACCTGAGAATTCATTCTGAGATCAGTTGTCCAGAATTGATATGTTTTCCTTTTAGCATCAGCTTCATGGATGGGAATAGCACTAAGCTATATTTCAGGAGCTCTGGGTTCTAGTCTGATTATGCTAAGATTAGACCTTGACAAATTGTTTAAGTCTTACATGGTTGCTAATATCCATTTTAGCTTTAAAATTTTATTATTTAATATAACTGTGTTACCAGAAATAGTGTATTCTGAAAAGTACCAGGAAATATTTTTAGACCCTGTGGTGTTTAGCCAAGTTCTCTGAATCAGTCCTAAAGAAGCCCCCTTTGTAGATGCATTCCAGGAGAATTTCTTATTTCCAGGAATTTATTTCTTCGATGAAACAACGTCTACATTTCTATCAGTGTTTCTTAGCCCCATGAAAGCTTGAGCGGAGGTTCAAGGAGCCCTGGGATCTGAGACTCAGTCTGCGGTCTGAGTCTGTCCAGCACCCTTTCCTAAAGGAAATTAACGTAGGAGTGGTATTAAGGAAGAGGGGACCTTATTTAAAGCTTAGGTTTTCTTCCATTGTGTGTGAGTGTGTGTGTGTGTGTATGATTTGAAAACTATCTTCTTAGTAGAACATATAATGAATGGTCAGGTTTTCCTTATATCAGGATTAGGAGGCAAATGTTTACTTCTGTCACTTCAAGTTTATTCCAGTTTTATGACTGAGCAGAGATATCTTGAACTCCTTGGAATAAATGCATTACACAAAGAAATAACTTTTTAAGTTTATTTTGATTCATTTGAACGTCTCATTTGTTTCAGTAATTCCTATTCAGGTCTGGGATCATAAAAAGATGGCATGTTCAAAAACTCAATGCCAGTTAATGCCCAGTAACTTTGTTGGCTTATATCTCAGCATGGAAAGAGATTGATTCTGTATCAGTTATCTCACAGTGACTAGTATTTAACTCTGCTAAAGTCAAACAGTGTTAACACTCACCCACCACACCCAAGTTAGCCAAAGAACAAGAGAGCAACCAACACTGCATGCCATTGACCCTAGTCCTGCCACAGCATGTATCAGACACCTCCCCTGAGAGCCAAGCTCTCTGCTAGGCCCTTGGGGTGAAGGGCGTACATTGTAAGCCCTGTTATCCCAGGAAAGACGTACCCGATTTTGTAGATTTAGGTAGCTGTCTGGGTTGTGGGGCGGGGGGGGATGTGAAAAATCTTTAATATCTGAAAGTAAGTTTTGTTGCTCAAATTTCATAATGGTGAATTATTGTATTTTATTTAAATGATACATGAAAAATACTGCCTTGTTAACAGGGTATATTTCTGATCTCTAAGTACCAGGCAACTTTTAGCAGCTATGGAATGGAAGACATCCATCACTAACGTTCTTATTTAGTTTGTAACTGGAAGTCAGGAATCAATGAAGTTGTCAGAAATGATGATGATGACAATAATAATACAGTTTACTAAGCACTTCCTATTTGCTATGTGATTTACAAGGGTTACAGCGTCTGATCCTCACCACAACCCCTGTGAAGTTAATACTGTTCTTGCATTTAAGAAAATGAGGTAAGAGAGGTGAAATCACTTGGCCCAAGATTAAAGAGCTAGAAAGTAGCAGATTCAGTATTCCAACCAAGGTCTACCTTATACCACACTGCCTTTTAAAATTGTTTGATTCCCTCCGTCCCATCTGCCACCCACCCCTCACCCCCCACTGCCCCAAATAACAATCTAGCCTCCTCAAATCTGTAATTTCTTACTTTAGAAAATTTAGAGACATACTGCCTTTGGTCTAACCAGACTAAAAAACAAAAAGCGTTTTCTAAAAAATAAACATCCTCCAGATGACTTTTTCCTCTATCATTTTAGAAAGGACACTTGAAACAACCTGTATTATTTGCAGTTGGTTTGGTAAAACGTGATTCACAATACTCTGCAGTATCATGTGAAAATTATTTGTGTGAAGAATGGAAAGGGTAGATCCTAATCTTAAAACTGCATTTGACAGAGTAGATTTTATGGTTCTTTCTTTGCCTCATTGTAATTTGGCCTGTTTATTAGCACTATAAGTACTTAAAATCCAGTACTGTACTTCCCACTCTTTGCTGCAGATAATTTTGAACTCAATGCATAAGTACCAGCCACGGGTGCACATCATTAAGAAGAAAGACCACACAGCCTCATTACTCAATCTGAAGTCTGAAGAATTCAGAACATTCATCTTTCCAGAAACAGTTTTTACGGCTGTCACTGCCTACCAGAATCAACTGGTGAGTATACCCTTCACAATTTATTTCCCAAATAAGATAAGGCTTTAGGAGAGTTATCTTCTTGGAGAGAAGGGCTATCCCAGTACTCAAAACAGAAATTCACTTTGGAGAAAGCTATGGAGAATCAGCCCCAGGACTTCCAAATATGTTGAGTATCTGTGGCTCAAGGTTATGAAGGTCTGTATTACACCATCTTTCTTAGAACCTTTATACTCCTGGTCAGGCTGTTCACTGCTCACATGTCCCACCCAAACCTGACCCAATCTGCCTTCTCAAATTTTCTCAAGAACATTACCTGCTTCCTTCTCTTTCTGGTAGAGCCTCATGACATGTGTTACCATACACTCATTGCTTCATAAAATTTAGAAGTTCAGTTTTTCTGCTAAATTAGCACACGTAGCATACTAGCCAACTACTACTATACGTTTGTAGCCAACAAACTACTATACGTTAGATATTTTGTGAGATTTATTCAGTTGTAATTCAGGGTAAGATAATTCTAGTAGAATGATCTTAAATGCCTCTTTAGATAATAGACTGTAGTATGTAAGCAGTTGTGTATTTAATTAACATCAAGATATCTAATTTATAATATTGAGTTATATATTTTCTACTCTCTGTTGTAAATCATATTTAAAATTTATGCATTTCTTCATCCATAAGGCTTAGTCCAACTCTACTGTAAATATTTATCAAAGTGTTGCTAAGGACTGAGTCCTGTTAGATACTTCCCCATGTATTCTTTCATGGTCAGCGTAATCTTGAAGGCCTGGGGTAACAGTAACATTCTTTAGTGAGGAATCTGAAGCCAAGAGAGGACAAGTAACTTTTCCACAGTCCGAATGGACCAGAAGTAGAATTCCTTTTGATATACGGTACTTTAGTAAAAGGAACTCACATTGTCAGTTTACTCTGGGTTTTGTGTCTTGCTTTTATTTGACTGGTTGGTTATAGGTAGCCAGGACTCTTGCTCTCCTCGTGTCTTGATGTTATATTTTGGGTTCTGAGTGAATAACTGTTAGGTGCTGTCTGATAGATGCTTCAGAGTGCAGAGTGGGATGGTCAACCAAGCAGATATGGTGTTGAGTCTCTCAGGAAAAGCAAGAAGATGAAACTGAAAGCCCAGGTAGCCCTACACAGATGAGGAAACAGGAAGTCAGAGAAGGGATGTAGAAGAATGGCCAGGGTGGGTATGTGTCTGTAAGGCATAAGCACCTATAATTTCCATATGACTTTGAGTAGATTTCACTTCACCACTGTGGCTGCCATCTTCTTTGCCTGTAAACTGGGACTAAGAACAAGACCATCTTAGGGAACAACTGTAAGGATCAAATGAGATGCTGTGCATAAACATGCCTTTGGAAATTGTAAGGCACTCTATAAATAAAGCACGTGGTGACTGTTGGACTGTCTCTGGAATGTCCAAAGAGGACTTGCCACCATTTGGATTTTTAAATGTTACTGGCAACTTTTCAATGAGATAAATGAATGCACAAATGTTATACTATTTATCTTTAAGCAAAAGCAAAGTACTATAACTTTTTAATTATCCTTAAGAAAACAACACAAGAGTGGCAACTTTCAGAGAATGTCCAAGCTAAAAATTTGGGTATAGAGTGAAGCCCACAAAGGCCTCAAACATAATGCTATTTCTCTTAGAATCTGGAACACTGATATCAACAATCCCATTTTTAATTTATTTGAGGACACATGTAATACAGGTATCACAGGTTCTGAAAAGATTCCTGAAACACTTAATTCAATTTACACTAACTGAATTAGTAGCTTTTATATTATAAAACATCAGATTTATACTAATACAAGAAAACCTGCTGATGTTTGAGAATGAAATAAAAACTTGTCATATGGAAACTTCATTGCTTTTATCAGAATTATCTGTAAAGGGAACTAAAGCAAGAATAGGTAACTTGGGATTGTTTAGTGAAAATTACGGACAGAACAAAATTAAGGAAAGTTCTAAGTGTAACACCTTAGATTTGGTTTAATTGGTGAAGAAACAATCCTGAATAAATATTGGCAGGACCTCTCATATCACGGAACACGGAATAGGAGGTTATTATCAACATAATTATAATAACAGCTAATATTTGGGCGCGCAAGGCACCATTTAAAGTGCACTGTCTTATTTAATCCTCACAATGATATTATGAGATAGGAACAACAGTATTTTTATGTTGTATTTTACAATTCAAAGAATGGAGGCATGGAGTTAAATAACTTATCCAATGTGACCCTGCTGCTCTCATCACAGATATGAATCCAGGTAGTTAGGTTTAAAAGCCTAACCTCTTTAGGTGCTTGGTGTCCCCAAGAAAGGGGAACCTCACCTCCTCTCAGCTCGTGACCCTCCATGGATTCAAGACATCCTTTTTAGACGGTTTCAGTTCTTTATGTTAATTTCTTTTCTTTTCAGCAAGTGCTCATTGCTTACCTGCTGTGTGCAGGGAGCTCTTCACACTGACAGCAGCCAGTGTAACAAGATGGTAATCAACCTATATTGACAGTCAAAATATCCACTGGCATTAGCTGTTTCTAATAGGAGCCATATGCTTTAGTGACATTACCTCACTGAATTCTTTTGTTTCCACTCAACATTTATCTAGAAAATTTTCAAATATCCAAAAGTTAAACAAATGGTAAAATGAACCACGTATACTCTCCACCCAGATTCAACAATTAACATTTTTCCAATTTGCTTTACCTCCCCTGCCCCATTTCTCAATCTCTGTACATGTACATACTTTCCCCCTTCTCGCAATCATTTGAAACTAAGATGCATGCATCATGATACTTTACCTGTAAGTACTTCTACAAGTTTAGACTGACAATAAGATTATTTTGTAACCACAATATCTTTACAACATCTAAAATTGAGTTCATATTAAAAATTTCAGGATGGACCTACAAATGTCTTTATAGCCTTCCCCCCCACTCCCGCCTTTGAACTAGTATCCACCTAAGGTTCATGGTTTGGATTTATTTTAATTTAGAAGAATCTCTCTATATTTTTAATCAATATCTCACTTAATTCTGACACTAATCCCCTGAATAAGGCCCCTTAAGCCTCATTTTGTGGATGAAGAAACCTGAGATTCAGAGTGGTTAATACACTTGCCCAAGGTCACAAATCTGGTAAGTGAAAGAACCATCTTCTGGGTATTAACTCCTCCTTTTTGGTAGCATCCTACTGGATTGCAAGGCCAAGAAAATGACCACTGACAGTGTCAAGGTTGGGAAACTGAATTTGAAAATATTGCTAAATTAAAATAGGCTAAGATTCTAATAAACACATACCCCAACAGTAGTTGCTCCTCTTGAAAATGTTTATTTCTAATTAAGATTATAAATGGGTGCAAAATCCACCTACCAGCGCCTAGCTAGCTTTCACTGCATCATTAAGTGTAACAATTAATATGATTAGTGTATATCATTTCATTGCTAAATAACCCACAATAAGTGATTAAATTCAGTACTGCTTTTCTCAATAGATCCTGCCACGTCTGAGTTTATTTCTGTGCAGCCACCTTTAAAGCCATAATCCCTAGCACAATGCCATATGTGTGTGTGTATGTGTGTGTGCTTTTACTTAAAGATAAATAGTATAACATTTGTGCATTCATTTATCTCATTGAAAAGTTGCCAGTAACATTTAAAAATCCAAATGGTGGCAAGGGCTTCCCTGGTGGCGCAGTGGTTGAGAGTCTGCCTGCCGATGCAGGGGACACGGGTTCGTGCCCCGGTCCAGGAAGATCCCACATGCCGCCTGCGCTTCTGGAGCCTGTGCTCCACAACGGGAGAGGCCACAACAGTGAGAGGCCCGCGTACTGCAAAAAAAAAAAACAACAAAACACACACACACAAATGGTGGCAAATCCTCTTTGGACATTCCAGAGACAGTCCAACAGTCACCACGTGCTTTATTTATAGAGTGCCTTACAATTTCCAAAGGCATGTTTATGCACAGCATCTCATTTGATCCTTACAGTTGTTCCCTAAGATGGTCTTGTTCTTAGTCCCAGTTTACAGGCAAAGAAGATGGCAGCCACAGTGGTGAAGTGAAATCTACTCACATACATATCTGAAATTCAATTAATAGTCAAAAATTTGATTGGTATACTAATGAGCCATTTTTGCAAATGGTTTATAGACCTCATAAGACCAATCGAAATTCACGTGGGGTGAATAAATCATTTTGGGGGTTAGTATTTTCATTAGTCTTATACAGTTTTCTAAAGTTATCCTTGATTCTTTCTAGGCCTCCTCACATTTACTGCCTTTTCACTGCTATACCATGCTTGTCTACTGATTTACCCATAATAAACATAAAATAAATATATAGGAAATAAACAAATTAAATATGTACTAAGTACAGTATAAATATTAAGTATTTTCATGCACAAAGAACAGGGAGAAAAGAGAGAGAAGATTTAAAAGTTCACACTTAGGACCGCCTTTATATCCCTTAAACTTTGGATAGGACATTATTTACATACATATTAAAAGCCAAATCAAATTTTCCATTAGAATTCGTGAAAAAGCTTCTCATTTATTGTATCTGGTAGTTTTATTTGTAAGTAATGAAAACGGGACCTTTTTTCTATTTTTTCCTCTGGTTTTTGTGAGGAAATGATTGCATTTCTTTACATTATTAGATTAAAGCTAAATACATTATACTTTCAACCAACTATTTTATAATTTAAGATTTAAAGGTCATACATTGTTTTTGAGCAGGCAAGCCATTGCTGTAGAGTTGAAGTGTAGGTCAGGTTTCATTTTTAAATGACTTTGGACAGATCTTTTCCTGATAGTTGGAGAAATGGTCTCTGAGGGCCAATTTCACCTTGTGGCTGGGAACCCCAGCTATATTCAGAGTCCAGTGATATCGCATGGAATAATAACTACTAGAAAAAGTCCCTTTCTCGTTGGTACAGCTGGCAGTGTCAAAATCTGCCCTCCATTTACACATATATTTATCTATAAAGGAGATGTTGAAAGAATGAATTTTTTTGGTTAGGAAGTGAATTATGTTCCATATTATTAAGATAATACATGAAAAAATGGGTGTAATTTGACCAGAATTAGTCAGTGATTTGCATATATGTACATATACTTGAAACAGGATTTCTTAAGCACATACTGCTGTCCTTTTTAATTCTTCTTCCTCACAAAATGAAAAATATTGCTGCTTTTAAAATTTGTTGTTGAATCATAAAGACATACTTGTAGTTTCACATGGGTTCTCTACATATGTTTTTGGTAGTTGACTATTTTTGGATCTTTCTTTTAGTTTTACCTTTGACATGGGTGATGCTGTTCAACAGCTTTACAAGCTGCAGGTATTCTATATTAGGAAAATGATGTCCAACTGACATCACTGTATATAACTCAGGTCTTCCTCTCATCAGTTCTCAAATACCTAACTTTTTCGTTCTCCCAAATTTCATAAAGGGATATAAAACTATATCTGCAGAAATGAATTTCTTTCTATTAACTACTGGTTTTTATTTAAATATCCATGGAATAAAATCTGTGCCTGACCTTTTAAAAGTGCATGATTAACTAGAATGTTAGAACTTTTCTATTTAAAAATTACTTTATCTTAAAATAGAAAACAAAATGCTTTTTATGTAAACTCAAGAATTTCACCTAGTCTATAACTGGTAAACATATGAAATCATATTTCTGACTGCTTGTCCTTGAAGCAAAGTTCAAACAGACATTTCTGGGGTGCTTATTTTTGACACCCCAGTAGATTCAGAGTCTAGTGATATCACAGTGAGCACGGTGGGCTCACTAAGAAGTCTACCCACAGTCCCTGTACTGCTAATCAGTACTCCATAAAGCCTGTTCAAGACTGTAGTGGTTAGTTCAGGGCCCCCATACAATTTTAGTAGTAAGAGATCCATTCAGCTTTTTTTCTCTAACTTCCAAAAGCAATTTTTTTTTCCTGGAATTAGATAAAATAGTCCGTAGAGAAAGTAAATACCTGATTACTCTCTTGAGCTCCTTTTCTAATTAACACACTAAAGTTAAATCACTGCTCAACCAACTGGTATATCTAGCTGTATGAGTACACCTTGTACTATTCTTGAAACTTCCCTTCAGTTTGAAATTGTATCAAATGTAAAGTCAAAAAGTTACCATTGATACTTTTGGGGATGATGAAAGAAGGACCAAAAAGATACTGGAAAGAGAAAGTTCTAATAAATGAAAGAAAATTCCAAAGAAATCTGAAAACTTGTGTTGAATTTGATTCACTTCCTCATTCAAAGTTATGGCAGTAATACTAGATATGGTGACACATCAATTGAGCAACTAACACACACACACACTGAGAATATCTATTTTTTACGACAACTCCACAATCATCACATTCTGAGCCAACAGTCTACCTCCTGGAAATATAAATAACAACAAATACAATTCTCAAAATCCTTTTCAGGGACAAAGTGGATCAAAGGTGGTTCTTTAACTATTATAACAGATAGATAATATTTTCTATTCTTTAAGTTTATAAAGACTCAAAGCTTGATATGGTTCACATTTTTTTGTTATATTTATTAAAAAAATTTTTTTTGGCTGCACTGCGTGGCTTGCAAGATGTTAGTTTCCCGACCAGGGATTGAACCCGGGACCTGGCAGTGAAAGTGCCAAGTCCTAACCACTGGACCACCAGAAATTCCTGATATGGTTCATATTTTAGAGGGATGGCTGCAAAAGGACTTCGTTCAAAATTAGTTTCTCCATCAGATATTATTTGCCTTTGTCTTCAGAAAATTTTATCCATTGGCAAATCCATTCAGTTTTTATAAATGAGCTTGTAAGAACCGAACTTGAAGACTTAACTTTATTGCTGTATCTTACAGTTTCAGTTTGAAGCTTTTATCTGGGTTTGGTTCACACTTAACGTCACCTAACACTGCAGGGGATGTGGTGCCAGCTTCTTTAGTGGCACTTAAACCACTTCCAGTTCTATGTATGCCTCTGCCTGCTCCATGGAATTTTAGGGACCATGTGATCTCATTTCTGTTGATAAATTATTGTGAAAGTGTTTTCATGAACTATAAAGCACTTTAGAAATCTAAAGTATTTTCATTTATAATTATTCAGTAGAAAAAGATAATAAAAGAAATCCCATTTTTGAGGATTTAAAAATCTTGTTGGTGTTTTATAATTCTAGAATATATTGACTGCTTGGGCTTTAGAAGATGTTTGTAATTTATTTCAAACAAATAAAACTTTTTGCCTCTGCCCTGAAAACTGACCTTTAATACTAAATCCTAGTCTGAAAGAATGGCTAAAATAGACTTCACCCTTTAGAAATCCATGCCCTTAATTAAAGGGGTGTCTGAGTGTGAGAGAAGGTTCTCTACAAACTCTTGATGGCCATACTTTAGGGGCAACCTCAGTGGTTCCTGTATATTTCTTTCTATGCACACAAAGTCCTGTTGCTGTCCATTAAGAACAGTTTTCTTACTTATCTAGCTTATTTCCTTCACTGTTTCCCATCTTCCATTAACTAAGCTGAAAAGGAAATTAGCAATTTTATTTTTGGCTACTCTAGAGTGAATGTGCATGGGACAAAAATGAGCATTTCTGAGGCACTGTCAAGTGCCCTTAAAAACTAATATCAAAGAATCAATCTTACAACTTGCCAGTGTTAATGATAGAGAAGTGCAGTCTCTCTGGTAAGGATAGTGTGGGAAGTTCTATTTTAAGTGAGGTAAATAGCTTTTTGCAGCTTGTACATTGGTTAGCTCACATTAAGAAAACTTGAAAAGTAAAAAAAAAAAAGACTTTCTTTTGTAATGAAAAAAGCAATTCTTTAGATGTTAATAGTTTAAAATGAAAAGTAGATACACTCTGATCAAAGGAAAAGTTGCTTATTGGCAAAATAGTATTTCAAACTATTATATATATATATATCTCAAAATAGATATATTTTTGATTGTGTTTACTCCTTACTTTGAAAGAGGAAGGCACGCCGCCCTCAACCTATAACTTTTTTTCCAGGTTAAGACTATTCTGTGTGTGTCTCTCTTTCCAAAGATGAATGTGGGTTCTCATTTTGACACAAATGAGTTATGACTCTCTTTAAAGGTGTCTGTGGTTCTAATTCCAATAATTTTCCTCCATTCCTTTTAGCTCTTAACACTCAGGAATTTTGCAAGTAGAGCATCTTTTAATCAGTGTTTTATTTATTTATTTATTTATTTATTTATTTTTCTTTGTAACCTAACATATTTTTCCATGAAGGTGCAGTGCATATATTTTAATGGATCTTTCTAGATTAATATTGTGCGAATTATGACTAGCACAACATAGACACTTAATACTTCAGACTATGATTCTTATTAGGAAATATTTTTTTTCCATATAAGCATAGAGTCTGTAAGTAACATTATATGGGAGGATAATAAGAGACCCACTAATTTGATTCTTATTTAGTCAGATAGAAAGGGGAACCAGGGGTAAATTTATAAGCTGAAAGTTTTATATCATATATTTAGGTGGTATCCATTATGGTATATATAGGTACCCATGGTATTAACAAATGAGGCTGCCAAGTCAGCATGAGGTAACATTCTTGTTTTTATTCCCCATTACCCACCAATGCTGGCCTTCTAGACGAGCTCTAGCCTTTCACTACTCTCTTAAATACTTCACACGGCAGCCACACTGTTTGTAAAAGGCCCCCATTTCAAACTGTCTCTATCCATTGACTTCCAGCCTGTTTTAGGACCAGTCTGTCCTCAACTACTTCCTTCTCTCTGAGGCCTTCTCTGACCATTCCCCCCAATTTAGGCCTCTTGTGAACTTCCTTAGCAATTTTAACCTCTATCACAATACTGAGAGACATTAAGATATTCTTGGGGTGCCATGATGGAAAATGAACAAACTTTTTATTTCTGATTTTATTTCCTTGACCATGGAAATGATACTGTTTTGTTACCCTTTCTTCCCTTTCCAGATAACCAAGCTGAAAATAGATAGTAACCCTTTTGCCAAAGGATTCCGGGACTCCTCCAGGCTCACTGACATTGAGAGGTAATGAGAATTTTCTGTTTACTTTTTTGCCCAGATAAGATAAAGAGAAGCACTAGTTTGTAAGAGCACACTCCTTTCAACACCAAAGAGCCATAACTTCACTGTATATAGTCTCCAATACTCTGTATAGTCTCCAGTTCTCTGCCCCACCTTCCCTTCCAGTTATAAACCCTGTAGATAGGCAACTGCTTAAGCTTTGACAGCTGCTGCAGCTGGATCTATTCTACACTCAATTTCTGAGTGAAGTGGTTTCTTTGGACAGGACATTTTTTCAGTGGGGCTTCTTTGTTATCAAAGACACAGTCCTCTAGATGATATTAAGCTTCATGTCTTGAGTGGCAATCCACAGAGAAATAGATTCTTAATAGCCTTTGCCTTCTGAAGTGGATATATTTGTTAACATAGAGACTATAAAGGTAGTTTGGAATTTTGGAACAAGGAGAGGCAATTTAAATCAAGGTGTATATTTTACCTACAGCCTAGACTGCTTATACTTAATAGGAAAGCTATCAGATCTCAGGACCTTTAAGAAGGCAAGTGACAATCATGTGCCGTAATTTACCCCACTTTTTATTTAATTGAAATGGTTCACACAGTGTGAGACTGTCTACGTGATAAGTAATGACTATATTGAGATGCATAGTTTGCCCAAAATGAATGTCAAAATATGGTTTTTTCAAGAAGATTATTTGTATCCCTTAAACATACCATGTAACTTTCTGTACTTATTCTGTTTTTGTTTTTGGTGAGCACATTTAAGTTCCACTCTCTTTACAAATTTGAATTATATAATACAATGTTATCAACTGTAGTCACCATTTCACACATTAGATCATCAGACCTTACTCATCTTCTGTATCTAATCTTTAATGTGGCCTGGAATCTTTATTGACAGGTGGGGTACCCTAGCTACCAGCCCTCTGGGTTACTTTATCTCCAAATCTTTGTGTGATTTCCCTACCAGCTGCTACGTGTTTCTGCGTTTCTGCCACACTCTTCGTTACCTACCACATGCTCACATCTGACCTCAGCACTTCTCTCTAACCTGTCCTGGAAACTCAAATTAAAGGATAATTACATGTTTTAGCAACATCTGTCTTATCCTTCCCTCATCCTTCCCAAATGGCAGAGCATAGGCGTGTGGTTTTGACTTGTGGGAACAGATATAGAAGCTCAGTGGGGAGACAAAGTATCCAGCAGGAGAGACTGAAAGTTGGGTAGAACTGTGGCATCTGAGTAGAAAAGATTAATTAGTTGGAGTGCTTGACAAGTGATTGTGGGGTATTGAGAGATCAGGGAAAGAAACTTGAGCTTGTTGAAAAATCCATTGCAAAATGCAGAGAGATGGCAAGGAGATAACTCTCCATTTAGGTGGGACATAGGTGTGCAAATAGGTCATAAGACCCAAGTCAGTGAGAAAGTGCTATCAGCAGAGTGGGTGACAAAGGAGTGCATTTACAAAGGCTACTTGCATTTAGGTGTGGCCTTTTTTATCTCCTATTTCTGGAGTGCCAGAGGTACTGATTCAGACTGGGTTTATGCAAGTGGGATTTTAATACGTGAACTTTTTCTCCATTCTAGTCAGGGGTCAGGCAAGAATGAAAACAGTGGCTCAGTCGGGAAGTAAGTGATGTGTTTTTACAGTGGGCATCATATCTTCTGTCTCTAATCAGTGGCTGAGCATGGTATATAGAGACAAAGTCATGGGTTAGAGCCCCAGCTCTGCCTTTTCCTGCCTGAGTGATCCTAGAGAAGTCACCTAACCCCTGAGCCCGTTTCCTCATCTAGAAAATGGAGAAAATAACCCTGCTTACTTCAGAGGTTTATTATGAGAACCATGTAAGATGACATTTATGAAAGCACTTCTAAATCTCAAAATGTAAAATAATTATATTTTATTAGATAAGCATAGTTTTACCCCATCTAAGCTACTTTTAATAGTCTTAATGAACTACTCCTAGAGTAAAAATAGCCCCTTTTGTTGCACTTGTGCTCATGAGAGACAAATACCCAGACTCACTACCCTTTAGAGCGACGGATTTGATAACACACGCAGCCACATTTTCCACTTATTTAATAAACATCCTGATGTGGGGAACACTCACATGTACATGAAGCTAAAAAGCTTTCAATGGTCTGAGGGCCAAGAGAGCATCTTATGTGACTAGCTGCAAGTTTGCAAGATGACCTAAGTAGTGTGAAATTGGCCAAGGTTTTGGATTTCATTTCCAGGTATTTCAGTCTGAATTTTTTCTAAGCAGCCTTTGGGGATAGGACAAATCAGATCAATTGATCTTTGGAGACCTAAAGAAATTAAATTAGTCTGGAGTCAGTTACTGCACTAAACCATCTAGTAATTGAATTGCACCTTGTAACTGACTGAAAACAGCCCTATTTGTAACAATATAGAGAGCTTTTTAAAATAAGAGATCTGAGAGAAAAACACATCTTTTTAGGACATGATGACAGAAATTGCACTTTTCTAACCTAATTGAATATGATGTTATAAATATGTGACCTTAATGATTTCAAGTTTCCTGTTCCAGATTTACAGCTACTATGTGGGACACCCAAACAAAAATGCCTTTAGGATTGGATCTGTTTGCTTTATACCTCTTAACTCACAGTATTATTCTTTCTACATCTGCACAAACTTTGAGGATACTCTAAAGGGCATTCTGGTTTTCTTGCTCTCATTTTATGAGGTTCCATTCAGATTACCTGAATGTCTCATATGTGCAGCCTTCTCCCAGGGACAGCATCTCCCTCAGTTATAAAAGGCAACTCACCTCATTACCAAAAGTAGAAAGTGTTTTCATTAGATGCTTTGCACATTCATTAGATGCTTTGCACATATACCTACAATGGACAGCCAAGAAGCAAATCAAAAGCTCAAAAGGATTTCTTAATATAATCTAATTTATAGTTATTTAGTTCAGGGAAAGAATTATCTGCTGGTGCCATATAATAACTTACAGACACTCTATCAGTTGGTTTTTCTTTTGTGGGGAGGAAAGGGGCACTTTGTATAATAAGTGAAGGCATGGTATTACTTCTGAGAAAGGAGAAATGACTATGAAGATATTTAAATGTTCAAAATTAAATTCTGTTAGGTTTTTTTGTTTGTTTGTTTGCTTTGTTTTTTACAATTAGAGTTCATGCTTATTGCAGAAAAATACTGACAAGCAAGAAAAAGTGCATAAAAAAAGTAACAAAATCCCATTCACTAAGAGATAACCACTGGCAAAAACTTATATATTCTTCCAGATAATTTCCTATGCACCTATGAACATTAACTTCCTTTGAAGTTTACCACACACACTATTTTTAATCATTTTTCCCTTAATATCAATAGGTATATGTCTGTAGTATACTTTTTAATGGCTGTCTAATTTTCCATTGTGTACAATAATTTGACCAATCCTATAATGTTAGTTACTTAGGTTTCCCACTCTTTGTTATTACAAACAGTGCCAGGAAGTAAAATGTATATCTTTACACATATTACTCATTATTACTATAGGATAAATACTAACAAATAAAAATGCTGTGTAAAAGGATACACATTATTTTAACCATAATGTTATTTTTAATTGTTAAATTTTGGGGAAAACCTGAATGTTCAACAATAGGAGAATGGTTTAATAAATTTTTATAGTCACGCAATGGAATTTTTTTTAATTGTGGTAAAATATGCATTTTGAACATTTTTAAGTGTATAATTCAGTGGCATTAAGTACACTCATAACGTTATACAACCATCACCATATCCATTTCCAGAATGTTTCCAACATCCCAAACAAAAAATCTGTACCCATTAAACAGTAACTCTCTACTCCTCCTCTCCACAGCCCCTGGTAATGTCTATTCTACTTTCTGTCTCAATGAATTTTTCTAGTTTAGGTACCTCATATAAATGGAAAGATATGCATGTTTTAAAGGCTTTTCATATATACTGCCAAGTTTCCTTCAAGAAAGATTGTCCATGTCATGATCAAGATGTCCATTTCTTTGCACACTTGTGAAACATGATCATCTTGTTATCTTTGCCAATTTGATAGGTGAAACTTTGTATTTCTCTTTTGTAAACTGACTTATGTATGTCCTTCACCCATTGTTTTTTTCTTTTGGATTGTTCATCTTTTCTCTTATTCATCTATAAAAGCTGTTTTTATGTATTAATATTTTTATTGTTCATATATATTGGAATTATTTTATCCATTTGAAATTAGCTTTTTACTTATGTTTTTGATAAATAGAATATTTCATCACCAAATGTATTGTTCTGTTTATGATTTCTATCTTAAAAAGATTCTCTAGTCCAAAAAAACATAAATAGGTAAATATTCAACTACAGATTTTCTATCATTTTATTGCTTTCTAGGTTTTTTTTTTTTTTTTTTTTTTTTTTGCGGTAGGCGGGCCTCTCACTGTTGTGGCCTCTCCCCTTGCGGAGCACAGGCTCCGGACGCGCAGGCTCAGTGGCCATGGCTCACGGGCCTAGCCGCTCTGCGGCATGTGGGATCTTCCCAGACCGGGGCACGAACCCGTGTCCCCTGCATCGGCAGGCGGACTCTCAACCACTGCGCCACCAGGGAAGCCCTCTAGGTTTTTATTTAAATACTTAACTCATGCAGTATTGATTTTGTATAAAATATAAAATAGATGTCATTGTATATTTTTTATAAGTGGCCCCAAAACTATATATTTACTAACATATTCCGTCCCACTTTAAAAAAATTTCTCCTTTATCATATACTAAATTCTTACCTATAGTTGTTTTTAGTCTCTTTATTGATCTGCCAGTATTGTACTGTTATAATTTTGGTAAATTGGTATAATATATAAATATTTGATGATAGGTATAGATATCTGATATGACAAACTCCAGATCTTTTTTACTTGTCATTTTCAAATTTTCTTGACATTCTTTGACATTTATGCTTCCAGTCTCTGGAATTTTGTCCAGTCTTCCCAAAAAACATAATTGGAATTTTGATTGGGCTTGTGTTGAATTTATATAATAATCTGGGGGAGAAAAATGATATCTTTACAGTATTGAGACTTCTAGGAGTATGTCATATGTTTGTCTTTTTACTGAAACCTCTTCTTATGTTCTTTAGAAGTTTTGGTATTTTCAAGTTTGTAAGTCCTACACAGTTTCTTAGGCACATAGCTACATTGTCCAGTTCAATAGCCACTGGCCTCAGATGGCTAGTGAGGACTTGAAATGTGGCTATTCCATATTAAGAAATACCATAGGCACCAAAAAACAAAACAAAACAAAAACAAACAACAAAAAAAACCAAACATTGATTTTTAGGGTTTAGTATGAAATAAAAGACTGAAAGTATCTCAACAATAGTTTTAGGATATTGATTACATGTTGAAATAATATTTTGGAGACATCCTGGGTTAAATAAAATACTAAAATTAATTTCACTTGCTTTTTTAAAATGTGACAACTAGACTATTAAAAATCACATATGTGGCTCACGTTACCTTTCTTTTGTCTAGAATGTACTAGAATTTTTAATTAGAAATCAGTCTAGTCTGTAAAAAGCTATTGATTCCTACATGTCTTTGGCATCCTGCCATTTTACTGAACTTAAAAAAATTAGTTTTAACAATTTTTCCTTTTAGTCTCTTGAGTTATCTACTTAGATTTCTATATCATTTGCAAAAATGATCACTTTATTGTTTTCTTTCTAGGATTTACGCCTTTAACAATGTCTTTTTCTTGTTTTATTACACTGACTAAAATTTCCAGAATACTATTAAAAAGTGATGATAGTTAGCATTTTTCTCTTGTCCTTGACTTACTTAGTAATGCCTCGTGTTTTATCATTATATATGGTTTTCATTGGCTGTTGGTTTCAGATTGATATACTTTATCATATTGAGGTATGCCTAAATTAAGAATTTTTTGCTATCCTGAATGTTAACTGAATTTATATTAAATGCTCTTTTAACATCCACTGAGACAATTTTAATTATTTTTCTACTTTTAAATAACAATATGATTAATTCTAGTCATACTGTCTACGTTGAGCCATCCTTGTATTTCTGGAATACATCCTATCTGGATTTTATCTGTTTTTCTTGTAATATATTACTGGATTTAACTTACTCATATTTTATTTTTTTATTTTTATTTTTTAGTTTCTGCTTTATAACGAAGTGAATCAGTCATACATATACATCTGTTCCCACATCCCTTCCCTCTTGCGTCTCCCTCCCTCCCACCCTCCCTATCCCACCCCTCCAGGTGGTCACAAAGCATGGAGCTGATCTCCCTGTGCTATGCGGCTGCTTCCCACTAGCTATCTATTTTACCTTTGGTAGTGTATATATGTCCATGCCTCTCTTTCGCTTTGTCACAGCTTACCCTTCCACTCATATTTTATTTAAGACTTTTTGTATCAGTCTTCATAACAGAGATATACTTTGTTTCTTCTTTCCTTCTCTGTCAGTCTTTGGTATCAGGTTTCTGCTAGTTTGTTTGAATAAACTGAAATATCTTCCTTCTTTTTATTGTTTGATCAGTTTAAATCCAAAGAAGTGATACTTTACAGTCTTGCCCGTAAATTCATCTGGGTGCACTATTCTTTTGAGGAATACTTCTTTAACTACTTTCTTAGTTTGTTCCATAATTTATCAGTCAAATGATCATTTACTTCTATCCCATTTAATGCCTGTCTTGAGTTCTACTTTGTCTCATCTTATATTGGTATACCTTAACATTTTTTGCTTTTATTTGCCTTTCAATTTTTAAAAATTTTTGTCCCTACAGCAATAGACCCCTCTTTCTCTTGCATAATCAAACAAATATCTTGACATTTCTTTCATTAAGTAAAAAACAACCTTCTCTTGATGCCATGTGTCTCTTGAGTTACTGATTTTCCCAGTTTTCTACTCCTTCTTATAGTAAAGCTCCTTAAAAAGAGTTGTGTGTATTCTCTTCTCAGTTCCTCTCTTTCCGTTGTCTCTTCTACCCCGTCATTTAGAGTTTCACCCACACTACCCCACCAGTCCACCTCTGTCTAGGTCACCAGTGAACTCCCCATTGCTAACCACAATGGTCAATTCTCAGTTCTATCTTACTTCACCTATTACCAGGGTTTGACACTGTTGTTTATTCTCTCCCTTTTTCCTCTTTGCTTCCAAGATCTCTCACAATCTCTGGTTTTTATTCTACTCCATTGGCCATTCTTTCTCCATCCCCTTATTGGTTCTTCCCCTTGTCCTCCATCTGTAAACAGTAATGTGTTCCAGGCCTTAGTCCTTGGACCTCTTCTCTTCTCAGTTCACATCCCCTTCCTGGGTGATATCACCAGTTTCATGCCTTTAAATGCCATTATATGCTGACTACTATCAAATTACATCTCTGGTTCTGGCCTCTCTAGCGTCAAAGCTCTGGCTGGCTATTTCTTTTACTTTTCCGTCTCTGCTAAGGG
Organism: Mesoplodon bidens; assembly: GCF_964165515.1. Classification (NCBI taxonomy): domain Eukaryota; kingdom Metazoa; phylum Chordata; class Mammalia; order Artiodactyla; family Ziphiidae; genus Mesoplodon; species Mesoplodon bidens. The sequence continues at coordinate 64,398,505 of NC_138166.1, read as the reverse complement.
TACCTCACATCTACAACAGGATGCCCAACCACACTCTTCTACACCTGCTCTCCTCTTACAGTTCCCTTCTCAGCTGCATCCCTCCCGCTGCTCCAGCCAAAAGACTGGGTGTCACCCTTGCTGGCCCCTCTTTCTCTTTCCACATGCAGGCAACTAATCATTCTAACTATATCCAGAGGAGTTCAACTACTTCTTACCATTCTCACTGCTACCACTCTTATCTAGGACAATATCATCTCTTTCCCGAATTATTACATTAATTTCCTAATTGATCTTTCTACTCCCACTCTTACTGTTCTTAAGTCCATTTTCAGTTCACCAATCAGAATGATCTTATCAAAGAAAGGAAGTCAGATCACATCACTCTTGCTCAGAGTGACTCATCTTCCCATTCACAGTAAAATCCAAAGTCCAGACAAGGCCTGAAAGGTCCCATAGAATCTGATTCCAGCCCTCCCAGTTATCTCTCTGAACTCACCTACCTTTGTCTTGCTCAATTTCCTTTGAACATGCCCAGGCCCATCTTAGCCCCAGTTAGGGCCTTTATACTTACTTACCCTCTGCCTAGATTATGCAGCCCCCAATATCTGATTGGTCCAATGCCTTGTCTTTTGCTTCCTACTATATCCCCAGAGCCTAAAATAGTGCCTGGTACACAGTAAACACTCAAATATTTGTTGAGTAAATAATGATGTGTCTTTAAAAATGTCATACAGAGTATCTGTATTTTTAAAAATTTGTCTGAAGGTCTTTGTGTGTTAGTCGAAAATTTTAATCTATCTCCAAGTATTATGACCACTGATATGTTTGTATTGTTTTTTTCTGTTCCTGCTCTCTGTTTAATTCAACTATTTGTTTTACCCCTTATTTTCTCTTCCTGTCTTTTGTTAAATTTATCAAGTCCCAGCACCACCCCCCACCCCACCCCGCTTTTATTACAGTTAACATTCCACAGCCATCACGTGTCAGCCAGTGAGCTATGCAGTTGACACATTTTATTTCAGCTACACTTCAAAATAATTCTATAATAAAGAATGATTATCATCCCTATAATTCTATAATAAAGAATGACTATCATCCCTATTAAGCTGAAGCTTAAAGAGATTAATACTTTATTCAAATTCACATATGGTAATTTGTGACAGCTGAGCCTCACACCCAGGTTAGTTTGTCTGAAACCAAAGTCCTTTCTCTAATGTTCATTATATTTCTTTTTAATATAATTATGCTTTTAAATTCTGAAAGACATAATTGTAAAATTGATATTTCTCTGTCACTGTTAGGAATGAAACTATACATTTTCTTTTCTTGTAAAATAGGAGATATTTAGTATGTGATTTTTTCCCTTGTACTACCCCTCTCTCAACCTATAGTTTTGGTTTAAAAAATCTGGGATTTAAAATCCAGCTTTTTATTCATGTATCTTCTTTATCTTCTTTTTCAATTCTTTTTCTTAATGTTAATGTAAGGATCACAAATACATCAACCATAATCATTTAAATTTAATTCTAGTCATATTCATTTCATTGTTTAATGCTCATTTCTTCTGTTATACTCTGATTACTGGAATTGTGTTCTGACTTTATTCTCAGTTGTTGATAAATGTTGAGTAATTGGTTGAAGAAGGATATATGGGTGACCCTCTTTTTATCAGTTTATACATATCTGAAAGGATCTGCTGCCATGATTATAACCTGACTAGCATCACTGTCTTTCTCCTCAGAACTCTTTCAACCTTCCTTTGTCATCTAGTTTTTAAATACTGTAGATAAAGCTGATGCTAAACTGTCTTTCCTTTGTTGGAAAATTACCTTTTTTTCCTATCTAATAAAAATGCTTTTAGAAAGTTTCCTTTGAAATTCAGAAATTGTACCAGTATTTGTTCAGTTGTAAATTTTTTTCATTCGTATTTACAACTGAGCCCTTCCAATTGAAAACTCAAGTCGTTCGTTACTCATCTCAGGAAAATTTTCTCCTTGTTTTTTTTTTTCTCCTCTTCCTCATTCTTTTTGTTTCTAATTGTTCTGCTCTATTCAGACCTACTAAAATTCCTATTATATAAATGTTACAACTCCTGAATCTATTCCCTATTTCTTTCATCTTTTGCTTAATAATTTTTATTTCTTTAACTGTTTACTCTGATATTGGAAGAATTTCCTATATGAGTCTTCTAATTGTTGATTCTGTTTTCTACAGCATCCGGTATTCTGTTTGCTCTCCTTATTGAGTTCTTTTAAAATGTGGTAATTATTATTTTGTCACTTTCAAGTATACTTTTACATTTCCAGATTGTATTCTTTTCATTCCTGCTAGTCCCTGCTTTATTAGTATAGGGTCTTCTTAAATCTCACTAAAAACTTGCAACTACAAATTAGAGACTTAAAACATTTGTTTCTTGGAACAAGTCTGTTTCAAAAGAGATCACTTGTTCTGCTTTTAAAAATTAGTTTTCTTCTTTTGAATTGCTGAGTGTTTTGTAATTCCAATTATCTTTCTCTAGCTCATGTATAGAATGGGATGTCTGTTTGTTTAGCGTCAGGAGCTGAGATTAATTGTGAATAAAATCATGTGGCTCTTTGTTTAATCTTGCAGGTGCAGACTGAAGAAGGGGTAATAATTTAAACTTACTGTGAGTGTGCCAATTTGGAAATAAAATTATTCTGTTTGGGTTAGGAAGTTGTTGCAGGTAGGTGGAGATAGCCTTGGAAAAGGGAGTTTTAACTTTGCATTGATTATATTACCCTGTCTGCCTCAGCAGCTGGAAATCAGCTGTTCCCTCTCCATGCCCAGCAAAGCAACCTCATGGCCCTCCTCCAGAGCCGGTGGTGGTCATTAGCCCCGCACCCTTCAGTGTACCAAGACCACAGTGTGCTAGCTGAGAGCGTGCTGCTGTGGGATCCCTTCCTCATGGCCTCCAGCAGTGTAAGAATCTGCTTCTCATCAACTGCTCAAAGATCTGCCTTTATCATTAATCTCTGCTGCTCCAAGGTGGGGTTTAGGTGAAGCTCTGACAGAGGGCTTTTCATTTCTTCCCCATCCCCCCAAGTAGCTTCCCTCCCTGTACAGAGATGAACCGCACGCTGTTTGATGCTTCCCTCACTCCTTTCCTGTGGCTAAAATGTCAGAGTATGTAGTTGGCACTCTCCCTTCACACTGAGAGTCTCTATAAAATATGTTTAAAACTCCCTGGGATTGAACAAAACTTTCAAACACATGAAATCTGGACACAAGCCCAGAGGGAATCAGGCCTTCTTGCTCAGAGCTCAAACACTATTAGTTTAGATGAAGAAGAAAACTTCAGGAAACAAAGTTGCAAATCTGTTATTCTGGAAATTTATAGTTTTACCTGCATCAAGCCATGGAGCAGCAAGCATTTTGGCAGGTTTGCTAAAGAAGTTCAGTTTATGGGTAATTCCTAGGTCTTAAATAATGACTTCTGGTGCTAGAAAGCAAGCAGTGTTGGTTCTAACACAGCTCTAAGCTGGCTTGTGGAGTTTCTGAGGCAGTAAGGTTTTCATGAAGAGTAAGGTTTTCCCAAGAGTGTGGGGTGAGTGGGGCCCATCTCTAATCAGGTAAATAGCTTGGAGCAGGGGTTGGCAAACCCTGCTGTCTGCCACCTGTTTGGTATAGCCCACAAGCTAAGAATGGTCTTTACATTTTAAATGGTTGAAAAAGTTATAAATAACATTCTGTGACATGCAAAAATAATATAAAATTAAAATTTATTGTCTATAAAGTTTTATTGCAGGACAGTCACGTTTTTCAATTTATGTATTGTATGTGGCTGTTTTCATGCTACAGTGACAGAGCTGAGTATATCTGACAGAGATCCTAAGGCCTGCAAAGCTTAAACTATTTTCTACCAGGCCTTTACAGAGTAAGTTTGCTGATCACAGGCTTAGAGCTTTAAGGGGCTGTGGAAATGTTGGCAGCAAGGAAAACTTCTACCCAGAAACTTTACCTCCTTAGGATGGTATTTAAAATGAAGAAACTCAGAATTTCATTTTGAGGCCCATATGGTGATGCTAATTGACAAAGCTGGTGAGATCTGATCTCTGCCAACACCTTATCCTTCCTATCTTTACAATGATAGTTGTTTTTTTTTTTGCGGTACGCGGGCCTCTCACTATTGTGGCCTCTCCCTTTGCGGAGCACAGGCTCCGGACACGCAGGCTCAGCGGCCATGGCTCACGGGCCCAGCCGCTCCGCGGCATGTGGGATCTTCCCGGACCGGGGCACGAACCCGTGTGCCCTGCATCGGCAGGCGGACTCTCAACCACTGCGCCACCAGGGAAGCCCAACAATGGTAGTTTTTGAGACATGCTTTAGGGTCATTTTAGCACCTGTAGTTCAAGCCAGAAGAAAGATGACAGAGTAGGATGACAGAGTAATAACTTCAGAGATGCATACTTTTTAAGATTCTCTGTAAATTTCAATTATCTATGTTATTTTTATCCATCATCTAATCTTGTGCCTCAACTATAATGAATAACTGAAAACTAGGTTGTAATTTTTTTTCCTCTTTCAGAGAAAACTTGCAGGGACTTTAGAGAACAGTATAAAAGGCATTTGGGAAAGCTGGTGTTATAAAGACTCCGAAAACATCATCCAGTTTATTGTTAAGGAATTAGAAAATATTTTCCAAATTTGCACTTTAAAATGGAAAAATATGATATTTAAAATGTGTAAGAATCCAGTACTCAAACTTTAAGTAAGTCAAATGTGAGCCTCCGCTTCTCAGAATCCCCCTCCCCAGAGATAGTCTCTGTCCTCAGTTTGAAGGATATGTGTGTGCACACCCACATGTACTTTAAAGGTAAAATTCTACTTGAGTTCATACTGATACTTTCTATTTCAATTCAGGATGATAAAGTTTTTACTTAACCTCTCTGACCTTTTATCTGTACTTCTTTTCTCTCATGCTGAGCCTCTAGTTCTCAGTAACACCAGGAATGACAGAATATTCTGTCATTGCTCCTTTTTTGCTTTATCTCACAGCATAGAGAAGCATAGCAATCTCAGAATATGTATGTCAGCATATCTCCAACAATGTGCCAACTAAAAATAGTTAAAAATCTTTTTGTGGTTCTTTTTGTCCTTAGTGTAGATTCTGTTGATACTAGAGTGTTGTGTTTTTTTTAAGTTTTGTTTTGTTTTTTGTTCATACCACTAACCTAAGGATACACATTTAGGTTCATTTGTTTTATTGTATTTTTTATTTTTTGGAATTTAAAAAAGTATAATTTTCTTATATGGTTATTTAATACATGATTTACATGGTTTCAAGACAAATCTACAGAACATGGCTTATTCAAAGGCGGTCAAAATTCTATATCTCCTCCATCCTATGTCTTCCCTCTCCTATTGGTAACCATTAAAAGAAAAAGCATTGTTTATCCTTCCATTATGTTTTTAATAGAATATAATATGTTTTTTAATATAAGCAGATACATGTTTATATATGCTTTTCTTACATTTTAACACTCTATACATTTTCACCTTGTTTTTTATGTAATAATGTACATTAGTATTTTATTACATATATATATATATCTGTACTATGTAAGTATATAATATACATGTAATGTATATAGTAATATGTTTGGGCTTAGTTGTGGCATATTGTTTTGTTATGTTTAAATAGATATACAAGTATTTTATATAAATAATCTTTTACTATGTGATCTATTTTATTAGGAACCTTTTTTTTTTATACTTTTTTGGTAACTAGCAAGATTCATACTCTTGTTCTGTTTTCCTTTACACTAATATCTGTTAAGAACTCCTACTCTCCCTCTTTCTAATTTTCTTTAAGTCCCCTCCTAGAAGCAATATTGAAATTAACTAGTAACTTCTTTTTTTCTTCCCCCCTACTTTCCCTCTTTTTCAGCATCTGATTTGAAGTAACATCCTTTTAATCCCAGTTAATAAACATATATAATCAACAACTTTATTCTACTTATCATGTTCTTTCCCCATTCGCCTCCCCATTTTTGAGAACTGTATCTCATCTACCTTGTCAGAGAATACAGTCATTACATACTGTATCCTTTCTTATAACCATGGCTTAGTCTTAGTTCTATAAGTAAATATATATTTAATGCCCCTGATGCATCTTATATCAGTGTCTCTCCAGTGTTTTGGTTGTCTGAAGTTCATTTTCTACTTGGTTCCTCAAGAAAGGCTATAGTGGGACCAAAATTCCTGTCTTTTGCATGAACATGACAGTCTGTGGCCTTCATTTGTGAAAGTCAGTTGAACTTGGTATACACAATCCTTCCGTCACATTTTCTTTCCTGCCATATTTTAGATGTGTTGTTACTTCACTGTCTCCTGGAATAAACTATGGCTGTCAAACTCTGATGACAATCTAATATTCTTTCCCATATAAGTGACAGCCTTTTTTCTGGAATGATCAAAAGATTTCGTTCTTTTTCCTTTGTTCTTATTGTCCTTGATCAAAGGGCAGAAGGGGATGCCCAGTTCCCAGAGAATTATCTGGACATGTTGCCTTCTTATTTCTTTCACTCATACATGATGTGAAGGGACAGAAAGAAGGCAGCATCAGTCTTCTGAAACATTATTCATTTGTTCCTCTTGTACCTCATGCTTCCTTAGAATGAGGAGTCCTTGGAGTACAATCCAAGACCCTCCTTACACTAACTTCTAGTGAGCTTGCCAGTGGAATAAATTTTAAATTGTCAGAAGCTCTGCTGATGACCTTAGAGGCAGAGAAGTGGAAATTCATGGTGAAATGAAATGTAAGGATTATGTGGATTTTCCTTCTCTACATCATGGGTCCCATCCAGACAGCTGGCACTTGCATCATTTTGGTGGACTCAATGGGAAGCTGAATGGATGTCCTGCTCAGTGCTCTCTCCAGATGTCCTATAGTAGAGCCAATTCTTTAAAAAATCCTCCTCTACCTTTGAATTTTGGACATATTAGTCACTTTTTTTCTTGAAGTGTGGTCCAGAATAAGACTTTCTGCAGTATACTTTTGTGTACTTAGTTCATCTCTCCTCCTCATCTTCACCTTTCCCTGTTTAGGATACCTGCTGCTGGTATCTTGGCTTTCTTCTAAGCTTTCTGGCTAGTGTTGGTAAAAAGAAAATTCTGACATTCAGGGCTCCTGAAGCAGTCATGCATGTCATGAACTGATTAGTCCAACCTAATAGTTGTTACCAAAATAGCCGACAACATAAGTTCACATATCACTCTTATATTCTATCTTTAGAAGAAAACCAGTATAACTGATTTATGCAAAGGAGAGGAATATATATATGGGGGGGAGCATTGTATTGCCTGAGAAAATAAATGGATTAAACTACAGCCTAGTGAATAGTGAAATGGTTATGGCTCATAACTTAGTTTGCTAATTCCCTTAATCTTTCATAAATGCAACTATACTTGAGTACTATGGAGACTCTTACAAAGTAGATTATGCAGTGTCTGTAATAAAGTAAAAGTGAAACATAATTTCAATGAAGTCAGCTAAAACAAACAAACAAACAAAAACCCTGGATGTTAAAGGCAACCACCATGTGAGAGGCAGGCTATTCGAAAGTAAAAATACTAAAGAAAGCAAATGGCAAAAGCTAGTAACAATGGTCTCTGCTTTATTTATTTTAAGGCTGGAGTGATTTGGGGAGCCAACCAGTTTCTCTGTCATTATACCAATGAGGCAAGTAGGGCCCAGAGAGTGATCTGCCAGATCACACAATAAGTTAGTAGAAAATTTGGGGTTAGAACTCAGGGTTCTTTGCAAATAGTACTGGACTTTTTCAAAATGGCTCTTTTTAATTTTTATTTCTGTTTATATATTTATAGACTCATAAATTGTTAGAGCCATAATGGATCTTAGAGAGCATCTAATCCAGCCCACCATTTCCCTACCACACCCTCATTTTATAGGAGAAAGCAAAGCCCAGACACAGATAAGGAATCTGATCGCACAGCTTCTTAGTAAAGAAACATCTTTTTATCATCTCCAATGAAGGCAGAGTTAGTATAAGAGACTGTATGCATAAAATGGAAGTTATTTTGTTTGGTAACCAGATTAAAGTCTGCTTTTAAATACAATCTATTAATTTAATAAATTAGTCTGGTGACAACAACCACAGAAAGGAAGGGATGACTTTCAACAGAACTAAATTTTTCTTTTCAAATTATATAAGTAGTTACCACAAAATTCTTTTAACTAGCAAGCTATGTCCCTGCATTTAAAACGTTACTCATTTATTCACAGCTTCTAAGAGGAAACATTTATATTACAAAACAGTGTCAAACAAATCAGCGGGTTTGATAGAGTAGCAGAGTTATTCACAATTGACTTACGGTCATAATTTGTCCTCCTTTTTTTCTTGCTTGTGTCTTTCTTTCTATCTGTGTCTAAAGGATATTTGTTCCCTGCCTCACAATTTACTAAAGTTTATTTTTAGAGGCTGAATGATCTGTACTTTGCATGAGACCTTTGTTCTAGTCACAACAGTTAGACTTAAGAAACTAGTTTTTTTTTTTCCCCACAGTGGTACAGTTTACTTATTTAAGTTGCTAATAGTGATATAAAACCAGAAATGTGTATTACTATTGAAAAGAAAAATTAGTAGGATTAAGTCACATAAATAAAAATAAGCTAAAATCTAAAAGCTTTTAAAAAGATTATTTTGTTTTTCCAAAAGGTATTGCATAATATATTTCTGTTCTTAAATTAAAATTAATGATTTATAATACATCTCCAATTGTATTATCTAAAGTTTTCATTTATTAAGTACTTTGTAGAAGCAACAAATATTGATATATTGTCTTCCAGTAATTTATAACATTATCTGCATAAATCTTTAGAAAATTATTGTGACAAGGAGTTGTTTACAAAGGCCTACTAGTAAGATATGATGTAAACATGAGCAAACTGATGAGCAAGGACAACTTTAAATATTTTGTTTCCTGTAAATTAGATTTGATTTTAATGGATCTGACATTTTCTCCCTGAATGCAGCTTTTTACCAGGTCTGTATTTAGAAAGAGAGAAAGTTAGAATGTAAATTGAAATAATATTTACTTTTTATTTAATTTTCTCTCTGACATGTATATTGTGGGATGGTTTAAATGAAGCATAGAAAGTTATAGCGACTGGAAGTGTCAATTTCATCTAAAATGATTATGATTATGTAACCAGCTTTAGAAACACATGATTTTGATACTCAATAATAACAGTGATTTAATTTTGTTACCTATAAACATTTATTGAGCACCTATTATATGCCAAGTACAAATATAAACTATGTGTATTTAATTCATTAAATCTTAATAATAACCCTAAGAGCTAGGTCATATTAATATCCCTCATTTTGCAGATGAGAAAACTGAGGCAAAGAGTAGTGAAGTAATTTGGCCAGAGGCACACAACTGGCAAGTGGCAGGGCTAGGATTCGAGCTAAGCAGTTTCCAGTAACCACTACACTAGGGCAGTGGTTCTCCGAGTGTTGCCTCCAGGTCAGTGGCATCAGTGTTACCTGGAAACACGCTGGAAATAATATTCTCGAGCCATACTTCAGACTTACTAAATTAGAAACTCTAGGGTGGGGTCCAAAAATCTGTGTTTTGACCAGCCCTCCAGGTAATTCTGATGAACACTGTCTTAGTCTGTTGGGCTGCCATAACAAAAATGCCATGGGCTGTGAGTAGCTTAAACAACAGACATTTATTTCTCACAGTTTTGGAAGCTGGCAAGTCTAAGATCAAGGTGCTGGCAGATTCAGTTTTTGGTGAGGACCTGTTTGTGGTTCACAGACAGCTATCTTCTCACTGTGTCCTCACATGGCTGAAGAACAGAAAGCTAAAGCAAGCTCTCCTTTCTCTTCTTATAAGGGTACTAATCCCATTTATGAGGGCTCCACACTTAAAACCTAACGGTCTGCCAAAGGCCTCACATCCTAAAATCATCACATTGGAGATTAAGATTTCAACATGAATTTGGGGGACACAAACACTCAGTCTACAATACACTAAAGTTTGAGAACCACTGCCTAGATAAATAAAGCATTGTTCTCTCCCTCGCTCAAAGGCCAACAGTGTAGTGGTAACGGTGGTCATGCAAACACATGATTGCCATCCATCTAGTAAGTGCATTTAAAGAGGAATATATTGGGTAAGGCGATGGTGCAAAGGAGAATGTGAAGGAAAAGGGAAGGTTTTGCTTTTTGAGCATTAAAAAATTTGTACTCTAGTTTCAGAGATAGAGGAAGGGTAATCAGTTCAATACTGATAGAGTATGTTGGTTTTGCTTATCTAGAATTTGAACAAATAGTTCAGATGACTTCCAATAGTTCTGAACATTTTTGCAGAATCAACATAATCACTGCAGCTACCCTGTATCTTGCCCACTTTCTGGCTATGATTGTGTCTCTCACATGTATATTAGTCTTGGAATTGATGGTTACACATTAGTCAGAAGAGATCTCTTTTTTTTTTTTTTTTTTTGTGGTACGCGGGCCTCTCACTGTTGTGGCCTCTCCCGTTGCGGAGCACAGGCTCCGGACGTGCAGGCTCAGCGGCCATGGCTCATGGGCCTAGCCGCTCTGCAGCATGTGGGATCTTCCCGGACCGGGGCACGAACCCATGTCCCCTGCATTGGCAGGCGGACTGTCAACCACTGCACCACCAGGGAAGCCCAGAAGAGATCTCTTAAAGATACCTAATGATGTATGCTTTTTGCCTAGAAAAATAATTTAGTGTTAGATATTAGAAAGGCCAAACTTCAATTATGGCACCCATTTTACTTATCTATTAAAATCCAAAGTAACTATTGTCTCTTGCTTTGGGATATAACAGAACTGAGCATTACAAGGTACTGTCCTAGCTTGTAATACCTAAGTCACTTAACCCATTAGGTGAGTCATCCCTTATTTTTCAGAGCACAGTATTCCAGAAATCCTCACAGTAGTCTTCCAGGCTAAATAAATTCTTTGTACTTTTCATTCTGCTGGAAACAGGGATTAGACATAAAGTAAACAACATGAGCTGTCTATTCTTCGTAACATCTTCGAAGAGATGGCCCTGATTTGCACCACTGTTTTCATTCACTTAAAAGGCAATAATTTAATTATGCCATCCTTTATATAAGAACTGCCATTGCTTTCAGTTTCCTTCCAGGCCTGACAAAAATAAATCACTTCAATAAATCCCTTTTTTCTCCCTCTTAGAGACAAGAATTAGTAATGATACCAGTGATCTTCCAAGGACAAAATAAATATAATGAACTTTGTATAGAAAAGCAAAATATTTCACAAGGTAGTGATTCATTGTGTTATTTAAACAATTTTTCTTGTGTATATGTGAAAAATGTTTAAATGATTTTATATAAGGGCATTTTTAGAGAGGCAGATACTACACTCTGCTTTTGAACTTAAATGCTTGGATAGAGCAGTCTACATGCCTAGGATGGGCAACAGAATACACCTTAGAAATACACCATCCATAATTTCAGCCCATTGATGGTCATTCCTTTATGACTTTACAAAGAGAAAATATTTTCTAGGGTATCTGAAACAAGTCCTTTCCTCATGTGAAAATAACCACCTAATTCTTTTCTAAATTCATTTTAAATATTAACAGTATGACACATGGCTTAGACTAAAAGGACATCAGCTTGAATGTATGTTATAGTTGTCATTTTATTAAAAGTTACTCATCTCAATTGACTTTTTTCTTAATGACCCAAGTTACCCAATAAGACAGTCATGCTCTAATATTACAGTGAATTAAGTCCTTGAGTAAGTGACTCAGCTGTTAAGGCTACAGGGGTCCAACATTACCAGAGTGTGGGCATATAAAGCTTAAAATACATGGCAGTTGGCAAACTGATTAGTTAGGGTCCATGTCATGCCAAGTTACCCTTTCTGTTAATTTCTGCATTTACTGGTGCCTCTTAGTAAATTATGAAATATTTTCATGTCAACAAGTCCAACTCAAGGGATTCAACAAGTTCACGGGATCTTTAAAAGTAGGTTACACTTTTAAACAGGCGATATGGGCTCATTAAAGCTTAATGTTATATTTTATGATAGGTATAATTTTATAATAGAACTGCAAATAACATACTTTTCAAGTTTTCTGCTGACTTTTACATTCAATCACTGAGAAAAATCCTCCTGTTTGGATCACGTTATTCTGGATTAGGATTATTCATATGGGTGAAATAAATTGGAAAAAAATATAATCTAAAAGAATAGAAGTTTTACCTGCTTTAGATATACTTTTATAGGGCACTAATATTTACTGAGTACCTCCTATGTGCCAGACACTTTGGAGCAATTCAAATGCCTTATCTCATTTAATTCTCATAGTTATAGTTCTTATCACTACTATTTGCTTCACTTTTATTTTTCCACAGCCCTATCATCATCCTCTAATATGCTGCACGTTTTTCTACATGTTTTTCGTATCCTCTTTCTCCCTCTCCCCCAGCCCTCTCTCCCATCAGGCAGGGATGTTTACGGTTTGCTTACTGCTGTCTCCATAATTCCTAGAATAGTGCCTTGTTCATAAAAGGTGCTAAATAATTTTGGGGGGGATGAATGAATGACTTCCCAATTTACAGATGAAGAGAGGTTAAGGAAGGAACAAAACTAGAATGTGAAAATGGTTTTAGGTGGTCCATATACTCATCTATCCATTCATCCATTTGATGAGTGACTTTAAAGCCCATGAAATTTCCAATATACCACATTGCCTCCAATGCATTTACTATATTGATATAAAAATCAGCAATGATAATGACAGTTTTATCAATTCATTATAAGTTCCCCAAGTATCAGCGTTAGACCGGCAGTTCTTCTCTTTTTGTCCATTGGTATGTTACCATTTCTTATGATAGTGTATGATCTGTAATTAATTTTGAATAAACATGTCCAAAGTTCAAATGGTACAGAGGCATATATGGAGAAAAGTATCCATCACACACCTTCTCCTCCACTAGAACCACCTGGGGAGCTTTAACAATTACTGAAGCCTGTGTCCCACCCCATAGATTGCGATTTACTTGATCTGTGGGTATGACCTGGTTTTGGAATTTTTAGAAGAGCCTCAGGACAGACTTTGCTTCAGGTAAAGGTAAAGCAACAAGGACCAAATACAACCTCTTGCCTTAAATAACTAAGAAACACACAAAATATATGAAACAATGCTTTTTTAAATGATACTGGACACAAGGCAACAAAAGACAGTAATCCCTGAAAGATGGGAAACAAATGAGGTGAGCCCTATGATGGACCCAGCTTATAGTCTGAGAGAGTATCTAGGCCATGGCACAGGGAGGGGGAATACAGGCTGAGCCTGGCAGACTCCCTGAGTTGAGCAGTCAGAGCTGAGAGTTCAATGAGAGCAAACAGTGAGAATCCACAGGACAGACCACAGGAGAAGAGAACGCCAAAGTTATACAGGGGGTCCCTCTTGAGTGTTCAGCTGGGAGCTAACTAGCACATGTGTGAGGAAACTACCAGAGGTTGTGGGGAGGGGAGCACCTGAAAAGATTGGAGGAAAGAGTACTAGTGTCCATACAGGGATAAAAATAATGCCTGTTCTAACTAGAAGGACTGGAAAATCTTGCAATTTTCAGGGCATTTGATAGAATACTCAGAAGGGTTTTCCTTTAATAGTGAGAAAAAAAATTAGTCCTAGACTAAACAGTATTCCAGTCCTACCTAAACACATCTTGAAAGCAAGACCCCAAACGATCACTTATTTCCAAGTAACTTAACTATATCCTAGAACAAAGCTCAAGAATATTTATAAGAACACAGAAATATCCAGCAACCACCAAGATAAAATTCACATCTGACATCCAATTAAAAGCTACCAGAAATGCTGGGCTTCCCTGGTGGCGCAGTGGTTGAGAGTCCGCCTGCCGATGCAGGGGACACGGGTTTGTGCCCCGGTCCGGGAGGATCCCACGTGCCGCGGAGCGGCTGGGCCCGTGAGCCATGGCCGCTGGGCCTGCGCGTCCGGAGCCTGTGCTCCGCAATGGGAGAGGCCACAACAGTGAGAGGCCCACGTACCGCAAAAAAAAAAAAAAAAAAAAAAAAAAAACTACCAGAAATGCAAAGAAGTAGAAAAATATAACCCATAAATTAACCAATTGAAAATAACCCAGAACTGACACAAATATTACAATTAGCAAACAAGGACATTAAAACAGTTATCATAACTGTATTCCAAATAGCCAAAAATTAAATAGAGACACAGAAGAGGTCCAAGCGATCCAAATCAAAATTCTATTATGGTTTATCACAGGATATTGAATCTAGTTCCTTGTGCTATACATTAGGACCTTGTCAAAATTCTAAAGATGAAAACTATAATGTATAAAATGAAAGATACACTGGATGGGACTAATGGCAGATTCGATGTTGCAGATGAAATAATTAGAAAACTTTAAGACACAGCAATAGAAACTATCCAAAATAAAACAGAGAGCAAAGAGAAATTTTAAAAAATGAAGAGTATCAGTGAGTTGTGGGGAAACTTTAAACAGTCTAATATATGTGTAACTGGAGAATTGGAGCCCCTAAAAGGTGGATGGGGAGATGAAGGAAGAATTATATTTGAAGAAATAATGTTCAAAATTTTTCCTAATTTAATGACAACTAAAAACACACAATCCAAAGAGGGCCAACAAACCCAAGCTCAAGAAGCATTAAGAAATAACACCAACGCACATCATAATCAAATTGCTCAAAACCAGTGTAAAAAATATTGAAAGCAACCAGGGAATTAAAGACATAGTACATAAGATAAGGATGACAGCAGACTTCTTGTCAGAAACAAAGTAAATGAGGAGACAGTGGAGCAACATTTCTAAAAGTGCAGAAAGAAAAAAGTCTGCTCACCTAGAAATTTATACCCAGCAAAACTGTTAAAGAAAAAAAAAAAAAGCGGGCTTCCCTGGCGGCACAGTGGTTGAGAGTCCGCCTGCCGATGCAGGGGACACGGGTTCGTGCCCCGGTCCAGGAAGATCCCACATGCCGCGGAGCAGCTGGGCCCGTGAGCCATGGCCGCTGAGCCTGTGCGTCCAGAGCCTGTGCTCCGCAATGGGAGAGGCCACAACAGTGAGAGGCCCGCGTACTGCAAAAAAAAAAAAAAGCAAAATGAAGACTTTTTCAGACACACAAAATTGCACTACAGATATGTTAAAGGAAGTCCTTCAGGTAGAAGGAGAATTATATCAGATGTCAACCTAGATCTACACAAAGGAATGAAGGACAGTGGGAATGGTAACTACAAGAATAAATAGATCAATTTTTTTCAAATTATTCAAATCTTTTAAAACATAATTTACTGTTTAGACAAAAAAAACAGTGTAGTGTGGGGCTTCTGTAAAAGTAAAATGTTTGACAAGAATGGTACAAAGGTTAGAAGAAAGAAATAAAAGTAATGTTATTGTGAGTCTTACTTGCCAAGCAGATTGTGATGTGTTAAAGATATTTACTGTGAACACTAAATCAACCACTAAAAAACCAAAAGTTATAAATAATAAACAAACCAAGAAAGGAGATGAAATGGAATTATAAAATATAACCTAAAAGAAGGCAAAAAGAGGAAGAAGATTTTTTTTGACAAAGATGCAGTGGTAATTCAGTGGAGACGGGGTCATCTTTTCAATGAATAGTGCTAGAATAGTTGGCTATCAATAAGCAAAAAATAAACATCCATCCATACCTCATGCTTATACAAAATTAACTCAAGGCAAATTATATATCATTATGTGAAACCTAAAACTATAAGAACTTCTAGAAAAAAAAATTAAGAGAAACTTTTATGGTCTTGGTTTAGGCAAAGATTCTGGGATAGTATAGCAAAAGCATCCATAAAATTGCAAACAATAAATTGGACTTTATAAAAATTAAAAACTTCTGCTGTTTAAAAGACACTGTTAAAGATGAAAAGACAAGCCATAGCCTGGGAGAAAATATTTGCAAGTCATACATCCTATAAGGACAAGCATCCCGAATATATAAAGAAATCTCAAAACTCAATAATAAGGAAACAACCTAATTTTTAAAATGAACAAAATATATGAACAGTTTTACCAAAGTTGATATATAGAAGCAAATAAGCACATAAAAAGATGAGCAACATCTTAGTCATTACAGAAACGCAAATTAAAACTATGATGACATACTAGTACATGTGTATTAGAATAGCTAAAATTAAAAAGACTGATCACACCAAGTGTTAGTAAGAATGTGGAGGAATGGAACTCTCATACACTGCTGAGTGGGAATACTAAAATAAATGATACAACTGCTTTGGAAAATAGGTTGGCAGTTTCTTAAAAAATTACACATATACCGACCATACAATCCAGCCATTCCACTCCTAGGCATTTTCCCAAAAGAACAGAAATCATATGTATATTTAAAAATATATATTAATATATGCAGCAGCGTCATGTGTAACAGTTAAAAACTAGAAACAATGCAAATGTCCATCAGCAGATAAACAGGTAGACTATAGTATGTCCATACAATAGAATGCCACTCAGAATAAGAAAGAATGAACTATTGATATGTGAATCTCAAAGTAATTTAGCCAGATAAAAAGATACACATATGGTATGATTTCATTTTTATAAAATTTTAGAAGACACAAACTAATGTGTAGGAACAGAAATCATACTAGTGTTTTCCTTGGAAAAGTATGTTGGGATGGAGACCAGGGAGCATGATGGGCATGAGGAAACTTTTGGAGGTGTTACATACATTTATTATCTCACTTGTGGTGGTGGTGTCACTGGTCACATAAGCCCAAATCAATCAAATTGTACAATTTAAATATATGTCACTTACTGTACATTAATTTTACCTCAATATAGTTGTTGTTTTTTAAGAGCTTTAGGTAACTCAAGTGTATTTGGGACAAATTTGGGAATCATTGCTCCAGTAGGTCCCTAGTTCCACACTACAGAGACAACCTATTCTAGGAAGCTTCCTGTTCTGGAAAGTGGAACATTCTGGAAATATTGTGCATATACAAACATACACATTTCTTGTTTTAAATTCACAAATGGTAGCAAACTTTATACAGTGTTCTGTACTTAACTTTTTTTACTTAATGTGTCTTGGTGATCATTCCATATCAATAAATATGGAATGGCCTCATTTTTTAAAACACCTACATATTAATCCACTGGATCTGGATTTTGCCTGATCCCAGTGATTTTGGCTACATGAGGTGGTACTGTATGCTTATTTTAAAACCTTTTAGGAGTAAAGATATAACTTGAATAGTTGTTAGAACTAATTTTTCTTTTAGGCATACTTTTAAGTCTTCATTTGAAGGCTATATAATATGACACAATGCTTTAATCTGTGTGAGTATACAAGCTTTCTAGAACACCAAATTCACTATTAGTATTTTTTCACAGGTAAAGTCTGTATATCTCTGTGAAATGTTGACAAGTATTACATTTTGAAAAGTTATTATGACATTTTATTTGCTTTCCTTATCCCCTCAAGATGAAATTTGGTGTTCAGTTTGTCCTTTATTCAACACACTTTTTTAAAATCCTTTTTTTGTCCTTTGGTGGTTAATTTGGTGTTGGTCTTTAGGCCACAGCTATTCTTGGAGATGTATACTGTATAAGCTAACCTGTTACCAACTTCCATTTTTGGCAAAGAAATCATTTGGCTAAACTATAGCTGGGGGCTTCCCAGGTGGTGCAGTGGGGTTAAGAATCCACCTGCCAATGCAGGGGACACGGGTTCAAGCCCCAGTCTGGGAAGATCCCACATGCCGTGGAGCAACTAAGCCTGTGAGCCACAACTACTGAGCCTGCGCTCTAGAGCCTGTGAGCCACAACTACTGAGCCCATGTACCACAACTACTGAAGCCCGGCATGCCACAACTACTGAAGCCTGCGTGCCTACAGCCCGTGCTCCCCAACAAAAGAACCCGCTGCAATGAGAAGCCCATGTACCACAACAAAGAGTAGCCCCGTTCACCTCAACCAGAGAAAGCCTGTGCACAGCAACGAAGACCCAATGCAGCCAAACTAATTAATTAATTAATTTAAAAAAAAACCTCTTATCTGGTGTTTTTCTCGCTTAATGGCAGCAGGTTGAACTGGCAAATACCAAAATAATTTTTGTTTTTAAAGTTAACAACACTCTTTAGTTTTTAGACTATATTGCAAGAGAAAGACCATCTACAAAGACAATGCACCAATTTATTTGGGGGCTTAAATTCCCTAGTGGCCATTTATGTGTCCTTCATAGGTTTTCCGTAATTTTCAGTCTTAAAGCAACAAGAATCTCAAAGTGGCCATTATCCATACTACCCATATTGTCATATACTCTATGCACTTACTAGGTTTATTAGTGAACATTGAGTCTTTTTTATGACTAATGATATTCTGAACTTTGGGCCAGTATTTCATCAGATGTTCAATCAGTGCAGTTCATATCAAATGTTCAATCAGTGCAGTTCGTATCAGGTGAGTATTTGTTTTGTATTCATTAGCTGATGAAGTCACAGGATTGCAGCTCCTTGTAGTAAATTCACCAGTCATTTTTTCACATCATTAAACTCCATATTCCTATGGTCAGGTTTTATAGCTCCTTGTTCACCTTTGACCCTAATTTTGTAGAATTTCAGGGAATTGTCCTTATCCTGTCCAGTTAGGTTTCTTGTATTTATATGCCTGAGGTTATATTTCTGAGGCATCTACAATGAAATAAATGTACATGTTTTAAATGTTATCTTTCCCTGAGGTGGTGGTATTTTTTTAAATATTTTATTTTATTTATTTATTTATTTATTTATTTATTTATTTATTGGGCTGTGTCAGGTCTTAATTGCGATGTGCGGGCTCTTCGTTGTGGTGCTCGGGCTTCTCTCTAATTTTCTAGAACACTAGAAACGTCTGGCCTGCGGGTTTTCTCTTCTCTAGTTGTGGCGCACGGGCTCCAGAGCGCATGGGCTCTGTAGTTTGTGGCACGAGGGCTCTCTAGTTGAGATGCATGAGTGAGCTCAGTTGTTGTGGCATGTGGGCTTAGTTGCCCTGCAGAATGTGGGATCTTAGTTCCCCGACCAGGGATAGAAACTGTGTCCCATGCGTTGGAAGGCGGATTCTTTACTGAAGTGGTGGTCTTTTGGCTGAGAAAATGGTTTTACTGACTGGTAAATCATCTTTAAGACTCCTCTCCTTCTCTGAGTACTTAACTTTTTAGTTTACTCAGGATGTGTCACTCTCTAATCTAGGGAAAGTGTGGAGAGCCTGATTCAAAAGCATTCCTATGCCCGCTCACCCATCCGTACCTATGGAGGAGAAGAGGATGTGCTGGGGGATGAGGTTCAGACAACACAAAATCGAGGTAAGACTGCTTCTGGGCTATGCAGCTGCTGGGCAGGGAAGTGATGAGACTTCTAGCCCTCAGGGAAGAGACTGCCCCAGAGTATTTCAGAAGCCTCTTCAGGAAGGGACAGCCTGAGGCTGATCATCATTTTCTTTGCATCTTAAGTGATTATGCTGCCTAAAGCCTTCCTGTAGTTTGTTTTCCAGTAAAAGGACATTGAGCCTCTGAGTCAGGGCCCAGGAGTTATTTGTCTGTGATCTACTACCAAAGAGCTATTGGACTTTGGGGGTGGCCCCTTAGTCTTTCTCAACCTCAGTTTTACAATCTGAAAATCAGGGAATATATCTGTTTTACTTATATCAGGAATATCTTATTAGGATCAATGACTAGAATGGAAAACATTTTTAAAAAGAAGATTCTCCTAATGAACACATTGCGTAGAGGCAGTGGCCCGGGTCGTGAGAATAGGGGAGTACTAAAAAGTTCCTCTGCTGCAGATGTTCAAAGAGGAGCCCTCTGCATCTGGGAGGCCAGAGAAAAGAAACCAGAGGGGGCTGCCCAGGCACAGGGATGTTCACATGGGGAGAGTCCTCTGTCCTATTTTTATGTCCATGATATGGAATAGCATAAACAGTCAGAACATATGCTATCTCTTATAGCTAAATCCAGATGAGCTACTAGTAATTATACAACTGGAAAATTCAGTGTCAAATTTTATTTAAACTTCTGGATACTGTGATATAAGAAAAACTTACTCTTGCAACTTGTCAAATATCTAATAAAAAATTATGGACGCTAAGCTGTCATTCCTGATAGTTTGTAATGATGTGTATTACCATTATTACTTAGTATATTATATACTAAATATACGATAAATACAGTATACATATATATTTTATTTTGTACTGTGACAATTTGTTCTTTTCTATTGATGTGGCTTCTCATCTTGCTCAGTACTATGCTATTTTCATAAATGCATTATTTTGTTTTTATAACATGATAACATTTTTATATCTGGTAGGGAAAATCTATCCTTGTTATAATTTTTAAAAATTTAAAATTCTGTCATTATTTGTCCTGATAATTTTGAGAATCGAGTTGAAGAGGGAAAAAACATTGGCATTTCATTGGCTTTACACTCAACCAATAAATTAATTTGGGAATAAATGACTTTTAAAAATTTTTTATTTTTCATCCAAGAATATGGCACGTGTCTCCAATTATTAAAATCTTTCCTTACATCTCTATTTCAATAGAGTCGTGTGAAAAACTTCAAATAAGTATCATGCATTTCTTTTTAGAGTAATTTCTAAGTATTTATGCTTTATTTTTGACAGTGCTTATTGTTTCCACATAACTCAGCTATGCTGAGTAGAGCTGGTATATTAAAATGTTTGGATTTTGTGTATCTGTCTTAAATGTAATCAACATAGTAAATGTTCTCATTATTTCCAAAAGAAAAGAGTTACAGAAGCTAAAGAAAAAAAAAGAAAAACAGTCTTTTGGGTTTTCATAGTGGCTCTGGAAACCAGGTAGCTTTGTTGAGGCTTGTCTGTCCAGCCTTACTTATAGGGATGCTACAGAGGTTAGGACGGATATCAGCTATTTGGAAGTCCTTTAAAGGGAATCAGGTCATTACCTTCAGGCAGGGTGCTAGTGTTTTGGCCACTCTCAGGGAGTATGCAGGCCATCTATTGAGTTAAGTCAGTAAATTATCTTTTCCATATATGGTTAAATGATATATTCTTGTGTGGAAAGCTAGATATGCCTCATGATTGACCTGTCTCTCTTTTAAATTATAGATCTATTACATAATTTTAAAAATAAAATTGACCCTTACAGATAATGTAATTCTTTATTTTTTTTAACATCTTTATTGGAGTATAATTGCTTTACAATGTTGTGTTAGTTTCTGCTGTATAACAAAGTGAATCAGCTTTACATATACATATATCCCCCATATCTCCTCCCTCTTGCATCTTCCTCCCACCCTCCCTATCCCACCCCTCTAGGTGGTCACAAAGCACTGAGCTGATCTCCCTGTGCTATGCGGCTGCTTCCCACTAGCTGTCTGTTTTACATTTGGTAGTGTATATATGTCCATGCCACTCTCTCACTTCGTCCCAGCTTACCCTTCCCCCTCTCCGTGTCCTCAAGTCCATTCTCTATGTCTACGTCTTTATTCCTGTCCTGCCCCTAGGTTCTTCAGAACCTTTTTTTTTTTTTAAGATTACATATATACGTGTTAGCATACGGTATTTGTTCAGATAATGTAATTCTTGATTTGCACACTGAAGTAGAGTTTCCAGTCTAATGAGATTTTTTTTTCCTTTCAGGATCAGCCTTTACAACATCTGATAATTTGTCTCTCAGTTCCTGGGTATCATCTTCATCCAGTTTTCCTGGATTTCAGCACCCACAGTCCCTGACTGCTCTTGGCACCAGCACAGCATCCATAGCGACACCCATTCCTCACCCTATACAGGGCTCTCTGCCACCATATAGCCGACTTGGGATGCCTCTAACCCCATCGGCCATTGCCAGCTCCATGCAAGGGAGTGGCCCGACATTCCCCTCATTCCACATGCCCCGGTATCATCACTACTTTCAGCAGGGGCCCTATGCTGCTATCCAAGGACTGCGCCATTCCTCTGCTGTGATGACGCCATTTGTATGACTCTTCTAAAAATAGGAGAATCCAGATCCAGAATGTGCAAATGGGTATGGAAATATAAGACAGGGTTGGGTGGGTGGGATGTGGGGTGTTGGAGCTGGGGCTCTCCAGGAGACATGGGACCTATTAAAGAGGAGAGCTGGACTCACAGTAAAACCTACCACTGAGGGAAAGCACCATGGACCAGGATTCATCTGTAGCGGGGTACAGCTTTTGGCTTTGAGAGAGAATCAGTGTAAAGTTCTTAGCCAGCCTAAGTCCCACAACTATTGGATATCAGTGTACCAAGAAAGTTTAATAATACAAGGCAGATGAATCTTAAGATGCATTATTCCTAGTGGTTAAAAATGCTGTGTCAATGCAGTAATGTATAAAGTCAACATGTATAGGTTTTCTTTCTACTTTCCACAGGTTAAAAGAATCTTCAAAGAGGCAATACTATATAACATACCATAATGCATAATGACTAACTGAAGTCCATTTCTCCCTATAGAAATGAGAGCCAATAGAGAAGTATTTGTAGTGCTGTAGCTTAAGCATGTTTAGTTTTCCTTTGTGTTAGTTTGCTGGGGAAGGAGCTGAGATAATGCTAATGCGTCCTAACTGGTGGATGAATAGGTGGTAAGACTTCACAAAGTTCTGTTAATATTTTTTTTTTTTTTTTTTTTTTTTTTTTGCGGTACGCGGGCCTCTCACTGTTGTGGCCTCTCCCATTGCGGAGCACAGGCTCCGGACGCGCAGGCTCAGCAGCCATGGCTCACGGGGCCAGCTGCTCCGCGGCACATGGGATCCTCCCGGACCGGGGCACGAACCCGCGTCCCCTGCATCAGCAGGCGGACTCTCAACCACTGCGCCACTAGGGACGCCAGTTCTGTTAATATTGAAGGGCCAGTACCTGACAAGTTCTTTTTCACAGTCTTTTCTTTCTTTCTAATTCTCTTTCTTGCAATTATTTGCCATTTATGTAGGAAAAATCTTCCATATACGAATAAAACTGAGGTTTTATTTTTCTGGGCTGCATTCTAATACACTGCTGATTTATTCACTGAGGGACACTTTAAAGTCTTTACACCTTGACGCATGAGACTTTCTTTCACTACAATAAAAAGATGGTTGCCCTATTCTAAAAGGAATTTTTTCTGCCGTGGGTACCAGAGCTCCCTTCATTTTTACTTCAGCTTTGGGAGACCTTATGGATGTTAAAATGCACCAGGCCAAATTCTCATTTTCAGTAAATCTGCTTCATTGTTTGATTAGCTGCTGCCACTGATTGACAAGGATTTATGAATGACCATTCTAAATGCCCATATAGCCACCACTTAACCTTTGGTCATGAATAGGTATGTGTCCATCTATCTGATTGGCCCTTTTTTCTCACTGTATTACATTCAGTAATTCTACCATTTTTCTAGGTCCATAATATGAAATCGCATGTTAACTCAATGACACCCTGACTGAAACATTGGAAGTGCTTATAAGTAAATCTAAAGGATTTATCCACTTTATTTTCAACTCTTGCTATCTTCTTAAGCCTTCTTTTAATATTTATAATAGTAATTAACTATATTGTAGTTATATATAATTTCTGTATTATTTTTGAGCCATATATATCTAAGCATTTACAATCAGGGTAGTACATTTGGCATTTTGCAACATTTCATTTCCCTAATAACAGAGGTTTAATGAAATTCGTAGTCCTTCAATTTTAGATATAATGCATTCTAGCTATAGAATTTAACCTGTCTTCTTCACAAAGCTCCCCAATATTCTTAATTTTTAATGTAATATTCATTCTACTTCATTCTGACTACAAAAGTATTGAATCTGTTCAAAGAGATGGGAAATCTTGCTGCTGAGGGTAGAGGTGTATTTGGAAGTCAAATGTAATATACTTATCACATCAAACTCAAGTGGGATTTTATTTGGTTGTTTTAATGTTAGGCTTTTCCATATCAAATGACTTTATTGGGCATTTCCAGTCTATGAAACAAGGTATAATTGGCACAGCCTGTCTAAGTGATGCTATTGTTGGACCTTGCAATTGACTTTCTCCACTGTATTCCAAGGTTTGGTTATGGAGAAGCACCAGCTGCGTTAACCAAACATCTCAAAGTCCTATGGCAGACACAGTAGGCTTACTTCTAACTTCTTGCATGTTATGCTATAGTATCCACAGGTAGTTTGTTTTCAAACACAGCACAGATGTATTTCTTTAAAAAAGTAGTTATGCATAATGTTTAAAGTACATATCCACAGAGCTTAGGATAGGGATTTAATGTTTAATAGTTGCCCTGTTGTCAGTGCTTTTAATACAGAGTACTGCTACTTAAAGCAGGAATAACAAAAGTAAATACTATTTTACATGATACTACTTAATACCCTAATAAATGACTGGTCTACTAAAGCAAATCCATATCTGAATTTTCTTTTCAACGAGCATGAAAGGATCATTTTAATACTATTTTGACATTTTTCCCAATTGGTGTGTCTCAAAAGTAGGTTTATATATTTTTGTTAAATATGGTTTTATGCTAGTATGTCCTGAATTCATAACTTTATTTTGTAATTAAATCAATATAAGACTAAAAATAAATAGCACGCTTAGAGAAGAACAAAGACTAAGACACCAAAGCATGCTCTTGGAAAATCACACCTGAAATTCTTGGATACACTTTTTAAGTATTTGGTATTATTTGAACAAGAAAGAAGAAGCACAGGTGAAATGGAGCTTAACCTGGTCAGTCACTCTAGTCATGGAAACCAGGGGCAGATATATGACCCCACCAGGGTTCTGAGCTCTTCTGCTTGTTGATTATTACTTAACCCCTTGGGTATTTAACATTTAAAATTCTAAAGTCTATTTTACCAAAAACAATTGCAAGAACTAGATAATTAGGGACAAAGCCAACTGAATAATAAAGAGCATGAGTTATGGTATATTTGGAATAAATTCAGGGTCCCCCCCCAGGTATATTACAGTATTAAAAAGCCTGGCTAACGTATAATGCTGCTAAAAAGCAGCCCTGCCAGAATGGCTTTATCTAACCCAAAAGAATTAATTCATAACTTAGTAAATTCTACATATGTGATATGTTTTTTAAATGTTTATCAATAATTCTGAGTAAGCTCATTTATTTCTTTTACTTAGTAAATCTTCCCCCCTCCTCTGTCCACCCTTGGCAATATAAAGATAAACATATCCAGTTTGTGTCCAACATATCACAAATTATTAGGTAACAAGGTCTACATTAATGAATTTATATTACATTGCTGGTCCTTTTGAGTTCATAACAATGGTATGTTGTCTTAAAGGTTTACCACCATTTCTAGTAGGTGGGCACAGAGTAGGAGATATTAAGACA
This sequence comes from Mesoplodon bidens, assembly GCF_964165515.1. NCBI lineage: Eukaryota > Metazoa > Chordata > Mammalia > Artiodactyla > Ziphiidae > Mesoplodon > Mesoplodon bidens. The sequence goes on along the minus strand of NC_138166.1, from coordinate 64,373,114 downwards.
CTTCCTGATTATGATGCATCATCTAGTAAACACCCTGTGTAAGAGTCACATTGACTTTGTGGGATATTCCAAAACCTCCTTTCTCCACCCTTATCCACATCTCTGTAATTGCACTTCTCCGGCCACAACGCCCCACCCTGGGGGGATAAAAAGGAAACCCTCTAAAAGCCCAAGAATAAGTATTCTTAGAAGCAAAGCATCTTCATCCCATACTGCCTATGAATTTTTCATAGAGATATTAGGATATTTATCCCAATTCTGAATTTCACATTAGCTTTTCAGGCTGTCCTGCTTATATTTAAGCTGAATTATACTAAGAAAACTGAACTTCAAATAAGGTAAATGGAGAGACTTTACCACCTCATTAAAAACACAGTCAAACTCAAGCCATGACTCAGTAACTAAAGTTCAAAAAGTCAGTTATGTAATGCGCAGGATCAAATGTGGCAAGAAAAACAATATTTTTACTCAATCTTCCATTGACCAAGTAAGGAAAACTGTTTTCATTATTAAATGTGTATGGAATTGATAATTACTACAAACAAAACAATATTATACTATAAATTTAGACTGGACAGAAATGAGGCACTGGACAGAAAAAATTTTCAGCTGGCTCCTTTAGAGAGCTAGGCTTGGGTGGAGGATGGATTTTATAAATTTTTATATTATTTCAGAATGTAAGGATTTTATGTAAACAAGCAAAGGGAAGGTTAAAAACTCTTAAAATTTTAGGAAATCATAACATTCTTTCTTCACTACTATTCCATGCCAGTTATAAAATATTTCAATACTTAGCTTTCTTCGGCATGCTTAAATATGCAAAGGTTCATTTATAAATATTTGATAGACAAATAATCCAGAAGTATTCTCTGGCCCTTAGTTCTCTGTCTCTCCCTTAGATAATTCCAACCTCCTCCCCTGATAATAAGAAAATAAAAACATTTTGGTGAAATAGTACATCTGGACAAAAAATACAGCTTGTTGTATTTCACTTCTGGTACATTAAAATACTGTATTTAGTTGTTGTTTTTCTTAGTTTCAGAAACCTAAAAGAAGGTCTTCTATTTCCTAAAGGATAAAATTGGATCTAGCCTCTTTAGTAGACTATCACAGTTCTATTGTTTGCTGTGTTCATTTGCTTAACGAATTGCGTGAGAACAGTCACTGTAATGAAGTGTGTGTGCTGGGGGTGGTGGGAAGGGCATGGGAAATGTTTTATGAAAAAAGAAGTTATAAGCCTAATACTATAAAGTAACATCTAATGAAGTTCTTTTTAAGTGCAATATATTTATTTCTGCTAGAAATGTATTATCAACATTATGTAATATTTGAAGCATTACATGTTATTTGTAAACAGCTTAAAATTATATATTACCCAAAATTGTACAAAAGTACAAATGTGTGGATGTTAATTTCTTTCATTAAATATGATGTGTTTCGATATACATGCACACATTTACACCTTCCATTATCTCACACACTTTGTGACTTTTGGTACCCATTTCCTCACCCGAAAAAAAAAAAAAGAGGAGGATTAGGTAAGGTCAGGGGATCATAACTGGCCACTCCCAGGCCAGACACAACGCACAGCAGTTGTGGTTTTGTCGCAGGGTTGTGGTTTTGTCTTTAGTCGCACTTGAAAGTCTTTAGAGAGGACATTGCTCTCGAGTTGCCACCAGTTCCCATATTCCTACACCCAGTCCCTTTCACTCATTCACTCTACCTGATGAACCTTTAGAAGCGCCAGTCTTCGCACTTTTCTGTTCTGAATGATACCAAAGACTCCATAAAGCTTAAAGAACTCCTACCTCTCATTCCAGTCATGACCTCTTGGATGTGCTGTAATATTACACAAAGCAGACTGACACAAAATAAGATTAGCCAAATTCAAAGTCTTAATCCTTCTTCCATGTAACAGTCCTTCAAAATGCTTGACGTTATCAAACCTTCTGCTTTCAGAAGTCTGCTCTATTACCCTTAATATTTTGTTCATGCCAAACCCCAACCTTTAAAAATCTTCTATTTGTTATAATTCCAAGCTTATAGAAAAGTTGCAAGAACTATACAAAGAAACTGTATATTCTCTACCCAGATTCACCAATTGTTAACTTTTTACCCCATTTATCATTTGCATTCATACTGAGTAGTCAACACACACACACACATACACACACACTTTTTCTGAACATTTGATAGTAAGCTTCACACATCATGCCCTATTATCCCTATAGTAAGCTTCACATATCGTGCCGCATTATCCCTAAGTAATTCAAAGTCTATTTCCTAAAATCAAGAAGATTCCAGTAAATATCTACAGTAGAATTAGCAAGTTCAGGAAATTTAACAATGGTATAATACTGTGATCTACCATCTGTACTCCAATTTTGTGAAATGACGCCAATGATGTCCTTTGTAGCATATATTTTCCTTCAGTAAGAAGTATCAGATCCAGTTCAGAATCACTTATTGCATTTAGCTGTCCAGTTTCTTTAGTCTCCTTTAATCTGGTACTTATCATTCCTCAGCCTTTGTCTTTCATGGCAAAAGAATTCCTATTTTTCAATGGCTTATAATTTATTACTACCCTTAGTTATCTTGATGCTCAAATCATCCCAGATTTGGTCACTGGGAGCCCCTTAAGTTGGCTCCTGTGTCCTCTTGACATGCCCTAATTTACTTTTTTTTTTTAAGTTCTTCTTCAATTTCTGGCATAACACACTGTTCCAGGCTCATCTTGTACCTTTCCTGCCTTAGCCCTGTAATCAACAGTTTCTACCAGGAGCCCAGATTCCTTTTAGTTGGGAAACTGTATTAGTAACCAATATCTGGGTGCCAGATGTGCTCATTGTCATATGTTTCTAGGCCTTTTCAGCTGACAGTGTTAGGAATATTTATATATATATGTATGTAAGCACACATGTTCAAATATACGTATGTGTGTGTATAAATTGTATTAGAAATCATGAGTTTATGCTGGTATCTCCAATTCCAATGTACTCCCATAGGATCATTTTTTCCATGCTTTGCCCCATTCTGTATCTGTATTTGCCTTCTTCCGCAATGAGAACCCTAGCTCCCCAAATCAACATATTTATTTACTCAATTCTACTATACACCCCAAATAATTTCATACTGCTTCTTTCATACAACTACAATAAACCTTCTAAAAAGAGTTCAGGATTTGTTTGCAGCTGTTTACCCCGCTACTCAACTAAGTGTATATAGTCAAATGACATGTTTAGCAGTTACTTGGTTTTTTTCTCCTATATGGTTATGTTATTCACTAGCAATACAACTGGGTTCATTTGTTCAGTTTGCTTATAGTTTTAAGGTTTTTTCCTCTCCTTCTTACTGATTTTTAAAAAATATATATATATAATATTAACATACTTCCAACAACAAAAAAACTCATAAAATTAATAAGCAATTATAACAAGGTCATAGGATACAAGGTTAATAAAAATAAGTCAAATCCTTTCTAATATATCAGCAATGAACAACTGGAATTTGAAATTAAAAATACAACACCATTTATATCAGCACCAAAAAAAAAAAAAGAAGAAATACTTAGGTATCAATAAAATATGTACAAGATCTATATGAAGAACACTACAAAACTCTGATGAAAGAAGTCAAAGATGTAAATAAATGGAGAGATATTCCATATTTGCAGATAGGTAGACTCAATAGTGACAACCAATTTGATTTATAGATTCACCACAATCCCAAACAAAATCCCACCAAGTTTTGTGGCTATCAACAAACTGATCCCAAAGTTTACATGCAAAAGACCCAGAATAGCCAACAAAATATTGAAGAAGAACAAAGTTGGAGGACTGACAGTACTTGACTTCAAAACTTACTATAAAACTACATTAATAAAGACAGTATGGTATTGGTGCAAGAACAGACAAGTAGATCCACAAAACACAACAGAGAGCCCAGATAATAAACCCATATGAATACAGTCGACTGATCTCTGACAAAGGAGCAAAGGCAATTCAGTGGTGAAACTATAACCTTTTTTAAAAAAATTATGCCGGAACAACTGAATATCCACATGTAAAATACTGGATCTAGATACAGACCTTGCACCTTTCACAAAAATTAACCCCAAATGGATCGTAGGCCTAAATGTAAAATGCAAAACTATAAAACTTCTAGAAGATAACAGGAGAAAATCTAGAAAATCTAGATAACGTTGGCTTTTTAGATACAACGTCAAAAGCAGATCTATTAAAGAGAAAGTTAATATGATGGACTACATTAAAATTTTTAAAAGTCTGTTCTATGAAAGACACTATTAGGAGAATGAAAGGATTGGCTACAACTGGGAGAGTATATTTGCAAAACACATATCTGTTAATGGGTTTGTATTCAAATATACAAAGACCTGTTAAAACTTATCAATCAGAAAACAATCTAAGTTTTTAATAGGCAAAAGATCTAGACGACATACCAAAAAATATGTAAAGGTGGCAAATAAACATGAAAAGATGCTCAACATCACATGTCATTTGGGAAATGCAAATTAAAACAACAATGAGATACCATTACACACCTGTTAGAATGGCTAAAATCCAAAACACGGATAATGCCAAATGCTGACAAAGACAAAGAGCAATAGAAATTCTCATTTATTGCTGGTGAGAATGCAAAATGGTATAGCCACTCTGTGTGACAATCTGGAAAAGGCAAAACTATGGAGATAGTAAAAAGATCAGTGGTTTCCAGGGTTTGGGAAGAGGGAGGGAGGCATGAATAGGTGAAACACATAGGCTTTTTAGGGCGATGAAACAATTCTGTATATTATAATGGTGAATACATGACATGATGCATTTGTCAAAGCCCAAAGAACTGTACAGCTCAAAGAGTGGACCATAATGCAAAGTATAGTTACATTAGTTAATAATAATGTATCATTATTAGTTCATCAATTGTAACAAATGTACCACACTAATAAAAAGTGTTAATAACAGGAGAAACTGTGTGCAGCAGTGGAGGGGAAGGGATATATGGGAATTCTGTACTTTCTGCTCAGTTTTTCTGTAATCCTAAAACTATTCTAAGAAATAAAGTCAATTAATTTTAAAAAGCCAATGAGATACCACTTCACACCCACTATAATGGCTATAATCAAAATGATAGACAATAAGTGTTGGCAAGGATGTGAAGAAATTGGACCCCTTGTACATTGGTGGTGAGAATATAAAATAATGTGGCTGCTTCGGAAAACAGTCTGGCCGTTTATAAAATTGTTAAACATAAAGTTACCATATGACCCAGGAATTCCACTCCTAGGTATACACCTAGGAGAAATGAAAACATATGTCCACGTAAAAACTTGTACATGAATAGTCATAGCAGCATTATTCATAATGGCCATAAAAATGGAAACAACCCAAATGTCCAGCAACTGATAAACAGATAAAATTTGGTATATCTATACCATTAAATATTATTTAGCTATAAAAAGAACTGAAGTACTGATAAGTGCTACAACATGGATGAACCTTCAAAACACTATGCTAAGTGAATGAAGCCAGACACAAAGACCACATGTTGTATGATTCCATTTATACGAAATGTCCAACAGAGGCATATTCAGAGAGACAGAAAGCAGATTGCTAGGGGCTGGAAGGAAGGAGGAATGGGAATGACTGCTAATGAGTATGGGGTTTCTTTTTGGGGTAGTGAAAATGTGGACTTAGATAGTGGTGATAGTTCCACAACATTGTGAATATACTAAAGTCACTGAATCCTACACTTTAAAAGAACATATTTTATGGTACGTGAATCATATCTCACTAAAGCTGTTACTTTAAAACATAGAAAAAGCTATCCAGAAAATATTTTATTTCCATTTTATAGAGCCCAACTTGTCAACTTTGAGGACTTCCAGGGGAGTTAAATCTTGTGTACTTGTGAGTTAAAAGTGAGCAGTCTAGAATCTTCTGCCTGCCTCAAAATTCTTTTTTATCTGTGAAAAGAAGATAATACTGCCTATTAGATAGCATTGTATGGTTTTAGGCTCTCAATTTAAATTGGCTTATTTTTAGCTCCGTTTTTTTTTCCCCCCTAGGAGGAATTGTAGCTGGTTCTTTGGACTCCCTGAAAAGAAAAAGGTGATATAAATAATTCCTTCTCCATCTTGAGCCTTGCTATGATAATAATTGCTACCTTTTGTAAAACATTTACTACATATCTATGTACTTTATATACATTATCTTACTTAATCTTTGCAACAACTCTATGAGGTAGGAGCTATTATTATTCCCATTTGAGGTATGAGAAAATTGAGGTTTAGAGAAATGAAATGCTCAGAGATCTACAGTAAGTGAGAGAGCCAGGATTCAAATCCTGTCTGTACTCATAACTAAGACATTGTGCTAACCCCTATAATAAAAATTTCTAGATTTTAAGAAAAAAAAATTTAAGGTCTACATTGCCTTTATGGAATCCAGGTACGCAACCTTAAATAAGAAACATAAAAGCAAAACTCGGGCTTCCCTGGTGGCGCAGTGGTTGAGAGTCCGCCTGCCGATGCAGGGGACATGGGTTTGTGCCCCGGTCCGGGAGGATCCCACATGCCGCGGAGCGGCTCGGCCCGTGAGCCATGGCCGCTGAGCCTGCACTTCCGGAGCCTGTGCTCCGCAGCGGGAGAGGCCACGGCGGTGAGAGGCCCGCGTACCACAAAAAAAAAAAAAAAAAAAAAAGCAAAACTCAACAATTTTTCTCCTAAAGAATTTTACAGTGTCACTGGTGTGTCTCAAGAAGAGTTTCAGATTGTAGCAAAAACAAGAAGGAAATTTTAAACTTCCACATTTACCTTTTAAGGATGGGTCAATATTTATGTGAAAGCAGGACTCTGCGGCCCAAAGCAAGAGCCTGGTGGTCTTCATATAAACACTTATTACTTATTTAGGGACATTTCCCCTTCCCTTTATACTCCAGTTGCCATTTTGGCTCCTAAAGGACAGACATAATTAGAGAATAGGAACAATGAAGCCCACTGTACTTAAGAGAATGGAAAGCAAGTGGAATCAGGGAGGAACCAGAACAGAGATCAGGAATCAGGTGGAGGCCGGGTTGGAGCTGCCTGAATAGGCAGAGAGAGATAGGCTTAATTCATCTGAGTTGGCAGTGAGAGGTGCAGCAACTAAGGACAGGATGGGGGATAAATTGTGGGGTAGATTGCAGAGAGTAAGACCATAAAGGTGGAATCAGAACACACAGCTGGAGACAGATGAGGAAAGAAGAGAAGCACTGTTAAGAAGGGAGTTTGGTACAGGGCACTGATGACTCAATAGGTATATTTTTCCAGCTACCTAAACATATGTTCAAATACTAACTAGAATCAAATAAGTTTAAAAGACTTTAATAAGGCCATGTAGTCCAAAGTCTTTATTTCATAGTTGAAGAAATCAGAGCTAGAGAAGTAAACTGCACAAAACATATCGGCTCATACCCTACTGTGATATTTCTTGACCACTATGTCACGATCAAAGTTAAATATTAAGTCAATCTAAAATATTATGTGATATAAAACATAGCACACAGGTGCCTTATGTTTCATTTCTGTTTTTGCTATATTTTGTATTTAACCTGCCCGTACATATACTACAGTTCATTCTTTAATATAGTCTACGACTTTTGCTTATTTATACTGAATGTAGTAATTCTTGTATTAGTTACTTTGGTGGTAAATTTTTAAAAATCTCAGTATGTTGGAGTTTGTTCATGGAACTATCACCACTGGGTTCATGGAAAAATTGACTTTTGGGGTCTGGTATAAATATTCATGTATGTGCTTGTGTATATATTGGTTAAGTCATTTAAAAATGATTACTGAGTACCCTTCTGCTCAAATCAGTGTGCATATCTTATGCAATTAGGCAGTCTCTCCATGTGGGAGGGGAAGGAATTCTCCCAATTAATTAATGGATTACCTTCCTTCCTCTGAATGACACATGCCTATATAAGGCTGTTCAAGGTCAAGGGGATCTCATTTCATCTGATACACATCTGGGGAACTAAACAGTATGGGTGGCTGAGAGAGCTAGAGTTTTAAAAGGAGAATAGGACCCTCATGGACACAGAAAGTAGACTAGAACTCCTAGAAATTCCAACTTATTACAGATACCTTTTCTCCCATGGATGAAAAGGCAGTTTTATGCAAACTGTCATAAACAGATGCATTTACATTCACACTGTATGCTTCACTGCAACTCGGTGACTTTCCATTTTCTTCTATGAAAAAGCACCTGCATCCAACTAGAATTTAAACAGGCTGTATAAAGTAATTCAAGAGCAGCAAATGCACTATTTAAAAAAAATGAATCAATCTGAGATATGTAATGGTTTTAGACTGAAGCAGCTGTTTTATAAAATATACATATGCAATGACATTTCTTTTAGTGGAAGCAACTTGCTGAAGAAGAATTTGAAAGAATCTTTTAACATATAAAACAGACCAATTAGAAAATAAATAGCCACCCAGAAGCCTATATCTATGGTTATTCTATTTTTGAGACAAGAATAGAGGTACATGAATAAACAGAAATTTTTTCATCTTTGTGAATTTATAGGAATTCTTGCAAAAGTATTAAAAAATGAATCCCATTCAGTTCATCTTTTTAAAACTTCTTAATTGAAATGAATAAAATTACTAAATCAAAATGCTCAGAAAAAATCTTGGATATGTGGTTCACTTATAGTTAGCATAATCATGAGATTCTAAGAATTTTGCTACCATTTTGGGGACTAACTGATGATGACAGACTAGACATAAACACTTTGATGCCAATTCCAACTCTTTGTACCATAAAAGAGAAAAAAAGTACTTTAATGTATAAGAAACTGTGAAACAGCACAAATAAAACACCATCTTGTATGCAGATTATCTGTTAAAGTGAAATTAGTACTTTAAATTATCAACTTACAAGTGGAAAATTTAACATTTTCAAAATGATATTCACTGTATTACCTCTATCTTTCCTGATTCATATAACCAAGCTAGTTATAGATGTAACTCAGCTATCCACTTATATTTATGTCTATGTATTTGCACAAAGTTAAAACACTTAAATTTGGTTAAAAACTTTCTGAATCAATGAAAGCAAAGTCATTATTATTTGGAAAACCAACCATTGACCATAATGAATATCTTAATTATTTTGATACGTGAAACATGCAATGTAATTATTTTTATGCTGGATTATATTTGGAATTTCCCTACACTTCATATTTAGTTAACTGATATATTACAAGAACAGTAATATTTTTCTTTTTAAAAATGAACTTAAAAACTTCCGTAAATTTTTAAAATTCTGATTTATAAGTCGTTATTGCCATCTGCTGGTTATACAGTTTCATTGCATTTTGGGGTAAAAATTAGCAATTGTTTTACTAAAAGAGAAAACAGAGACAAGTTTTAGAAATAGATGACTGGGAAATGTCTATGTAAGAGAAACAATTTACTAAATCACAAGGTATCTTCATCTCAAAGAGGAAAAAATAATTCGAGAATACATTGCATTATATCAAATTATAATGCACTATTTCAATTGTCAGTTCACCATAGAATAAGTATCAGGCATACTGATTTAAGTCACTGTCATTAATAAGCATAAAGCTAAAATATGACTTAAATAACTGTTCAAAATAACTAGCTCAAAATAAGTGAACACTGTTAGAGAAGTTATAAAAGATGAAAACTTGTCAGATTCTATTCAAGCGAATAAAACTGAGCGCCATGTTTTCCCTCACATACACAATCTACCCCTCTCCTTACTGAGAGAATGCAAAATTATTTAGGCAACTTGTCTCTCAGTTTTCTGAGTTAACTAATGAAACTTCAACTCGTATTACTGTTTAATAATAGAACATATAACTTAATGACAAAAATCCAGGTGAGCAAAACATTAATTGGAAATAATACTCATCAGTATACTCTGAATATGGTCACTCTAAAGCAAGATATAGTAATTATTTTATTTTATTTTATTTTTTGGCCACGCTGTGTGGCCTGTGGGAGCTTAGTTCCCCCACCAGGGATTGAACCTGCGCCCCCTGCAGTGGGAACGCAGAGTCTAAACCACTGGACTGCCAGGGAAGTCCCCAAGATATAGTAATAATTTTCAAATTAAGCATATACTCTTTTAGATGCTTTACTATGTTTTAGGTACTTCAGCATTTTTCAGATCGGGACATAAATTAGAGCAGTTAAGTTACTGGCTAAAGGTAATCTTGGTAATCTTGCATATATGAGTCCTCTATGTAAAAGATTTAGAATGGAGCATGGAACACAGTTAATTCTATGTGTTTACTATATATCTGAATCATATATATCCTGCTTATTTTACCTTTAACACTATATCATGAGTATTTTCCTATGTTGTTAAATATTCATTCAAAACGACTTTAGTCAATTTAGTAATGCTTCACTGTTATCAGTGTTCTGTAATTCATTGTTTGACATGGAGGTTACTTCTAATTTTCAATTATATAAATAATAGTACAATGAACATTATTATAAAAATTATTTTTTAAATGCCAAACATGACCAGAATTGTACTTTCAAGGACTAGACCAACAGAAAGAATAGGCTTTATTCTGTTAGGACATGGAGTGATACAAAAGACAACTGGAAACTCCAAGAAACAAACAAATTCACAAAAGGGAAACATAATAGGCAAAATAGATTGAAAAGAAGGAGACCAAAATCAGAAAGTTCAGTTCAAAGTTTTACAAGAAAATGTCACTAAAAATGACATCTGGCCAACATTCCAGTAGCAGCCACTCCTTACTTCCCACAAAAATACCCACTCCTCATGAAAAACGAAGACATAAAACTTATAAAATCACTTAAATGAATAATCTATCAACAAGGACCCTCAGATTACCTTTTTAAATATTCAACAAGATATAACTTAAACACATCTATTAAAATCACAGAGAGTTGAAGGATAAACAGATTAATTGGGAAAACACTGATTTTTTGAAAAGGCACAGATGGCCATATCAATTTCAGGTAAAAGTAGGGTGTATAATTCAGCTGACTTGAAACATCTATTGGAAAATATAAATTTCCCAAATTGATACCAGAAGTAGTAGACAATGTAAATACACCATTAATAATGGAGGAAACTTAAAGACTAAAGAAAAATAAAAAGGCTCCAGAACCAGATGTTCTAATAATACATACAAAAAGGTGCAAATCCACCCAATTCATTTTATGAGTTTAACCTAATTCTACAATTCCCTTTTTATTAAAAGGAAACAAAATCACTGCATTCCAAAAACAATATTAAAATACTCATATGAAAAAATAAGGTATTTTTTTGAATTTGCATATTTACTCAATAATATATTTTTATCAACCACCCATAAGTACCTTGTATTGTAAACTCAGGATTGGACGATTTATTAGCTGTTAAAAGTTGGGTAAATCACTACATCCTTGATCCGCGGCTTCCTAATTCGTACAAAGTTATCGTGTGAATTTAATGCGAAAACTTTTTTTTTTTTTTTGGCCCCGCCGCGGCCGCGGGGGCCCCTGGCCTTAGCAGCGAAACAGCGGAGTCCTAACCACTGGACCGCCAGGCAATTCCCTAGATGCGAAAACATTTTAAGCACCAAACATAGTGCCAGGAATGTAGAAACGCTCCTCGAAGAAAATCTTACAAACCAACAGATTAATATTAGCACTTATTGAATTTAAGTAAGTGACAAGATGAATAATACTGTCAGTAACTGCTTTAGACCTTCAGAGTAGGGAAATTAACGTGGGCTGGGGCTTGGAAGGTGATAGAATTGAGATGGGCAGGCAGAAATGCATGAAAAAGCTACAGGAGGGCTTTTCGGTATAAGTAAATGGATAGTTATGGAGTCACACTGCGGACCTCACTTGTAATGACTGGAAAGGAAGATTTGTGTCCGCGGAGGTGGGAAACTAAAGTTGAAAAGGCAGACTGGGGCAGCTTGCTGAAGGTACCGATGAACAAGCCAAGGAGTTTACGTTTCATTTGCGGGCTAATGGGAACCACGAGCATTTCTGAAGGGTGTGGCATGCGGAAAATTAACCTGGCCACAGTGAGCCTAGATTAGATGGGGGAGAAGGGGCTTAGGGAGTTCGATCCATGATAAAACAGATGGGACGTGAAGCGTCGTGGGCTCCAGCGGCCTGGCCTGTAACAGAGGACATGAAAAATGCCAATGGCCCCTGTCCATCTTTGCCAGCCGTCCTGGCATCACGTGTGGCTGTGCAGTGACTATGGGGCTCCCCTCTCACGTGGTCCTGGGTGGTCCCTGGTTCAGAAGGGGGAGACTGCTGAGCGCAACTCCGCGCTCAACTGCTGACGAATTCTGAGCAACCTTGCTGGGGACACAATTTCACTTCAGAATGGATTAATAAGCGCTGTCCTCAAAGGGGACGTCACCGAGTTCGCGTCAACCAGAGGCTCTGGGGTTAGACTCACCGGGCTGACGCCTGCTCTGCCACCTGCTGCCTGCGACCTCGGGCCACTGCCTCGGCGTAGGAGACGGACTGAGTGCCCAATGCTAAGTGTTCCAAGGAGGCGAGGAGAGACGCTCCTAATAAGTGCCAGGTGCATCAGAGGCGCCCACTTTCTTCCCTCGCTCTCTTTCTACGGTTATTCTTTCAATTGAGATCTCCTTTCCCTTCAATAACCTCGAGACAGACAATCTTTTGGTAAAAATAACAAAGCTAAGCCTAAAGTCGAAGAAAGTTCCTCAGACTTGTCCACCAGCAGCGTAGGGCGGCGGTGAGCTGGGCGGCGCACTTGAGAGGATACGCGTGAGGAGACGCGCGTGGAGCTCTGCGCGGAGTCCGCTTACTTGGGGCTGGACACGTGGAGGCGCACGTGGGAGGATGCGCGCCGGGATGCGCGCACGGCCTGCGCACGTGGGGCTGCACGCGTGGGCGGCGCACCGGCAGCGCGGGGCAGCCTGGGCCTGACGCCGCCCCCCTTCCAGGGTTCGCGGTCGCCTTGACTAGCCGGTGGCCCGCAACGGCGGCGGGGACTAGTCGTTGAGGCTGCGAGCCGAGCCAGACCCCTGCGGACCTCGCCCGACTCGGCCGGGCCCGCGCCGGAGAGAGTAGCAGCTGCATCCGAACAGGGACTATGAGAAAATGGTCGGGCAAACGAGGAATAAGCTCAAAGAAACGGTCTCAGAACCGTCGCACTCTCCCCGCTCCACGCAGTGTAGGCAGCCGCGGCGCCGGGCCACCGAAGCCGGGGAGCCGGAGTTGGACGAGGAGCCGAAGGGGGAGGGGAAAAAGCCGAAGCTGTCTTTGCCCGCATGCGGGGGGAACCTGCCAGGGGCCGCCCAGGAGTACTCGCTGCGGAGTACCCGAAACCTGAACGCGCAGAATTGCCTGCAAATGGAGGCGGTCGCAAGGACCGTTCCTCTCGGCCGCTTTCAATTCCTCAGCTGTTTCATGGAGCAGCTCCGCGACAAGGTGCATCTATTGCGGAGATGTCAGTTCACGGGCAGGATGACCCTCGGCATAGGTGAGCAGAGTCGACGGGGGAAAGCCCTCGGCAGGAGCCCCGACGGCTCGAGGCCCAGCAATCCCGCGCGGTAGGCTCGCATCCGAGGGACCCGCGGGCCCTCTGAGCCTCGGGTTGGAAGTGGTTTTGGTGAATCTTGCAGATCAGTTTAACAAGCAAGTCTAGCAGCAATAATGGCGAAGTCCAATCTCTGGAAAATCGCTGACAAGAATTTCCAGCCCTCTTCTTTTAAAGTTATTTTTAAGTTCTTTTAAAACATTTTCAAGGGTTTTCAGGAACAGTGATCACTTCATGTGTCACCAACAAAATGTCATCTTAAGGCAGCCATTTATCACAAGTTGTGAAAATGATAGGGTAGCTTTTGGCGGGGGGAGAGGTCAGACATTGTATTTTTCTGCACCTTGAATAAAGAAAAATAAACTTGGTTATTTTAATGAGTTGAGAATCTTTAATAGCAGAAATAGTCACATTAGGCAATATATTTCCCCATGTTTTCCATTTATTTTCATCTTGCTGAGGAGCTTTGATGCTTAAATTTTCTTCTTATTTAAGCACTTGAAAGATGTTTATTTGTATTCCTCATTTTCTGTAGCTGAAGACGTAACTTATCTTTTTTTTTTTTTTTTTTGCGGTACGCGGGCCTCTCACTGTTGTGGCCTCTCCCGTTGCGGAGCACAGGCTCCGGACGCGCAGGCTCAGCGGCCATGGCTCACGGGCCCAGCCGCTCCGCGGCATATGGGATCCTCCCAGACCGGGGCACGAACCCGTATCCCCTGCATCGGCAGGCGGACTCTCAACCACTGCGCCACCAGGGAGGCCCAAGACGTAACTTAAATATTGCTGTTTCATTAAAATCAGTTTTGAGCCTAGTCTTTGGTCAGACTGGCTGCTGATGTGTATTGAAACATAGATAAATGTCTCCTAATGTAAGTTACTGTGATTTCTTTTCTAAGTTGACTGCTGATGTTAATTAAAGTAGAATGAATGTCCACATTTGGAGTGTGTTGAAAATACTTGAGAAATAATAGATGGGGGTTCATATTTAGATTTTGTCAGATGTCTAATTATGGAAACAGATACATTCCACATCCAGAATCAACATGGTCTTGAATACAGAGGTGTTTTGCCCAAACACAAGCCCTGGTGCACCCATGACTGGCACATTGAAGGCACTCAATGTTGGGTGAAATGATGAGTGAGTATATTAAGTGCTATGAGAGTTCAAAAGCGTGAACATACTGGAGAATGGGAAGTGGGAAATGAGATCAGATAAGACTTTTAGGAAAAGGTGAGATTTGAATTGTGACCAAAGGCTAATATTTGGATGCATGAAGCAGAGAACAAGTTTAGAGGCCTATAGAACAGCATAGGGCTTCCATGGTGGCTCAGTGGTTGAGAGTCCACCTGCCGATGCAGGGGACCCGGGTTCTTGCCCCGGTCCGGGAAGATCCCACACACCGCGGAGCGGCTGGGCCCATGAGCCATGGCCGCTGAGCCTGCACGTCCGGAGCCTGTGCTCCGCAACGGGAGAGGCCACAACGGTGAGAGGTCCGCGTACCGCAAAAAAAAAAAAAAAAAAAAAAAAAAGAACAGCATAATCAGAGTCATGGAATGTAAGAAAATATGAAAGCAGAGTAAGGGTACAAAAAGAAGAGAAAGTAGGAAGTTCAAAAGGTTGGGTGGGACCAGCCATGGAGAGTCTAATTCAAGCCTAGGTTTAAGGCATTTGGACTTTATTCTGTAGGGAGGCATCAATTGATTCTTTTCTTTAGGAAAATAATTTTTTAATGAGGTGAAATGCACATAACATAAATTAACCATTTTTAAAGTGAACAATTTTGTGACAGTACATTCACGATGTTGGCATTGAATGATTTTTAAATAGAGTGAAATGATCAGAAGTGTGCTTCAGAGAGAATAATTTGACAGCATTGTGTAAAATGGACTGGATATGGACTGAGAAAAGAAGCAGAAAAAATAATTGAATGCTGGAATCCAGGCAATAGTGGTCTTAATGAGGGTAGCAATAGTAGGAATGGAGAAGAGAGGACAGAGGTGAAAGTTAATGGCAACAAATTGAGAGGAACTGGGTAGGTTGTGAGGTAGAAGAGGAAAAGAGTGTGAGGAGAGGGAGAGAGAACATTTGTTCAGGCATGAGGAGTGTCGATTTGGGAATTATCCATGTGGAAGTGAGTTGAAACGTTAAGATTGAGTGAGATTTCCAAGAGAGGAAAGTGGGCAAAGTAAAGCTATTTGGGAAAACCCGTTATACTTAGTTTTAAGACGTGAGAGAAGGAAAACCAGATAGATAAGCATATAAAAACAAAATGGTCAGAAAGGGTTGGTATGATGGAAGATGGAAGAGTTGGTATGATGGAAGATAACAGGAAGAAATCTAAGAATCTGGTCAAATGCTACAGAGAGGTTGAAAAGCAGAAGTGAAAGAGGCCATTGATGTTGATAACTAACTGATCATTGGTCATTTAAGAGTTACAGGAACTTAGAAGAAAGAAGTAGGCTAAGAATCTTATTAGATAATGGCGGGGGGTGTGGAGGAGAGAATATTTCGTAGTTGGAAGGCCTACTAGATCAAGAGAAGTGTTTTAAGGCCTAGGAAAATTAAAGGCTGAAGGGAAGAACCAAGGGGAGAGGGTAGGATTAAGGTTCCAAGAGAGGGAATTACTACGTAGAGAAATGTTGAAGTGGATATAAGAGACTTTGGGAGTGCTCGCATTAAATGATCTTTGTTTCAGTAAAGTATAAGGTTGGGTCACTATCAGAGGTGAGATTGACAGAGACAGGATATGGGGGCCCAGGAGTCAGCTTTTTATCACAACTTTGAAAGGAACTGTGATAAGCACTTCTTTGCATTTACAATATTGGCATCATTACACCTTACCATTTTATCAGGTGTGGAATGTGGAGTAAAGGGAGGGAGAGGCACATGAATATTTTGAGGGTTTTTGGAAAGCCAGATGGACTTAGTAGGATTTTTGATCTTTTCCTTAAATATCATTTTTAAGAGTAATTGGAGAATAAGAAAGAGGATACAGGTATAGTTGAATAAGGCATTCTCTGTGTATCTTAAGAGTTAATGAAACTTTATCAGAGGGGCATCTGTTTTGAGTTGAGAGGGGAGGTATAGGTTTAATTTTAAAGTGGTTCAGAGTATATTATGTATGTATTAGATAGAAAGTTAACATATGTAGCAAGTATATACTTTTTCTATAAAGACCCAGGTGGTAAATATTTTAAGCTTCACAGGCCACATACGATCTCTGTTACCTATTCTTTCTTATTTTTATAACCCTTAAAAAATTTAACAAATATTTTTAGCTTGCAGACAATACAAAAACAGACCATGGGCCATAGTTTGCTGATCGTGGCATAAAACTAGTAAATCTGAGAAATACTGAAGAGTGGTAGGAATGAGCTCAGGATGGTAAGAATATGGAAAAAGAGCTGGAGAATCATGATTGGGAACTTTCAACAGTGCAATGTTTGTTTTAAAAATTATTAAATAGTTGTTTTAAAGGTATATTATAATGAAGCAGCTTTTAATGACTTTTTTCTTTTCTTCTTTTTCCAGCTGCCTTTGTGGCAATTTTGCACTGGTAAGATTAGTTTCAGTTTGAAATCAATGAAAACATTTGGATTAAAAATTGCCATTGCTGTTTGCATATAATAAAACAATAACTGCTTGTTATGTGTATAGAACATCTATATGTGCACTAGTTTACATATATATATATATAACCTTTTTTAAAACCTCATGTGAGGCAACTTTTATAAATGGATGCATTAGGGGAATAGTAACTTATGAATTAAAATATTTTTGCTTTATCAAAGGATTCACCACTATGTTTCTTAAATATCTAGCTTTTGTAGTGTACTTTTCATGTTTATTTCATGTAAAAAACTTCCTCGGGCCTCCCTGGTGGCGCAGTGGTTGAGAGTCCGCCTGCCGATGCAGGGGATACGGGTTCGTGCCCCGGTCTGGGAGGATCCCATATGCCGCGGAGCGGCTGGGCCCGTGAGCCATGGCCGATGGGCCTGCGCATCCGGAGCCTGTGCTCCGCAACGGGAGAGGCCACAACAGTGAGAGGCCCGCATACCGCAAAAAGAAAAAAAAAAAAAAAAAAAAAAAAAAAAAAAAAAAAAAAAAAAAAAAAAACTTCCTCATTTTATAGTAATTGAGTGTTGTTAGTGACATAAACTTAGAGACAAAGTTTTAGTAACACCTGTCAATTGGAAATCAGGTAGAAATGAAGATAAACACTCTGTGATGGTAATACAGAATTAAATGAGCCTTTCAGTATGCATACACCTGCATATAATTTTACACAAATGATATGTTTGTAAAAGCTCTATGTAAAATAATAATATTTTTCCTCTGACATATCTTCATTTCTACCTGAGCTCAAGGATTTCTACTATTGGGAAGAATGGGATCTGCCCCACATCCTGTTGGGACAGTGCTCTTCTGATCATTATTCTGCAGGGAGATTTCAATGTTAGAACTAAGGCTGTAATGATAAGAAACATTTCCTACAGCTGTTGGTACTGTGGCATGTGTCCTATGTGTAAACGAAGGTGAGTGAAAGACAGCGTTGCTATATGGAATTTTGATTTATTTTGTACTTCATTGGAAAGCATCTACTATGTAAATTAAGGATAGCATAATTGCTGACTATAATTTATTTGTCACATATGCTCCTGTTTTCAGTACCTACAGCTGTTTTTTTAAGTTGCATTAATAAATATCTCAAAGTACAGTCCTGTGTTCTTTGGCACTTTATGTAGTATTATACTTATTTAAAAATTGCTTTAACCTAAAATAATTTTATTTAAAGTTATATTCCAAAGCTTTTCAACAGTTAGAGGCATTTCCCAAACCTGGTACATTGGAAACACTTGTGAAACCTAACAGACAAAAACATGCTTCTGTTCTGATTTAGAGGCCTGGAGTAGGAGGAAGGGTGATGAGATCTGCAGGAGTTTTAGATACACAATTAAGATTAGGAACCAGGGAGTTAAGGAATTTCAGCTCTGTGCTAATGCTAGCTTATGAATGCCTAAAAATATACAAATTAGCAAGTTACAAAATTATCTCAATATTTATTATAAAAATTTATTCTTTGTCTTTTCATGGCTTTCATACTTTGTTTATAATAGTTATTTTAGTGCTGTTTTTGAAACATGTTATTTTTCTTCTAGGATACATTTAATAAAGCTTTTTGAAAATGATCGTCATTTTTCTCACCTCTCATCCTTGGAACGGGAGATGACTTTTCGCACTGAAATGGTTAAGTTCTTTCTTCTAATGAATTCATTTGTAGTTTAAGAATAGTGAGACTATAAGGTGGAAATTTATTAGGAACTGAAATGAGTTTTTGATGAATTGCACTGTTTCTCAAACTATAGCCTATAGGTTTATTTTTTTTATTTTTGCTGTTTTTTTTAAAAAATTTTATTGGAATATAGTTGATTTACAATGTTGTGTTAGTTTCAGGTGTACAGCAAACTGATTCAGTTATATGTATACACATATTCATTCTTTTTGAGATTCTTTACCCATGTAGATTATTACAGAATATGAGTAGAGTTCTCTGTGCTATACAGTAGGTCCTTGTTGGTTATCTATTTTATATATAGTAATGTGTGTATGTTAATCCCAGATTCCTAGCTTATCTCTCCCCACCCCACTTTTCCCCTTAGGTAACCATAGGTTTGTTTTTGAAATCTGGCCTGTAGGTTTATTATTTAAATAAAAAAGTGTTTTAGTCCTCACACCATAAACAAAAATAAACTCAAAATGGATTAAAGACCTAATGTAAGACCTGAAACCATAAAACTCCTAGAAGAGAACATAGGCAGAACACTCTTTGACATAAATTGTAGCAATATTTTTTTTGGATCTGTCTCCTAAGGCAAAAGAAATAAAAGTAAAAATAAACAAATAGTCTAGTTAAACCTAAAAGCTTTTGCAAAGCAAAGGAAACCATCCACAAAACTTAAAGACAACCTACTGAATGGGAGAAAATATTTGCAAATGCTATGACTAATAAGGGGTTAATATCCAAAATACAAAAACAACTCACACAACTCAATATAAAAGAAAAAGTTAAAAAAATTGACAGAAGACCTGAACAGACATTTTCCAAAGAAGACATACAAGTGGCTAACAGGCGCATAAAAAGATGCTCAACATCACTAATTATTAGAGAAGTACAAATCAAAACCACAGTGAGATATCACCTCACACTTGTCAGAATGGCTGCCATCAAAAAGTGTACAAATAACAAACGTTGCTGAAGATGTGGAGAAAAGGGAACCCTTGTACACTGTTGGTGGGAATGTAAATCAGTGCAGCCATTATGGAGATTCCTCAAAAAACTAAAAATAGGGCTTCCCTGGTGGCGCAGTGGTTGAGAGTCCGCCTGCCGATGCAGGGGACACGGGTTCGTGCCCCGGTCCGGGAAGATCCCACATGCCGCGGAGCGGCTAGGCCCGTGAGCCATGGCCGCTGAGCCTGCACTTCCAGAGCCCGTGCTCCGCAACAGAAGAGGCCACAACGGTGAGAGGTCCGCGTACCGCAAAAAATAATAATAATAATAAAATAAAATAAAAAAATAAAAAAGAAGTGATACAGGGCTACCAAAATGATCAGAAATTGCTTTCCCTTAGGGTAGAGTTGGGAGACCCCATGTTTTATCTGGCTCTTTAAATTTTTTTTTAGCTCTCTTGATTTCAAGATAATTTCTTTTAAGAGACAACTTTTGATATAATGCTTTCTGTTTTTTTGGCACCTAACCTATAAAATGGAGTTAATCTATCTACCATATGTATTTCACATAATTGTTATGGGGGTTAAATGGGAAAAAGAATGCCAGAATTGCAGAAATTTACAATTAAGAGAGGCCAGGACTGTCTTCCAGATCAACTAGTTAGGGGCCAAGAGAAGAATTGAAACTGGGTCTCCTGACTGTTTAGCCACTAGTTTTGTTTTTTGGTTTTAATTGTGGCTAAATTAAAATAAAAAATTTTAATTAAAAAAATTAGCAAAATTTACCATTTCAACTATTTTAAAGTATACAGTTCTGTGGCATTAAGTACACTTATATAGTTGTGCAACTATCACCACCGTCTATCTCCAGAACTTTATTATCCCAAAGAGAGTGTACCTGCTAAACACTTAACTCCCCACTCACACTCACTCCTCACCTAGCTGCTTGGTGACCTCTGTTCTACTTCCTGTCTCTATAAATCTGCCTACTCTAGGTATCTCAGCCATTGCTTTTTAAGTCTCACTGTATAGCCACTTAAAGCTTTGAAGAATTGGGTGTGTTAGCATTTGAATTTTTATTATAGGTATTATTTCCAAAGACAGTATATAAAATATTAAATAAAGAGCATAGCTGTGGCAGAGTCTGGGCTTTGATGACAGATCACTAGATTCAGATAGCAGTTCTGTGCTTTCTTGCATAATGGCTAGTAAGTTAACTTTGATTCTCAGTCTCATCTGTTAACTGGGAATAATGCCAGCCTTACAGGGTTTTACCAAAAATGAAGGAAGATGAAAATGAATGAAGCACATAGCACAGTACCTCGCCCAAAAATAATAACTGTTATTAATAAAAATTTATATTTTTTCTATTTATCTAAGTATAGACATGCATATTAAATATCTTTACATTGTAGTATTGCCTTGTTTCTCTCATAAGAAAAGGGAAAGATCCTTATATGAACTTATTTTACTAATCAAAATTATGAATAAATGCTTTTACAGACATCAGCTAAAACAAATCTTTAATTTTTTTTATACTTTTTTTTTTTTTTTTTTTTTCTTTTTGCGGTATGCGGGCCTCTCACTGTTGTGGCCTCTCCCGTTGCGGAGCACAGGCTCCAGACGCGCAGGCCCAGCAGCCATGGCTCACGGACCCAGCCGCTCCGCGGCATATGGGATCCTCCCAGACCGGGGCACGAACCCGTATCCCCTGCATCGGCAGGCGGACTCTCAACCACTGCGCCACCAGGGAGGCCCTTTTTTATACTTTTTAAAAAAAAAATTATTTTATTTTATTTTTGGCTGTGTTGGGTCTTCATTGCTGCGTGTGGACTTTCTCTATTTGCAGCGAGTGGGTGCTACTCTTCGTTGCGGTACGTGGGCTTCTCATTGCGGTGGCTTCTCTTGTAGTGGAGCATGGGCTCTAGGCGCCCAGGCTTCAGTAGTTGTGGCTCATGGGCTCTAGAGCGCAGGCTCAGTAGTTGTGGCACATGGGCTTAGTTGCTCCGTGGCATGTGGGATCTTCCCGGACCAGGGTTCGAACCCATGTCCCCTGCATTGGCAGGCAGATTCTTAACCACTGCACCACCAGGGAAGCCCCCCAGATCTTTTAATTTTAATAGTCACTAGTGTTGCTTAGTCTATCAAAAATAAAGTACCTATAGTTGTATGAAGCAGGAATGCGTGTGGGGTTGAAAATTGCTTTTAATGTTTTTTGAGGGAGCGTGTATTACAAACTATGTGGCCCTTTATTTTTTAGGAAGGAAAGCAGGAAATTGATGAGGAAGTAATACGAAACAACATGCTTTTGTTAATCTTTGGAATTTAACTAAACAGCACTTTTAGTAACCTAATAAAATCATTATTCCACATGCTGGAATAATGCACTAAAGTAATCCTTTTTTTAGGACACAGCATTTGTGTCATGAACAATAGTTGGTTCACATTTAGTTAGCTTTCACCTTGTGCAGAGCCAATAGATGGAACTAGGAAGTAAGATGAAAGCACAAAGTTGCATCTAATGCTCTTGTAGTCACTGTTATTTCCTAAGAGTTGGAGAAAAAGAAGTAATTTTCTCTATGCCAAGTTCTACATGTACAAGGACATGAAGTCATCTCTGTGCCAGAATCATCAGATCTCAACCTCTAGGCATCTCATAATGTGAGGGTAAAATCAGGCTTAGTAAAATTAAAAATATATTGTTTACATATTTTAAGGTGTGGTTAGAAAAGCTCCTTAAAATGTTTAACCATCCCTTTAACTCTTTTTCAAGCCTACAGAAAATATGAAAGAATAGTATAGTGATAACCTGAAAATGTATGCCTTTTTTGCATCCAAGAATGCACTAGCGAGGAGAAATTAGGTAGTCTTATTATCTATCCTTTTCTTTTTTTCAGAGTAAATTGTTCTAAAAAGAGTTATAAAAATAAATATTTTCAAATTTTACTTACATTGACAATTTGTACTTTTTTAAAGGGACTTTATTATTCCTACTTCAAAACCATTATCGAAGCGCCTTCATTTTTTGGAGGTCTGTGGATGATTATGAATGACAGGCTCACTGAATATCCCCTTGTAATTAATACAGTGAAACACTTCCATCTTTATCCAGAGGTAAGCAATATTTGGGGACAAATATTTGTAGAGGGATTCTTCTTTATCAGATAAAAATAGTAAGCTCAATGATATTATAGGAAGGAGGGGATTTTAAAGTTTATTGATTGTATGTGTCCTTATAGTTGAGCAGTGTATCAAAAGTTCCTCTCCTAAATTTAAAAACCCCAGAAATTATGCTCACATGAACTTAAAGAATAGAACCTTAGTATGGATTAATGACTAGTGTAATAGGCCAAATGGGAAGGAGCCAAGAAGGATTCTCGAGGGTGATGGTCTGTTGGCTTTATTTTTTTTTTAAACCTCAATCTATTATTTTCTAATTATAGCAAAAATATATCCTGTTAAATTCCTCTTCTTTTCCCCAAGCAAGTCTCGGTGAAAAGCAGTACATGGCTATTGCAGTATGTACAAAGACCATATATTACAAAACATCAGCAGAGAAAACGTTATGGGAAGATATTATTGAAGCATTCTTTAATCAGTATTCATCAAATTACCTACTCCTTGTTTTTATAAAATGCAATAAATGAATGATTTGATAAAAGTAATGTCAGGGCAAAAGCAAAATAGATACAAATATAAGTACAATAGCTTTTTTTTTTTTTTTTGCGGTACACGGGCCTCTCACTGCTGTGGCCTCTCCTGCTGCGGAACACAGGCTCCGGACGCGCAGGCCCAGCGGCCATGGCTCACGGGCCCAGCCGCTCCGCGGCATGTAGGACCCTCCCGGACCGGGGCACGAACCCGCGTCCCCTGCATCGGCAGGTGGACTCTCAACCACTGCGCCACCAGGGAAGCCCCAATAGCTTCTTTTAAAAAAATTTTTATTGGAGTATAGTTGCTTTACAATGTTGTGTTAGTTTCTACTGTACAGCAAAGTGAATCAACTATACGTATACATGTATCCCTTCTTTTTTGGATTTCCTTCCCATTTAGGTCACCACATAGCACTGAATAGAGTTCCCTGTGCTATACAGTAGGTTCTCATTAGTTTTCTATTTTATACATAGTATCGATAGTATATATGTCAGTCCCAACCTCCCAGTTCATCCCACCCACCCTTTTCCCTCTTGGTCTCCATACATTTGTTCTCTATATCTGTGTCTCTTTTTCTGCTTTGTAAATAAGATTGTCTATACCAATATTTTCAGATTCCACATATATGCATTAATATACAATATTCGTTTTTCTCTCTCTGACTTGCTTCACTCTGTATGACAGTCTCTAGATCCATCCATGTCTCTACAGATGACTCAATTTCATTCCTTTTTAAGGCTGAGTAATATTCCATTGAACATATGTACCACATCTTCTTTATCCATTCATCTGTCGATGGACACTTACGTTGCTTCCATGTCCTGGCTATTGTAAATAGTGCTGCAGTGAACATTGTGGTGCATGACTCTTTTTGAATTATGGTTTTCTCAGGGTATATGGCCAGTAGTGGGATTGCTGGGTCATATGGTAGTTCTATTTTTAGTTCTTTAAGGAACCTCCATACTGTTCTCCATAGTGGCTGTATCAATTTACATTCCCACCAACAGTGTGAGAGGGTTCCCTTTTCTCCACACCTTCTCCAGCATTTATGGTTTGTAGATTTTTTCATGATGGCCATTCTTACTGGTGTGAGGTGATAACTTATTGTAGTTTTGATTTGCATTTTCTAATAATTAGTGATGTTAAGCATTTTTTCATATGTTTGTTGGCCATCTGTATGTCTTCTTTGGAGAAATGTCTATTTAGGCCTCCAGCCCATTTTTTTGATTGGGTTGTTTGTTT
The DNA here is from genome assembly GCF_964165515.1 of Mesoplodon bidens. NCBI lineage: Eukaryota > Metazoa > Chordata > Mammalia > Artiodactyla > Ziphiidae > Mesoplodon > Mesoplodon bidens. The sequence goes on along the minus strand of NC_138166.1, from coordinate 64,348,397 downwards.
TTTAATATTGAGCTGCATGAGCTGTTTGTATATTTTGGAGATTAATCCTTTGTCAGTTGCATCTGTTGGCTTTAGAGACCGTGTGGATGGGCATACTGATCACATGAAGGGACAGTGACAGTGATGAGTAGAATAGTGACCTTGGGGATACATTAATAAGGCAAGATTTATTTAGTTATATAGCTAGAAATCTATGAATACTTCCCAATACTAAAAAAAGTATGAATTTTATGATAGTCTTCAAATTCTAGAAATTGGAAAAAAGGAGAAAAAATATTGTAGATTCAGTTTGTGAACTCTGAAGATAAATGCTGACTTGACAGCATGGTAAGAACTACTTTTGAGTTATCTCAGAATCCAGCAGATTCGTTAAAAAGTCTTGCTTTTTATTTCTTTCTTCATATTTTATAGCTTTTAAAAATTATTCTTATTTTGATTTTAAAATGTTTAAAATTGCAGAAGCTAGAGAATAATGTGCAAATATGTGTGGTCAACCACCTACAATAAATAAATGCTTTTCTTTTATCGTTTTTGCTTCTAATAAAGCATTATAAATACAGTTAAAGTCATCTTTGTTCTGCTTCCCAGTTAAGTTTGTTCCTTTCTCATTCTCACAAGCATCATTATTATGAATTTGATGTGTATATCCATCCAGTTCTTTTTTCAAGGATTGTTTGTGTTTTTGTAATTTCACAGAAGTGTTCTCATACTGAACATATCACTCTACAACTTTTTCCTCAATATTTTATTTTGGAATTTTTGAAAATGTATGTACATATTTATTTTTCTTTAATTTTAACCATTTTATGAATTCCAAAATTATTTGTATATTTCCCTATTATGGATATTAAATTATTTCCAGTTTTTAAATTACAGATGTAAACCATATAACCCAGCAGTTGTACTCCAGGACATTTATCCCAGAGAAATTAAAATTTATGTTCACACAAAAACCTATACACGTTTATTGTAGCTTTATACATTGTAGCACAAAACTGCAAACAACACAGATGTCCTTTGACATGTGAATGGTTAAAGAAACTGTGGTACACTCATACCAGGAATACAATTCAGCAATAAAAAAGGAACAAACCATAAGAAACTGCCAAACTGTTTTCCAGAGTGGTTATGCAATTTTACATTTCTACCAGGAATGTATAAGTGATTCACTTTCTCCACAGGGTCTCCAGCATTTGATGTTGTCACTATTTTTTATTTTAACCATTCTGATTTATCAGAATGTAATGATTTATCATTGTGGTTTTAATGTGCATTTCCCTAATGACTACTGTTGTTGAACGCCCCTTTTTTGTGTTTATTAGCTATCTGTATACCCTCTTCAGTGAAATGTGTCTTCATGTTTTTTGTTCATTTTCTAATTGGGTTTTTTTTTTTTAATGTTGAATCTTAGGTTGTTCTTTATTTATTCTAGGTACTACTTCTTTGCCAGGTACGTGGTTTGCAAATATTTTCTCCCAGTCTATACCTTGTTTTTTCATCCTCTTAAGTAGAGTCTTTTGCATAAGAAAATTTTTAAATTTTAATGGAGTCCAGTGTAGCAATTTTTCTTCTTGTGGATTGTGCTTTTGGTGTCAAGTCTAAGAATTCTTTGCCTAGCCCTAGATGCTAAATATTTTCTATGTTTTTTTCTAAAAGCAATTAGAATTCTGTCTGTGATCCATTTCATTTTGAATTAATTTCTTTATGTGATGTGAGACTTGCGACTTGGGTAAAGGTTATGTTGTTGCTGTTTTTTACCTGTAGATGTCCAATAGTTTCCATACCACTTGTTGAAAGGGCTATCTTTTCTTCATTGAATTGCTTTTGCACCTATGTGACAATAAATTAGGCATATTTCTATGGGTTTACTTCTGGGTTCCCTGCTCTCTTCCATTGAGTTATGTGTCTGTCCCTCTGCCAGTACCATATGGTTTTGATTAAAGTACCTATACAGTAAGTCTTGGATTAGGTAAACTGATTTCTCTCAGTTCATTCTTTTTCAAAATTGGTTTAGCTAGTTCATGTGCCTTTTAATGTGTATTTAACAATAATGGTATCTATATCTAATTCTATCGATACGTTGATAAGAATTACATTAAACATGTAAATAAATTTGAGGAGAATTGACCTCTTTGCTATTGAGTCTTCTAATTCATGAACATGGTATGTCGCTTGTTTATTTAGGTATTCTTTGGTTTCTTTCAAAAGCATTGTGTAGTTTTCAGCATACAGGTCTTGTATGTGTTTTGATAAATATACACCTAAGTATTTCATGTTTTTTTAAATGATGATAAAGGGGATTGTATTTTTAATATTGATGCCCACATGTTCATTGCTACATAGAAATACAGTTGATTATTATGGTATGTTTATCTTTCACCCTGCAATCTTGCTGAATTCACTTATTAGTTCTAGGAGTATTTTTTTTTTATATGTATGTTGGGATTTTCTACATAGTCATTTAATATGCAAATAGAGTATTATTTTTTTCTTTTAATCTGTATGTCTGTTATTCCTCTTATTTACCTTATTGCACTGGCTAGAACTTTCAGTACTATGTTTATTAAGACTGGTGAATGTGGACATCCAGGCCTCATTCTTTTTGTTTGTTTGTTTGTTTGTTTGTTTGCGGTACGCGGGCCTCTCACCGTTGTGGCCTCTCCCGTTGCGGAGCACAGGCTCCGGACCCGGACGCGCAGGCTCAGCGGCCATGGCTCACGGGCCCAGGCACTCCGCAGCATGTGGGATCCTCCCGAACCGGGGCACGAACCCACGTCCCCTGCATCGGCAGGCGGACTCTCAACCACTGCGCCACCAGGGAAGCCCCAGGCCTCATTCTTGATCTTAGGGAGAAAGCATTCAATCTCTAACCATTAAGTATAAAGTTAGCTGTAAGTTTTTTTGCACATGACCTTTATAAGATTGAGGTAGTTCCTCTCTTATTCTTAGTTTTTTCTGTAAGTTCTTATCAGAATGGGTATTGAATTTTTTCTAATGCTTTTTCTGCACCAATTGATATGATCATGGAATTTATCTTCTTTGTTCCATTAATATGATGGAGTACATTCATTTTTTCATACTGAAATAGTCTTGCATCCCTGGAATAAACCCCATCTGATCATGGCATATAATTATTTTTATATATTGCTGAAATCTATTTGCTAATATTTTGTTAGGACTTGTTATGTCTGTCTTTATAAAGGTTATTAGTATGTGGTTTAATTTTTTGGTACTTTCTTTGTTGGTTTCGGTATCAAGTATCAAAGTATCTTTAACTCCAAACCTGAGAAAATAAGGCAAAGGGAAAGTCCAGGGAACCTATTACCATGTCATTCCTTGGGCCCTGACATTCCTATCTAGTTTGCCTTCTTTTCTCTACCTTTCAGGGTCTTCTTGTATTTGATTTATATTATTCACAGGAGTTCTAGTTGTACTTGTAGGAATAGGAAATTTACATTATTTAAATATTGAGTTTTTTTTCATTTTCATTTAGTTTAAGTGATCTTCTAATTTCCCATGTGATTTCTCCTTTGATCCATTGAATACTTAAATATTGTTATTTAATTTCAAAGTACTTAAGTGTTTCCCAAATTTCTTTCTTTTTTTAAAAAATTTCTATAAGTACTTTTCAATGTAATTTGTAGTAGTAACAATTGTATAGTGTAGACCTACCTAAGATCTAAGATGAAAGAAGCAGTTTTCTGCAGCAGCTTTTTCTATATTCTGGCTTACTTTTCAAAGGCAGTCTGACCATATTTCCTCTAATGATTATCTGTCTAATTCTAGTGTAAATGGAAAAATCAAAAAGAAAAAAAACCCTATTTGTTGAATCTTCAACTTTAGTTAATGTTGACTTACTCTGTGTATATAAGATAAGGACTTAGCTTATTAGACTAGGCCCATTTTTTCCAGTGTTTGGTAAGTATTATTTTTAGTTTTTGGTTATTTTTGGAACTTTATGTCGTTACATCTCTGTTTCTTGTTCCACTAGTTTCCAACAGTATGGTCTCCAAAACATTAGCTAATTTTTTTCTTTTTACTTATTAAAAATATTTATTGAATAATCTGCAGTTTTCAGCTTCTTTGATGCTTTGAAAAAGTAATCATGGTAATGTAGTTCATTTGTTTTTAAAACTTGAAAGCATGTAAATGACAGGCAACAAGGACTCGTCCAGTCTTATTTTCATATTGCTTAGATGCAGTATGCAGATTTACATTTGCTTGCAACCTTATATAGTACTTAAGTGTTGAAGTAAATGTCCATACTTTGTGTTCACAAGATTAATTTCTCATCTAAAGTTGAGATTAATTTCTCATCTAAAAGTGTAAGTTTGAAACAATGTATTTTGAAAAGACAAAAGCATTTAATGCTTACTATATGCCAGTTCTTATATATATAAGCTCTAATCTCCCATCACTCTTGTAAGATGGTTATTATTGATATTAAGCTCATTTTACAGATGAGGTGGCTGAGGTTCAGAGGTTGAAGGATTACTTCACACCATAGAAACCATACCTTGCAGAGTCAGAATTTTTTGTTCTATTTTGACTTCAAAGTCATGCTTTTCTACTATATTCAATGACATCTCAGAAAGGAGTATAATTCTAGAATTTGCACATACATTTAATATGGAAATTTTTTGTACATGTATGAAAAATACACAAGAATAGAAGTTATAAATTTAAGCAGAATGTCATCTTATAAAATTAAGTGATAAAATAGTAAATAATATTATATATGAAAAGATGCTTATGACATTGTTTAGTGATGTATATTACATTAACATCTTATAATACATAATATTACATTATGAATAACTCTAGCTACATGTTCCTTATGCCTAGGGAGAGACTGGAAGGATGATCACCAAAATAGTGAAAGTAGTTAGTTCTAGGTTATTTTTAGTTTCCCTTTGAACTCCTCTTTACTTTTTTTAACTTTTTTCCCCAATGATTTTGCATTATTTTTCCCAAATCTATAAAAGTATTTATTAAAAAACCTCCCAGGCATGAGCATTTTGTCTGTAATTTTTTTGTTGCTATTTTCCCTTGTCTTTAAACTTTTTAAAGTAGATTTCAGGTTGGGAAGTACTGGTTAATTAAATCTGCTTGGTCAGAGTTTTAATGGGCACAGGAGCTGTTATTCCATGTGCAGTTGGTTTTATAGACTATGAGTTGGTTTTTAGACTATGAAGAAAATAAGTTCAAGGACCTAAGGGAAATGTTATGAAATACTTCTGTAAATCTTTGTATTTTGCTATTAATTATCATAATTATGTACTTTATGCTTGATTTTACAGCTACTATTAATTATGTTAGAGTTGATTACAAGAGTATATTACAGAGATGTCGATCACAACATAAATTTTGTAGATGTGCATTACTCAGTAATACATAACTTTAGTTGATTGTGTGTATAAAATTTTAAATGACTGTTTCCCACATGATTTAAATAAATTCATCAAAGTTTATCATGTTAAAGGCAACCATCATAAAATGGTATTTTGGAAAAATTATGATTAAGAAGATATTGAATTTTTCTTTATTATCTTTTTGATTTTATCATTTGTAGGTGATTATAGCCTTCTGGTATCGCACATTTGTGGGAATAATGAATTTTTGGGGGCTGGAAACAAAGACCTGCTGGAATGTGACCAGAGTAAAACCTCTAAGTGAAGTTCAAAGCTGTGAAGGCATGTTTCTTCCTAAAATGCTGTTGTATTGTCATTAATGTTTATATAAACATAATGTTATGACTCCTTTAAGAATTATTATAAACTACTGTGATTTTTTTCTTTAAAAACAGTCTAGAACTGATTCACCTAAAAGTGTATTTACCCTTTAATTTTCTGAGAAGGCAATGTACTTGCTAATAAGAGTATTAATTTGGAATTTAGAGTATTAATATACTCCAGTGTAAGGCCATACTGATTATAAGTCATTCCTCCATTTCAGAAGATACAAAAAAAGCTTTGGGGTGGCTTGAATATATAAATTTGGGGGATGTAGATTAAATAGTCACAGTTCTACCTGTAATAGTTAACATAAATATTTAATGTAAAAATTTAGTTATGCATAAATATTTAAAAATCAGATATATAATAGATTACTTTAGAAATTCTGCTGTTTTTGTGCTCTCACAGTCCATGAACAGTTCTAATCGAACTCTTCATATACATCTTCTACGTCAGTATCTTTGTCAAAGAACTGCTTTTCGAATCATCTAACAGTTTTCCAGGATCTGTAATTGTCACTTCCATTTAAGATGTTTGCAGTTTAGCACTGTTACAATCTTAGCATGATGCTGTTCCTTGAAACTCTTATTTGAAATCACATGTATCTACTTGCATAACACATAGTTGTTTTTTCTTTATTTCTTCATATTCTCTAGAACATTATGTTTTATAAATATATTTTTGTTGACTTGTGTATAGTAACATTCAGTTCTCAGAATATATCCTAAATTTGTATTTCCATGTTTCCCTTACATTTTTACTGATTCCCTCAGATGGTCTTTATAACTATGGTCTAAAACAGCATTGGTAGAAGATATTTGAGGGCAATTAGACTTTTTTTTTTTTTTTTGTACAAACTAAAGGAATTGAGAGACTGCCTCAACCAGCTTAGAAGGTATAAACTTTTCTAAGGGATGGGAAAAAATCACCTTATATATGTACATATATGGTATTTATTAAGTTGCCACTAAGTGATAGGTTAATGTTGGCACTTGGGACTGCAAGATAAACTGGGTAAACATGGGGCCTTACCCTCATAGAGTTTGCAACATAAGAGGGACGTTAGCGGTTACAACTGTGGTGGATGTTACAAATAGGAAAATAAGATTGCTGAGGTTAGGAGAAGTGTTTCAAGAATAGGAACCAGCATTTTCCAAAGTCCTGAGGCAAGGGAGAACTGAAAGAAAGTTAGACTACCTAGAGCAGAGAGATAGAGAAGAAAACATGGTGTGAAATGATGCTTAGAGTGTAAGCAAGGGTCCGATAATGAAGGACCATTTACTAGTTAAGGATTTTATGTGTATTCATTGAAGAATTTTGACAGATTTTTATTTTCAAAACACAATTTCGGCAGTTACATGGAAAAGACACTAGTAAAGGACAAAAGTGAATTCAGTGAGGCCAGGTAGGAAACTGTTTTGCTCTCAGCAAGTGATTGCAGGAAAGGTAACTGGAAAAATGAATGGATTTGAGAGGTAGCTGGAAGGAGAAACAACAAGATTTGGTAATTGTTTGATGGGGAAGGGGAAGGAGAATGAATTTATGTAACACTGTTGGGTTTCTGGCTTGAGTCCCTCCATTCAAAGTGGTAAGAAACATTTCTAAAAGTAGCAGGTTTGAATTGCTATTAATTCGAGGTACCTGAGAGACCCCAAAGTGTAGATGTCAAGTGGCTACCTGCATATACATACCTATAGGAATAAGAAGAAAGTTCTCATCTGAAGGTAGACTTGGAGTCATCTGTATATAGATGATAATTGGTACCATGGAAGTGGAAGAATTTCCTTAAGGAGAATATGCAGACTGAGAAAAGAAGAAGGTATATGACAGAGCCTAAGGTGGTCCAACATTGAAGGGGGGGTGTGTAAAAGGATGAGAAGTTACTAGGACAGACTGAAAAGGAATGATCAGAGAAGAAGAAGAAATCAGAAAGGCCAGCCTTTAGATCCTGGCTCCACCAGTTACAGCTAAATAACTTTTGGCAAGTTACTTAAGTTTTCTGTGTTGTTTTCTCAACCATTAAAAAACGTATTTTCATACCAAGTAATTTCAAAGATTTGTTCTGAGTATTATGTGAGATGATGATTGCAAAGTACCTAGTAGATTATGTGTGTGTTAATGTATATATATATATATATATATATATATATATATATGTATCATTTTATACACAGGATATATTAAGTATTAAGGTCCTGGCTATACATGATAATGGATCAATTTATCCCATACAGACTAAAGCTGCTCCTTGAAGTCAGGGGCCGTATTTTACTCATCCTAGAGCCTAGCAAAAGATAAAATTACTGCAATGGATTTTCACTTGTAATTTATCAAATGGCTCTACAGACAGTTCTAGATGCGGAACAATAGCAGCATCACCTAAATAAAATGAAGCACCAACTAATCATTACACTATAACAACACTTCAGTAGGTAAAAGTATAAATGTAACTAATAATGCCTTATGGATGGGGAAAGTACTAATGTAACTATTAAATAGTGCAGCAGTCTGAGCAGCAAAGCTTTCAGCAAATTCACTAGCTCTTGATTACAAAGCACTGAGATAATTATGCCCAATTACTGTATAGTAATTTATTCATTAAGTACTGAATAATCTGTGTCTTTTTAAAGGATTAGGAGACCCTGCTTGCTTTTATGTTGGTGTGATTTTTATTTTAAATGGAATAATGATGGGATTGTTCTTCATATATGGTGCATACTTGAGGTAAGACTACTGTATTAAAAGATCCTTCAGTGGGATAATAAGGACTTTCTGACATTTGTTGATTAAATTAAAAGGATAAATAACAAGATTAATTGACTAATAGTAGGAAACCTTTAGATTTTATTTTTTCAGAAGCTGAGCCAAATATGCAGCCAAAAACTAGAGCTGTCGCTAAAACAATATCTTAAAGGCCCCTCTTTTATCCTTATGGGGATATTTTTTAAGCTAATTAAGATTCCTTAACAAAGATTTTAATGAAAATACCTCTAGATCATGTGTAAAATTATTATAACATTAGAGGGGATCTTTGGTTGGCATTAGTAGCAAAGTATTAATATTTCTAATTTTCATCTCTGTACATGTGAAATTAAGAAAGCAGTAAAAGAAAATGTATATCACTTGTAGCAGACACTTACATTTGATAGCCTATCTTTCTTGATAACAGCGCCACAATTTTGTTTGGGGTAGCAGGGTGCCCAATTTCAGGTGATAGGTTGAAGTTAACTATGACCATCGTGTATTCTGCTTCCCACTCTCCATTGCATGTTGGGAGAGCCATATGAGCTAGCTTTTATGGTGAAAAAGAAGGTGAAATCAGACTTGGTTACACCAGGAAAGCATTTGCCTTTCTAACAAAAGGTTAGATTCAGCTGCCCCTTTTCTGTTATCTTCCTGCTTTTACCTGGATGTGATACCTGGAGCTATTGCAGTCATTTTGTGATCATGAGGGAAAGGCCATAAACATAGCATATACGTCTGCCTTAACATCCTTCTGCTGCTGAACCAATGCCAACAGACACTTATCTTTTATTTTCTTGTTGAATGATATAATAAGCATCCATATTATTTAAGACACTTCTGTCAGATTTTGTTTTTGACAACAGAATACATTTTTAACTGAATCATCAGATTTCTTTACAATGTTATTCTTGAACTGCACAACATTAAAAGTAAAAAATCTAGATTTAATCTTTCAACAATTACTGAGTTTTCATAAGGTTTATGTTTCTATAGAGATTAATATAAATATACCCCTTGTTTTTGGAAGTTTTCAGCATAAAAATCCTAGCACAGAATCAGTGAAAAATTGTGATCTTGATAAAACTTGTTGACCTTGATAAGCTGATTTTAAAATTATTCAGAAATGCACAGGACCTAAAATAGTTGAGACAATCCTGAAGAAAATGTGAGAACTTACTTCATTAATTATTTCTGTATTATAAAGCTAATGTAAACAAGACAATGTGATATTGGCATAGAGATAGACAAATAGATCACTGGAATAAAGTGGAACCCAGAAGCAGAAATGTACATTGATATACACCTGGTGTATGACAAAGTGGATATTACAGATCAGTGGGTAAGGATAGGCTTCTCAATAAATGGTGCTGAAATAATGGGGAGATCATATGGAACAAAGCGGAGTCAGAACTTACGAAAAACAAATCCTAGTTGGATTAAAAACTCAAATGTGATAGACAAAATTATAAAATGTTATATAGAAGATTATCATCAGTAACTTGGGGTTAAGAAAAGATTTCTTAAACAAGGTACAAAAGTCCAGCCATGAAGAAAAAAACTGATAAATTTGATGAAAAGAATTTAAGTTCCTCAAGATATAATAGAATGAAAAGATAAGCCACAAGCTGGGAAAAGATACTGCAAAGCATGTACGCAATGTGGTATCCAGACTTACATTCATTAATTTGACAAATATTTATTGAATGTCTACTGTGACTGGGAGCACTATTCTAGGTGCTAGGAAAACAAAACAAACAATCCCTGTCCTCATGGAATTTATATTCTAGGGGATAGACAAAGACTAAGAAGATAGACCACCCAACTGAAAATCGGACAAAATATTTATGAATAGGCATTTCCCAGAAGAATTCCAGATTGCCAATAAACTTATGTAAAATTGACCACCATCATTAATTATGGGGAAAATACTATTTTAAACCACAATGAGATACCATTTCATACCTACTAGATTGACAAAGGCAACTTTTAACCCTGGTGGGTGGATATATAAATTAGTACAGCAATTTTGGAAAAACGGTGTGCATTATCTAGTAATTTGAAGATACAGATACCTTATAACTCAGCAATTCCAATTTAAAGTAAATATGCCAGGGCTTCCCTGGTGGCGCAGTGGTTGAGAGTCCGCCTGCCGATGCAGGGGACACGGGTTCGTGCCCCGGTCTGGGAAGATCCCACATGCCGCAGAGCGGCTAGGCCCGTGAGCCATGGCTGCTGAGCCTGCGCATCCGGAGCCTGTGCTCTGCAAGGGGAGAGGCCACAACAGTGAGAGGCCCGCCTACCGCAAAAAAAAAAAAAAAAAAAAAAAAATAAAGTAAATATGCCTAAGAAACTCTTTTATGTACACCAGAAAATATATACAAGAACATAGCAGCATTGTTTGTAGTAGCTCCAAACTAGAAACAAATGTCCTTCAGCAGAGAAGTGTACACATTGTAGGTTTATTAATACAGTGAAATACTGTACAACAATGATAATGAACTATAGCTACAAACATCAACATGGAAAAATCTTACAAATATAATGTTGAATGAATCAAGGCATGCACAAAATTTAAAAATACTGCATACTTATATTTGTATAAAGTTTAAACACATTAAATGATAGTATGATATGTATATAGAAGCAGTTATATTGGTAATCACAAAACTCAGGATAGTGGCTGTCTTAAGGGGTGGCAAGTGAAATCTCAGGGTGTGATCAGTTTTGTTTCAATAATATATGGTAGTTATAAGAATATCCACTTTATAAGTGTTCTATAAGCTATCTAGAAATTTTTATGTACTTTTCTATATGTGTGCCAGATAGGAAAAATACATAAGCTCATCAGTATTTTGAGGGAAAGGATTACTTTTAGATTATGTTAACAGGCTTTAAATTGTTCTAGTTTAAAAAATAGTTTGTATTTATTATGCTTTTTTCAAATATGGAAAATGTTACATGAGACTAATAAGACATTTTAAAAGTTAGTACTTTTCATTGGGAGAGCTACCCAAAAGGTGATAGTCTTCTCTAAATTGGTTACACAGTTCTAGAATATCAAATACATCATTAGGCTCCAGTCTTTAAGAAGGATATTTCTTACCTTGGCCACCCTCCCCCACTGGCACTAACTTGGAAGGTAGATATTCCATTTCTATTCTTTCGTGGTTAATGATAAAATGTTAACATGCATATCTAACTTGATCAAGTCTAAAATTAATTGATATCTTTCCTCTTCTTTTTGATCAGTACAAGGAATTTCAGAACACTTTACTTCGAAACAGCCCCTAGCATCTTGTAATTATTACCATAATTTAGTACTTCTAGTACCCCTCCACAGCAGTCATCACTGTTATTTTTTGTTGTCAAATCTTCCTTAGATTTATCCACATGTTCCTAGTTTCTATATGCAGCATTTGTTCTTGCTTCTCACACCTTCCTCTTTTCAATTTCTTCTTTTCTGATGTGCGTCCTTTGAATTTCCCTTAGTGAAAATCTGTTAAAGGTAAATTACTTCCCATTGGCTTTCCTCTGCTTGTTTTGTTAAACTCATTCCTTCCTTTTTTCAATCATTCAACCAGTATTTATTGTCTTCTGAGTCTGAACCTGTGTATATAATGATGAATAATACTTTAAAGAAAAGGCAACTTTAAGAAGTGGTTTTTAATCTTTGATAATAATCAGCCATCCTTGATCTCAGTTTTGTATTCTACATTGTTGTTTCTTGGGACTCAACAAAAGAATATTTGCAGTGGTTTAGATGGTTCAGTTACCGCTAAATGAAACTGTTAGACTCTTCATCTCTCAGTCACTGAAATCCAATTTGGAATGACAAAAATTTGCCTCCACTCAGAATATTCAAAAAATGCAGTGCTGGCCTGTTTGTTAAAAATTATTTTATGTTCACATATAATATTTTACATAGAAAATATTTTAAATATAAATTAATAACATTCAGATTACTTTGTATGTACACTTTGTATGCTTGTACATTCAAGAGTAAAACATTGGGCTTCCCTGGTGGTGCAGTGGTTGAGTGTCCGCCTGCCGATGCAGGGGACACGGGTTCGTGCCCCGGTCTGGGAAGATCCCACATGCCGCGGAGCGGCTGGGCCCGTGAGCCATGGCCGCTGAGCCTGCGCATCCGGAGCCTGTGCTCCGCAACGGGAGAGGCCACAACAGTGAGAGGCCCACATACCGCCAAAAAAAGAAAAAAAGAGTAAAACATCAACTACATGGGTACTTTTGAAATTTTTACTGTTATTTTATATGGTTTAGTACTATGACATTTTAAAATCTAAGATAATTTTGTGAAAAACTCACTATATTTTACATGAATTTTGATTGTATACATTTTTTTTTACAGTGGGACTCAACTTGGAGGTCTAATTACAGTATTATGCTACTTTTTCAACCATGGAGAGGTTTGTTTTCTAGAAAATAATTTGTAGAAATAGAAGGGGTGGTATAGGAACAAGGAAACTTATTCATCAAAACAGTGTTTAATTGTATATTACTTAGGACTTGACAGTATTTTAAAGAACCTTGTGTTGTAAGTTGATGTTTTAATCATGTTGATCCACATTTTTACATAATAATTAGAATTTATGATATGAGCTATCTTGCCTGGTTTTAGCATGTATATATGTTACATATATTTTATAGAAAAAGGAAGTACTATATTTGTTGAGTTCAGGCACTTTATGTACATTATCTCACTCCCACCAAACTTTTTAGGGAGGTGGCTATTATCCTCACAGTAGAAGATATGAAATTGAAATTTGGAGAGGTTAAGTTACGTACACAAGATTCCACATTCACGCTATGTTGAAGCTGGGTTTCCTCTTCTACATCTTTCTGGCTCTAAAACCTCACTTCTTTCTGTTACATCATGCTGCCTTTTCAATTACACAAAATGCCGAATTCAAAATACAAATTAACTTACTAACTCAGCCCAATAAGACATGGTCCACCTAAAAAGAGTTCATGGAAACTTATTTAGAATATGATAGATTCATTCAACAAAATATCAAGTACAAAACGTGTGCCAGAGTCTGTGTTAGATGCTGAGGATATGGCCAAGAAAAGTGGAAGAATCTGACTGCTAGTTTTTGGAAGCAAAATATGTAATATGTTATGGCACAGATTATATAGGGTAGAAGTCTCTATCCATTACTATTGGGAAAGGTAGATACTTGGTTAATTTTAAAAAATCAGTTAGACAAGGGAATCAGAAAAATTATACATAAGTGTCTTAAATATATTAAGCAAACAAATACATTGTCAGTCACCAGTGTATTAGTATAAACACAAGACCTTTTCTTTGAGTATGCCAGATGACTGACACTGTGAGTTGACCTTCTTATACGTACCGTAACTCACCTGAGGTTTACGATTTTGGTTTCTTGGAAGAAGAGCAATAAATTTTAAGACTCTTGCAAGGTTGTAAGAGTTCAGATTCTTTCTAGAATTTCAGAATTCTTGATATAAAATTTTATAATATTCCCACCCATATGTTTTGGAAATAGTTTTAAAGTCTACATGAAAATTTAATTAATAGTTTCATTGTATACATCATATCAGTGAATCCCAAATACTTCTAGTTGTTTTTAGAAATTTATAGTTAACTCTTTCAAAGGTATATTTCACAAATTCAGAGACAGTCTTAATTACTTGTAATGGGTGTCTATACACATTAAACTTGTCATGTGTAAACATTTGGTGTTTGTGAATGCCCTAGGTGACATTTGTTTAGATATTTTTCTGAGCATGTATAAATCCCAAATCCCTGGGATGCCCAGGATCATCACTGAAGAGCTGGAATGTGGATCTGGTTTGTCTTTCCCAGAATTCTCACTGCTCCTAACCCTATCATCTTGTTTGTCCTTTGAGTGTCCTTATGTTTGGCCTGGTCTATCTTTCACTTGTTTCTGGACTTGCTAGTTAATGGCTCTCTACCTAATGGCTGTGTGCTGTAAGAGAACTCCAAAAACTGAGGAGCTATACCAGGTATCCAGAAATAAATGAGCCTAGTATTAAAATTACTAAAAGCAGCCCACCCATGATTTTTTAAATTAATTGTGTTTATTGCAATGGAACATAGAGTGAGGTAAGCATTTTATTGATTTCAGGCTACTCGGGTGATGTGGACACCACCTCTCCGGGAAAGTTTTTCATATCCATTTCTTGTACTTCAGATGTACATCTTAACTGTGATTCTCAGGTAATTTTTATTTATAAAATGAAACTAGCTAAATTGTAAGTTTCTCAAAATTACTTCAACCTATTGTTATAATTACTAAATTTAGACTCTATTTTAAAAATTACTTCAAAAATAAATTGTGTGTCCAGTTTAAAAAAAAATCTAAAATTGCTATGTAAAAAATCACTTTCCACTTAAGAGTCTAGGCTACAGGTTTTACATAACTATGTTATGTTTTAATAAACCAATATGTATGTGTTCATATATATTTGGTAAAGATGCAAAGGTTTTTGAGAAAGTATTACTTTTTTCCCTCAATGCTTATGTACTCTGACTCATTGTTGTCCATCCTGTGGTTTTGATGAAGCATGAAAAAAAAAGTGTTCTATGCACAAGTGAATTTGGGAAATGCTAGGTTGGATAGATAAGGAGTATCTATATTCATATGTTTACAAATATATCTGAACTACAGATGTTTCTAGAAACTCAACCAAAGTTTCATCTCAGCTGTTTTTCCTGGACACATTTTTTGGTTGGGATTAATTTTATAAGCATTTCAGAAATTTTAAAAGTCTGGGGAACAACAACAAAAACATAAATAGTAGAATTATAAATAACTTTACAATAGAGATAAGTTCATAGAATGTTCATGAGATCTCTTATTGAGATAGTGATCACTGTCCTCTCCAAACTCCCAGAGAAACTCATAGTTCACTTACTAGTACCCATCAGATTTTGCCTATATTAAGATCATTTGTGTACATGTCTTTCTTTCTTAAAACTGTAAATTTGTCAATAAAGCATACATACACAAATGTCTAAACATACACTTAATGTATTAAAATGCCACTGGAAACAGAGACCATGCCACATTTATCTCTTTAACCATGGAGCACTTAGCACACTGCCATGTAGACATTTAAGGCCCTTATATGTTAGCTTAAAGAAGGTAAATAAAGGCATACTGGCATGACTACTAACCTCTAGAAAGGTGCAGACTACCTTGTGGTTTGTTAACCTACATGAAAGTTTATTTTTGGATTGAATATGGATTTGGGAATCTGATCCTTATCCGAATTTCTGTATCTTTGCTCTAAACCTTATCTTCTCTCAAAGATTATGGTAGAGGAAGTTGCCTATTTATCCCCACTCATTCCCAGTTAAATTTCTAGAAAGGTGTTTTATTTTCCATTTTTATTTTTTGAAGTGATATTAGTCTAACCAATCAGATTTCATGGAATTAAATATGTTAATTAGAACATTTAGAATTGTATCCTTGAGTGCAAAAAGTAATTTTTATTTTATAAATATAACTGAACACTTAGTGAATATATTTTGTGATAATATTAAACAATATGATCATTAAAAATTTTGCTTTTGAAAATGTATATACCATAGTACAAGAATTTATGGAAATCCAATACAACCTTTATAAAAAGAAGAGTTACAGTTTTATAATTTACACAAAATGTGTGCATTTCTTTTTTTCATATTCTAAAAGGTACTAAAATCTATGTGGTAAAAGGTATTGGTTAGTGATAAATCTCATGATTGCAGAATGGAGGGTTTAAACTTCAATATGCATTAGTTTAACTGTATTCCAGAATTATTTCTTTAAAGTCATTGTTTAAAATCTCTTTAAGTTTTTCTCATAGTCGTTAGCTTTTTATTTCACCAGCACTTATACTTTTCTTCATTATTTTTTGAAACATAAAAGTGGTGGTATATGAAAGTTATTGCTGCTCATGTAGTATAAATATCTCGAGGTATGCAAGGTCAGTTCAGATTCTATTTTCTGACATTCTTGCTGGAGTATTAAATTTCTAATGTCATGCATAGTTAAAGAAAAAAATTTTTAGTTGAATATAGTTGATTTACAATATTTTATTAGTTTCAGGTATACAGAATAGTGATTCATTGTTTTTACAGATTATATACTCCATTAAAAATTTACAAAATAATGACTCAAATTCCCTGTGCTATATGTTTAAGATACCTACTGATGAACTAGATACAATACTTTATTTAAAGCTCTAATTTTGTTTTATTATAAGCATTTTTATAACCCAAATATTTTAAGTTCTTCTTAATGAGCTTTTAAAAGTCAACTATATTTTGTTGTCTAACATCAAAGGTAAGGGGATCAATAGATTTTAGCATTTTGCACCTAGTCATTCAGTTTAATGATAGGCTACTTTTATAGTAAAACTTACTGGTGTCAATTCTCTCCATTAAGGACGTCGAACAATAGTAAAAAGCATTTTATTGCACTCTGCCTTTCCAATGTTGCTTTTACGCTTCCCTGGCAATTTGCTCAGTTTATACTTTTTACACAGGTAAGATGATTTTAAACTAATTTAAGTTGAATGCAAGATGTGCTTGGTTGTTTCCATAGGAAAAAATTTTTTTATTGAAGTATAGTTGATTACAATATTGTGCTAATTTCTGCTGTACAGCAAAGTGACTCAGTTATACACATATATACATTCTTTTTTTATATTCTTTTTCATTATGGAGAAATTTTAAATGTGATTATATTTGTGCCCTAATAGATTTTCAAAATATGGAATAATTATAAAGTTTATATATGTGTGTGATTATTTTTAATCATATAAATCTACCTTCTGTTAATGTGTTGGTTAGTTAAACAGATATTAAACCTGCAAAAGACTTTTTCCTCTTATTTTAATCCATAATTTTTCCTGTTGGTATTTGAGATGATCTCTGTAAACCTGCCTGTAGATTTTCCTTTTGTCTGAGGAATCATTTTAGGTGCCAAGCTGCACAACATGGTAAGGGCCACTTCGATTCTTCATGGTAGGGGATTTCTGCTTCTAATCCAGCTAAATGTTAGCTGTTCTGTCTGAAGAGCAGAATCTTACTGGACACCATTTCTCAGAGCTTTAATCATGGTATTATTCAGTGAATTGAGGCCATACCCTGTTTCTTCAAACAGCTAAGTAACTAATGGCAAGAAACTGAGCTGGGGAAGCAGAGAGTAAAAGGTCAATTTTACGAAATTTCCTACTATGATTTTTCGTTAGAACTCCTTTCCACCTAACTAACAAACACTGATAATATGTAATGATGTTCTTTATTGGCAGTGAGAAATTCTGCCAAGAATCCTTGTGCTGCCAGTTGTCTACAAAGAATGAAGTTATAACCACAACTTAATTGATGCTGCATGTTTAAAGCATGTTAAGAGTATTCCCTCTGCCTTACTTCCTTATATTTGGTCTTAAAACTAACACAGAATTTCTGTGGTTTTCATTATTTGCATATGCCAACATAGTAGAATAGATGTCTAATGTGCATCATTTCCTGGCAAGGAAATGTATTAATTTAGCTCCTTGGGTAATTTTAATATTGCCTTAATGATTTTCTATCCATTCAAAAGATATACTAGACTTTTAGTTGTTGTTTCTTTTTTTTTGAGATGTAATTAACATTTTGTAAGTTTAAGATATACAATGTATTGATACATTATTATATTACAATATGATTATCCCCTGATTAACACCATAGTGTTAGTTAACACCTCTATCAAGTCACATAATTATTATTTCATTCTTGTGGTGAGAACGTTTAAGATCTAGTTTCTTAGCAACTTTGAATTATATGATACAGTATTGACTATAATAACTATGCTATGCATTAGATCTCCAGAACTTATTCATCTTCTAGTTGCAAGTTTGTATACTTTGTCCAACATCTCTCTAATTCCCCCACCCCCAAGCCCCTGTTCATCACCATTCTACTCTCTGTTTTTAAAAGTTTGGCTTTTTTAGATTCCACATACAAGTGAAATAATAAAGTATTTGTCTTTGTCTGACTTATCTCACTTAGCATAATGCCTTCAAGGTCCATCTGTGTTGTCACAAATGGCAGGATTTATATATATATATATATGTAACACATCTTCTTTATCCATTCATCTGTTGGCAGACACTTAGGTTGTTTCCATACCTTGGCTATTGTGCATAATGCTGCAGTAAACATAGATGTGTAGATATCTCTTCAATATTCTGTCTTCATTTCCTTTGGGATATGTACCCAGAAGTGGGATTGCTGGATCATATGGTAGTGGTATTTTAAATTTTTTGAGAAACCTCCATAGTGTTTTTCATAGTGGCTCCACCAATTTATTTACATTCCCAGTAACAGTGCACAAGGGTTCCCTTTCCTCCACATCCTCACCAACATTTGTTTTCTTTTGTCTTCTTGATGATAACCTTTCTAATAAGTATGGAGGGATATCTTACTGTGGATTTGATTTTATTTCCCTGATGATTAGTGATGTTGGGTGTCTTTTCATGTACCTGTTGGCCATTTGGATGTATTCTTTTGAAAAATATTTGTTGTTCCTCTACCCATTTTTTAATCAGTTTTTTTTCGTTATTGAGTTGTATGAGTTCTTTATACATTTTGGATATTAATATTTCACCTAATATATGATCTGCAAATATTTTTTCCCATTGAATAGGTTGCCTTTTCATTTTGTTGATTGTTTCCTATGCTGTGCAGAAGCTTTTTATCAATAGTTTGATGTAGTTTCACTTGTTGATTTTTGCTTTTGTTGCTTTTGCTTTTGGTGTTACAATCCAAAAAATCATTGCCAAGATGAAGGTCAAGGAGCTTATTCCCTAAGTTTTCTTCTAGGGGTTTTATGGCATCAGGTCTCATATTTAAGTCTTTAATCCATTTTAAGTTAATTTTTGTGAGTGTTGTAAGATAGAAGTCCAATTTCATGTAAATATCCAGTTTTCCTGACATCATTTATTGAAGACATTATTTTTCCCCCTAAGTATTCTTGGCTTCCTTGTCAAATATTAATTGACAGTATATGCATGGGTTTACTTATGGTCACTCAATCTGTTCCATTGCTGTGTATATTAGTCTTTATTCCTGTACCATACTGTTTTGATTACTGTAGTTGATAGAGTAATGGGGATTTCTTATATGTTACAGTCCTTTTTTTTTTTTTTTTGCTGCTTTTAGGATTCTCCCTGTCTTTGATTTTTGAGTTTCATTATAGTGTGTCTTAGGGAAGGTATTTTTCAATTACAATAATGGGGTGGTTTATTAGCTTTGTGAACTTGCATGTCCAAATCTCTTCATAGGTTTGGAAGTTCTCAGCTATTATTTCTTTAAATAAACTTTCTGTCCCTCCTCCCTCTCTTTTCATAGAACTCCAGTGATTCTCTTATTTGATCATTTGATATTTTCATATAAATCACATAGACTTTCTTCACTCTTTTTCATTCTTTTTTCTTCGTTCTCCTCTGACAGCGTATTTCAAAGTTCCTATCTAACTCACTGTTCTGTCTTCTGTTTGGTCTATTCTGATATTGATACTCTATTGCCGTTTTCATTTCATTCATTGAATTCTTCAGTTTCAGAATTTGTTTTGTTCTTTTAATCATTTTTATCTCTTTGTTAATCTTCTCATGTTGTTCATGTATTGTTATCCTGATTTCATTGAATTGTGTTTCTGTGTTTTCTTGTATCTCATCGAGTTTCCACAAAACAGCTATTCTGAATTCTTTATCAGGTAAATTGTAGAATTCTGTTAGAGTTTGGTTATTGGAGGACTATTGAGATTTTTTGGTGATGTCATGTTTCCTTGATTCTTCATGTTCCTTGAAGTTTTGTGTTGCAGTTTTTGCATTTCAGGTTGCCGTCAGGTGGGATATATTCTTCATTCATCCTGCTTATATCTGGGGTTTTCTCTGACCTTATATGCATACAACTGCTTCATGCTTCTTGCTCCCTCTGTGGCAGAATTATTAAGCTTGTATGTCTTTTCTAGACAGGCCCACAGACCCTGGCCTCTTTTTCACATGAGCTCCTTATCTAGTAGAACTCACTCTTACTGCCACACTAAGGAACATGAAAAAGGAGCCAGCTGCAGAGTTGGGAGAGGTGTGAGTTTAACACTCAGGAGGTGTCAAGAGTGCCTGCAGGCCAAGTGGAGGGATCCTTGGGTGGTTTTCTTAGCAGCTGGTAGGCAGGTTTCCTGCCAGAGTCCTGAGCACAACCAGAAGGAACTGCATCCTTTTAATGCCCTCTGATATTCTTATTTGCCTCTTTCTCAATCTCCTACCTGCCCCAGTCAAGGAGGTCGCACTGCAGAGCTCTGAGTGCTGTGGGAAAGAAATTGTTTTTTTCCAGCAATGTCCTGCATAGCTGGGGATGCCAGGCACACACTCATCATTCTCCCTTTCCCCCATAGGAGAGGTTGCCACTGGCTAGTTCAGGCTCTCACTGTTCCACCTTGGGGATAAGGTGGTGTTGGCAAAGTTCCTCTTACTCTCTCTAGTGCGTCCAAACTCATATATATTTTTGCTCCAATGAAGTGCTTGAGCCTCTCCTCAGGAAGACTGGATTCTACAGGGCTCTCTTGTCTGTGGGTGTCTGCCCAAGTCAGCAGTATCCAGATTTTCTTCAACCATAGCTGAGAAGAGCTGGGATTAGTTCACTGGCTCCTGCTTATTCCACAGCTTGTGCTGAGGTCTGTCTGCCTATTACCAGATACATAGGTGGGCCAGACTCCTTCCGGGACCCTTGGCATATGGTGCTGGATGCCACAACTTCCACAGGGGCACTTTTGTTCATGGATGGATGCCAAATTTTAGTTGTTAAAAGGCGGAGGCAGAAAAGCGGGACACCTTATGCTGCCATGATGCTGACGTAACTCCCAGCTTTTAGTTTTCTGAATTATAAAGTTTTGTTTGCTTGTGTTTTTGTTTTTTAATACTAACGTGAAGATAATTCAATGTTATTTTTCTGGGAGTGTTCTAAGGCTTTTATTCTTGATTATATTTTTCACAGATTAAAGTTAAGATTAGTTCGTGTCTCTTGCACATATTGTCTGAGAAATGGGGCTGAAGGACTCAAGGATTGGCTATATTTTAAAGGAAAAAAATTACAAGCAACAGTTGTAGAAACCTAGAATATTTGGAGTGAGAAGACCTTAAAGCATTATCATTCTTAAGAAACTGAGAAATTGTGACTGACTTATTCAGTAACTGGATTTTAATTTATAATATGCTCTATTTTCTTATATTTTATTAGAGAATTCCCATTCATGTAGGAGAGATTGTTATGACCAAGGACAGTAAAAGGGATAGTTGCAGGAAGGAGGTTATAAAATCAGACGTGATAGAGATGCAGATTATTTCCGGAAGAGATAGTATCAATATATCTATACAAAACTGGTTGTCAATTTCATATTCTTTCTTTATATAACTGATTCTTTGCTTGGGATATGTATAAAGCCATATCTCTTTTAATATTTAAATTAATGTAACTCCATGACCTCCTCCTGCTTATAAGAAGATTATTTTCTTCCCACCCTGGAGTTTCTCTTCCAACGATAAGCCCGTCGGCCATTTATTTGAGCCAAATATCAGGACTAGATGTTTTTGCCTCACTGTTGAAGCCAGAAATGAGACTACTTGTATCTGGAGGATTCAGAAGTCTGGGTACACAGTCAAAGCCACCACACTGCTGTTTAGCAAAACTTACCCCTTCTGCATGGAATTTAACCCTCAGTTAACCTTCTAGCTCTCTTCCCTTAGAAACCTGCTACTGTTGTGTGACCATGACGTTACTAGGCACGTTGCTTGGTGATTGCCTAATTGCATCCGAGAGGAAGAAATTGTAATTGAGCTAAGTTCTTCCTGAGGGGGATGCCTTGACTTCGAGCTTCCTTAAGTGAAGTGACTCTCTTAAGTGTCACTTCCCTTGCAGAAGTTTCCATGGGTTATGGATCTTCTAAGCCAGAGTGTCTTCTCCATTTATGTGATGTGCATCTTCTTTCTTTGCTCCTGAGTTGTCACCTGGGATGAGGCTACCATGAAGACTTCTTTGAGAGCTCCCACTGAAGAGAAATATCTGAATCTGTCCTGCTGACAAGTCCTGTTTCCTGTCCTGCAGCTTTCTGAATGAACCAGAGGCCAAGTGTGAACTTAAAACCCCCTGGTTAGCACTGATGTCAAGAACTCAAATTCACCTTCTTGAAGATAGAAAACTCCTAACAGCCATAGATGCCAAGTGCTTCACACTAAAATTGGCCTGGACTCCGTGCTTTTACTTATGAGTGGCACCATTTTCTTTCTTGTAAATGTCTCATAGCACTCCTGCAGTGCTGAGATAGCTGAGTTGAGTCATAAGGAATTTCAGCGTCAGCTAAATGCTGTCTGTAGAACTAGGCTTCTCCTAAAAAAAGACTGCAGTTCTGGTGTACAGTTCTTGTGAGTGAGCTCACAAGTTCAGAATTCTATCATCTACACAATGTGTTTGTTTTTCAAGTTCCTTGGGGTTCTGTCTTGCCAAATTAGGATTATGTTAGTTTTTTGGAGATGTTCAAGTATTGATGAGTCTCAGAAAGGTTTTCCCACAGGAGACTCATAGCTCCTTATGAAACTTTTTTCCAGTTCCTTTGTCTTTACTGAACATCAAATTTCACACACCAAAGGGCCAAGAAAGGACAGTTTTTTGGCAAGTCAAATAAACCTTTTGTTCAAGAAGAGTCTTTGATCTACAAAACTAAAAGGTCACCAAAATGGTTTTTTCCAAGGGGAGTTGATGTTTCTTCTTCTGGATGTAGAAGCAGCTACTCTTACTATAAATGTCAGCTTCTCTTTCTGAAAGCTTTGTCTGACCTTGCATCTTGTTGTCAAACTCAGTCTACAGGTTGATTTCTTTCTATTAGTTTGACAATGTTTATTGTGGCCACAGTGGTTAAAATATAGTTTATTCTATATGTGTAAACTAACAGAGAATCAAGAATTAGCTTACAGAAGGGTTTTATAGTTTCATTCCTTATACACGGTTTTATTTAAAATTTATTTTAAATACCTGTACTCATTTCTGATTTCAGGAACAAAATTGGTCCAAGCATTTGAACAGATTAAAAACTCTTTATTGTTTCATGGAAAAAGAATTTGCCCTATCCTCAGAACTACTTATCTTGAGAAGTATGATGAAAGGAGGCAAGAATAGAAGTCAGTTTTCTACATTTTCACAACAGAATGTTGACTCTGCTGCTTGTATCTCAATGAGAGCGCTTTCTTTTCAACCAGCAGTTCAAATAGCAACAGTCCAGCTCTTAAGCACAATTTTCTCCTGTGAAGTTTTTTTTTTTTTTTTTTTTAGCCGAAGTGTAAATGTGATTTTTAAGAAGGAGGGTCTAGATCTGCCTATCCTAACAGTATTGGTCTATGGTAGGAGGGAAAGGGAGACTAACATATACCAGACTTCAGTATTATAGTTTATTTCATTTAATCCTCAAGGAGTCCAGGCACATGGGTATTATTAATTTACGATTACAGATGAAGACACTGAGGCTCAGAGATTAAGTTAAAATCAAGTCGGCCTACTTCAGAGCACCAACACTTTCCAATTTATTTTTGTTGCATCTCTAGGGTCTTTCAACTCTTTTCTGTTGAAGGCCACACACTTGGCTGTGTTGTCTTATTTCCTTACTAAAATGCCTTCAGTTTTCGTGAAGCATTAATAAAAGAAATATGCATTTAAAGACTACTTCTATACCTTTTGTAAAACCATAATTAATTGAGTCTATTGTATTACCTAATTGCTTTTCTACGTAAGAATCTGTATGATACGTTTTTCATAGTTAGTGTCAAGATTAATTTTCTTCACAAAGTAAATTTATGATCCTTTTTTTTTTTTTTTTTTTGGTACGCGGGCCTCTCACTGCTGTGGCCTCTCCCGTCACGGAGCACAGGCTCCGGACACACAGGCTCAGCGGTCATGGCTCATGGGCCCAGCCGCTCCTCAGCATGTGGGATCTTCCCGGACCGGGGCACGAACCCGTGTCCCCTGTGTCGGCAGGCGGACTCTCAACCACTGTGCCACCAGGGAAGCCCTATGAACTTCCTTTTAACAACTGTATAGTTATTTTATTAAATGAGCTGGACACACTTTCTCACAGTGTCTCTTAAAACCTATATTTTAGACTTGTCCCCATCCCCAATTTTATATACATACTGTATTTCTTTCCTTTTCAGTTTGACAATAAGTGTGATTGCAGTAAATAAAAACTTTTAAGATCTTTAAAATATTGTGTCTTCAGATCAAAGAACATGATATATATCTACTTATTTAGTTCTTAATTTCTATCAATAATGTTAATACAGATTTTTAGAGATCTTACAGATCTTTCATTAGATTTGTTCCCAGGTATTTTCTATTTTTGTTGCATTTTAAAAATTGATTATATTTGTTAGATATGGGGTTCTACGTATGTTAAGCAAAGTTTGTTAATTATATTATTCTAATCTTTTAGATTTCTACTATTTTTGTTTGCTTTCAGTTACTTAGAGGATGAAAGAAAGTCTTCCATTATAACAGTGATTTGTCTGTATCTACTTTTAGCTGTGTAAATTCTTGCTTTAAACATTTTGATGCAACATCATTATGTGCACAGTTGTTATATAGTCCTTTCATTTTTATGTAATGAGCCTTAAAAAATTTTTAAGTATATTTGTGTGTATGTGTGTGGTAAGAACACTGAACATGAGATACACCCTCTTAATAGATTTTTAAGTGTACAGTGTAGGTATTGTTATCTATAGACGCATGTTGTATAATAGATCTCTAGAAGTTATTGATCTTGAATAACTGAAATCTTATGTGTGTTGATTAGCGACTTCCCATTTCCTCTTCCCCTCAGCCCTTGGCAATCACTGTTCTATTATCTATTTCTGTGAGTTTGACTATTCTAAATACCTCTGATAAATGGAACCATGCAGTATTTGTCCTTCTGTGACTGGCTTAATTTACTCAGCATAATATTCTCATCCATATTGTTGCATGTTATAGGATTTCCTTCTCTTTTAAGGCTGATACTATTCTGTTGTATGTGTATAACACATTTTAAAATCCATTCAACCGTTGATGGTCATTTAGGCTATTTCCATATCTCGGATATTGTCAATAGGGCTGCAGTGCACATGAGAGTGCTAATATCTCTTCAAGATCCTGTTTTCAATTCCTTTGGATAAATACTTAGAAGTGGAAATGCTGGATCATATGCTATTTCTATTTTTAATTTTTGAGGAACCTCCATACTGTTTTCCTTAGCAGCTGCATAATTTTGCATTCCCATTAACAATGTGAAAGGATTCCCTTTTTTTCACATCCTCGCTAATACTTGTCATTTGTTTTTTTGAAAATAGCCATCCTAACAGGTGTGAGATAATATATCATTATGGTTTTGATTTGCGTTTCACTGATGATTAATGATATTGAGTGTTTTTTCATATATCTGTTGGCCATTTGTATATCTTCTTAGGATAGCTGTGCAATTTGCCCATTTTTTAATTATTAGTTTTTTTGCTAGAGTAATATGAGTTCATTATATATTTTGGATATAACCCCTTATTAGTTTTTTTGCTAGAGTAATATGAGTTCGTTATATATTTTGGATATAACCCCTTATCGGATATATGGGGTATTTTCTCCCATTCCATAGGTTGCTGTTTACCCTTTCGGTGTTTCCTTTGCTATGCAGAAGCTTTTTACTTTGATGTAATCTCACTTGTCTTATATCTGATGGGAGATTAATATCATCAAAATAAGAGATAACAAGTGTTGGTGAGGATGTGGAGGAAAGGGAACCCTTGTACACTGTTGGTGGGAATGTAAATTGGTACAGCCACTATCGAAAACAGTATGGAGGCTCCTCAAAAAATTTAAAATTGAACTACCATATGATCTAGTAATCCCACTTCTGGGTATATATCCAAAGGAAATGAAAACAGAATATTGAAGAGATTATCTGCCGTTCTATGTTTATTGCAGCATTATTCATAATAGCCAAGGTATGGAAATAACCTAAGTGTCTGTCAACAGATGAATGGATAAAGAAGATGCGCTACATATATATACAATGGAGTATTACTCAGCCATGAGAAAAAGGAAATCTTGCCATAGGACATAGATGGACCTTGAGGGCATTATGCTAAGTGACATAAGTCAGACAGAGAAAGACAAATACTGTATTATATCATGGGATATAATATTAATATCATGTATTAGTATTTAGTTTGGAATCTAAAAAAAACAAACTTATAGAAACAGAGAGTTGAATGGTGGCTACCAGGGCCTGAAGGGTGTGGGAAGTAGGAAGATATTGGACAAAGGGTACAAACTTTCAACTAGAAGATGAATAAGTTCTGGCGATCTATCACATAGCATAATAATTGTAGTTAACGTTATTGTTTTATATACTTGAACATTGGTAAGAAAGTAGATCTTAAATGTTCTCACCACAAAAATGAAATGAGAATTTCATGACATGATGAAGGTGTTAGCTAACACTGCAGTGGTAATAATACTGTAATATATAAGTGTATCAAATCAACAGGTTGTACACCTTAAACTTACACAATGTTTTAAGTCAAGTATATCTCAATAAAGCTGAAAAAAATAGCAGAGGGATCCTTGGTAGAGACTCTAAGCTTAATAAAAGGGACAAATTTCTTAAATCCAGTAAAGTTCTGATTATCCATTAGCTGGAATTTTAGTTGGAACCACTTTATGCCTTCCCCATCCATTTGGGGGGAGGAGGTAGGTAGTAAGGTATTTACACTGGGAGAAGAAAAAAATGAAAGGAAGTTTGAGAGTAAGATATTAGCACCAAACTCCCAAATTCTGGGTAGTTGATCTATAGAATATATTTACAACAATTTATGCATTCTTTGACTCTGAGATTCTATGACCTTGCCTGAGCTTACTTTATGAGGCACTTGATAATGTGTTGAAACGAAGTTTGCAGAGATATTTGTGTCCTTGCCTTTTTTTCCACACCACCAGCAAATAAGTTTCTTTAGGGTGGAGATAGCATTGGCCCTCTAGTATCCATTGAATGGATTTGAATTTATAGCATCGTTTCTAAGAAAACTATACTTTAAGCTCCAAGCAATTAAGTTATAAACAAAGCTCTGGGAAACTATATTCGGGTAAATTGGTTATTACTTGAAAGTATTACCATCTTCAACTGGCACCTCTTGAAATAAAAATCTCTTTGGAATTCTTGAATGAATTATCCATTGTTGTTTTACTTATACAACAAATTCATAATCTGGTTACCAGTAAATGTTAAATTGTATGAGACTTTTCAAAGCCCCAAAGAAAAGAATTACTGGGCCCAGTCATAATTATTATTGTGAATGCAGCCCTCTAAAATAAATGTTAATACTGTAACTCACAGTAGAGCTGTACAATTTTTAATGAAATAAAGTACAACCAAAATAAAATGTCATATAGTTAGAATCATAGGTTGTGTCACATTTTCAAACTGACTTCTTTCACTTAGCCATATGTATTTTAGGTTCCTCCATGTCTTTTCATGACTTGATAGCTCATTTCTTTTTATTGATGAGTAATATTCCATTGTCCATTGTCTGAATGTACCACAGTTTGTTTATCCATTCAACTCTTGAAGGACATCATGGCTGCTTCCAGTCTTTGGTGATTCCCTAAACATTCACGTGAAGGTTTTGAGTGGGCATAAGATTTCAGCTCAATTGGGTAAATACCCAGGAGTGTGATTGTTGGATTGTATGTTAAGACTATGTTTAGTTTTGTAAGAAATTGCCGATTTTGTCAGGTTTTTGGATTTCAGCCATTCTATTAAGTGTGTAGCAGTATCTCCTTGTTCTAATTTACAGTTCCTAATGTAGTATTGGGTTTAGCATCTTTACATGTGCTTATTTGCCCTCTGTAGATCTTCTTTGTTTAGGTTATTTGTTCACATCTTTTGACCTTTTTTTTTTTGCGGTACTTGGGCCTCTCACTGTTGTGGCCTCTCCTGTTGCGGAGCACAAGCTCCAGACGCGCAGGCTCAGTGGCCATGGTTCATGGGCCCAGCCGGTCCGCGGCATGTGGGATCCTCCCAGACCGGGGCACGAACCCATGTCCCCTGCATCGGCAGGCGGACTCTCAACCATTGCGCCACCAGGGAAGCCCTTTTTGACCATTTTTAAATTGGGTTATTTGTTTTCTTATTTATGAGTTTTAAGCGTTCTTAGTACATTTTACATACCAAACCTTTATCAGATGTGGGTTATGCAAAGATTTTCTCACAGTCCCTGGCTTGTCTTTAGTTTTCTTAATAGTGTCTTTTGTGGAGCTGGGGTTTTTAATTTTAAGGAAGTTCAGTTTATCAGTTTTTTTCTTTCATGGATCATGCTTTTGATGTCATAGCTAAATCTCATCCTCAAATAAGGTCACCTTGATTTTCTCCTATATTATATTTTAGAAGTTTTTTAGCCTGTGTTCTACATTTAGCTCTAACATACACTTGAGTCAGTTTTTTGAAAGGTGTAAGGTCTAGGTCTAGATTTATTTTTTTAATGCGTGCGTGTCCAAGTCTTCCAGCGCTATTTGTTGAAAAGACTGTCATTTCTCCATTTTGCGCCGTTGTCAAAGCTCAGTTGCCTATAATTGTGTGGATCTGTTTCTAGACCCTCTATTTTATTCCTTTGAGCAATTTGTCTGTTTTTTCTCCAGTACCATGCTGTCTTGATTACTGCAGCTTTGTAGTAAGTCTTAAAGTCAGTTAGTTTCAGACCCTTTTTAAGAGTTTTCTCTTTGCCTTTGGTTATAAGCAGTTTTTACTATGACATGCCTATGTGTGGTTGGGTTTTGTTTGTTTTAATTTATCCCTTGCTGGGGGTTACTAATACTTTATGAATCAGTGCTTGATTCTTTTTCTATAGATTTTGGGGACTTCTCAGGTATAATGTCTTTAAGTATAGATTTTACTTAATTCCCTCAGCCCTTTCTGAGATGTAAAGTATGACCTTTATACTATATGCTCTACATCTCTTATGTTCTTTCATATGTTGTTCATCCCTTTGTCATTTTATACTTTCTTCTGACCTATCTTCCAATTTATCACTTCTTTATTTGGCTATGTTCAACCTGCTTAAACCCATTTTTGACTTCTTATTATTGATTATTGTAATATTTAGTTGTATATTTTTAATTTGGTTCTTTTTTTTATGGCTTTCAGTACCCTCCTGGAATTTTCAATCTTATCTGTTATTTCCATGCATATGCCAAACATAAAGTCTATGTCTGATGATGCCAGACATGTTTTTGCATGGTTTGTGAGCTAAGAGTAGTTTTTACATTTTATAGTATTGTTTAAAAAATGTAGAAGAAGAAGAGTATACAATGGAGACTGTACATGGCCTACTAGTCTTAACATTTATTATCTGGCTTTTTACATAAAAAGTTTGCTGACCCCTGAACTAGATTGAGATTCTTCATAGATCTGTTTCTGTTGTCTTAGTGATAATGTCTTATCTCCTCCTATATCTGATTAGTTTTGATGTGGTATTAGACATTGTACATGAACAATAGTACAGTTAATTTGAGACTAAGATATTAACTTCTTCCAGAGAAAATTAAATTTGTTTCCAGCAGGCAAATACAGGGACTAACAATCTTTAATCTCCCTCATGCAATCAGAGAATGAGATAATTCAAAGGTGGGCTTCAGTATTTTGGAGTGCTGCTTTGATTTCTGGTTCTCTCTTATAGTATAACCCTTTGAAGTCCCAAACCAAAGCTTAGGGACTTAGCAGAGATCTCATTCTTGGGGTTACCTGACTGCTAAGTGTGTGGAAATCTCTCAACTGCCTCTCAGCTGTCAGGCATCTGCTTCTGTTAGAATTGGCAGAAGAAGAAAAGTGACCCAAAATGTCATGCTTATCTCTGTAGATTTCCACCTTTTCTCTGGTCTTAGCTTTCTAATTCTTTTTTTTGCTGTATTAGTAAGCTGTGGCTTTCATACAGGTACTTTTATTATTTTTTCAAGCTATTCTAGTTCTCAGTGAGAAGGTTGGTTCACATTACTTTGACAATCATTATTGGAAATATAACTCTCCTCTTATATTTACTTTGCTTATGAATAGTGAAATGCTTTTCTACATTTTTTCACTCCTGCTTTTTTAATATTTTTATTTCAGATAGCCTCATTATTTCCCATGTATGTTGTGGGGTACATTGAGCCAAAAAAATTTCAGAAGATCATCTATATGAACATGGTGACAATTTTTTGAATATCTTTATTGGAGTATAATTGCTTTACAATGTTTTATTAGTTTCTGCTGTACACCTGGTAACATTTTAAATATTTATAAGTCATATATTAAAATAAGATCTCAGGGTTTATAAAATAGAACTGACTGTTTTATATACCTCCTTTCAAGTAGTATTTAATACATATGATGTTGATAATATTTAGAAGGATAACTGAATGCCATATTATACCAACTATACTTTCAACTAGACTGTAGATGTTTTGTATTCTCTGAATCTTTAAAAAAAATTTTTTTATTATTATTGTCACTTCTTTTGTAATTGCCTTTTCTCCCTGAGACCTGAGATTTTTAACACTTTGCATGAATATGACACTCTGTGAAATTTATGTTTTTGCATTATTGTTTTTTTATATTAGTTTCCAAACACATATCCCTTAAGAAAATAAAAAATAAAAATCTTTTAGGTAAGAACATAAAATCAAGCTTCCTTAGTGAGGGAAATCCTCAAGTAGTTCAACAAAAATCAGATTAGAAAACTAATAGTTATAAGTAAGTCTTTCTTGTTATATCCCTCCATTATTGAGTTAATAGAATCAATAAGATTTTTCCTGTTTTCTTTGTACCAAGTGGAAAACAGGGGGAAAAAATTAAATTCTGCTATATAGTATTTATGGTGTTGAAAATACTTGGAACCTATCAGTGTGTTGAAATTCTGTTATCACTTGGTCAGGATCTATTTATTAATCTTTTTTATGCAAATAAAGTTTGTATTGGAAATGACTATATCCCTGTAGACAAAGTATGCATTATGCTATCTATCTAATAACTATAAAATGTATTCATTTTCTTCAATTTTCAGGTTTCAGTTCTCCTTTGTTTTGTGTTGATGTTTGGAAATCCAATGTATTTATCTTCTTATTATTCTTCGTCTCTATTGATGACATTGGTAAGTGTTTGTTAAGCTTGTGAAGTTTTTTTTAACCTGTCAAATAGCAAGTTTACCCATTTAATATAGGTTAAGGAGAATAAATAAGGCCTTTTCTGGATTACTGCTCACATGAAAAATTTTTCCCAGATAATGCTTTTTGTTTATCTCATCCTTGAAAAATAATATAAGCAAAGTTTACCTTTTTAAGGCAATGCCCAAGTAAATTTTTTTAAAATAATAAAGTAATAAGACTTACTTTTTAAAATATGCCATAATTTATGATAAAAATTAGTTATTTCCTTCTAAGTCACTTCAGTAGACTAAATACTTACTGCAGTGACACTGCCATTGCCCAAAACGTTTTTGGAACTCCTATGAATTGCCTTCACAGACTATGGCACATTCTTTTGAATGTCCTCAGTGGTGGCAAAGCTTTGTATTTTAAGGGTGGATTTGATTTTTGGAAATGACCAAAGTCTTGTGAATAAGGTGGGTGATTGGGCTGGGTAATACAGATCTTGATCAAAATATAGTGTGACAACAAAGTTATAAGACCTATTTTCTTGAACCCATAAGGAAATAATCTCTAAAGATAGTTTATAAAGAGGAGTTCCAAACTGTTTTGAGCAGTGGCAACATAATTATAATAAGGGTGTAGTTTCTTCGCGTGACTTACTTTCATGGAATAACACTCATTTAGAGTTGTATTTGGAATGGTGGTTCAGTAAATCAGTTTTATTACCTTATAGTCACACTTCCGATATTCATAAGCCAGAACCTGGAATGTTCTCCACTGGAATGTTCCTAGAATGTTCTCTTTCCACAATGACCAGAAATGATAACTTACTACAGAAATACCAAAATATAGCACTTTTCCATGTATGGTGCATTGATTGAATCTTTTGAGATTTAGGTTTTTTCTCCCCATACCTTTTGTTTTTTTTGCCTCCCAGTAAGTAATTTCTCCTCTTTCTCTCTCCCAAAAGACATAGGCCCTTTCTTTTCAACATTTTGTCAAACTTTTTCAGTATTACAAAGTAGATGACTTGTAATAGTGTGTTCATCAACCTCTTTCTATGAAAACATTTTTTATTTTAAAATATAGCACAGATGTAGAAAACCTCATAAAACCAATGTTTTATGTACTTAGTTCTGACTAGTACTGATAAGTACTGATTAATGGACTGTTACTTGCAAACACCCTTAAACTACCATCAAGTCAAAACCAGAACTTTTCTAACCATTCTAGAAGCCTTCCATGTAACCTGCCTCAATCATAACTCCCTTGAGCTGCTCTAAAACTGTAGTGACTATCTTGACTATGGTGATCACTCCAGGCTTTTCTTTATAGTTTCATCACTTAAGTTTCTATTATTATCTATAGGTTTCCAATATGTCTCCCTGTTTTTTTCCCCAGGATATTTTTTTTTTACCTGGGTCACTGAACATGTGAAGGGTTCTGTGGTCTAGATTTTGCTCCCAAATTCTCATGGTGCCACTTTACATCTTTTTTTTATCTTCTGTATTTATATTAATACTTGGGTCTAAAACCTGGATGTGTTCAGATTTAACTCCTTTGGCAAGTATATAGTATTGTTCTTCAGTCAGGAGGCACATATTATCTGGTGCCTCTCTTTTTATGATCAGCGCTTAGTACCAGATCCATTAATTCAGTAGGGATTGCAAAATGGTGATATTCCAATCCCTCCTTTACAGTTCACAGTTCATATAGGAAAAGTAAAGTACATTTCTAAATGGGGGGGGAGTTGGGAGGAAGTAGAAAAATATTTGAAGAAATAATGACCAGTAATTTTCCAAATTTGATGAAAATTATAATCTCAGAGATGAAGAGTATCAGTGAATCTCAAATACAAAAAACATAGAGCTAGAGTAAGCATATTGTCAAATTGTTCAAGATCAGCAATAAAGAGAAAATCTTGGGAGTAGCAATAGAATTAAGACATGTTAAATACAGAAGAACAAAGAGTAAGGATGTCAGCAGATTTTTCATAAGAAAAAAGTGCAAGCAACAAAACAGTCAAGAAGCATCTTTAAAATATTTAAAAATACTATCTATAATTCTATATCCAGCAAACATGTCTTTCAAAAATGCAGGCAAAATAAAGACTTTATGACCTTTATGTTAAAGGAGGTCCTTCAGATGAAAGGAATATAATATTAGATCTCAGTCTGGCTCAAACAAATGAAGGGCCCTGGAAATGGTAGCTAAAGGCTTTCCTACCATCTGTGACAGAATGGATAGACCTTGAGGGCATAATTATGTGACATAAGTCAGACAGAGAAAGACAAATACTATCTTTTCATTTGTGTCTTCTTTAATTTCTTTCAGCAATGTATTCAGTGTGTAAGTCTTTCACCTCTTTGGTTATGTTTATTCTTAATATTTTATTCTTTTTGAGACTATTGTAAGTGGGATTGTTTTCTTAATTTCCTTATTAGATAGTTCATTGTTAGTGTATAGAATTGCAACATAGTTTCTTTGTTGAGTTTGTATCCTGCTACTTTGCAGAACTTGTTTATTCTAACAGTTTGTGTGTGTGTGTGTGTGTGTGTATGTAGAATCTTTAATGTATTTTACATCTAAGATCATGCCATCTGTGAACAGAGAATTTTACATTTTCCTTCTCAATTTTTCTGGTTTACCCATTTAGTTGTTTTTTATTTTTTATTTTTTGCACTAATAAATATTACATGTATATTTTATTATACCCCCTCCTACTTACATGAAAGGTAGCATACTATAGTCTTTTGCATTTTGATTTATCAAACTATTCTGGGTATCACTTAGCAACCTTTCCTAGATATCACTCCATATCAGTTCACGGAGATCTTCATTCTTTCTTGTAATTTCATAGTAACTATTCCCTTCTGCATATTCCATAGATAATTCAACCATTCTCCTAAGTCTGGGCATTTTGTTTATTTCTTTTTTTTTTGCGGTATTCAGCCTTCTCACTGCTGTGGCCTCTCCCGTTGCGGAGCCCAGGCTCCGGACGCGCAGGCCCAGCGGCCATGGCTCACGGGCCCAGCTGCTCCGCAGCATGTGGGGTCTTCCTGGACCGGGGCACGAACCTGTGTCCCCTGCATCGGCAGGCGCACTCTCAACCACTGCGCCACCAGGGAAGTCCTGTTTATTTCTTATATTTTGCATTTACAAACAATTTTGCCTGTGTAATCTGGTACATTTATATTTTCCTATTGTTGGAACTTCAGGAATCCTGGCTCATCTTGGGCCAATTAGATGATGCAAAATTCTCCTCCAAATCTTAGTAATACACAGGCCTAAGATTTGTTTCTCATTGGAACTTTTTGTTTTTCCAACACAAACTTGGGAATAAACAAATACCTTACCAACTTGTAGAGATAGTAGGAGGAGTATTCCTAGTCCTGCATGTCTTTGTCAGTTCAAGCTGCTATAACAAAAATACCAGAATGGGTGGCTTACACGGAAATCTGTTTCTTACAGTTCTAGATGCTGGGAAGTCCGAGATCAAGGTGTCAGCTGATTTAGTTCTTGATGAGGGCTCTCTTCTTGATTTGCAGACAGATATCTTCATTGTATCCTCCCATGATGGAGAGAGGGATCATCTCATGTCTGTTCTTAGCAAGGCACTAATCCCATTTATGAGGTTCCCACCCTCATGATCTAATTACCTCACAAAGGTTCCACCTCTAAATATGTCACATTGGAGCTTAGGGTTTCAACACAGGATCAGTGGAGGGACGTAAACATTCAGTTGATAGCACCAAGGATATAGTTTTTGAGGACCCCAGCTGTATGCATGAGTCTTAATTCCAGTTTCTTACCTTTCATAGTCCCAAGTCTTCTTCTGCTGCCCTCCCTTTTAATACAAGCCCATAGTTGTAACCCTGTTCTACAGACCTCCTTAAAAACTGCCAACTCCTTAAAAACTCTCCTAATTAATGTTTTACTTTTTCAAAATCACCTTCTTTTCTCTGGCACCTGGAAAGTTCCTTTTCTTTCTTATAAATTCAGTTAGATATATATTTTTTTAAACATTTAAAAATATTTGGGAGTTTGGAGAGGAAGGATTTTCATGTTAATTTAGACCACTAATTTTGCTGGATAACCTACATGTATGCTTGCATGGACATACCTTTCACACACTATCTATCTCCTCAGAGGAATTGCCCTGCATAAAACGTCCCAAGTAACTCAGTAAGGAATTAACTTGATTCTAGGGTCAACTTTCTGGTACACAAAGCATTTGGCTTTCACCCCAAGGAAATTTTCCATGTCCAAATTCAGAAAAATCAACAATTAAGAAGGAAAATGGCTGGTGATAGCCAAGATGGAAGGGGGTGGCTGTGTAATTTTTGAAATGTGTAATTTTTGAAATGTAATTTTTAAAAAGTTAATTTAATTGTGTTATTTTATGTCATATGCATTTTAGGTGATAATTCTAAGAAGAAATAAAATTCAAAGATTGGGTGCATCTGAACTCTGCTTTTGGGTAAGGTTCAACATTTTTAACACAATTTCTTCAAATCCTTTTTTATTTCTATAAACTGAATACAGATAATATGCTTTAAAAATGAATGATTTATAGTTAGTAAATATTATAAATAGCTACTTACATAAGGTGGGAAACACTCCTTAGCAATATCTACAAGTCATTTTCAAGAAGTTAGTTCAGGGGCTTCCCTGGTGGCGCAGTGGTTAAGAGTCCACCTGCTGATGCAGGGGACATGGGTTCGTGCCCCAGTCCGGGAAGATCCCACATGCTGCGGAGTGGCTGGGCCCATGAGCCATGGCTGCTGAGCCTGTGCGTCCGGAGCCTGTGCTCTGCAACAGGAGAGGCCACAACAGTGAGAGGCCTGCGTACCACAAAAAAAAAAAAAAGAAGAAGAAGTTAGTTCATTTATTTCAGCACTACCCTCAGGCCTTTCTTCTTTACTTTTCCTTCTGCTATACCCTACTACCTTGCTTTTAATTTTTTTTCTATTAGCTTTGAGTTTCTTTCTTTAGATTTACTAACCTTCTCTTCAAAATAACTCAGTCTGTAGTTCTGTCCCCACTTTCCCTTTTTCTCTTCTCTACACTTATCCATCATCTATCTTTCCTTTGGCTTCAAACTTTAGACTCTTATTATTTTTGTCCTTTTAACATTTTCCCTACAATCTCCCAGTTCCTTTTTATTTCATCTCAGCCACTACCTGATCTTTGTTTGACTTCTTTGCAAATGTACAAATGGATTGCCCATGTTACCTCTATATTTGTATGTTATGTTACAAAGTAAAATAAGTACCTTATTAAGTAGGCACTGCAATGACTAATTCTCATAATATCAGACAGATGACATTCTTTTTCTCTAGGTCTTTAATGTGCTCCTACTAAAAAATAAAATCTACCATATTGAAGAACTCTGTGATTACATATTATATATTGGTACGGTAAAACTGGAAATGATAAGAGGGTAGATAGTGACTCAGAATACAAACAAACAAAATGGAATGAGTTGCCAGTTTCTTATTGCTGGAAGAATTCTCCCATCCCCTATGGTGAAAATACACTTGTTATTGAATGATATGACCCTTCTAATATTTGATTTTTTTTCTTCAGAAAAATTGGCAAAACTTGTTTTTTTAAAGATTAAACCAAGAAATCAACAGAAAATTTAAATATTTTTATTTAATAGTTTAACTCAAAAGGAAGTCAAAATTTTAATTACAAATTACTGAAAAATGACAATAAATAGAGCAGTATCTGTGGATGTTTAGGGAATTCTGCCAAAATTGTGTTCAGAGGAAAATTTATTGTCTTAAATATTTTCAATTTTAGACTGCAAAGAATAAAAAGCTTTAAGTCAAGAATTTCAAGGAAACAAAACTCTAAGGAGAGAACAGTTAAGGTATAATGAATGTTCAGCTTATATTTATGTTTTAAAACTGATATAATTAATACCATCAATCTCTTGCAAAAAGGAGAAATTAGTCATGGTAGTCATCTGAACAACACAGAAAACATTCTGGCTTTTTATGTCTTTTTTCTGGAAGACCATCAAAAAGAAATAGAAAAGCTATTTTGTGAAATAACACCTTTTCTTAGAAAAACACCTGTTTTTGTAAGAAAAAGGGATAATCCATTCTTGTCAAATTGGGCTCATCCCAGGAATGCAAAGATGTTTCTGGAAAATTTATAAATGTAAATTATCACACTAGCAAATTAAAGGAGAAAAATACTTTATGATCATCTCATTAGATGCAGAAAATAAATTTCATAAAATTAAACACCCATTTATGATAAAAACTCTTAGCACAGAAGAAATAGCAGGGAGTTTACTTAACCCAGTAAAATTCTTCAGCAGTCATTGGTTTTGCAGGAGAGATATTTGGAGTATTCCATTTATGAAGATCAAGATTAATATGTTTTTTCACAGTTTATTAAAGGTTCAAACATATAAAAGCCAGAAAGTAAATAACAGGATTAGAAAAGAAATGGAAAGAAAAATCAAAATTTATTATATCATTACATATAAAACAAAATAATTATTAGAAATTATAAAAATAACATGGCTAGGTATAAGATTAATATTTAAAAGTTAATTGTATTTCTATTCTTTGGCAACAAACAAAATCCTATTTTTGAAAATATGCCATATATTTTAGGGAGAAAAAAATACATAGTATCTGAATAAATCTAATATTTTTGAAATTTAAATTTTTTTTAAAAAAATGTGTAAAACCACTTATCATGTAATAAGGATAAGGAAAATTACAACTTGAATGAGAAAAGGCAATAAAGAGATGTTAACACTCAGATGAGTAAGATGTTGGGATTATTTGGCAAGAATTTTAAAGCAGTCATCATAAAAATACTTCAGTGAGCAATTATAAGTACTCTAGAAGCAAACAAAATATCACCAAAGAAACAGAAAATTTTTTTAAAAAAGGAATAACTTGGGAATTAAAAAAAATAACTTGAAAAATACTGTAACTGAAATAAAAAACGCAGTGAATGAGCTTCATAGAAGAATGAATGTAACAAAGAAAGCAATCAGTGTACTTGAAGATAGAAGAATAGAAATTACCCAATCTAAACAACAGAGGAAAAGTAACTGGAAAAAAATGATAGAGGCTTAGGAAAATGTGGGACAATAACAGAAGATTTAATATTTGTATCGTGGAAGTTCCACAGGAGAGGAAAAAGAGAGTGGTATTTGAAGTATTTGAAGAAGTAATGGCATAAAATAGATAGCTAGTGGGAAGCAGCCACATAGCACAGGGAGATCAGCTCGGTGCTTTGTGACCACCTAGAGGGGTGGGATAGGGAGGGTGGGAGGGAGGGAGATGCAAGAGGGAAGAGATATGGGGACATATGTATATGTATAACTGATTCACTTTGTTATAAAGCAGAAACTAACACACCATTGTAAAGCAATTATACTCCAATAAAGATGTTAAAAAAAAAAAAGAAGTAATGGCTGAGAACTTTCCAAATTTGGTAAAAGACATAACACTACAGAGTCAAGAAACTGAGTTAATCCCAAGTAGGATAAAGCCAACAAAATCCATGCCAAGATACATCATAATTCAACTTCTACAAACGAAAGGCAAAGAAAAAGTCTTGAAAGCAGACAGAGGGAAATAATGCATTACCTTTAGGGCAAAACTGATTCGAATTTACAGCAGACTTCTCATCTGAAACTATGGGAGCCAGAAGGAGGTGGCACAACATTTGTCAAGTGCTGGAAAGAATTGTCAACCACAAGTTATATATCCAGTGAAAGTGTCTTTTAGGAATGAAGTGGAAAGTAAAACATATTCTCAGATGAAGGAAAACTAAGAATTTATTGCTAGCAGAGCAACCCTTATATAATGATTAATAGAAGTCCTTGAAACAGGAAGTAAATGATGAGAGAAGAAATGTTAGAACATCCAGAAGAAGTAAAGGACAACAAAATGGATGCACATAGGTCTAAATATAATAGACTATTCTCTTGAATATTTCCTTTCATGTGTTTTTGTTTATTTTGTTGTTCTTTATCTAGATATTTGAGTCCAGCTTTTCATTTATTTCCTTTACTCTCATTTTTATTGATAAAAGTTTATGAGGCCATGAATTTTCTTCTGATCATTGCTTTACATGCATCCCTTAGTTTCTAATATGTAGTTTTCATTACCATATTTAAAAAAATTTTTTTTGAGTTTGTGTTTCCCTTTCACTTAAGACTTATTAATAGGAGGTTTAATTTCCAGGAGGAAGGGCCTTTTGGTCGTCTGACTTCTATCTATTTTGTTTATTTTCTAGATAATTCAAGGAAGTGCTTGGTTTTGTGGGACAATCATTCTGAAATTTCTGACATCTAAAATTTTAGGTGTTTCAGACCATGTAAGTACTTTCTAGTTAAAACATTAGAATTTCTATACATATTTAGTTGGATGAAGACTTTGAAACCATCTATTTTTAAATGAAACCTCTTCATTTTATAGAGGTTAAGTGCCTTCTTCAAGGTCCCAAACTAGTTATTGGCAGAGTCAGTACTAATGCCCTGCAGATCTTTTCAACCCACTAAGAAGAAAGTATATCAATGAATGGTGACTTAGCCTTCTAGGAAAAAAATATGTTAAGTAGTTGTTTATATTTTGGTTAAAATACAAATAGTTTGTTTCATAAGTTATTAATTCATTGTAAATGTTAACATATGAACAGTCTGTACTCAGCTTTGCAATATAGAGCTCAAGATCTCAATATAATTTTATTTATAATTATAGACTAAAATTAAGATGTGATTTGATATTTTTAAAGTTCTTCTTGTATAAAGAGAATGATAAAAATTCTCTGTCTTTTCAACTTCTAGAAAATATATGGACCACATCCCTCATGCATGTTGTTTCTGTCTGTTTTAAGGCTAATACCTCAAATAATGGCCCTTTTCAAAGCAAAAGTTCCTATTAACTAGTTTGTTTTGGGAATAGAAAACAATGCATGATTTTAACTTTTGATTTTTCAGCACTTTCTGTTTGGATATGAGGATAGATGAGTATATCATACAATAATCTACTCTGAAATTTACCTTATGTAGTACTCTCCAATTAGGACTCTAATGCTGAAATTGCTTCAACTTTAACAAGGGATTATAGATAGTAGTTACTCTCTTAAAATGTCAAATGCTGTCACTATCCAGGAGAATTGAGCCTGCATACATGTTCATGTTAAATAAAATTTTAAAATGTAAGAATTTATTTGCCATTTATTGTTAGATCTGCAGAGTGGTTTATTAGGCATATTTGTTGTTCTTAAATTTTTATTCTGTAGGGGGTATACATTTTATGGTAAATTTATTTAGGCCTCCTAAGTTATTTATTAAGTTGGTCTGTTATTTTCTTTCTTGCCTTGCTCCACATTGCCACCCAACTCTTTACAAATCCTAACACACACACACACACACACACACCCCTTGTCACACACACAGCTGACTTCTGTGTGACAGCTGTGAGAAAGACTTGAAACTAAAGTGGCTTGTTTAAATTGTAATTAGTTACCAGGCCTATTCTAAATTAGAAAAATAAAGTTAACTGTAAATTATCCTTGTTACTGGTAGATAAGGGGAATCATGAATAAATGAAAACCATAGATAATCATCAAAGTTGATATATAATAATTTATGTCCTTGTAAAGTAGTTTGAGTTAATGTTTTACATGCCAAATATTTTTCTTTATCTGGCCTTCTAAGAATGCAGTGTAAAAATAATTGTCTCACCAAAGTAGGTAATAAATAATCAGTAGAAAATAGTTCTACATTGGATTTGGTTGGTGGTGTTTATTTTAAAGTCCTTTGAGATCAAGTAACTAAATCAAAGTAGTATGTATAGTTGTTGTAATTCTCTTGAAGAATAACTCTCATAGTTAATGGCTTGAATTTATGTCTGAAAAATTCAAGAAGCACCAAAAATTGTGCTCAATGTGTGAGGCTTTGTGAAAATGACAGTGCATGGAAAATTTGTTCATGATTTACAATGTGTGGTGAAAGAAGTTAACTGAAATTGGTTTTTTCTTGATAAATGATCTGATTATAAAATCTCATGATCAACTGCATGGTGGTTCGTGCCCAGCAAATGTTGATTTTAGCTCATTCTTTACATTATCACCTTCTCTGCTTGCTTTTTCTGAACTTCTTTTTCCTTTTTATTTCTCTTGCTATTTCTGTTTGTTTTCAATTTTCTTCATAATTGAGCACATAATGTGGTTCACTGTATTTTTTGTTTTTTTGGAGAGGCATCCATGTACCTTGGATTCATCTTCTCTGTAGACTTTGTTACTATTACATCAAACCAATTATTATTAACTATAATTATTTGTGTAATTTTAATTTGTTTTTATTTTCTTCCAGATTCGCCTGAGTGACTTTATTGCAGCCAGAATCTTAAATTACACAAATTTTGATACTTTAATTTACACCTGTGCTCCTGAACTTGACTTCATGGAAAAAACGGTATGAATGTTTCTTTTTTTCTCCTCTACAGGTATGATGGGTTCTTGCTCTTAAGTTTTCTCTTTAATCTGAAACTCAAAAGTTTTATTCAGAAACACCCAATTTACTTACTCTATCATTTTTTTACAGTAACTTTTGCTAATTATATGGCCTCCTTCACCTGGTTTCTTATGTATAAAATCAGTAAACAATGGCCCCTACCAGGGCGAGTGCATAACATACTGTATGACCCATAGTCAATTACTGTTACTACAGTTCAATTACTTTTAATAATCTGGGTCAGTTGGAGGTATGAGACCACTCAGGAAATATAGACCCAAATTCTTGTTTTTGTTTTTTAAAAATTCAGGTTTTTTTCACTTAATGTCCCAAATATTACAAACTTTTAAAATAAGACATTGCCAAGAAAGATATACTACTAATCATCTATTATTCTCTTATCTATCCAGTCATACATTTATTCAGAAACAATTATTGACCACTAATTATCTGTGAGGCAGTTTGTAGTCGGACTATGAAGAGTAAAATTACTTGATTCCTGCCTTCAAGAAATATATAATTTTGTTACATGGTAAATCACTATCACAATTCATGAGAATTATTTAGCTGCTGTTATTATTTTATTATTCATACTTAATTACTTAGTGTAACTTTCTTCATTGTTAGTTCTGTAGTTTCACAAATGAAAATAATAGAATTTGCAGCCCAGGAAATGATAATCTAGGGCCCAGGGATCAGTAAACACACATTTTAAACTTACTATTATATAATATAAATAAAGGAAAGATAAAACCAAAATAAAGGAAAAAATAATATCCATAGCTAATTTTAATAGTTTTTATCATTAAAACTATTTGATATATTTGTGTAACTATTTTATATTTTTGATTCTTGTATTAGAACATGAAACTCAATAAATATATAGTCTGTTAATGACAAAGATATCTTTTACCTTTACAAAATCTTATTGTGACACTCAAGTTGACATACATTTTTATTCATTTAATGTAAAATTTAAATAATTATTTTGAATAATTTGCTATATTTCAGACGCCACTGAGCTACACAGAGACATTG
This sequence comes from Mesoplodon bidens, assembly GCF_964165515.1. Classification (NCBI taxonomy): domain Eukaryota; kingdom Metazoa; phylum Chordata; class Mammalia; order Artiodactyla; family Ziphiidae; genus Mesoplodon; species Mesoplodon bidens. The sequence continues at coordinate 64,305,151 of NC_138166.1, read as the reverse complement.
TTGCTTCCAATCGTTATAGTGATTACTTATTTTATCTTTAAAAAGGTATTTAAAATTCTTTTCACTTGCTTTTGGGTTCAAGACAAGGACTTAGATTAATGCTAATAGCTCAGAATTCTGTCTTACTTTTAGGATGAACTCTTCCCTCCCTAAAAAGCTTTTTTTATTCAGATTTTTCTTTATCTAGTATTATGTGGGTTTTTTTCTGAAAGCCACATTAGAAAAGATATTTTTACTTATTCTTTCGAAAGAAATTTGTCATTTACCCACTATGTTCTAAGAACTACGTTAACAAAGTAGGTACACTGAGATAAATAAGACAAGCCCAGCCCTATCTTGAAACTCACAGTCTGAGCCGGGGGGAACATTCAGCAAATAATTTCCCAAATGATTAAATAATTGCAATTGTTATAGGTACTAAAAAAAAGTACAACGACCACTTTGGTATCTTTCAAATATAAAGCACATTGAAAAAAGCCGGATCCATTTTGAGACATGAATAGGAGAAATTTGTATAGTCATTAAAATATCATTCTCTACTGTTCACTGTTTTCACAAAAAAACAAAATGTTATCACAGTAGAAGAAATAATGTTTAAAATACCACTGGAAGATTTTCTTGATCTGGGAGTAGTTTATCCAAAAGTCAGGTTAAAGACAGTGGGTCCTCAGTTTTTAGCAATTTTGAACCATCTTTATTTTTATTGTTTAAAAGTTGTCCTGCCTTAAGTCAGTATGTATTTTATGCTTTTAAGCAGATAGCAATAACATGATTTCTCTACTGTCATACGAAGTGTGGTTCTGTTGAAGCCAGTGTTTTAAATTTAAAGTCAAGTTGTCTATCTTCCCTATGTAGTTCCAGTTCCCACATTTCTCATTCCTTTGTTTTAACATAGAAGATGAATAATTTATGAGTGAGAAAGGCATCTCCCTGTACATCTCTGTTGTTTCACCCTTGATCCAGTTCCTTAGGGACCACGTGGAAAGAGTCAGGATAGATACAAATGGGTAAACTACACACAAGTTTGCTGCTTTCCATTGCTTTGGCCCTACTTAGCTCAAGTTGCATATTTTCTCCACTAGCCTATTTCTCTATTCCATCATGGCAATTTGTGTTATTCTTACAAGGCTCCACTTGGGGGGGACTAATGCAAGAATTAACTGTTCAGTGGGGAGATATCTAGAACAGGAGAAAATGATAACTAGATATACTATTAACTATTTTAAAAATAAAGATACAAGATCTAAGACTCATAAACATCATACTAGCCCCCAAACGTACCACAACTCAAACCGTGCACGTGCAGTAGCAGGCACATGCATGCATGCATGCATGCACGCACGTGCGCACACACACACACACCCATCCCTGCAGCCATTAAAGCTTAACTCCTTTCTGCATCCACATAAACACCTCAGTCTTTAATTGTTCTATTATGGCTTATTTTCCACCTCAGGGCTACTTCTGATGTTCATTTAACTTTTCACTTGTGTGAAATCACTTCTGAGAAGGAAAGGAGGAAGGCATGTCTAGTATGATTTCCTGTAACACTATTGAATCTTAGACTCCTATAAATGCATATATTCGATTATCTATACCTTTGAATAGGCTTTTGCTTGCCAAAAAGACTGTTAATCTCATTTTCATTATTTGAAACATTTGTCTGTGCCAGATGCCCTTGAATCAATGAGAGAAGTTAAAAATTCTAAACTTAGATTTAACATTAGAGTCGAAATTTTATTACATATTTTTTTCAATGTTTATCTGTGAGTTATAAGCCACATATCATGCAGAGTGCAAAATTTTTAAGTTCCCTGTAAATTTCTTAAGTTGTGTGTAATTGCTGCTAAAGCCTCTTTGGCCAAAGTTAGCTTCCACATTTTTTGCCTTCACTCCTCCCTTTCTCATCATCATCTGGTACAGTTTCTTTCTTTTTTTTTTTTTTTTTTTTTTTGGTTGAGCCACACATAGTCATAACCACTGGACCACCCAGGGAAGTCCCATTTTGATAAGTGCTCTTAAGCCTTCTATAGCAGTCACTTCAGGCTGAGGTAGATCAGGGAAGCAGGTACGCCATAGCTAATTTTATAATAATCAGGAGTTTGAGTGAAGCAGGCATATAGACTGTGTAGATAGAGAGAAATTCCTAATTCGCTTAGAAGGTCAAGATAAAATAGTCTCTGAAAGTACCTGGAGGAAGCTGCCTCCTTTGTGGAAAGCAATCCCCCACAACCCACCTGCCACCCAGTAAAATATAAACTTAAACACTGGTAAGAAGTTATCCACATATAAAAAGCTTAGAATTTTAGAGCTGAAAGGTTTACTCCAATACTTTTTTTTTTTTAATAGAAAAGGAGGTTACAACTTCAAGAAATTATTTGCCTGAGGTAGCGCTGGAACTAAACTGTTTCTGAGGACTCATTTTAACAATAAAAATACTTCTTTATAGTGGGGGCATTTTTGTTAATTAATCAGGACATTTTAAACATCATTTAATTCCTTAGAAATTTCATTGATTTGATTCTATTCACAGGCTTTTCGTGATATTTTATATGTCTTATCTGCAAACACTTATCTGAGGTAATTATTTCATAGTTGTTTTTAAACCATACTATATTCAGTTATTAAATAACTTACTGTAATATCAGTTTTCCAAATGAATATACATTAAACTTAAGCATTATGATTACAACAGGAAACATGAACCAAGCTTAGATGTCTTCTTAAAAAAAAAGACCAAATGTATTATTCTTATGGCTGTCTCTCTTGTATGCATTTGGACTTGTTTTGAAGGATTTATATTTGTTAATTAACTCAAAGTTTAAATTGATTTAGTTTAATTTTAATATACCACTACAATTTAAAGTCAGTAAACAGAAGTAAGCTAAAGTTTTATTTTGGCAATTCTTTTTTTTTTTTTTTTAACTTTCAGAGAAAGCATAGTTGTTTTTCTGAATATTCATGAAATAACTTTTCCTACATTATTGTTAAAACTGCTTGTTTTATTGCATTTCTTTGTGGGTTTATTAGTCACTAGAATTATGGGATAAACAAATATGAGCAAAATATAACTCAAATCACACATTGCTATAGGACATGAGAATTGTGAAGAAAACTTCCTTCTGAGGAAAATTTTACCTCAGATTACATTTTATATTTGTAGATAAGTTCATTAGATGGATTATTTTTAATAAAATTTATTTTAGGACAGTTTTAGATTTACAGAAAAATTCTGAAGATAGAATAGAGAGTTTCCATGAACCCTGTACCCCGTGCTTATATTTTCAGTAAACAGTTTTGTATGGTAGCCAGAAGAGCTAATTAGAATCTTATGGTTGAAATGGTAACATCTTGTTGTTGAAATTGTTTCCAAATCAAAAGGGTTAGTAGATCCACTCTACTTTGTTCTGGTCGGATGGAGCCCGGGGGAACATGTCTTGACATTCTAAAAAGAATGTTTTTAGAGCCCTGAAAACTGTTCACTTAAGGAATGCATGAAGATACCTGGGATATTTAATTGGATAATAGAAGATTGAGGGGTACATGGCAGCTGTCTTCAAACATTTGAGAGAGTATAATGTGGAAGATGACAGACTTGAGGGAGCCAATTGGTGGAAGGAAGATAGTTAGCTCAAAGTTAGGAGGTCTTTCTTGGTGATTACATTCCTGAAAGTGATGGCTATGGGCAGAGTGGCCTTTAAATCACAAAAATAATACAGTTGACTGTTGAACAACATGGATTTGAACTGCATGGATCCACTTATTTGCAGATTTTTTTCCAATAATAATAAATACTACACTATTACTAGATCTGTGGTTGGTTGAATCCCAGGATACGGAGGGACCAAGTATATGGAGGGCCAACTATAATTTATACTCGGACTTTCAACTGCACCCTTCACCTCCATGTTGTTCAGGAGTCAACTATATGCTTATAGTAATACAATCAGAAAAAATAGTATATCAAGAAGAAAGGAAATGCTCCCCTCTCTTAGATGTACTCCTCAATTAGTGCTGATTGTAAGTGGCTTTGTATGTATCATTCCAGAAAACACTTCTGAAAACCCAATGTATTGTTTAAATGGTATTATTCTGTAACTTTTATGTACCAGCGTGTCTTGGGCATCTGCCTAGATCTTCCTCATGCTTTGTAGTAGTCTCCACGTTTTATTGTTCAGCATCATGAGTGACTATCATGTAATTAGCCATTCCCACATCAGTGGACATTTAGATTATATTTATCTTTTTGTCATAACAACCAGTGCTATGAGTAATTAACATCCTTGTACACATTCATTTGAACACTTATTTCAGTATTTAGAATATTTAATATTTGAAATATTTGATATGGGACTGCTAGACCATAAGGTATGAATTTTTATAATTTGATGGATACTGAGAACTTATAATGGTGAGAGTGTCCATTTCTCTGCATCTCCATGAACACCACTGTTATTAAACTTTTAACATTTTCTAACTGATAGTTTTTTTGTTGTTTTTGTTTTTTATTTATTTATTATTTTTTTAAAATTAGTTTCTGCTTTATAACAAAGTGAATCAGTCATACATATACATCTGTTCCCACATCCCTTCCCTCATGCAACTCCCTCCCTCCCACCCTCCCCATCCCACCCCTCCAGGCGGTCACAAAGCACCGAGCTGATCTCCCTGTGCTCTGCGGCTGCTTCCCACTATCTATCTACCTTACGTTTGGTAGTGTATATATGTCCATGCCTCTCTTTCGCTTTGTCACAGCTTACCCTTCCCCCTCCCCATATCCTCAAGTCCATTCTCAAGTAGGTCTGTGTCTTTATTCCCGTTTTGCCCCTAGGTTCTTCATGACATTTTTTTTTTAAATTCCGTATATATGTGTTAGCATACGGTATTTGTCTTTCTCTTTCTGACTAACTTCACTCTGTATGACAGACTCTAGGTCTATCCACCTCATTACAAATAGCTCAGTTTCGTTTCTTTTTATGGCTGAGTAATATTCCATTGTATATATGTGCCACATCTTCTTTATCCATTCATCCGATGATGGACACTTAGGTTGTTTCCAGCTCCGGGCTATTGTGAATAGAGCTGCAATGAACATTTTGGTACATGTCTCTTTTTGAATTATGGTTTTCTCAGGGTATATGCCCAGTAGTGGGATTGCTGGGTCATATGGTAGTTCTATTTGTAGTTTTTTAAGGAACCTCCATACCGTTCTCCATAGTGGCTGTACCAATTCACATTCCCACCAGCAGTGCAAGAGTGTTCCCTTTTCTCCACACCCTCTCCAGCATTTATTGTTTCTAGATTTCTTGATGATGGCCATTCTGACTGGTGTGAGATGATATCTCATTGTAGTTTTGATTTGCATTTCTCTAATGATTAATGATGTTGAGCATTCTTTCATGTGTTTGTTGGCAGTCTGTATATCTTCTTTGGAGAAATGCCTATTTAAGTCTTCTGCCCATTTTTGGATTGGGTTGTCTGTTTTTTTGCTATTGAGCTGCATGAGCTGTTTATAAATTTTGGAGATTAATCCTTTGTCAGTTGCTTCATTTGCAAATATTTTCTCCCATTCTGAGGGTTGTCTTTTGGTCTTCTTTATGGTTTCCTTTGCTGTGCAAAAGCTTTGAAGTTTCATTAGGTCCCATTTGTTTATCTTTGTTTTTATTTCCATTTCTCTAGGAGGTGGGTCCAAAAGGATCTTGCTGTGATTTATGTCATAGAGTGTTCTACCTATGTTTTCCTCTAAGAGTTTGATAGTTTCTGGCCTTACATTTAAGTCTTTAATCCATTTTGAGCTTATTTTTGTGTATGGTGCTAGGGAATGATCTAATCTCAAACTTTTACATGTCCCTGTCCAGTTTTCCCAGCTCCACTTATTGAAGAGGCTGTCCTTTCTCCACTGTACATTCCTGCCTCCTTTATCAAAGATAAGTTGGCCATATGTGCGTGGGTTTATCTCTGGGCTTTCTATCCTGATCCACTGATCTATCTTTCTGTTTTTATGCCAGTACCAGACTGTCTTAATTACTGTAGCTTTGTAGTATAGTCTGAAGTCAGGGAGCCTGATTCCTCCAGCTCCGTTTTTCGTTCTCAAGATTGCTTTAGCTATTCGGGGCCTTTTGTTTTTCCAAACAAATTTTGAAATTTTTTGTTCTAGTTCTGTGAAAAATGCCATTGGTAGTTTGATAGGGATTGCATTGAATCTGTAGATTGCTTTCGGTAGTAGAGTCATTTTCACAATATTGATTCTTCCAATCCAGGAGCATGGTATATCTCTCCATCTATTTGTATCATCTTTAATTTCTTTCATCAGTGTCTTATAATTTTCTGCATACAGGTCTTCTGTCTCCTTAGGTAGGTTTATTCCTAGATATTTTATTCTTTTTGTTGCGATGGTAAATGGGAGTATTTTCTTGATTTCATTTTCAGATTTTTCATCATTAGTGTACAGGAATGCCACAGATTTCTGTACATTAATTTTGTATCCTGCTACTTTACCAAATTCATTGATTAGCTCTAGTAGTTTTTCGGTAGCATCTTTAGGATTCTCTATGTATAGTATCATGTCATCTGCAAACAGTGACAGCTTTACTTCTTCTTTTCCAATTTGGATTCCTTTTATTTCCTTTTCTTCTCTGATTGCTGTGGCTAAAACTTCCAAAACTATGTTGAATAAGAGTGGTGAGAGTGGGCAGCCTTGTCTTGTTCCTGATCTTAGTGGAAATGGTTTCAGTTTTTCACCGTTGAGGACAATGTTGGCTGTGGGTTTGTCATATATGGCCTTTATTATGTTGAGGAAAGATCCCTCTATGCCTACTTTCTGCAGGGTTTTTATCATAAATGGGTGTTGAATTTTGTCGAAAGCTTTCTCTGCATCTATTGAGATGATCATATGGTTTTTCTCCTTCAACTTGTTAATATGGTGTATTACATTGATTGGTTTGCGTATATTGAAGAATCCTTGCATTCCTGGGATAAACCCCACTTGATCATGGTGTATGATCCTTTTAATGTGCTGTTGGATTCTGTTTGCTAGTATTTTGTTGAGGATTTTTGCATCTATGTTCATCAGTGATATTGGCCTGTAGTTTTCTTTCTTTGTGACATCCTTGCCTGGTTTTGGTATCAAGGTGATGTCGGCCTCGTAGAATGAGTTTGGGAGTGTTCCTCCCTCTGCTATATTTTGGAAGAGTTTGAGAAGGATAGGTGTTAGCTCTTCTCTAAATGTTTGATAGAATTCACCTGTGAAGCCATCTGGTCCTGGGCTTTTGTTTGATGGAAGATTTTTAATCACAGTTTCAATTTCAGTGCTTGTGATTGGTCTATTCATATTTCCTATTTCTTCCTGAGTCAGTCTTGGCAGGTTGTGCATTTCTAAGAATTTGTCCATTTCTTCCAGGTTGTCCATTTTATTGGCATAGAGTTGCTTATAGTAATCTCTCATGATCTTTTGTATTTCTGCAGTGTCAGTTGTTACTTCTCCTTTTTCATTTCTAATTCTATTGATTTGAGTCTTCTCCCTTTTTTTCTTGATGAGTCTGGCTAATGGTTTGTCAATTTTGTTTATCTTCTCAAAGAACCAGCTTTTAGTTTGGTTGATCTTTGCTATCGTTTCCTTCGTTTCTTTTTCATTTATTTCTGATCTGATCTTTATGATTTCTTTCCTTCTGCTAGCTTTGGGGTTTTTTTGTTCTTCTTTCTCTAATTGCTTTAGGTGCAGGGTCAGGTTGTTTACTCGAAATGCTTCCTGTTTCTTAATGTGGGATTGTATTGCTATAAACTTCCCCCTTAGAACTGCTTTTGCTGCGTCCCATAGGTTTTGGGTCGTTGTGTCTCCATTGTCATTTGTTTCTAGGTATTTTTTAATTTCCTCTTTGATTTCTTCAGTGATCACTTCGTTATTGAGTAGTGTATTGTTTAGCCTCCATGTGTTTGTATTTTTTACAGATCTTTTCCTGTAATTGATGTCTAGTCTCATAGCATTGTGGTCGGAGAAGATACTTGATACAATTTCAATTTTCTTAAATTTACCGAGGCTTGATTTGTGACCCAAGATATGATCTATCCTGGAGAATGTTCCATGAGCACTTGAGAAAAATGTGTATTCTGTTGTTTTTGGATGGAATGTCCTATAAATATCAACTAAGTCCATCTCGTTTAATGTATCATTTAAAGCTTGTGTTTCCTTATTTATTTTCATTTTGGATGATCTGTCCATTGGTGAAAGTGGGGTGTTAAAGTCCCCTACTATGATTGTGTTACTGTCGATTTCCCCTTTTATGGCTGTTAGTATTTGCCTTATGTATTGAGGTGCTCCTATGTTGGGTGCATAAATATTTACAATTGTTATATCTTCTTCTTGGATCGATCCCTTTATCGTTATGTAGTGTCCTTCTTTGTCTCTTCTAATTGTCTTTATTTTAAAGTCTATTTTGTCTGATATAAGAATTGCTACTCCAGCTTTCTTTTGATTTCCATTTGCATGGAATATCTTTTTCCATCCCTTTACTTTCAATCTGTATGTGTCTCTAGGTCTGAAGTGGGTCTCTTGTAGACAGCATATATATGGGTCTTGTTTTTGTATCCATTCAGCCACTCTGTGTCTTTTGGTGGGAGCATTTAGTCCATTTACATTTAAGGTAATTATTGATATGTATGTTCCTATTCCCATTTCCTTAATTGCTTTGGGTTCGTTATTGTAGGTATATTCCTTCTGTTGTGTTTCTTGCCTAGAGAAGTTCCTTTAGCATTTGTTGTAAAGCTGGTTTGGTGGTGCTGAACTCTCTCAGCTTTTGCTTGTCTGTAAAGGTTTTAATTTCTCCATCAAATCTGAATGAGATCCTTGCTGGGTAGAGTAATCTTGGTTGCAGGTTTCTCTCCTTCATCACTTTAATTATGTCCTGCCACTCCCTTCTGGCTTGTAGAGTTTCTGCTGAGAGATCAGCTGTTAACCTGATGGGGATTCCCTTGTGTGTTATTTGTTGTTTTTCCCTTGCTGCTTTTAATATGATTTCTTTGTGTTTAATTTTTGACAGTTTGATTAATATGTGTCTTGGTGTATTTCTCCTTGGATTTATTCTGTATGGGACTCTCTGTGCCTCCTGGACTTGATTAACTATTTCCTTTCCCATATTGGGGAAGTTTTCAACTATAATCTCTTCAAATATTTTCTCAGTCCCTTTCTTTTTCTCTTCTTCTTCTGGAACCCCTATAATTCGAATGTTGGTGCGTTTAATGTTGTCCCAGAGGTCTCTGAGACTGTCCTCTGTTCTTTTCATTGTTTTTTCTTTATTTTGCTCTGCATCAGTTATTTCCACTATTTTATCTTCCACCTCACTTATCCGTTCTTCTGCCTCAGTTATTCTGCTATTGATCCCATCTAGAGTATTTTTCATTTCATTTATTGTGTTTTTAATCGATGCTTGATTCATCTTTAGTTCTTCTAGGTCCTTGTTAACTGTTTCTTGCATTTTGTCTATTCTATTTCCAAGATTATGGATCTTGGAAATAGAATCTTGGATCAGCTTTACTATCATTATTCTGAATTCTTTTTCAGGTAGACTGCCTATTACCTCTTCATTTGTTAGGTCTGGTAGGTGTTTATCTTGCTCCTTCACCTGCTGTGTGTTTTTCTGTCTTCTCATTTTGCTTATGTTACTGTGTTTGGGGTCTCCTTTTTGCCGGCTGCAGATTCGTAGTTCCCGTTGTTTTTGGTGCCTGACCCCAGTGGCTAAGGTTGTTTCAGTAGGTTGTGTAGGCTTCCTGGTGGGGGGGACTAATTCCTGTGCTCTAGTGGTTGAGGCTCGATCTTGTCTTTCTGGTGGTATAGCTTTGCTTCCACCATATGTCCCAGGGTTCTATCGGTCCGTTTTTTTTTTTTTCTTTCAATAATTACTTTCTAATTTTAATAACGCTACTATATTTCATACTTTATTCTATTTTACTTTACCTGCTCTTTCTTTTTTTCCTACTTTCCCTTCCTCCCTCCCTCCCTCCGCTCCTCCTTTCCTTCTTTCTTTTTCTTTCCTCCCATCCACCCTTCTTCTTTCCACTTTCTCTTTCTTTCCTTCCTCCCTCCCTCCCTCCTGTCTTTCTTTCTTTCCTTCCTCCCTCCCTCCCTCCTTTCTTTCCTTCTTTCTTTCCATCCTTCCTCCCTCCCTCCCTCCTTTCTTTCTTCCTTCCTTCCTTCCTTTCTTCCCTTCTTCCTTTCTTTCCTTCTCTCTTTCTTTCTTCTACTAATTCTTTCTTTCTACTTTTTCTCCCTGTTATTCTGAGCCGGGTGGATGAAAGGCTCTTGGTGCTGCAGCCAGGAGCCAGTGCTGGGCCTCTGAAGTGGGAGAGCCAACTTCAGGACACGGGTCCACAAGAGACCTCCCAGCTCCACATAATATCAAGCAGTGAAAATCTCCCAGAGATCTCCATCCCAACACCAGCACCCAGCTTCAGTCAAAGACCAGCAAGCTACAGTGCGGGTCACCCTATGCCAAGCAACTAGCAAGGCAGGAACACAACCCCACCCATTAGCAGAGAGGCTACCTAAAAACATAATAAGGCCATAGGCACCCCAAAACACACCACCAGACGTGGACCTGTCCACCAGAAAGACAAGATCGAGCCCCGCCCGCCACGGCGGCCGAGCAGACAAGCCTCTCGGGCTGGTGTGTGCCTGAGGGCACCAGTCCTCTGTGCCAGAATCTCTCCGCTTTGCCCTCCGCACCCCTGTTGCTGTGCTCTCCTCCGCTACTCCGAAGCTTTCCCCCTCCGCCACCTGCAGTCTCCGCCCGCGAAGGGGCTTGTAGTGTGTAGAAACCTTCCCCCCTTCACGGCTCCCTCCCACTGGTGCAGGTCCCGTCCCTATCCTATTGTCTCTGTTTATTCTTTTTTTCTTTTGCCCTACCCAGGTATGTGGGGAGTTTCTTGCCTTTTGGGGGGTCTGAGGTCTTCTGTCAGCGTTCAGTAGGTGTTCTGTAGGAGTTGTTCCACGTGTAGATGAATTTCTGATGTATCTGTGGGGAGGAAGGTGATCTCCGCGTCTTACTCTTCCGCCATCTTCCTCCAGGGGCCCACTGATAGTTTTTTAAAAAATAACTCATCTTACAAGTCTTTGCCAGTGACGTTTTACATCTTTCCATATGTCTGTTGGCTATTTACGTTTCTTTTTGACCATTTGAAAATTGATTTGTGGTGTCTTTTTATATTATAGACAATAATCTTTTGTCTATTATGTATATAACATAGTTTATTCTAGGATATCAATATATAGTTTATTAATGGTCATTGCTTTATAGAAGTTTAAAATTTGTATACAATCACAACTGTACACTTGCTGTGTTTTCTGTGTTAATTTCTGTGCTTAGAAACACTTCACATCAAAATCATAAAAGTATTTCCCCATATTCTCTTTCATAGTTTACATTTTTTGCCAAATAAATATGTGTATATATAAAGTATATAATACAATGATTTGATATACATATATGTTGTAAAGTGATCACCACAACCAAGTTAATTAACACATCTAACACCTCACAGAGTTACCTTATGTGTGTGTGAGAACACTTAAGGATTACGCTTTTAGCAAATGTCAAGTATATAATGCAGTATTATTAACTATAGTCACTATGCTGTACATTGCTTCCTCAGAATTTCTTCATCTTATAACTAAAAGTTTGTACCCTTTAAAGAACATCATGTCATTACCCCCAGTCCCCAGACCCTGACAACCACCAGTCTATTCTCTGTTTCTGGTTTGACTTTTTTTTGGTCTTTTTTAGATTCCACATGTGAGTGATACCATAAAATATTTGTCTTTCCCTGTCTGCCCTGTTTCACATAGCGTAATGCCTTCCAGCTTCATCCGTGTAGTTGCAAATGACAGGATTTCCTTGTTTTTTATGGGTGAATAATAATCCATTGCATATATGTGCCACATTTTCTTTATTCATTGTTGCCCTAAAACAAATGGACTGCCAGATATTTCTCCAAGAAAGATGGGTTTATTGGTGGTCAGCAGAGGATTGCACTTTGAGGTTTACAACCATGGTGAGCCACATGCAAGTCCCTACACAGCAAGGAGAAGAGAACACTTTCATAGAGGGGAAAACGAAGTTGGGAGAGCTATAGTAAACCAAAAGTCCATGGCTTTTCATTGGCTGAATCCTTGCCAGGAAAGAAGAGGAATCCTTCTTCTTCCTGTTGGACTCTGCTGTTGTTACAGGGCATGAAAGTTCCCCCTTCTTTTCTCCAACTCTATTTAATTGAGATTTCTATTTATTAATTTTTTTTTACTTTCCCCCTTTTGATCAAGACCTTTCTCTGAAAGCATCATTGATCAAGAGTCAGGTTTTCGGGCTTCCCTGGTGGCACAGTGGTTGAGAGTCCACCTGCCGATGCAGGGGACACGGGTTCGTGCCCCTGTCTGGGAAGATCCCACATGCCGCAGAGTGGCTGGGCCCGTGAGCCATGGCGGCTGAGCCTGCGCGTCTGGAGCCTGTGCTCCGCAACGGGAGAGACCACAACAGTGAGAGGCCCACATACCGCAAAAAAAAAAAAGTCAAGTTTTCTAGTTTCAGCAGCTTTTTGTCCCTCAGTGCCAGGAAGGACCTTTCCTGAGTGTAGTGTCTCACATCAGAGGAAAAGTGCACAGATTGGAAACCTATTGCGGTCACATGCAAGTAACAAGGAGGGGTGGGAGGGAGAACTCACAGGCGCTTTTTTATCTAAAGTTCGTATGTTATCAAGATACTAAATATCTGTGATCATCTGAAGTGTTATATCATCCTTAAAAGTTTGATGACAAACTTCCAACAGTCCTGGCCTGAATATCCTGGGAAAGCTGTCTCATCAGATGTCATCTACGTCAATTCTGAGAAATCTCTACTTTCAAGTCACCAGATGATATGCAAGTCCAGTCAGGGTTCTGTACTTTCTTTAGGTGTGTCACATGAATCCAAGAGTCTGTTCTGATAGGGGCCCTTCCAGCAAGGTTGAAGAGAGTTCTTCTAGATGTGTCTCTTCCAATAGGTAAAATCTCCAGGTTGCAAGGTGTGATGGTTAAGGTTTTTGTCTCCCAAGAGTGCACTGTGAAAAGATTGCTCTAATAAAACATGGTTATTTTATTTTATTTTTTTAATGCTAATGTTACAGTTTAATGAATTGTTTAGTGCTTTACATAATTGATCTTGTCTAATCTTTGTAAAAAAAGTCAGCAAAGTAGACATTATTAGCCCATAGTACAGAAGATAACACTGAGAATGGGATTCTTCTACTCAACTGGCAGGTGGAGATTGAGTTTGATGCCAGATCTGACTACCGAGCCAGTGATCTTAACTCTTCACTCTGCTGCCTTTCACAGCCATGTGCTTGGGACTTCAGTTCCTACTTCTTATCTTCACTTCTTAAAAGCAGTCCCTGGGTTTTCAGCTAAATCCCACAGCCAAACCTCTGGTTGACTGAAAAAACAAATCAACCAACAGCCAATGGGAAATCATCTTGCAATAGGCCAACGGAGATCTTGACAGGCATTTCATCCAAGAATGAAAAATAACCAAGGGTTGTAAGAATTGGATGTCAGCAACAGAATGACATTTTGAATTGAGAGAGTGATTTTAGTTTCTTCATGGCATAATGGTAGAAATTATTCTTAAATAGAACACCTCCTAAGATAATATAGGTCAGTAGTTTTTTGTATTCAGGTTTAAGTGCTGCGGGGAAGGTGCCAGGCGACCATCAAGCATATGACCTGAAGCCATCTCCCCACATCCCTTCACAGTAACACTCTAATACTTGGTGGCTGTAAGGCACTTTTAATTTGGAATCTAAACAATGTCCTTAACAGAAGCCTGTCTTATTTGCAAGGCTCCCTGAAGAAGACAGTGGGTGAACTGCATGCTGCCAATTCTGCTTCTGTGGTCACAGCCCAGACCTTGCCATAGCCTGAAACTGCTCCTTTTAAGAAATCCCACCTGGTATCCACATGCTTGCATTCCTCTTCTCCCCGCTCACTAAATCTGTTTGTTCTTCAGCTGCCTCAAGGCACCAAGATGTCAACTGCTGTAATCTAATCAGAATTCCTGGTTTGCTTTCTGACACAGCCTGGAATCCATGGTCAATCTCTATTATGGTTTCTTATTAAGAATTCTCAACTCCCTGGTTTTTCCTCTGCATACGCTCTATGGTTCACACCTCTCTGTTGGTCTAGCAGTCTCCACTCTCTTCTGCACAGTAGAGATGATTACATAACCTTAACGAATGACAGTAACTCCACCAAAAGAGCTGGTTCCTGGCAACTTCTAAGGCTACCCGTGCGACACTTTAGGTCTGTTATTTTAGGTACCTTTCTTTCCTGCTCCCCTTTGTTGGCTGTTCCTGACTTCACATCTCTCCTTTAAGCCCATTCCCCCAAACATGGTTATTTTTAATAGAAGCAATTATGCCTTTGTGATATTGGAGTATCTCTCCCTTTGTAAGCTGTAAGTCAAAAGAAGCAGGAGACAAGTGCCTTGAGAATCCCGTGACTCTCTCACAGGGTGAGAGTTCCAAAAGTGGTGGATCTAAGATTTAGAAGGACCAACAGCAGTGCTTTTAGAAATACACCATTCATCCATCAGCAGACACTTAGGGTGTTTCCATATTTTGGCTATGATGAATAATGCTGCAATGGACAAGAAAGCGCAGATATCTCTTCAGGATATGGATTTTTATTCCTTTGGATGCGTTCCCAGCAGTGGGATGGCTTGATCATATGGTAGTTCTATTTTATTTTTTTGAGGAACCTACATACTGTTTTACACAATGTTATTATACCAACTTACATTCCCATCAACAGTCCACAAAGGTTCCCTTTTCTCTACATCTTCACCAACATTTGTTATCTCTTTTCTTTTTGATAATAGCCATTCTAATAGACATGAGGTGATATCTCATTGTGGTTTTGAATTGCATTTCCCTGGTAATTAATGATGTTGAGCACATTTTCATGTACCTGTTGACAATTTATTGACAATTTATGTATATTCTTTGGAAAAATGTTCAAGTTTTTTGCCATTTTAAAATCAGATTTTTTTTTTTTGCCATTTAGTTGTATGAGTTCCTTATATATAGATACTTCAGATATTAACCCCTTATCAGGTACACAGTTTGCAAATATTTTCCCCCATTCTATAGGTTTCTTTTTCATTCTATTTCCTTTTTGTGCAAAAGCTTTTAAGTTAATATTGTCACCCTTTTTTTTTCTTTGAAATTCTTTTTTTTATTTAACAAATTTAATCAGTTATACATATACATATGTTCCCATATCCCCTCCCTTTTGCATCTCCCTCCCGCCTTCCCTATCCCACCCCTCCAGGCGGTCACAAAGCACCGAGCTGATCTCCCTGTGCTATGCGGCTACTTCCCACTAGCTATCTACCTTACGTTTGGTAGTGTCACCCTTTTTTATTTTTGCTTTTGTTGCCTGTGCTTTTGGTGTCAAGTCCAAAAAAGTCATTACCAAGACCACTGTCAAGAAGCTTTCCCCTTTGTCTTCTCATAGTAGTTTTATGGTTTAAAGTATTAAATTTTTTTTTTTTTTTTTTTTTTTTTTTTTTGTGGTACGTGGGCCTCTCACTGTTGTGGCCTCTCCCGTTGCAGAGCACAGGCTCCGGACGTGCAGGCTCAGCGGCCATGGCTCACGGGCCTAGCCGCTCCGCGGTATGTGGGATCTTCCCGGACCGGGACACAAACCCGTGTCCCCTGCATTGGCAGGCGGACTCTCAACCACTGCGCCACCAGGGAAGCCCTAAAGTATTAAATTTAAGCCTTTCATCCATTTCTACTCTATCTTGGTGAGTTGTGTAAGACAAGAGTTAATTTCATTCTTTTGCATGTGGTTGTCCAGTTTTCCCAACATTATTTATTGAAAATGCTGTCCTTTCTCTGTGCATGTTCTTAGTGCCTTTGTCAAAGATAAATTGGCAATTTATGCATTGGTTTAATTCTGGGTTCTCTATTTTGTTCCATTGGTCTTTGTGTCTTTTTTATGCCAGTCTCACACTGTTTTGGCTACTATAGCTTTGTAATATAGTTTGAAATCAGGAAATCTAATACCTATAGCTTTGTTCTGCTTTTCTCAAGAGTATTTTGAAAATTCAGGGTCTTTTGTGGTTTCATATGAATTTTAAGATTGTTCTTTCTATATGTGTGACAAATGTCATTGGAATTTTGTTAGGGATTGAATTGAATCTGTAGATCACTTGGGGTAGTATGGACATTTTAACAACATTAATTTTTCCAAACCAAACGCATAGGGTATCTCTCCATTTAATTGCATCTTCTTCAATTTCTTTCATCAGTGTCTTACAGTTTTCAGTATACAAGTCTGTCTCCTCCTCAGTTAAATTTATTTCTAGGTACTGCAAACATGGACAATTTTATTTCTTCCTTTCTGATTTTGATGGCTTTTGTTTCTTTTTCTTGCCTTATTGCCCTGGCTAGGACTTTTAGTACTGTGTTGAAGATAAATGACAAGAGTGGGCATCCTTGTTTTGCTCTCGATCTTAGAGGAAAAACTTTGAGCTTTTCACCATTGAGTGTGAAGTTAGCTGTGAGCTTGTCATATATTGCCTATATTATATTGTCTATACCTAATTTGTTGAGAGTTTTTTTTTTGTTTTTATCATGAAGGGGTTTTGGATTTTGTCAAATGCTTTTCCTGTCTCTATTGCAATGAGCACATGATTTTTATCTTTCATTCTGTTAATGTAGTGTTTCACATTTATTGATCTGTATATGTAGAACCATCCTAACATTGCAAAGACAAATCCCACTTGACCATGGTGTATGATCCTTTTAATGTGATGTTGAATTTGGTTTCTACTATTTGTTAAGGATTTTGGCATCTGTATTCATCAGGGATATTGGCCTACAATATTCTTTTATTTTTATTGTCCTTGTCTTACTTCAGTGTCAAGGTAATACTAGCCTTGTAAAATGAGTTTGGAAGTCTTCTTTTCTCTTAAATTTGTTGGAAGAGTTTGAGAATGATTGGCATTAATTCTTGTCTAAATGTTTGATAGAATTCTCCAGTGAAGCCATCTGGTCTTGCAGGGTTTTTTTGTTGGGAGACTTTTGATTACTAATTCAATCTCCTTACTAGTTTTAAGTCTGTTCAGAGTTTCTATTTCTTCCAATTCAGTCCTGGTAGATTGTATGTTTCTAGGAAAGTATCCATTTCTTCCACGTTGTCCAATATGCTGGTTTATGATTGTTTATACAGTTTCTTATGATTCTTTGTATTTAGTTGTAATGTCCTCTCTTGCATTTATGATTTTCTTTATTTGAGTCTTTTTTTTCTCAGTTCAACTAAAGGCTTGTCAATTTTATCTTTTCCAAAAAAAAACCCTCTTAATTTCATTGATTTTTTTCTATTATTTCTTCTCTCTATTTCAGTTGTTTCTTCTCTGACGTTTATTTTCTTCCTTCTAATTTTGGGCTTAGTTTTTTCTTCTTCTTCTAGTTCCTTGAGGTGTATAGTTAAGTTGTTTATTTGAACTCTTTCTTTTTTCTTAATGTAGGCATTTATTGGTATAAACTTCCCTTTAGAATTGCTTTTGCTGCATCTCATAAATTTTGGTATGTTGTGTTTCCATTTTCATTTGTTTCAAGATACTTTTTGATTTCCTTTTGATTTCATCTTTAACCCATTGATTGTTCAGGATTATATTTGTGAATTTTCCAGCTCTCCTATTTCTAATTTCCTACTGTTGTGGGCAGAAAAAATACTTGATATGATTTCAATCTTAAATTTGTTAAGACTTGTTTTGTGAACTAACATGTGATTTATCCTGGAGAATGTTCCATGTGTGCTTGAGGACAATGTGTGCCCTGATGCTATTGAATAGAATGCACTGTGTATATACTTAGGTCCAGTTAGTCTAAAGTGTAGTTCAAGTCCAGTATTTCCTTAATGATTTTTTTTGGATAGATAACATCTATCCAATGTTAAATTAGGTATTTAAGTCCCCTGGAATTATTGTGCTGCTGTCTATTTCTCCTCTCCTATCTATTAATATTTGCTTAATATAGTTAAGTGTCTTAATGCTGGGTGCATATAGATTTAGAACTGTTATATCCTTTTGATGAAGTGACCCCTTTATCATTATATAGTGACTTTCTCCTTTGTCTCGTTACATTTTTCAACTTAGTCTGTTTCACCTGATAATATATTAATATATATATATATATATATATATACCCCTGCTTTCTTTTCATTTCCATTTGTGTGGAATACCTTTTGTCATCCCTTCACTTACTTCATGTGTATCCTTAAAGCTAAAATAAGACTCTTATAGGCAGCATAATTGGGTCTTGCTTTTTATTCATTTAGCCACTCTATATCTTTAGATTAGAGAATTTAATCAATTTATACTTAAAGTAATTATTGATAGATGAGGACTTATTTTTGCCATCTTGTTTTCTTTCTGTTTTGTAGTTTCTTTCTTCCTCTCATGCTATCTTCCTTTATCACTTGATGATTTTTCGTAGTGGTACGCTTTGATTCCTCTATCTTCTGCGTATCTACTATAGGTTTTTACTTTGTGGTTATCATGAGGCTTACATAATACATCTTATAGTTTTGAGTCTATTTTAAGCTGATAACAACTTAACTTCAATTGCATATAAAAATTCTTTTTACTTCCCTTGTTCCCATTTTATGCTTTTGATGTCACAGTGTGGATCTTCTTATATTGTGTATCCATTAATAAATTATTGTAGCTATATTTATTTTTAAATGCTTTGGTCTTTTTGTCTTTATACTAGAGTTAGGTGATTTACACACCACTACTACAGTATTAGCGTATTCTGAATTTGACTGTGTAGTTACTTTTACTAGCAAGTTTTATACTTTCATGTGTGTTCATGTCACTAATTAGTATTCTTTCGTTTCAGCTTGAAATGACTCCCTTTAACATTTCTTATAAGGCAGGTCTAGTGATGATGAACTCCCTCAGCTTTTGTTTGTCTGGGAAAGTCTTTCTCACCTTCATCTGAAGGACAGCTTTGCTAGGTGAAGTATTCTTAGATGGCAGATTTTTTATTTGAGCACTTTGAATATCCCACTTTCTCCTGGCCTCCAAGGTTTCTGTTGAGAAATCTGCTGATAGCCTTACAGGGGTTCCCTTATATGAGATGATTTGCTGTTTTCAAAGTTCATTTTTTGTCTTTGATTTTGACAGTTTTATTGTAATGTATCTAGTGAATTTAGGAAAGGTCACGTATGAGCCTCCTGTACTTGGATGTCCGTATCTCTCCCCAGAGTTAGCAAGTTTTCAGTCATTATTCCCTAAATAAGATTTCTACCCTGTTATTTATATGTTTATTCATGGACATTTTAATCTGAACACTCAAATCTTTCTTTAGCTCAGGGGATAGTTATTCTCTTTTTTTTTTTTTTTGCTTTAGCCTCTCTTTTTTGAACATATATTATTGCTTTTATCATATTTTTTATTTCTTTTTTTCTTATGTTCCCAGAGAATTCTATGATTGGGTCTTCAAAATGACC
Organism: Mesoplodon bidens; assembly: GCF_964165515.1. Taxonomy (NCBI): domain Eukaryota; kingdom Metazoa; phylum Chordata; class Mammalia; order Artiodactyla; family Ziphiidae; genus Mesoplodon; species Mesoplodon bidens. The sequence continues at coordinate 64,285,611 of NC_138166.1, read as the reverse complement.
AATTTCAGCTGTGTAAATTCTGCCATTCAACCTTCTTTTGAGGTTTTAAATTAGGCAAATATGTTTTTTTCATAATTTCTGAAAGCTCTTTTTTACTGCAGCTTGTTTTAATTGAATGGATGAAGAATCCTCTTAGACTTCTGTGAAGATAATAATTGGAATTTTCATTTAATACTGTCTGTTATTCCTTATACTGAACACTCTTTCTCGAGTGTTCAGTTCATTTGCTCATTTATCTTGATGTTTTTCTTTCATCCTATTTGTGTCACATGATTTGGTTGTATACTGATAGTCTGAATTAGTTACTAGATTTATTTGTATCCATACTTACTGGTGGGATCATTGGTGATTATAATACTTACCTACCAGGCCTCTCCCTTACATGGCAGTAGCTCACTATAGGAGTCTGTTGTGACTGGCAGATTTCAGGACATGTGGGAACCCATCCATTCACCCCCACCTCCACCCTTGACTGCATAAACTCAGGAAGGACTTGCAAGGTTGGCAAAATAATTTGGTGATTTCACTACTATTCTAAGAGGCCTTCCCTCCACTACTCTTCTTAAAAAAATCTCTGGATCTGTGTGTGCCCCTGAACTTCCTTATACTTCTTACTTTCTTATTTATACTGTCTTACTTCTCTCTCCAACCCCAAAATCCATATGAGAAGGCCTCTTATCCTGCAAAGACTGAAATATTCAGTCTTTACAATGGGCAATAAAATAAGCAGTCTTGTGTCTCTTGTCTGGATCTAACATAAACTTTATGAGGATAAGAACAGTATCTATTCTGTTCACACTGTGCTCACTGCACAGTGCCTGGAACACAGTATGTATGCCATAAAAATTTAGTAAATTTTTAGACATAAATATTTAGAAAATTTGTTAGACAACTTTTGTGGAACTAAAAATATTTATAAGCTTTACCTAGTAACTTTTATTCTAGAAATTTATCCTAAGGAAATATTCAGAGATGCTCACAGTGTTTTAAGTACAAGGATGTTCATGTTAGTAATTGTGAAAAATAAAAACAACTCAAAAGTCACAGCAGTGCTTATATAAAGCATTATATATTCTGTATATGGTTGAATATTTAATAGATATTCTTTTTATTCATTTATCTCTCGAGATACAGTTTTCGGCAATCAGTAAAACCCATTTTATCTTAACCAAAGAACAGCATTTTGATATACTTTAAATAGAATGACTATTAATCATGCCTTTTAAATTACCATAATTTTTAGTAATATTATCTGATAGCTTTATTTATGTATATATTTATTTATTTAGAATATAAGAACAAATAAATGGAAGTTCATTTTGATGTAATCATAGTATAATGGACAGTCAGTAAATAGAGAATATTTTTGTTTTATTCCAGAAAACAGCTCCTTAAACATGGTGAGGTAAAACTTTCTTTTTAACCTCTGCTAAATTTGTGTATTATATTTTAGTTCAAGGATAATTCACAAAGGTATAACTCTGCTGTTGATACACCAACATCAGTGCTTAAGTGCTTCAGCACTGGTAGTAAATTTCTGCTCATCCTTCCCACTTTTTAATCTGCTCTCAGTTTTGAACAGTAGTAAGGACTTGACAGCCAGAAGTCTGATTTATGACCATAGAGTATAATTAAATTAAATTACCTTCCTTCATTCATTCAACAATAACAAACATTAATTTCTAACCCGCTGAGCTAATCAGGTACAAGCCATCAGGGTAGGTACTCGTGGCCCTGTGACTGGTGGGTTTTTGCCACACACAGACCTGATGGTCAACCGGTTACAAGCTTAGCTGTGTTATAGGATATAACAGATGGTATAGCGATGTTCCTGCCCTCAGATATGTCTAATTTTTCAACAGAGAGCAAAACAAGATAGCCTTTCTTATGGTGCTAAATTATTTTGTGACATACAAGAGAAAGACCATCATGGGCTAGAAATACAATTTCCTAAGTAATAGAACTTTGAGTCTTAAGTGGCAGGTCAAATTTACAAGAGAGGGCAACTGAATTTGAACTTAATAGGAATAGTTTATGATGATAACTAATATTTTTTAAATAGTTACTATGTGCCATGCACTGTACTGTTTTGATTCTCATAATAATATTCCCACTTTGCAAATAAGAAAATTATGTTAATTAAATGATATTAGATGTTACAGAGATAAACACTAACATTGAAATGATTTAAATCAGTAGAAATTTAATTATTTGCTCGCATAAGGTTAAAACCAGAGTTCCTGACTAGCAGGTAGTTCTCCAACAAGCAGTATTTGAGGGACCCAGACTCCTTCCATCTATGGCTCTGCCATCTTCAATATGTGGTTTTCAGGCTTGATGTGTACAAGGCAGCAAAGGAGAAAGAACATGGAAGATTGTCCACTGGAGGCTTTGTAAGGCTGGAAAAGATAGAGGCACATCACTTCCTTCTCACAGCCAGAACTCAGGCACATAGCCACACCTGACTGCCAGGGAGGCTGGGAAATGGAGTCTTGCTGTGTGTTTAGGAAAAAGAGCAAAGGGATCTCTGCCAAGGACTAGAGACCTAGAGAAATTAAGTAGTTTACCTAAGGTCTCACAGCTAATTTGCAGTAAATCTTGCATTTAACCACTAGCAATCCATTTCCAGTGCTCTCAGAGGAGTAGTCAGCACTTACCGCTTCCTATGTGCAGGGCATTTTGGGGGAAGTTGTTTGATAATTTTATTCTCACAGCAACCCATTGACAGTAAGTACTATTATTTTTTTTATTTTACAGATGAAAAAAACTGTGGCATAGAGAGGTTAAGTATTGATAACTTGCCTAAGGTCACAAAGCTAAAGTGGCCTTAGCTTTGTAGAGCCAAGGACTATGAACCCAGGCAGTGTAGCAGCATAATCCATGCTGTTGGCCATTCACTCTGATACCGCCTAATGTGAACTGTTTCTATGTAAATCAGGCATGTCACATTATCCAGCTTTACTTACTAGTACACATTCGTACTTCATATTTTATCATACAATATTTAAAACCCACCTCTTTTTAGAAATATAGTATTCCTTAAGTTTCTGCCTCTCTTTCTCACATAGTTTGCTACCTTCTCATTGTCTTTCATTTCTCCATTTGTCCTTGTTTTGCCCATCTTTCTTTTTTCTATTAATTCTGAATACTTATCAGTTCAGTCTTTATTATGTGCCTACTATACTCCAGGTTTCTGCTTTTATGGAATTTAAGGTATAGTAGAGGGAAAAAAATGTGACCACATAATTATATGTGCAATGACAAAGGAAGATACAAAAATAGTACAGAAGAAGTGATTAAATCTGTGTTTGGAAGGGATGGGGTAGTTAGGGAAAGGCTTTTCAAATGACTATAGAGGAAGAGTTTACCAAAGTCAAAGGATGCACATGTGCAAAGAAGACAGAAGGTAATAAATTTATCCAGAGCTACAGGCAAATCAGTGTTGCTGATGCATAAAAAAGGCAAGAAGATGGGAAAAGAAAGCGTTCAGACTATGATGCCTTTGTATGCAAAGAAGCTCGACTTCATTCTGGACTTTTTTGTTAAGTTGGAGATGGTATGGTCAGATCTGAGTTTCAAATACTTTAAGTCTGTTGGCAGTAAAGAAGATGTTTTTTTGAAAGGCAGTAAGAAGTCAAGCTGACCAAAAAAAGGACAGTGATAGCAAATCTTTTAATTTTTTCAAACTAAAGAGGGTATGCTAAACTCCTGATGTATAGAGATTTAAATTTCTAAAAATAGTAGGTCTTATGGAAGGAGATTGTAGATTTCTGAGCAGTAGCAATGAAGTGGCTCCTAATCCCACTTCCACTTGTGACTCACACTTGATAAATATCTGTTTGGTTTGGGATGGGACTGTTTTCACCTTAGGGATGATAGGGTGTGAGAGGCACAAACCCTGATTCACTCTGAATGTGATATGATAGCAAAAGATTGTACATTCCAGCTTGTTTCAAAATTAGGTGAGGATCCCTTAGGATAATTTTTTCACTGGGGGGTAAGTTCTAAATTCCTTGCTTTGTGCTAACCCTCTGAATCAGGGATAGTCTGCAAACCTCAACTCACTAAATTAACCCCTACTGGCATGATATTGATTATTAAAGTTTGTTAGATTAATGGATACTGTTGTGATTTTTCCTCATAATTTAATGTATTTGTGTTTTATTTATTCCATCAGATTTGTTTCTTTTAGCCAACTTTTTTATGTTATGGGCTTAGAAATTAGTGAAGGAGTGCCTAGTAATACACAGGAAAGAAAAGAAGGAAAGAGATTTAGGAACAATATTTAGTCCCAGAATGTCCTAATACTATGAAGAACTGGTGAGAAGATTGGCTAGGGAGAGAGAACATTCAGAGTATTCACTCCTGAATATTCTTTTGACCCACTCATATCTCATTTTGTCCATGACAGAAAGTCCTGCATCAGCCTTCACTTTTTTCTAATCCCTAGTTTATTATATTATGTGATTAGTTTATATTAGATCCTTTATATTTGAAGTCTGTTTAGTTTATGTTTTCTATTATAAACAAGGTTTTTCTATTACTTACAGCCAAAGAGCTTTCTGTGACATACAGCTGAAGGCATCTGAACTTATATAGAGCTATTCAGTTGAAGAAGTGAAATGATATGGAATTTGGGGGAAGAATGACTTCTTTTGAGAAACTGATATTGAGTGACATATTTTGGGAATCTGCACACTTCTGTATTCACAGACTAATAGAACTATGTTGTTGAATAGTTTATTGTTTGGAGAGAAAGTATAGGGTAGTAGTTAAAGACAATGACTCAGAAGCTAGACTGGACTCAGATCTTTGTTCTTCCACTTACTCAGCGTGTGATATTGGCTAAGTTATTCTACATCTTTTGGGGAACAACAAAAACAACAACAATCATAATAGTACTTATCTTCATATGGTTGCTATGGGATTATATGAGTTACATGTAAGGTCCTTACAATAATGCCTAGTATAAGTTAAGCATTGTGTAAATATCCACTTTGACAGTTAGTGTGCCTTCTGGATCAAAATTTCAGATCTAATATTCTGCTCCCTGTTAACTGTGCCAGTGAAGGGCATCTCTTTAGCATGCTCTCAAGATATCTTCACACTGTCCTGTGAGGTAGTTTTGACAGGAACAACTCGCTATTTGGACTGGCTTTAGTTAGTCCTTGCTTGCTTTCTTCTTGGTAGCTGCTACCTCACATTTTACCCAGTTGGGCTCACTTATTCCAAAGATGAGTAGTAAACAGTTTCCTGAGCTTCTCTTCCTTCCTTCCAGCCTCTAAAAAATGTTGTGAGAATTTTCCTAGTAATTTTTATATGGCAAGAGGTACCAGATTGACAATGGCATACATACAATAGTGGTTTTTGTACTATACTTTTGGACTGTAACCTTCTGTCCTCCACTTGGTAGTTAAAAAGAAGGCTGTCTTATAGAATAGAGGATAAAATAACTATGGCAAGAGAGCTTTATGGAAAGTCGTAGCCCAAGAGTAAGTGAATGCTTAGGAGAATTTGGGTGAGAATAGAAAACAAACATAAGTGATGCCATTTGGGTTAGCTATTCTGTGTCATCCAGCCACAAAAAGCATCATTCAGGGAAGACAAGGTAATGGTGGGGATCTTTCAAGTCTCCATATGAAAACAGAGTCCTTCCTTCAGCCTTTAGATGATAGAGGAAAGTCAAGGAGTATTACTACCTTGAATTTGATTTTGGTCATGTGAGAAATTGTTGCTAAAGTAGAAGTAACAGAAGTTAGGGGAGGAAATGATAGTGTCATCCTGTGGCTCAAAATAACCAAAGGAAGGAATACTGGGAGAATTCAGATGTGCATTTGTATTGATTATCCGTTATCTATGATGGTCTGTTTCTAGATGCCACATTTTAAGAAGATGACGGACAATCTGTACCACATTCAGAGCAGGGCAACCAGAATTATGACAACACACAACTAATAATTGAATTTTTCTGAATATTTACTCTAAAGATAGAAAGCTTTCTAAGGTTGAAGGTGGGAATAATGCAAAGTCATAATTATAGTATTTAGATAATCGAGAACTGTCATGCACAGATGGGTTTAGACCAATTTTGTGCAGTTCCAGAGGTGTGGAAGTTGCAGGAAAACATTAGTTCAGTTTTAGAAAAGATTTTCTAACATGTACAGCTATCCGTCTTTGTAATAGGTACTCCTATGGCATATTCCTTTTCAGGAAATAGTGAATATTCAGTTTATAGATTTATAGAAGTGATCCCTGTTTTGGATAGATGATTAAAGTAGATGGCTCACATAACCTACCAATCTGTGATTTAGTGGTCCTAAACAAAAGGACCTATCTGAGGATGAAGTGTGTTGATGTCTTGTCTTCTCTCCAAAACGTGTTCCTGATTTTGTCCAAAGGTGAGTTTGACTAAAGAAAAATGAAGGACTGATTTTGAAATAAATGTTCCACATTCCAACTCTGGGTTCAAGAATTATTTAAAAAATTAACAGATTTTCCATTTTCAAATATCATTTAGAAAAGGAAAAAAGGTAGCTTTAGGTACAGTTTTTGCCATTCTGTTTTAAATATAAATTATATATTTCTGATTATAAGAATAGCACGTGTCTTTAAAATTTGAAAAATGCAGAAAAATCACCATTCAGAAATAATTTCTGTTAACTTTTTAGGTATATTCTCTTATAGCCTTTTCCCCCTGTGCATGTATATACACACATAGATGGTTTTCACAGAATTAATATTATTCTGTAAGTATAGAGTTTTATATTCTGAAAACTTTTCCATGCCATTAAATAATCTTCCAGTATGTAATCTTTTAATGGTTGTATACATGTGAAAATGCAAAAATTCACTTCAGCAATCATCTTTGTAGAAGCATTTTTGTGTTTTGATTATTCCCTTAAGTTAAATTCCTAGAACCAAAATTTAAGTCAAAGGAGTTGGCTCTTTTCTAGGGTCTTGATAAATATTGCTAAATTACAGAAATATACAAATTATTTTGGTGTGTTTCATGGCATACTCTCTAACACTCTATTAATTTAATATTTGTCAATTTTGTAGGTGAAAATATTATCTTTACTATTTAATTTGAATATTAGTGAATTAGAACATGAATATTTAGTTGTGCTTACTTTTGGTTGTATTAATTCTTTGTCCATTTTTCTAGTGAGGAGTTTGTTGATATTTTATGAATATGTCTGTTAGAAAAGTTTTGGTTGAAACCTTTGCTCAGAGGAACCCCATCTTAACATGGGATGTCCTACTAATTAGTACAAGTATTTATACAGTTCCACTACTTCTAAAATAATCTAGTTTGTGTTATGATTTTTGTTGCTGACTGAATGACACAAATTTGTGAAGCATCCCATATTTTTATGTCTCTGTGACTCCCTTTCTAACCTGGTGTAGGTCCTTGCTCAAATGCCACCTCTTTGAAGAGGCCCACTCTGATGATCCTAATTACACTTGCAACTTCTCCTGCCTGTGGTCTCACACCACACCCTGCACTTCAGTCTCCTTTCCTGGCTCTGCTTCCCTTTCCATTGCACTTACCACTTTCTGATAGACTGTATGACAGATTTTGTTATTTGCTATGTCTATTTATTTTCTGTCTCTCCTTAGTAAATGTACTAAAATGTGAGCCTCGTAGGACAGGAATTGCTCAGTGTTGTTTTGTTCACTACTATATCCAAAGCACCCAGAACAGTACCTGGCATGTAGCAGGCATTTGATAAATCTTTGTTGAATGAATGAATAAATATTAATAGACTTATTACTAACTTAAAAGATCCTTGCCCTAGTGAATAATAATAGTTTTAATATACTTTATTTTACATATATTAATTAAAAAATATATATAAAGTGAAAATGTAATTTTGTTTTGTGTTTCTATAGCTAATTTTTCACACATTGCAGTTGTTTGCATTTACTTCCCTTGCCATTTTAATTCTGAGGCTGAAGCTCTTTTTGACACCTCACATGTGTGTTATGGCTTCCTTGATATGCTCTCAGCAGGTAAGGTATTCATTCTTATATAACTACACTATAACACTACAGCAACTACGGTGTAGTTACCATGGCTTTGCTGAGTAATCCAAAACATAAAAACACTTGGTGTTTTTATCTTAAATGATTTAAAATGTTAGTTCATGATTCATTATAGAGTAAGAAAAGCAAATTCAGGTAGCTTTGAAAATTATTCCTAGATTTTAGCTGATAATTCTATGACTTTCCCCTCTATTAGTATCCTCTCCACAAATATAGTTTTTTGAAGTTCAGGTCAGTGTAAGAGATCCTTGGCCTGTCAAAACTATCCTCAAGTGCTCTTGTAATACTAGAGAAGATGCAGCGTAATTGCTCTAGTATTGTCTTGTTGGGCTTGGATAATATGTGGGGAAAATTGTCAATTCTGGGGTTCTGATACTGTATGCAAAGGAGCTAGACAAAGTAGCTAGAATTTTGGGACCAAGTTATTTCTAGAGACACCTTATTTAGTTTTGATTACAAGTGTCTTGCCTCAGAATATCATAATGCTTATATTCCTGAGAGGAGTATACTTGTCAGTACTAGTGAGGTTTCCCTAGTTATTCAAGATGTCCATAAAAGGCAGCCAGATGTTATGGATTTAGTTCCAGGATGTTTCAGAATTGTGATTTGCTAATCTTAATTCCTGGTAGTAAATCAGTACTAGAAGGATCAGGTATTCCTTCTTTATTTCTTTTAAGAGGAAAGAAAGCTCCATTTTTTTTTCTTTTTTTTTGCGGTATGCGGGCCTCTCACTGTTGTGGCCTCTCCCATTGCGGAGCACAGGCTCCGGACGCGCAGGCTCAGCGGCCATGGCTCACGGGCCCAGCCTCTCCGCGGCATGTGGGATCTTCCCGGACCGGGGCACGAACCCGTGTCCCCTGCATCGGCAGGCCGACTCTCAACCACTGCGCCACCAGGGAAGCCCAGAAAGCTCCATTTTTAACTGGACTCCAATTCCAAAATATTTGCTGTTTTTAAACAATAGGTGATGATTATTATATTCTGTATATTGTTAGTATCAAATGGTAATCCACCTTGGTTTAGGTAGAAAGGTGGTAGTTTATTATTGACCCAATAGCCCTCTTCATATAAGAATTATAAATAATTGGTTTCTTTCATTTCAGCTCTTTGGCTGGCTTTTTAGGAGAGTTCGTTTTGAGTATGTTATCTTTGGCATTCTAACAGTGATGTCAATACGAGGTTGTGCAAACCTCCGTAATCAATGGAGCATAATAGGAGAATTTAATAATTTGCCCCAGGAAGAACTGATACAGTGGATCAAATACAATATCAGACCAGGTATGTAGCTGTTTGGTTATATGTATAGCTAGCACACACTCACGCACACACATTATTATTATATGTTATTATACATTTGCATATATTGTACAGTTATCATTTCATATATATGTGTATGTGTGTATACATATAAAATTTTAAAATACATATGCATTCATACCTTCACAGATTTTGAGCATGGTAATTTCAGTGTTCACCAAATCAAACCTTTTTAAAAGGTGATTTTGTGTCATCTTTAAACCCCTCCTAGGTACCTGTCAAAAAGAATTTTAACTGACTTTAAGAGTTATTGATTGTTCACAAGTTATGTGCTATAACTCTGAGATTATTGTATTTTAACCATAACAGTGACACCTCAAAGAAAAAAAAAACCTTTAATGAGAACTTTCACACCTGTGACAGGCCACTGGAGAAGATAGTTTTGACTGTGGGGAGGTTAACAATACCTCTCCCATCACTTTCATTAGTGCCTACTCTCTGCTCCATGTCTGTAAAACCAGTCACATGCAGAAGAGTTAAAATCTTGGATATTCTGTTTTCTTCACTAATGCATCTCAAAAAGATGAGTATACATGCTATTTTTAAATACTTTAAGATATTCTTTTAGCTTATCTTCTTTTCTTGCTATCTTTATCCAAAACCACCTCAAGCAGATTGATATTTATTTCACTTTTGAATACCTTTCCAGAGGATAAATATATTCTACATTATTTTCTGTAAGTAACCTATAGTCTTGTCCTAGACAATTTTTGACATTTCATAATTTTTTTCTGGCACAAGTTCTTCACTATGGTTTATTTAAATTTATCCTGTGACTCCTTGAGCCAGTTTCTTCTTATCTCTTATTTGGTAGTCATCATTTTACTAACTAGCTATCGTTAAGGTAAACTCTTATGAACTTCAATGCAGATATTTGGCCTATGGCTTTCAAGGGGTGTAGGTGACAGTGCCTCATCACTTAGAGCTTCCAGGTTAGTTTAATCAGAATTTTTGAATTAACACTTTACTGACTTTTTCCCTGTAGTACAATAGTACAAGGTAGCTAGTCCCTTTACTCTCCCTTGCCCCTCCCCACTTACAGCTGTTTTTCCAAAGCTTTAAAAGATACCTGCTCTTTTCATGTTTGCTTGTGTCTTTCTTTGTTCCAGTGTTTGTCTTGGGTTCTTGGCAGAGAGAGCCTATGTTTGGCAACTTACCCTTCTGAGATAACTCTCACAAACTCCTACCTCATTTTTGCCTCTTCTTTGATCTTACCAATCTTTCTCATCGCTGTATTATGAGTTCTGTCATGGTTACCACATGGTTTATTAAATTCTGTAGTAAAGGTGGAACTAGAGCTTACATTCAGGTCTACCATGTAAGGTTGTATAGTTTGTACACAGCACAAAGGTGCTTAGTTGGGAGGACAAGTGGGAACTGATATCCAGCCTGTGGTCCACTTACCAAGTCATGTATGTATTAGTGAGGCTTTGTCAAGTTAAAGGATAATTTTTTTCTAATACATACAGTAAGCTAAGTGGAGATTTAAATATATTATAGAAAAGATCCTATTGTTTCCCTGTCACGCTCATGTTTACTTTGCCCCCAAGAGGAAAGAAGCATTTGGGGAGTATTTTCCCCTTCTCTCTGTTTCATAGCTGGTTTCTTCTCAGTGCTTCCAGTTCTTGCTGAACAGGCTTACCTAGTTTCTTCTGGATGACCCTGGCCCTGAGCTTTGGGTCCTTCTAACCCAGAGTTTCTCAAGCTTGGCACTGTTGATATTTGGGGCTACCCTGTGCATTGGCAGAATATTGAGCAGTATTCCTTCCTTCTATCTGTAGATGTCAGTAGCCCCTCTCCCCCCACAGTGTGCTAACCAGAAATGTCTCCAGAAGTTGTCAGTGTCTCTAGGAAACAAAATCACTTCTGGTTGAGAACCACTGCTGTAGCCTAAGAGCTTTTCATCATTAATTATTGAATCTTACAATAATAAATACACGTCTACTTCAATTTATTTATGTATTTTCAAATTTAAGGCATATAAAGAGATATTCATGCAAAGTTATATTTATTTATTTACTTATTTTTTAATAAACTTATCCATTTATTTATTTATTTTGGGCTGCATTGGGTCTTTGTTGCTGCACGTGGGCTTTTTCTAGTTGCAGTGAGCAGGGGCTACTCTTCGTTGCAGTGCCCGGGCTTCTCACTGCAGTGGCTTCTGTTGTTGCGGACCATGGGCTCTAGGCACGTGGACTTCAGCAGCTGTGGCACGTGGGCTCAGCAGCTGTGGCTCACAGGCTCTAGAGTGCAGGCTCAGCAGTCATGGCGCATGGGCTTAGTTGCTCTGTGGCGTGTGGGATCTTCCCGGACCAGGGCTCGAACCTATGTCCCCCGCATTGGCAGGCAGACTCCTAACCACTGCGCCACCAGGGAAGTCTCCAAAGTTACATTTAGAATGCTTAATTATATTTGAAAGTAAAGATTCAATTATTTACAATAGATCTGAATAATATGCCTTGTTCTTATTAGTGATTTTACTGTGCTGATTAAAAATGACAATAACCTTCCTAATCATATAATCATTTATTGTACAGGAGTGCCAGGAAGTAAGTATTTGGTCTTTTTGTCTCCCAAGAGACAGAACTAAAACTGAAGCCAGACAGTAGATTTTAGTGTAAGACTAGTTATAACCAAAAGGCAATACATTTATACAAGCTATTACTCCAGAAAGTACTACTAACAAGTAATGATATGGTTTGATGAAATGTATACATTTATAAAGTCAAACAGAAACTAAGAAAACTTAGTTATGAATATTTAAAGGTGATCTGAGGGAAGAAAACAATGCTTTCATCTGGAAAGTTCTCGAGATTACAGTTCACAACCCACAAAAGTCACTTTAAAACATGTACCATAAGACTTGCCCTTTATAAAGTCTCCCAGTTCCTAGAACTTTAAACTATTGGAAAAAGATATCAAATTTTACAATTCTTTCCAGTCCTGTGTGTCTTTGTAGTGCTGTCTCTTAGTATAGCGCTTGAACATGGTAGTATGATGTAGTGAAGTGGCTAAGAGGGTTGGCCCTGATACTTCTAGCTGTGCAGTCTTGGGCAAGTCACTTAACTTTGCTGTGTCTCAGCTTCCTGATCTACAAAATAAGAATACATAGAACCCACCTCAAAGCTGTGCAAATTAAATTCTATAATCCTAGGAAAAGTATTTAGCAGTTCCTGGCACCAAGATAACATTTAATGAAAGTTGGCTATTGTGTAGACCATCAGTAAATATTAAGCGAAGAAAAAGAATGCTGCCAATGATCATTATTTAAATGTACTTCATCTTTCTTAATCTGGGTTCAAATATTACAGATAGGTAACTTTTGGTTTTCTTTAAAACATGTTAAGGAATATAATCTTGTTTTCCAGATGCTGTTTTCGCAGGTTCCATGCCTACAATGGCAAGTGTCAAGCTCTCCACTCTTCACCCCATTGTGAATCACCCACATTATGAGGGTGCAGACTTGAGGTGGGCAACTGATAGAATACTTCAACCAGACACACTAACGACTTCTACTGACTCATAGGAATAGGGAAATTTTTATACACACACGCACACACACACACACAATCACTCTTATCCTCATATTTGCGCTAGAAGTTAAAGAATAATAACCATTCAGAAATTACAGTACATACCTGTTGACTTAAAGTAACCTTAATGAACCTCTGAAAACTGAAAAATACAACACCCAGTTTTTCTCAAAGTGAAAAATATGTCACATTTATGACTAGCCTCTGTGTGTTTATGTGGGTGTGTGTTCCAGTGAAACTCCTAAGTAACGGTAATAAGAGTGGGGATAGATTTGGCTCATGGCCATAGTTTGCCAACCCCTGTTCTAGATTCCACAGCCCCTCTGCCTGGTTTAAGAAACCATTCTTCATCTTACTTGTGGCCAATGATTAGCCTTTTTGAACAGATAGAAAAGGTACATGAAATTTGCTATATTAAATGCTTTTATGAAACTTTGGGGTGCTCTTTTGCTAGCTGATTATGGGAACTCTGGTTTCCACTGAGGTCTGAAAGTTTTGTTTTCCTTAAATGACTGACTTTTAAAAATTATTTTAATCATTCTAGTAATTGGGTAATCATTTCCTTTTAGTGTATTTTTGGCTTATTGTTAGAGGTAATATTTTAAATTATTTAAAGTTTTATGTTTGGTTGTGGAGATTGGGCATTCTGTATGCTTGAAATCCTAAGAAAAGTCTAATGCATAATTGATAATTTGTTCAGGATTTTATAAAAACCCCCATTTAGGGCTAAACCATCTGTTGTACCATATTTTGGTAAGCATCCCTGTCTCTCAAGCTTCTGTTAAGTTGCTTTCTCTACGTGACTACTACCCTAGATGCCCACTGTCTAATTGTTCTATTTGCTACATTCAGCTTCAACTCATATGCTTTTCAGAGTTTCTATGAATGAAATTATCTACTGAAATCTATATTTTCACTATATTTAGCCCCTATCTGAATTTGTTCCAGATTATTTTATGAATTATGCAAAGCAAATTTTATATTCTGAACTATTATACTGCTACCTACCTCTAGACTCTAAACTGGTTTATACACTAATAAGCAGTACCTGCAAAATTCAAATTGCTGTAAGTTTAAGCACTTGCAAAATATAAGTAGACATGTGGCAATTGCTATTCCCAAAATAATTCATGCTATTTGGGGTCATATATAATCAATGCTCCATCCAGTAAGCATTGAGGTTTTAATTTGGTAACAAATCTATTATCATTTATTTTAAAATTTTTTAACTTGTTTGAATTTAAAGAGCTCGGACAAAAATAGTTTATTCTGCATATAGTCGAAAATCTGCAAAAGAAGTGAGAGATAAGTTGGTGGAGTTACATGTGAATTACTACATTTTAGAAGAGGCGTGGTGTGTTGTACGAACTAAGTGAGTATGAGCCCTGTGGTATATAATATGGTATATTTTAAAACAACAAATGTTTTACTTTATTACAGCAGTCCTGATTCTTTAAAAATTTTTATTTTAAATTAATTCCATTAAATTGTTGCCCTGGTATTTTATTTAAAATTATTTCATGTAGGAAATTAAAATTATACTATTATTTAAGCATAATGTAATTTTTTTAAGTATAGTATATTTTGCTATCCTAATTTTTTCATTTTAATTTAACATCTTAAATGTAGTTTTTCTCCATAATCTTCAAATTTTTATAACTTTTTTTTTTTTTTTTTTGTGGTACGCGGGCCTCTCACCGCTGTGGCCTCTCCAGTCATGGAGCACAGGCTCCAGATGCACAGGCCCAGCGGCCATGGCTCACAGGCCCAGCCACTCTGCGGCATGTGGGATCCTCCCGGACCGGGGCATGAACCTGTGTCCCCTGCATCAGCAGGCGGACTCTCAACCACTGCGCCACCAGGGAAGCCCTATGATAACTTTTATTAGAGGTCTGAAATACAGATTTGAATTTACAACCAAGTGAGATATTAGCATTCTGCTACTACAGCTGATTTACATTGGATTTATAAGACTCTTAAGAAAAGTTTCACGTAACTCAAAAGGACATAATAAGAAACGTTTCTAATTAACATTTTTTCATTTCTAAATTTTGAATCTCTAATAATACATAAAATTCTAAGATGTGTAATGGATATCTTGAGACCTTTGTTTAGTCTCCTTGATTTAAGAAGTCCTTAGTTATATTAATTTTAGCACGAAGAACTTTCATTTCTCCTATGGATAATTAAGAATTGGCTATAACAGACTTTGAAGAGCTAAGTTTGGAAATTTTAGTAGCTAATTTTTATATCTAATTTTAAGATCTAATAAATATGTATAGGAAGAAACGGCGTCTTGCAAAAGAAGAAAAAATATCATAATGTATATGCTTATCATATTAATTTAATTTAAAGCTTAAGACAAAACATACTTCAAAACAGCATATTATCACAAATAAAGGTGGACATTTTATGATGACAAAAGGATTAATTCATCAAAAATATCTAACAGTTTTAAATATGCATACCTCTAAACAGAGCTTCAAAGCACAAAAAATAAAAATGTGTAGAACTAAAAGAAAAAATAAACAAGGCTTTAATCATAGTTGGAAAAGTTAACATTTTTTTCTCTACTAGGAAAAGTAGATAAAAAGTCAGTAAGCATATAAAAGAGATGAACAACAAATAGTATCAAATAACCTGACCCAACTGACATTTATTGAACACTACAGGAAACAGCTGCAGAGTACACATTCTTTTAAAGGGCATGTGGAATGTTCACCAAGAGAGAACATATGCTGGGCTGTAAAATGATCTCAATATGTTTAAAAGGTTTTAAATCATACAGAATTAAAATAGAAAACAATAATAAACAGATACCTAGTAAATCCATGCATATTTGGAAATTAGGCAGTAAACTTATGGGTAATTTATGGGTCAAAGAAAAAAACCACAAAGAAAATTTTAAAACACTATTTTTTACTTGAATGGAAAAAGGGGTCTTTTAACAATATTGTTGATCTAACTGGATATAATATACAGAAAAAAATTAAACCATGACCCATACTACACCGTACACAAAAATTAACTTTATGTGGATTATAGAACTAAATGTAAGAGTTAAAATTGTAAAGATTTCTTAGAACACAGAGTACTAATGATTTTTAAAAATCAATAAATAGTATATATCAGAATTGAAATATTTTCATCAAAAAGACATTAGGTAAATGATAAGGCAAGCCACAGACTAGAAGAAAATATTTGAAAGCATATATCTGATAAAGGACTTATAAATATAGTTCATATAAAGAAATTCTATAGATTAATAATAAAATGATCGTACAATTGAAAATGGGCAAAAGACTTGGAAAGACATAATTCACCAAAGAAAATGTGTGACTGACCGATAAATACAATTTTTAAAACTAAAATACCATACATTGGAGAGGATACAGAATAATTGTAAATCTCCTACATTGCTAAGGGGAGTGAAAATGATACAACCATTTTGGAGAACTATTTGGAGGAATCTTAAAAAAGTTTAAGCACACATCTACCTTATTACTCAGCAGTTCCATTCCAAAGAACTTAAATAAGAGAAATTAAAACATCTCTCTAGAAGGGGTGTCATAGCAGTTTTATTCATAATAGCTCAAAACCTGTAGGTAACATGTTGCTTTTAAGAATCTCTCTGTATGTTTAATTTTTGTCATTCTAATTACAATGTGTCTTGGTGTGGACCTTTTGGGTTAATCCTATTTGGGACTCTCTGTGTACCTGGAAGTCTGTTTCCTTTCACAGGTTAGGGAAATTTTCAGCTATTGTGTCTTCACATATGTTCTCTGCCCCTTTTTCTCTCTCTCCTCCTGGGACCCCTAAAATGAGAATGTTAGTATGCTTGATGTTGTCTCAGAGGTCTCTTAAACTGTCCTCAGTAATTTTTTTTTCTTTTTTCTGTTCAGCACCAGTGACATCCACAACTCTGTATTCCAGTTCGCTGATCCATTCCTCTGTATCATCTAATCTACTGTTGATTCCTTGTAGTGTATTTTTTTCATTTCACTTATTGTATTATTCAGCTGTTTGGTGGTTCTTTATACTTCCTACCTCGTTGTTAAACTTCTCACTGTGTTCATCCATTCTTCTCCCAAGTTCTTTGAGCATCTTTGTGATCATTACCTTGAACTTTTTATTCGGGATTGCTTATCTCTACTGCACTTAATTCTTCTTCCAGGGTTTTTATCTTTTTCCTTTGTTTGGAACATATTTCTCTGTCACCTCATTTTGCCTAATTTGTCGTTATTATTTCTATGTATTTGGTAGTTTGGTTACACTTTCCAATCTTGGTGAAGTGACCTTCTGTAGGAAACATCCTGTGGGTCCCAGAAGTGCACTCCCCTCTGGTCACCAGAGCTATATGCTCTAGCGTTGCCCCCTGTGTCAGCTGTGTGGGCCCTTCTGTTATGGCAGGCTGAGAACTATGGATGGTCAGGTAGATGTGGCTGGCCCCCAGTCCTGTTGGTTGCCAGGCCCTACCTTGTGTGGAGGCTACTGGCCAGTGGTGGGTGGGGCCAGATCATGAGGCACCTGGCTATACGTTCCAGGGTGTGGCAAAGCTGATGTTGGCCTGCTGGTGGATGGGGCTGTGTCAGGCTAGCTGCTTGACCTGAGTCTTCTCAGTACTGGTACCCACAGGATGGTGGGTCGGGACAGGTCCTATGCTAATAAGCTAGAGGAAGAATTCCACGATGGCGCTTACCAGCACCTGTGTCCACGTGGTAGAACAAGCTCCCAAAAATAGCTGCTACCAGCATCTACGTCCCCAGGGTGAGCTCCAGTTGCCTCCTGCCTCTCTGGGTGACTCTCCAAGATCAGCAGGAAGGTCTGACCCAGGCTCCTTTCAGATTACTGCTTCTACCCTGGGTCCTGTAGTGTGTGAGATTTTGTGTACACTCTTTAAGAGTGGATTCTCTTTCCCACAGCCCTCTGTCTTTCCCAAAAGTAAACCCTGCTTGCCTTCGAAGCTGAATATCCTGGAGGCTCATCTTCCTGATATAGGATCCCGAGCCCAAAGTGGGGCTCTGATCCTTCACTCTTGGGGGAGAACCTCTGCAATTGTAATTATCCTCCCATCTATGGGTCACTCACCTGGGTATATGATGAGTCTTGACTATACCACACCTCTGCCCCACTTACCTGTCTCATTGTGGTTCTTTCTTTATATCTTTAGTTGTATAAGATCTTTTCTGCTAGATTCTGGTCTTTCTCGTCAATAGTTACTCTGTAAATAGTTGTAATTTTAGTGTGCCCATGGGAGGGGGTGAGCTCAGGGCCTTCCTACTCCACCTTCTTGGCACACCTCCTTGGAAATAATCCAATTTTAATGTAATTTTAATGTAAAGTAAATTGTGATAAATTGAAGATGTCTGTTGTAATCCCTAGAGCAAACCACTTGAAAAATGCAAAAGCAAAAAACAAAAAAAGCCGAATAAGCCAGTAGATGAATTGAATGGTATAATAAAACCTTTTTGCTTTACATAAAAGAAATCAAGAAAGAAACAGATGATCAAAAAAGATACGAAACAAATAGAAGAAAAAAAGGAAAGTGGCAACCCTAAATCAAACCATATCAGTACTTGCAAATGTGAATGGGGACTAAACACTCCAATCAAGTGTCGGAGATTGACAGACTGAATACAAAAGCAAAACCCAACTATGTCCTTCCTGTAAGAGATGCATTGTAAATACAAATACATGAAGGAAAGGTTGAAGGAGAAAGGATAGCAATGTTACCATGTGAGTAACCATGCATGTAACATATGCTAGATATGCATTATCTAGCATATTCTAAAAAAGGCAATACTATAGTGCAGAAGGGAGATCAGTGCTTGCCTAGGTTTATATTTGGGGGAGAGGGCTGACTCTAAAAGTCTACAAGGGAACTTGTTGGGGTGATGGAAATACTCTGTGTTATGATTATGATGGTGCTCACACACCTATACACATTTGCCCATGCTTATCAAACTTTACACATAAAATGGGTGAATTTTATCGTACATAAATTATACCTCAATATAGCTGTTAAAAAATTAGAAACCTGGGCTTCCCTGGTGGCGCAGTGGTTGAGAGTCCACCTGCCAATGCAGGGGACACGGGTTCATGACCCGGACTGGGAAGATCCCACATGCCGCGGAGTGACTGGACCCGTGAGCCATGGCCCCGGAGCCTGCGTGTCTGGAGCCTGCTTGTCCGGAGCCTCTGCTCCGCAACGGGAGAGGCCACAACAGTGAGAGGCCCGCGTACCACAAAAAAAAAAAAAAAAATTAGAAACCAATTTTGCCTGACTTCTTCCCTTTAATGACTCTCATGCTGGGTTGTTGCCTAGTGAGAAGTATTATTTCATTCAATCCATTCAAAAGGGAAAGAATTGAGGAGAATAAAGTTGGCAGAAGAGCTTCTCTTCCCTGCTTTGGACTATATATGTTTTCATGCTAATCCAAGTCAATTTAAGCTCAAAAATATGAAATATGAAATTCAGGAATTAGATTAACTTTCCTTTAATTTGTCTCATTCTGCTATAAATGGGCCTTATGTTTGGATGGCAATACCACTTAGAAAATATATTCATTTATATTTTACTTTGAAAGTAGATTTTTAAATGTATATTTCTGAATGTGCATTGAGCCCTTATTATTTGATTCAGTAATATATTGGTTATTTGGTTAAGTGGAACATGAAAATGCAGCGTATTTTCATTTTATTATCTCTAAATTTTAAACTTACGTTTTTTGAAATGATGCTTTAAAATCTTTAATTTATTAAATTAGTCTCTCAAAATCTAGGAGATATTTTATAATTATATTTCTTCTAGATATGAATGCATTTTTAATACAGATATATGTGCCTGTTTTTTCAGGCCTGGTTGCAGTATGCTTGAAATTTGGGATGTGGAAGACCCTTCCAACTCAGCTAACCCTCCCTTATGTAGCGTCTTGCTCAAGGATGAGAGGCCGTACTTCACCGCGGTGTTTCAGAATAGTATATACAGAGTGTTAAAGGTTAACTGGGAATGAGACTACCCCTTTACACTGTGGTGCAAAGAGGTGCATAATAAACAATCACTTTCGTTTATTTACATTAATAAAATTCACAAGCTTTAATAAGGGACCCTTAAAAAGAAGATAATAAAAGTGATTTAAATTTTTCTAATTGCTAAAAGGTAAATTATTTCATTGTTTTCCATTGAATGTCAGCCTTATTGAGCTTGTCATATAAATGAGTAAATCATCTTAAAGTTGTTTTTTTTTTTTTAGATTTTTTTTTATTAGTTTCTGCTTTATAACAAAGTGAATCAGTCATACATATACATCTGTTCCCACATCCCTTCCCTCATGCATCTCCCTCCCTCCCACCCTCCCCATCCCACCCCTCCAGGCGGTCACAAAGCACCGAGCTGATCTCCCTATGCTCTGCGGCTGCTTCCCACTATCTATCTACCTTACGTTTGGTAGTGTATATGTCCATGCCTCTCTTTCGCTTTGTCACAGCTTACCCTTCCCCCTCCCCATATCCTCAAGTCCATTCTCAAGTAGGTCTGTGTCATCTTAAAGTTTTAAAGAAGAAAAATATATGTAAAAGAACAATGAAATTGAATAAATCAAGGATACGTAAGTCCTTTTGGTATCCCACTAGGTGAATTGCTTCGGATTTTCCTTAGTTCCAGGATGTACCAGCTCAGACTCTTTAAACCATTTAGAAGAGACTAATGCAGTCTCTGAAATGACACTTCCTTAAGATCCTCATACTGATCACAACCTCTTTACATCTGTGAGGAAATTTGTTTGTAACCATTGTTTATTAAGGTTGTTTTTGCTTTTAGTAGCCCTCAGGAAAGATCTTTAATAGCTTTTAAAAACTTTTTTATCATTTCAGGTTAGGTATTTTTAAAAACAGCTTATTTTGTAATGTTTTCAATCTCTTTAAATTTATTTACCCAGCCAGATAAGTATTTTTCACTGATTAGTTCTCAATTTGAGTTCAACAGATTATTAATCTGTCTTTAGAATTCAGTGTTTTTTCTTTTATTATCCAAGTAAAATAAAAGTTTTTACAGTACACAGCCAAATGTAGGGGTTAAACATAATCAGAAACGAAAATCCAGTTAAATTTATCAAATGAAATTTGAAGATTCTAGATCTTGAATGAAGCAAAGGCATTCTCGAAGCCCTATAAGCTCATTGGACATAGTCATTTTTTCTGGTCACCATCTTTCATAATTAATGTATTTTAAAGTCCTTTATTTATTTTTGGTTTTGGATGAGGACAGTAATGTTTTATCGATCCTCTCTCCCAGTATAAAACCTACCCGATAGTAGTGCTTTGAAAAGTGGTAAATAGTTATCTTGAAGATATTGTTGCCAAATGGAAAGATAAATGCTCTCTTTCTCTGATTGATGGATGTTAAATATGCCATAGCTGTAGTATTTTAATGTGCATCTGCTTTAATCGTCGTGAAATTTTTGTAATTCCCTGATTTTTTGGACCTCTACATTTGAGATAACAAAATGACTAAATTCTGTAGATCAGTTCACTTACAATAGGTAGAAGATTACATATATATAATATATACAAGAAAACCAATAAAATTTTTAACTTTTATACTTGTAAAATATCTTAATACAAGATTTGAGGATATGGGGAGGGGGAAGGGTAAGCTGTGACAAAGCGAAAGAGAGGCATGGACATATATACACTACCAAACGTAAGGTAGATAGATAGTGGGAAGCAGCCGCAGAGCACAGGGAGATCAGCTCGGTGCTTTGTGACCGCCTGGAGGGGTGGGATGGGGAGGGTGGGAGGGAGGGAGATGCATGAGGGAAGGGATGTGGGAACAGATGTATATGTATGACTGATTCACTTTGTTATAAAGCAGAAACTAATAAAAAAAATAAAATAAAATATAAAAAAAAAAACAGCTAAGAAAGCATACCAAATTTTATTTATATTTGCATTTTCAGATAATTTGTTTTGGCATAAGTATGGGGCAAAGAGAGAAAGGAGATACAACACCTAACATTCATAAAAATTGAAATAGATTTTGGATGCTTTCATAGGAAATATTTTAAAGAAGTTGGTAGAATATTTTTTAAAACTGTATTAGCTAATAAAATATACAATACAAATATATTTATGTGGATTTATATATAGGGAAACCAATATAATTATTTTAAACTTTTTATAGTTTTAAAATATTTTAATACAAATACAAAGCCACTAAGCCACTAAGGAAGCTTTATTTTAGCATTTTCAAATAATTCGTTTTGGTGTAAGTGTGGGGCAAAGAAGGCAAAGAGCTCTAACACCTAACATTCATGAAATTAAAGTGACACATTTTGGATGGTATTTTCATAGGCAACATTTTAAAGAAGTTGGTAGAATTTAACAACAAAAATGGATGAACTGTATTAACTGAAACAAGTTTCATATAAATATAATGTATTAATATGAATTTGTTATTTTCATGTACTATATATGTTTTAAATTAAAAAAGCCCTTGAAGATTCTTTTGTGTGTTTTCTATCCTCATTCTTTACTAAACACACATTTTAAAATTGAAATCATTCGATATGAAGGTAGAAATCATAGTTTCCTGGATGTATTGACCATGTTTACATTGGCAGTGATCTTTTTTGGCCATTTTAAAACAATTCTGTGGGGCTTCCCTGGTGGTGCAGTGGTTAAGAATCTTCCTGCCAATGCAGGGGACAGGGGTTCAAGCCCTGGTCCGGGAAGATCCCACATGCTGTGGAGCAAATAAGCCTGTGCACCACAACCACTGAGCCCCCGCATGCCACAACTACTGAAGCCCACACGCCTAGAGCCTGTGCTCCACAACGAAGAGAATAGCCCCTGCTTACCACAACTAGAGAAAGCCCGTGCGCAGCAACGAAGACCCAATGCAGCCAAAAAATAATTAATTAATTAAAAAAATAAGCATAGCGCACTACTGCACTACTGCTTACTCTTATATAAATTATGCTATTAGATTCTTACCTGCATACATTTTATTGTTTATTCTTTTGAAATCTGAAAAACTGCACAAATGCTGTGGGTTGAGTGATGAGTAGATTTTTCCTCAGTGCAAGGAAGCATTTTCCTTAGTTTCCTGTCATCATATTTTTGCACGTTTATTTGAAACCATGGTAGAAGTGAGTTGTGCACAAGCTCAGCAATTCCCTCCATCATCGAGTTGTCAGAAGCTGATGTACAGCTTCAATGAATAATATGTGTGTTGTACTCTTCTGCTGCTAATAGACACTACATCAAAAATCATTGAGTACTTTTCATTTTAATTTTAATAATAAAACTATGCTTATATTTTATATGTTTCTATTATACAAGCAATACAAACTCATTATGGAAAATTAGTTTTGAAAAAAACAGGAAATTTAAAAGAAGGGGAAAATATTCACCAGGCATTTATTATCTCTTTGTTTTCTTCCAACGTTTAGGCATAGTTTTTTCCCTTGTTTACCTCTTTTAACGTAAACAGTTTTATGTTTTGTTCTTCATATAGTAAATGTGGAAGTGTTACATATAGACTGTTTTTAATGGCTACAT
Organism: Mesoplodon bidens; assembly: GCF_964165515.1. Classification (NCBI taxonomy): domain Eukaryota; kingdom Metazoa; phylum Chordata; class Mammalia; order Artiodactyla; family Ziphiidae; genus Mesoplodon; species Mesoplodon bidens. The sequence goes on along the minus strand of NC_138166.1, from coordinate 64,262,155 downwards.
AATATCCTATTTTGTATATAAATATATGCGTAGATACCTGTACCTTAGCCATTGTTTAGCTGTTTCCATTTTTGCTACTACATGGATGTATATATAGAACACTGCCATGAATATGTTAGTACATTAAGTTTTTTAATTTTCAAATTGTTTCTGTAGGGTATATTCCACAAAGTTAAATTTCAATAAAAGAATGTGGATACCTGCAAAGCCTTCAATGCAGTTCGCCTCAGATTACCTCTGCAAAAGGATTGTATGCACCACCAAAAATCAGTGTATGATAATGCTCATCTCACAACACTCATTAGCATTGGTTAGCCTTATTAAAAATATTTTTTGCTAATTTGTGACACCCAAAATGGTATTATTATTTTAAGTTGCATTTATTCCATGGTTTGTGTGACTGGATACTGGATACTTATTCATGTTTGTAAACAGTTGCATTTACTCTTATGTATTGCCTCTTTATATTCATCCACATTTATGTAAGCCCAATCTAGCCCTGAGACCATCTGTGTTACAGATACTCACTGTTGGTGAGTCTCTCTTGTCATTAAGTATTCCATAAAGTTGATAAAAATGCCGTATATATTCTTACTACTCAATAGGCTGGACATTATGCTTCAGGATATCTAAAATAGTTTATAACTTATACTATATACTTTATACTGTATCCAGTATGTCATATTTAATATTAAATGCCAAGTTTAAAAATCTCAGTGCTGCCACTGCTTAGATAAGGATTCAGTAATCATAATTTCAAGGTTGGACACCATCAACTTTGTAAATTGTGTCTTATGTATGAAACTTCTTAAACCATTATTATTGATCTAATCTGCTTTTTATAGGATACAGAAAGCAGAATTATTAAATTTTCAACAGTTTTGGGCCTCATGTGAACTAGTAGAGCTTTATACATTCCATTATTGTCCAGTAAAAACTCACCGTATTCTTATTAGAAAGTATGTTCTCTGGAGCTCTGTTTATATTCTTTGGTAAATCTGTTGAGTCTCCTCAAAAGGAGTGGGGTTACAGATAAGGGAAAAGAGAAAAACCTCTGTTTGAAAATTCCTGTTAGCCATGATACATAAAAGGAAAATCTGAAAAGAATGGGTAGGAATATAACTTCAGGCACAAAAGTCAAATTAAGATGGGTCAAGGACTTAAATGAAAAAGGTAGAACTTTAAAACTTTTAGAAGAAAATAGGGAAATGCAAATTAATACCACATGACAAAATGTTCAAGTCTGATAATAATATGAATTTGTGAGAACGGGGCAACAAGAACTGTCACTAAACTGTAGTAGGAGTATATATTGATACAGCCATCTTGGAAAATAATTTATTACCTAATACATTTTAAAGTATACACACCCTGCAACCAATAACTTTCCCCTAAAGAAATGCCTGTGCAAGTATGCCAGGGAAAACAAATACAAGAATGTTTATGGAAGCATTATTTGTACCTGGTGGAGGGAGCTGAAAACAACCTAAAGGACCACCAATAGAACGAATCAAAACAAAGTAATTCCATACAATGGAATATTGTACAGGAATGAAAATGATCTGTTCACGCGTCAATAGGAATGAATCTCAAATATAAGGTTAAGAATAAAAAACTAAGTTATCAAAGGTGGTGTGTGTATGTATGTGTAAATATATATGGTATTTGTATATAGCCTAAAAGCAAACAAAACAATAATATAAGGAGATATATGTGTCGCCAAACAAAAGCATAGGCATAATTCATTCAAGAGTTAGGCTGGCAATCACTTCTAAGAGAGAATGCAATCCAGGAGGAGCCCTGGGTGCTTTAATGCTCCTGTTCCAGTTCTTAACTGGGTGTTAAGTACATAAGTTTTCATTTTGTAATTAAGATGTACATATACTTGATAATGTGATATATTTTACATCCTTCAAAGTAGTGCTTTGATCATCAGCGGTTCTTAAACCGCGATTCTCTTTCAGTAGCTCTAGGGTGCTTCAACAAGCATCATCAGACTGGGGTCCTGCTAGTTAAACAAGTTCTCTAATTGTAGATGATCTTCCATTTGTGCAATGTATTACTTAGTTTCTTCAAGTGGCAGATATGACAGTGCCTTAATTGAACAGCACAAACTGGATAGAAAGCAGTTATTATTTTTTTTTTCTTATTTAAAATTTTTTTCTATAAAAATAGTTCATATTCATTAAGGGAAAGTTGGAAAATTCAGGATAGTAATGAGAAGAAAATACATGGTGTTTCAAGAGTGGTATAGCTTCTTTAAAATTACATTATGGTATCTTCTAAAAAGTTGCTATATGAAAAGCCTTAATCATTACTTTTACTGTTATTAATTCAAAAAACTAAAATTTATAACTCTTCTTTATAATAAGACATTAGAGCATATCACTGCTAAGTAATCGTATGTTAGTTGATTGTCACCCAATCCTTGAATATATAAACTGAGGTTCCCAATTTATTGTCTGTTGCTAAGTCCTTTCCATTAGAAAATGGGGATGCTAATACCTTCCTCACAAAGTTACTGTTAATATTAAATTCTTGGTACGTTGATGTCAATATCATTTTTTTTACTTGCTGAAGTATGAGTATACCATTTGTAACTTGTAGTATTTATGAGTGTTTATTCTTTGAATATGACCCTAAAATATCAAGTCAGGGCTTCCCTGGTGGTGCAGTGGTTGAGAGTCGGCCTGCCGATGCAGGGGACACGGGTTCGTGCCCCGGTCCGGGAAGATCCCACATGCCATGGAGCAGCTGGACCCGTGAGCCATGGCCGCTGGGCCTGCGCGTCCGGAGCCTGTGCTCCACAACAGGTGAGGCCACAACAGTGAGAGGCCCGTGTACCGAAAAAAAAAAAAAAGTCAAATGGCTGAATATAATTTCCTATAAATGATATGAATCTACAAGTTTCACAATCTCTATTCTTGGCATCATTTTGAAATTTATTCACAAAACTTATTTGAGCCATCTGCAGAGAGTCTGAAACTGCTTACCCATGATGAGGTTTGTGATATTGGTAGTGGAGAATCAGTAATTTTTTATATAAAACATAAGTTTACGCATAATAAAAAGCCAAAGCAATATAGAGAAAATAGACAAGTAATTAAACAAGAATGGAGATAAAAACATGAACAGTTTAGAGGTGAGGGAGGGAGACCAGGCTGTCAAGGTCTAAAATTCACTTATTAATGCTTAAAAAGCATTTTACCACATGGAGGAAGCTTTTATTACACAGAGCATTAAAGTGTAAAATAGGGATTTGGAAAGAATGTAGGACACGTGGGTGTGTGTACATGTGGTGCTTCCTTTAAGTACCCCCAACAGCAGCAACAAAAAAGCAAGCCCTGTGAACACATCCCTTTCATAGAAAGCATTAATCTCTTTTTTTCAGTTCTCACGGTTTCCTTCCCTGGCAGGTATAGTATCAACAAAGTTTGCCTACATTTTGTGGTTGGTGGTGAAAGAAGTTGTGTTAATGTATTTTATTTGTTTGATAGAGTATTTGGGGGAAACATTGAATTAACATGCTTCAAGCAATTTGTACACCTTCTAGTACCCAAAGCCCTCATCATTCAGAAGATTTGCAAACTTATATCCTTGGTTTCAGAACTCGTTTCACTTTGGTCTCTTCTTTAGTGCTTTAAGTAGATGTACTATTCTACCAAATATTGCTAAATCCTTGAAAATAGCTCACGCATACAGAAAATGACTAAGCTTATCTTAACTTACAATTTCTTGGGTCTCTGTTTGCTTGTTCTGGCTATGTTTTGGGAATCAGCTTTCATGTGGAAATTGGTTTATATATATTCCTGAAAGCTGTTTAATTCTCTGGGCTTAGTAATAGTAATATGAAAAATTATAGAGGTTAGAATGGCCAAAATCCTGAACACTAACAACACCAAATGCTGACAAGAATATGGAGCAACAGAAACTCTTATTCATTAGCAGGAGGAATGCCAAATGGTACAGCCACTTTAGAAGAGAGTTTGGTAAGCATACTCTTACCATATGATACAGAAATTGCACTCTGTAGTATTTACCCAGAGGAGTTGAAAACCTATGTCCACAGAAAACCTGCACATGGATGTTTATAGTAGCTTTATTCATAATTGCCAGACATGGAAGCAACCAAGATGTCCTTCAGCACATAAATGGATAAACTTTGGTACATCCAGAAATGGAATACTATTCAGCACTGAAAATAACTGAGCTATTGATTATTATGAAAAGACATGGAGGAAACTTAAATGCATATTATTAAGTGAAAGAAGCCAATCTGAAAAGGCTATATACTGGGTAAGTCCAACTATTGATATATGACATTCTGGAAAAGGCAAAATTTTGGAGATAATTTTTTTAAAAAGTCAGTGGTTGCCAGGGCTTAAGGAGGGAGGAATGAATAGAGCATAGAGGATTTTTAGGGCAGTGAAACTCTTCTGTATGATACTGTAGTGGTGGATATGTGCTATTATGTATTTGTTAAAACCCATAAAATGTAAAACACCAAGAGTGTACCCTAGTATAAACTATGGACTTTGGGTGATAATGATGCATCAATTTAGAGTCATCAATTGTAACAAATCTACCACTTTGGTGGGAGATGTTGATAATGGGGCAAGTAGTGTGTGTTGGGGGGCAGGTGGTATATGGGAGGTCTCTGTACTTTCCATTCAATTTTGCTGTGAACAAAAAAGTACTGTAAAACATAAAGTCTATTTAAAAAATAAGTAACAAATAGCACTGAATAAATTTTGGCATGAAAATTTGTGATGTTAGTGTTAGTAAAGCTAAGGCAGCAATTCTTAAATATATGTGAAGTCTTGAGAAGATATTAAATCCTTCTGGAAAACTGCTATATGTCAGATTAAACACAACTCTAATCTGATTCTTCTCTCCATCATTAGAAATGTTAAAAAAATACCAGTCTCTTCAATTCCCAAGATTTTATCACCCTTTCCCCTCTGCTGTCTGTCCTTCTCTAGTCAAAATTACATCTTATTTGTTTTACATAAAGAAACTCTTATACTTCCCTAGAAAATGTGAAAAAAACATTACATTATGGTTCATAGACTTTGAAGAAAGACATCATTCATAGAAATTGTGTTACAACTCACAATAATTATTTGATTTCTTAAAAAAAAATGTGCAATGTAATGTAGCTTCTTCATGGCCTTAAGATAGCCTCCATGTGATGAGAATTCTGTTTTTGCAACCCATCACAGTCTTTGATAGCCTCTGTATATCCAGCATTCATGTTCTTTAATAGATAGGAAAAATACAAATTATATTTGTTTTTATTTTTTGCAAAGGTCAAGATTTTTATTACTCAGCTTTCAGTAGTACCTTGATTAGAACCTCAAGTTAGTCTCCGTTTCTTTTGTATTGTGTTAAATTACCTTCTTTTCTCCCCCTGTGGTTAACTACAAAGATTAGAAAAAATTCAAAGTGTACCCAGTTAATAGAAGCATATATCCATTAAGACACTTTTTTTTTTTTTTTTTTGCGGTACGCAGGCCTCTCACTGTTGCGGCCTCTCCCATTGCGGAGCACAGGCTCCGGACGCGCAGGCTCAGTGGCCATGGCTCACAGGCCCAGCTGCTCCGCGCCATGTGGGACCCTCCAGGACCAAGGCACGAACCCGACTGTCCCCTGCATCGGCAGGTGGACTCTCAACCACTGCGCCACCAGGGAAGCCCGACACTTTTTTTTCAAAAGCAAAATTTCTAGCATGAGTTTCAGTAATATTCAATAGGATACATTGCTTTTCTTTGTAATGAGATCTAACCAAGTATTAATATTTGCTAGGTAATACTCTTTGTATGCCATGCAGTTCTTAAGAGACCTTTCTTTGGTCTTTTCAAAATACATTGCCAACTGTATAGATACAATGTACAAGGGTCTGTTCAGATAGCAGGTGATAATCACCCTGTGATCAGTGCTGGGGTACAACAGAAGGAAAGACTGATTCCTTTCATGTAAGATTTCTGATCTTAAAGGGAAAGTAGGAAGTAACCAAGTAAAGGGGGCCAGGGTCGGGGAGGTCTTTCCAGGCAGAGGTGGCAGCATGTGCAACAGCACAGGACCATTGAGGGAGGTGGCTCAATCCAGGAACTGCATTTTGGTTCAGTGAGAGCACATGGGTGTTGAGGTATTTACCATAAGTTGGAGAGAGAGGAGCAGATCCTGCAAGGAGCAGGGTCTCAAGGGAAGCTAGGCCTCTGGGGTGGAAAGTCGTACATGCCTTACTCTCCAATCTGTTAACTCTTAGGCTCTGTTTCTTCATCTGTAAATTGGTTATAATACCTTCCTCACCTTGAATACCTTGAACTGTGAGCATCAAACAAGATGTTCCACATGGAAGTGCATTATAAAGCACCACACACGCAATCTAGACATTGAGTCAACTTTGAGGATGTTAACAAGGAAGATCTAAGAATTATTAATCCAAAAGAGCAAATAACAAAATCACTTATATTTGACTTTGCCTTATGTTAGAGGAGCCTTTGCAAATACTGACTTCCTTATCATGCTTGCCTGAGATTAAAATTCATTTGTAACTTTTGAACACTTGTAGACAGTGGTCTTTTATTTTTTTAATTCCATAAAAGAGCTATGTATATAATTCATATATGGATATTGAGAATTCTTCAAATGAAGCTGAAGTCCCCTTCATGGAATATTCTGGGTTGAATCATGACCCAAGCATCTAGGAGTTAACATCTGTACAGAAATAGCCCCTCAACTACTGGAAAAGAAGTAGCCTGTTCCCACAGCTTCATCTTAGAAAGACCTAAGGAATACAAAGGGGATCTAAACACGAATAGTGATTGTTTTAACTAGGCTAGTGTGGCAGCCACGAAGGTGCACCAGCCCTCAGATCTTCTTCTGGGAAAAAACTAACTGTCCAGCTACAGGAGTACAGTTTACTGACAGCCTCCAACTGCAGCCCCTTCTGCATCTGCCACTAGCGTTCAAGCCAAGGTCACACTCTTCTGGGCAGTCCCCAGCCAGTGACTGGGCATAGCAGCATACCAGAGCCTGGCCGTCTCTGCCCAGTGCTGGACTTTGGAGCTCCTCACTGAGTAAGCCAAGACCTGGTCAGATCCCCTGGCTCTCCTTGCTTGCCCCTCCTGTCATAGGTGTCAGATCTGCCTCACTCCTAAAATCTTTCCCACCCAGTCCAGCTCCCTCTTGCTCTAACAGCTGATCCCCCTTCCAATAAGCCTCTTGCCCTCCCTACTCTATCTCAACGTGTTTCCTGGAGAACCTGAACTAACCTAGGTGGATTGCCAGTCCAGATCACAAGCAGAGCAAGTTCAGGCCTCTGTCTCAGTCTGTCAGGGATTCTGGAGAGATTCTGCTATTCTCTGTGTGTGTAGGGCTTATAAATACAAAAAACCCAAAAAAAACCCAAAACCAAAACAAACAAAAACCTGATTGACTATAGGAAAACCTAGTTTCACTCCTTCACCCATGCTAGTTTTCCATGAATTTTCCTGACCACTCAGAGATGGTGCCACCAAGGAAATTTCTTTTTAGAAGCTCACTGAGGCCCTGAGTGTGATCCCTTTTGGGCTATATCACGGTAGCTGTTGGCAGGAAAGGGGACTGCATGTCTCATCAGATGCCCAGTCTTTCTCACACCCTGGACCCTAGTCAAACCTCAGAGTTCCCAGAATGGAGAAAAGTCCTTTGTGAACCATAGCAGCCAGGCATTCAAACCATCGAAGCTTAGTAAATTAAACACCGAAATTTGGTCACAAATTTACTCTAACTAAGTCCAGTTATCTTAAATGAACAGTTGGGCTTTATTAGACACTCTCTACAATATTCTGAAAAACAAAGCTATCTTAAGCTGAAATATAGTTCATATTTATTCCCCATATTTAATAAAATGATTTGCTGCACTATACAAAAATTTTCTTTTGGAATAAGTAGGAGGGAACGTCCACTAAAAAATTACTGTGCACAAAATGTTTATATATGCCTAGTGCCATCTGCTGGCTATGAAATATTATAACATTTGTCATGAAACAGGTACAAAAAATGTTAAGGAGCTAGTCTGCATGTGTTTTAATAGAAAATGGGAGAAATCCAGAGAGAAATGAACAGAACTCAAGGACACGAACTACACTTTTTTAGTTGTGATTATCTCGCAGATAGTGATAGAAGAATAATTCCTAGCTTCTCTCCCTTAGCCACCACATCTCTGCTATTTCTTCCACCCAACTCCCACCTCCGATGCCTTAGAAGGTCCTGTCCAATTTTGTCCCTGCCTCCCTGTTCAGGACGATTGATACTCCCAACACAGCACTTTCCCTTCAGCAACAATGAATTGCTTGAAATCCCCAGCGTCTCTTTTTCCTGCTCACACTCTCCTCTCAGTCTACTAGGGTCTTACCTGTTCTCCCACTTCCTCTTCTTGCTCATCCTTCACATCTCTGCTCAGAAGCCTCCTCCTGGAAGCCGGTCCTGACCAGCATGGTCTGCTAGTGACACCCCACTTGCCATGTTTTTTTTTTTTTTGCGGTACGCGGGCCTCTTACTGCTGTGGCCTCTCCCGCCGCGGAGCACAGGCTCCGGAAGCGCAGGCTCAGCGGCCATGGCTCACAGGCCCAGCCGCTCCGCGGCACACGGGATCCTCCCGGACTGGGGCACGAACCCGCGCCCCCTGCACTGGCAGGCGGACCCTCAACCACTGTGCCACCAGGGAAGCCCTGCCATGTTTTTGGATCATTTATCTGATTACCCTTGGGAGTCTTTCATTGAGTTGGGAGCTACTTACATGCAGGATTTGTGTCATTTATTTCTGTTTTCCACCCAGCACAGTACCTGGCACATAGTAAAAGCTCAGTAAATATTGCATGAAGGAATAATGTGGAAAATAACCAGAAAAATTTAAAGATAGAATGGTGAGTGATCCCTTTAGGTCACTTTTCCTGTTTGCTGTCCCTACTATACAGCTAACTTATCCCCCAAATTGATCAACATATTCTTAATTATTTTTAAGTATCCAACACTGTATTAGGAGCTCTGGGGATCAAGTTGAAAAATACTAGTATCTAAATTAAGATGGGGTTTGAATCCCTGCTCTATCACTTACTAGCTGGGCAGTTTATTTAACATTTTAAAGTTTTATCATCTACAAAATGGAGATAATAAAGGTATATCTTTTGAAGAAAAAAATGAGGTAATACATGTAAAGCATATAAAACAGAGTAAGTGTCCATTTAAGCTGTTTGTTGTTCTTTTTCTTGTTCTTGCTAAAGTCCAGGAACTGATTGAAGATCAGCACAGCACAGAGCAACTGCTGCTTGGGTAGGGTTTCTATTCTCCACTCAACATTTTCTTTATTCCTTAGGGACCGTCTGTCCCCTCTAGAGTCTGTTATCAATATTTTGCTATGTCAATTTGGGGAATCTTTGCTACTGCATTGTTTCTTTGGTCAGGGCTAATTCTGTGTCTTTAATTTTGAAAAGCCATTATGCTGGAAACACAACATGCACACAGCCTAAATATATGACCGTATGGCTTATACTGCAAAATAGCTGGTAACTATCGTGTAGTGGTATCATGTTGCTTTAAGTTTTAAAATAACTTAGAATTTACTCAGTGGGCTTTCTCTTCAGGTGTAAAATAAGAAACCCAACTCAGGCCTCCAGAGTTTGGCTTCTGATTAACTTCTCACCAGTAAAGGCAAAGCAAATTGAAAAAGAAAAATAACTGCTTTTCAGATGGAAATGAATATCATCAAGGGAGTTGATGTCCTGTGTACATATTTTACCTAATGTCACAGGCTAGTTGGGTGGAGAATGGCAAAGGTGGCTGTTTCGGTTTGCTTCTAGATGGAGTTTGCAAATATTTTTCTAAATTCCTGTTCTTGTAGATGACTTTACCTTGAGAGAGTCAGATATAAAAAAGGTAAACAGAGGCAAAGTTTTGTGGCTTCGTTCTTTAGTAAGTAGTTCTCGCTCTTTTTCCTACCTCTCACTCCTGCTGCTGGAAGCAAGGTGAGGAGAAGGGAAGGGATGGTGGAAGAGGGGAAGATGTGGAGGGAAAGGTAGGAGGTGGTTGGTGGTTGAGGCAGACGAAAGACAGTAGTTGCCTGGGTTGCCTCCTGTTGGAACTGCTTCCTAGAAGCTCCTTTTCACTTAATTGGGTAAAGCCATGACGTGGACAGTCATAGTATAAAACTTGGCTTGTGAGACCAATCTGTCAGATTATCTGCTTAGGCTGGGGATTCAATCTCAACCTCCCCAGGTTTTCAACACTGCTCACTGTATTGACCATGGCTGTACTTACCACAACAGGTGATTTTTTTTCTGGGCATTATTTTCCTACTATTACCACCACCCAAGAGAAAAGAAACTTAAACTTCGACTTTACAATATCTTAGCTAATGCCACTTTCTCATCTTAGGTGATTTGTAATTATGGATTCACACACACTCACATGAAATGATATTCTTTGTCAGATAATTTCATACTTACAAATCTTCTGACACGCATGCAAATCCATTCTCATACTGGGTGTGTCCACAGCCCTCCTGAGCCAGAAGTAAGGTCATAGAGAAGTAGAAAGAGACCCTCAATGAAGAGACATTGTTTTGTCTAGAACCATCCCCTCCTGCAGGAAAATGAACATTATTGTTAAGGCAAGAAATTTGGCATTATAACAATTTTTTTAACTGCCTGAGTCTATGGTAGCATCAGACATTAGAAGATAAATATGAGGGCTTCCCTGGTGGCGCAGTGGTTGGGAATCCACCTACCAGTGCAGGGGACGCGGGTTCAAGCCCTGGTCTGGGAAGATCCCACATGCTGCGGAGCGACTAAGCCCGTGTGCCACAACTACTGAGCCTGCGCTCCGGAGCCCGCGAGCCACAACTACTGAAGCCCGTGTGCCACAACTACTGAAGTCCGCGCGCCTAGAGCCCGTGCTCCGCAACAAGAGAAGCCACCGCAATGAGAAGCCCGTGCACCGCAATGAAGAGTGGCCCCCGTTCTCAGCAACTAGAGAAAATGTGCATGCAGGAGCGAAGACCCAATGCAGCCAAAAATTAAATAAATGAATAAATAAATTTTTTAAAAAAGAAGATAAATACGAGAGTTCAGCAAAAGTATACAGTGACTTTTCACAAAGTCACCTATTCAGTTCTCCAGATCAGAAAAATAGGCAGGAATAAAATTTCTGCTTCCTCCTTTACGCCTCCACTCTAGTGATGAAGACTCCCACTGCAGGATCAACAACATTTTGGTGGCTTTCACTCTGTTAACCTTCATTTTGTTTCCAATCCTTTCGAGTTGGAGCCCAACAAGGGTCTTCCTGCCCGGTGCTGCTCACACCAATAGAACATGACCGAGTCTGGTTCAGAAGCAAAGGAAAGCTTCATTCTTTAATTAGAGAACAGAGAGGTGCAAGCTTGTGCTCTAGGTTCGTGCTCTCCAGACAGGGCTGCTTTATAGGGTCTGGCGGTGGGGGGTAGGGAGTTCTCGCGGGGCAGGTGCAGTCACGCTGCTCGGGGCTCCAGCTCGCAGTGCTGGTCTCAGTGTCTCTGCACACGGCCTGCTGCTGCCGTCTTGAGTTGAGTGTCAGTGCTCAGCGCTTCAGCACATCAGTTCGCACTGGGAACTCTAATCTGACATGTTAGGTGCAAGGCCTCTGCATATGACCACATATAGGCAAGTGGAACTAGACTAAGCACAAAAGAAGAGGTTAGACCTTATCATCTAGATTCCATCTTATTTTTCCCGGGGTCCCCAGGGGGCTTTGCTGGTGAAAGTTTTCCCTAGGGGTACAAAACATGCGTTAATAGGAAAACATTTCTTTGCATGCCCAAGACCTAGCTCAGTGCCTGGCTTTCATAAGTACTTGGTAAATATTTTCAGAATGAATTTATATATATAAACAGGTCCTGCGTGCATGGTTTTCATGGAGAACCAGAACTGGGCAAATAAGGGAAATCAATGGGGTCTTAAAATTAAAAAAATAACTGAGCATATTAAAATATTGCTCAGATGGAATCCACTCTTTCATGATGGATATCTTTTCTGTTTGCAGCTACTTCTCTCTTACCTGACCAGCAGAAGCCTCTCTTGCAGGCAACTCACTCTAGTTCAGATCATTTCTAAGGCCTTTTGGCTCTTAAATGCCCATCATCTGTGAATGACTCATTGCTACCGACACCTTTACTTCAGGGGGAGGAGAAAAGTGAAGCAGTTTAAAATACACAAAAATGTCAAAATGGCAGAAAACCTTAGATTCAAGTGGGAAGTACATAAGTGCTGGAGTTCTAGAGAAGCCTATCTTCACAAGAAATTTTAGGAGATAGATGAAATAATGAAAATATCTATTGTTGCAAAACAAAAGTGAAAATGGTTAGCAAATAGACTGTCTAGCAGCATATGCTGTTCGTCATTTGAAAAGTAAAGAAGTTTCCATTCAATATGTTTTCAAGGAAGGCCTTCAAGAAGTTTATGTTGGTGACTTTTTTTAATAACACACATAGACCCTGAATTCAATCCAGTTTAACTCAGTTAAGTAGTTTGTAAGCACTTCTTACATGGCTGGTGACAGAAGGGGCAGTGGTAAGGACAGTATATTAACCATGATTTTTATTTTCTACATTTTGATGCTTTGATATCTAGGGACTTGCTGACCCAGGAGGGACTGGGTCAGGCCCTCCGTCCCAGGGTTAGCTAATTCCTAGAGATCTCAAACAACTGCAAGCACACCTTTCATATGCAAACTAACCAATCCTGAGTCCATACCTCCAGGTGTGTTTTTTTTTTTAGCAATAGATACAGTTTTATTTTCCTTTCCATTTCCTCCCTTCATTTAATTTTTTTTAATTTTTATTTTATATTGGAGTATAATTGATTAACAATGATGTGTTAGTTACAGGTGTACAGCAAAGTGATTCAGTTATATCCATACAAGTATCCACTCTTTTTCAAATTCTTTTCCCATTTAGGTTATTACAGAATATTGAGCCGAGTTCCCTGTGCTATACAGCAGGTCCTTGTTTATACGATCTCAGATTCCGGGCCATTACCCACCTGCCCTAATCACCACAGGGCCAGGTACCAGACAACTAGGGATAGCCCCTATGCCCCAGAGTCTACTAGCCAATCCTAGACTTATTTACCCTACTTTGCCTGTTTCTTCCCACAGAAACCACAAGCAAGCCTCTTGCATACGTACATTCCCCCCACCTTCCTCTGCCTCCTGATGGGCCCTAATGCTTCTCCATGTGGGTGCATGGAGTGCCCTCTCCTCTTGGGAGCTGTGAGTAAACTTCTTTTTTCATGACAGTCTGTGTGTCTTACCAAGATTTTTTTTGTTTGTTTTTTGTTTTTTGTGTGTGGTACGCGGGCCTCTCACTGTTGTGGCCTCTCCCACTGCAGAGCACAGGCTCAGGACGCGCAGGCTCAGCGGCCACGGCTCACAGGCCCAGCCGCTCCGCGGTATGTGGGATCTTCCCGGACCGGGGCACGAACCCGTGTCCCCTGCATCGGCAGGCGGACTCTCAACCACTGCACCACCAGGGAAGCCCACCATAGATGTTTAAAACAAATCCCAGAGGCCAAAATCCAGAGCAGTGACAACACCAAGTGCTGGTGAGGATATGGAGCAACAGGGACTCGTTCATTGCTGGTGGTAATGCAAAATGCTTCAGTCACTTTGGAAGGCAGTTGGGCAACTTCTTACAAACACACTCTTACCATACGATCCAGCAATTGCACTCCTTGGTGTTTACCCAAGAGAGTTGGAAACTTATGTCTGCACAAAACCCTGTACATGTTTATAGCAGTTTTATTCATAATTGCCAAAACTTGGGAGCAACCAAGATGACCTTAAGTAGGTGAATGGATAAGTAAACATCCAGGTAATGGAACAGTATTCAGTCCTAGAAAGAAATGAGCTATCGAGCCATGAAAAGACATAGAGGAACCTTAAATGTATACCTCTAAGCGAAAGAAGCTAATCTTAAAAAGCAACATACTATATGATTCCAACAGTACGATACCAGGAAAAGGCAAAACTATGGAAACAGTAAAAGGTTCAGTAGTTGCCAAGGGTAAAGGTGTGGGGATAAATGGAGCACAGAGGATTTTAGGGCAATGAAAATACTCAGTATAATACTATAATAATAGATATAAGTCGTTATATATTTATCCAAATCCATAGAATGTACAATACCAAGAGTGAGCCCTAATGTAAACTATGGACTTTGAGTGATTATGATGTGTCAGTGTCGGTTCATCACCTGTAATAAATATTCCCCTTTGGTGGGGGATGTTGATAATGAGGGAGGCTGTGCCTGTGTGGGTGCAGGGATATATGGAAATCTCTGTACCTTCCTCTCAATTTTGCTGTGGACCTAAAACTACTCTAAAAATATATATACATGTGAAAGACCTTGTAACCAGCACTTACAAAGAATTCTTGCAACTCAATAATAAGACAAACAACCCAATTTTAAAAATGGGAAAAAAATCCTGGATACACTTAGAAGAGACAGATAGTGGTAACCTTGAAGAACTAGCCTAAAAACCGTGGCAAATTGTCTCCTTGATCCTTTCTTCTCTATCTTAGCAATGGTCATGCTGGAAGAGCATGGACAGGCAGATCTGGGTTGAAGCCATGGCTCTGCCACTTAATAGCCATTTGACCTTAGGTAATTTAATGCATATGAACATCCATTCAATCATTTATAAAGTGAGGATAATACTGCCTATCCCACAGGCTCCTGTGGAGATTAAACGCCATATATATCAGGGAGTCTTTAAAGTAGGTGCTTACTAAAAAGCTATTTTGTGGTAGTTGCAGCTGATATATTTTTTTCTGAGGGGATCATCACCACTTCCATATGTCTCTGATAAAATGGAAAAAAATAGATGTGATGGTTTGAGAGTAAAAGAGATTAGGATTTATGAGTGAAGGCATACAGAGATTGCAACAATAAAGGAACAACAAGAGTTATTTGGGAAGGGACATTTTAATGATAATACTTTAAAAGTGAGATCATGGCAGTAGAAGATGTGATAGAGGCTACCTACCAATGAGGACAAATGAGTAGGAACTTTTGTTTTCATTGGCTTAGATAATTTGAATACCCGTAGGCAAATCTACTGTGCCTTGATATTTCCATCAGTAAAATGGAAATAATAATGGCTAATGTGGCCTTTTTCAATCAAAACTTGAAAAGTCAGTCACCTCACTCTCCTACAGCCCTATGGGCAGCCAGCTCCTGTTGATGCCTTCAGGAAAGCTTGCTTTGTCCTTTCCTTTCCTACTCAGATACACAACCCTCATTAGCTTCCTTTTCTTTTTGTATAAGGACAATGGGAGGAACTTACCTTGTGCCCCTGTCTCCAGCAATTCCTCCCTTTGTACCATCTTCTATCTCATAATGGATTAATCTTCCTAAATACTGGCTGCCATACATTCAGGCTACATTTCTACTCAGAACTTTCCATTGCTTCCCACTCTTCACAGGGCAAATGTCTTTACTTGACACTGAAGACCTTTCCACAGTGCAGTCTAGGTCTACATTTCCAGTCTCATCTCCCACTGCTCACCTAAACAAATTGAACCAGAAGACTTTGCCCTGTCTTCTGAGCATGTCCACATTTTGGTTCACACCAATTTCTCTTTGTTTTCTCCAATCTCTCCACTACCAATTCCTACCTACGTTTGAAAGTCCAGCTCAAATCTTCCCACTTTGGAGCCTTTCTTGTCACTTGATGCGAACTCTTCCTTAAACCACTACAATACTTCTTGTGCCACACAGCATATTTGATATTTTACTGGCTGCACTTTACATTAGCTTTATGTTCACTAACTTATCCCTGGGACTAAATCCTCAAAGATCCAAGATCATAGTAGGTTTTTAATATTGTCTATGCATTTGCCCTTTGGTGACCCATTTCCACACAAAGGAAGGTGACAGACATTCTTGACCAGAGCATAGAGCAGTGAAATGACACACAACGAACATGCCTGGGGAATATCTAGATCGAGTGAGTTAAACAACAGAAACTTAATTGTCTCACCGTTCTGGAGGCTAAAAGTCTGAGATCAAAGTGTTGGCAAGGTTGCTTTCTTCTGAGGCCTCTCTCCTGGGCTTACAGGTGGCCGTCTTCTCCCTCTGACTTCACATGGTCTCCCCTCTGTGTGTTTCTGTGTTCTAATCTCTTATTCTCATAAGAGCAGTCATACTGGATTAGGGACCACCCTAATGACCTCATTTTACTTTAATTACCTCTTTAAAGACCGTGTCTCCAAATATAGTCACATTCTGAGGTACTGGGGGTTAGGACTCCAACATATGAATTTCAGAAAGACGTAATTCAACCCATAACACCTACTTAACAGCGTGTGTTTTATAAAGAAGAAGGAGAAGGAGAGTGAGAAGGAAAAGGGGAGAGGAAGGGAGGGAGAGAGGGAGGCAGGGAGGCAGGAAGGAAGGAAGGGAGGAAGGAAGGGAGGGAGGGAGGAAAAGGAAGAGAAAGGAGGAGGGCCTGTTAGCAATGTATAGGATAGAAATTCTTTTCTTTAAAATTTGAAGTTTGATGGTTTTACAGTCATTAAAAATAGTTTTGACACAAAGAATGCCATCAAGCTTAGACCTACATGGGACGTGAATGACACAAAGCATGACAAAGAGAAGGAGCTGAGTGATCCATATTTAAAAGCACTGTCCTCTCCTTTAAAGGGAGGGGAAATGAGAATATAATGCCTAGGGTTGTTGCAAATACTTTTGCTCAGGTTAATGCTATAATGAACTTTTTACACTTGTTTTTCTATGTGTGTCCAATCATTCTTAACTCTACCTTTATTATCTTCATAAAGTTGATTAAAGAGCCTTTCCTTTCTGGCATTATAGATTGATGACTGCATCCTCCTAATGCAGTCATGATTCTAGTGCCCAGGCAAGGAATCTTGCTCTTATGACTCAGTGTAAGGTCCCTCTCTACCTAATCTCGATCCGATGCTCCATGTGGCAGTTCCATTAAAGGCCTTTCCATCTCAGAGAGTAAATGTGAACTAGCTCAAATCCAAAGACAATTAAAAACTTTATCATTATTGGTTATATCCACAAAACCATTGACCATAGTTTTAATAGTGTGAATGTCTGTTCAGACACAAAGAGCTCATCAGTTAAGTAGAGAAAAACAGAACAATCAATTTATTTATTCCACTGTTTTAATAGATGGATGCACAACAATCAGCATCCAGTCATTTACTGAATAATACAAGATATTAATATTTACCTTTGAGGGAAGCAGAATTTATACTGTGCAATCTTTCTCTCTTGTGTAAATAAATTAGAGGCTCAGAAAATAAAAGGACAGGTCAGGCAGAGAAAAAGCAGAGTAAGTAATTCAGGTAGGGCCAGTAGTCCATGGATGACCACCAAGTTTAGGTGAAAGTAAAGAATAAATCTGAATGTGAGAGCTGGGCCAAGGACAGATTCTTTAAGTTATGGCCTCAGTGATGTGTGATTAAGAAAGGTGAGTCTGATAGGGATCAGACTTGTGGTTGTCAAGGGAGAGGGAGGGAAAGGGATGGACTGGGAATTTGGGGTTGGTGGATGCAAACTATTACATTTAGAGTGGATAAACAACAAGGTCCTACTGTACAGCACAGGGAACTCTATCCAGTCACCTGGAATAAACCATAATGGAAAAGAATATTTTAAAAAGAATGTAGATATGTGTGAAACTAAGTCACTTTGCTGTACAGCAGAGATTGGCACAGCATTGTAAATCAACTGTACTTCAATAAAATAAAAAGAAAAAAGAAAAGTGAATCTGAGGAAGATTGGAAACCAGGCCAACAGTCATGGAGGAAATGGACAGGCATATACTCCTAAAAATAATAATAGTAATAATGATAATAATAAGCCATAATTTATAGGCCTACTCTGCACTGTGTCACTTTATACATCAGCTATTTAATCTTTAGAACAACTTAGTAATGTTTTACAGGGGAGAAACTTGGATATCAGAGATGTCAAGTATCTTCCTAATATCCCTTAGCTAGAGAGGAGCAAGGCTGGAAATTAGATTCAGGTCTGTCTGATCCACAGATACAATCATACAAAAAACAAGCTGCCTTAGATGGGGAGACAAAACTAGAGATCTAGAAAGTAAGGGACCCAGGAGTTGTCATTTTATATTTGGGACCAGGTAGTGAAAGAAATGAAGGATGAGGAATAGCTGCTGAGAATAAGAGCCTTGGAACTTTTGCAAGGGAAAAATAAGATAGATCTACCCTGGAGTTAAAGAAATGCGGTTCCAAAGATCATCTCAAGAATTTCTTCAAAAATTACTGACCAAGTAATTGACCCAGCTCTTCTCATCCCAAACCTTCTCAGGGTTGGTGTAAGCCTGAGGGTGTAGGCTTGGGGGTGCAGGGCAGGGCTGAACCTCGGGGTGGGGAACGAGTCTCGGCTGGTACAACAGTGGAGAGGGAAAGGAACACATGGGTCACTCTGTACACCCAGGAGCTCCAGCCCATAGCGGGACTCCTGTTCTTTCTATTCCTCATTAAGAAGTGACTCAGTGGGGAGCTGCAGACACTCACTGAGTCCCACAGCTGACTCCATGCCGGGCTTACTGGCAGACTTGAGGGATCCTGCTTCCTCTTGGGGAAGTTCAGGTTTCTGCTGTCCAAACTATAGGCTTCCCTGCTGGGTCAAGCACAGGATTATCATTGAACAAAAGTCAAGGGCACAGGCCTTTGAGCATTTCCTGTTTATTTGTTTACTAGTGTCCATTTGCTGGAATTTAAAATGCTCTGGAGGAAATCAAGTTCCCATCTGAGGCAATTTCGTGACAGTATGAGTTGTGTGTGCGATTCCACGTAGCTCCTGAGGGTGTGGAGCTGTTCCTGGTGATATGATGAATGATATGCATTCAGCCAGACAGGGCAGGTGATCACTTTAGAACATGGGTGAATGGCTGATGTGACATCTTGCTGATCCCTCTCGAAGGCAAAGTTCCCCAAGTATGTAAAAGACTTGGAAAATAACATAAAATTGCCTTGCACTCATAAACCAGCAGAATGTAAATGCTTTGTTTTTTAAAACTAAAAAATATTTTTAAGGATTTTGCTCCACAATAGGATGGAAATGATATGGCAGTGGGGGAGCACAGTGATGTCAGTGAAGCATGGCACACCATGCATTTCACTGTTAATACAGCCAGAGACACAGAGGAAGTCTGAAAACCTATTCTTAAGTGATGTTTTAATGCAAAAATAAAAATGAGTGCTTGTAAATGTATATTGAGCTGTCTGCTAGGCAGCTGAGGGCAGTTGAGATCAGAACTGCCACTATGAGTCTGGGTTGACTCAGATTCTCCATTTCAGCTTCTTCATGATGACTAGTAATTTTAGGTTGAGTAAAGAGACACTTGGCTTTAGTTTACCTGTCTCTGAAGTAGAGAATATTCAGTGTGACCATGTCCGGCAGCTCCAGGACACTGATGTTTGTGAACTGTTGACCCTTTCTTAGGAATGAGAGCCTGTGATTACAGGATAGTTCTCAGAGATATGTGACAGATTATTATTATCAGACATGGTTAACAGACAAGAAAATTGCTGGCACTCATGCCAAGAATCTGAAAGTTATTTTTAAGGCAAAATCATACTATTTTTTAAAAAAATGATCACATTCCTGCCATGTGCCAGAAAATGGAAGGAGCTCAGAGGGCAGTGATGAATTCTCTGCCCTCAGGGACCCTCAAGGAAGAAACAGACAAACAAACCAACAATTACACCTAGTATTACAGGCACCATATATTTCCAGAATGTGAACATAAACACAAAAATACATACGAACACTGGATGGGACACTGGATCATTATGACTCATGGGAGGTTGAAGCTACCAATTTGCAAAGGAGCTGCATGTGGACTAACAGACAACACCCCCCTGATGAAGTTCTCAGCACCTCTCCTAGCGAAAGCAGAAGTCAGATTCCCATGTCTCCACAATTCCCACATATTCAGCATTTTTAAAAGCCTTCCCAAAGAAGGAAGGACAGGGAGATGCAAGTTATATATAGAATTCAATAATAATTAGGTATTAATGTTTCTGCAGCTGCTATTGCTGGTCAAGGTGAAGTTAGCCCTCTACACGCTCTTTCTCTCACTAATTTTGGCTAAAATCAATACAGCAAAACACAACTACTTAAGGAATCTGAAAAATAAGCAATAGGAGGGAGGTTGAAGAGGAAAGTCAAAAATTGAAGAAAAACCAGTATTTTGGGTTGTTTCTCCTCCTTTATTTCACTCCTCTCACGGGAAAGTGGCCCCAGTTATGGAACTGGGCAGCAGACACAGACATCAGAACTCTGAACCTACCTTTTTCAACCAAAGCAAGAAAGGGGGCCCCCTGCAACCTGAAAAATGTGGAACACATCTCAATTTTTTCCTCTTCTTTTTCTCCTACTTCTAACACAAAGGTGGTCCCAGTCTGGAACTTCATGGCAGTGGCCGTGGCATGAACACCTAAAGCACCGAGGGAAAAAAAAAAAAAAGTGACTCAGTCTCTCTGGTCAGAGGATCTGGCAAAAGGGTTCTCTGTGTTCCAAAGAGTATGGAAGAAATCTCTATTATTGTTTTCTCTCTCTTACCTCACTGCTTTGCCCTGAATGTAGTGCCAGTCACATGCAACTGTAGAACAGAGTGATCCAAATAAATGCTATGAGGAGCCCATCTTTCCAGCCCGAGGAACCCGGTACCGATGGCCCTGGGAACTGGAGAGTGTGAGGGAAACCCTGGAGAGGCCAGAATTGTACACTAATTCTGTGTACAAACTAACACAAGTTCTGGGCTTAGCACCCAAGCTGGACATGCATGAGTCAGACCCAAAGCAACATCACAACCACTTTGAGACCTGACCTGAGATGAGACCACTGTTCCACAGAACTTGTGATTTGTACCTAAGGAGGTTAATTAGTTGCTAAAACAAAAAAAAACAAAATCAATATTCTCCAGATATTTTTCTGAGGAAAACTCCAAAAATCTCCAGAGGATGTGAACAGGACCCAGACTCCTACAACATAATACCAAATTGTTTAGAATACAATCTAAAACGAGTTAACAAAAAAACAGGAAACTGACTGGTTCTCAAGGAAATTCTATCAACAGATGCCAGTCCACTCCAAAACAGCAAAAGTCATGTTCTTTTAAAGTACCTATATGGGCCATATTCTGGGCCATTAAATAAACCCTAAATTAAAAAAAATAATTGAAAACACACTAAGTATGTTGACAGTAATAAGTGTGTACGACCATAATAGAATTAAAGAAAAAAAATCAAAAACAGAAAGATAGCCAGAAAAGATCCAAACATTTGTAAACTATATAACACTATTCTAAATAGTCCATTGGTCAAAGAAGTAAGGGAAGTTTTGAGGGAAATAAGAAAATATTTTTAAATGAATAACAAAGAAAATATAAGTTATAACAATTGGAAGTACTTAGAGAAAAAAAATTATAGCATCAAATGCTCATATTAGAAAATAAAGCCTCAAATCAATAGTCTAAGCTTCCACATTAAGAAATTGGAGGGCTTCCCTGGTGGCACAGTGGTTAAGAATCTGCCTGCCAATGCAGGGGACATGGGTTTGATCCCTGGTCCAGGAAATCCCACATGCCACTGAGCAACTAAGCCCATGTGCCACAACTACTGAAGCTCGTGCGCCTAGAGCCCGTGCTCTACAACAAGAGAAGGCACCGCAATGAGAAGCCCGTGCACCTCAACAAAGAGTAGCCCCCACTCACTGCAACTAGAGAAAGCCTGCGCTCAGCAACAAAGACACAACGCAGCCAAAAATTAAAATAAATAAAATAAATAAATTTAAAAAATTTTTTTAAGAAATTGGAAAAGAAGAACAAACTAAACCAAAAGTAAGCAGAAGGAAGGAAGGAATACATAAAGATAAGAGCAAAAATCAATGAAAGTGAAACCAGAAAAACAATAAACAATGTAAATGAAAATATCAACAAAATGCATAAAGTTCTAGCTAAATTAACAGAGGGGTGATGGGGAGCAAACACTACCAGTATCAGGAATAAAAGAGTAGATATCACTAGGAAGGCCACCAGGGGGTCCAGTGTTTTCAGGGGACCTAGGTCCCTTGGAGACACTGGAGGTTCACTAAGGAGGTATCAGGACCTTGGAGTTCAGGATGAAGCACACACTCAAGGAAGGGCCGTGGACAGTTACTGCAGACCCCCAGAAAGGTGCCAGAGTAACCAGTGGATGGAGCCTGGGTCCAGGGCCAGTTTAGGGGCCATGTGGGAGGAACATGTGGCCAGAACTGTGTTACGCTGAGTCACACTTAGCCTAGCTCTTGAGGGAGTCTCATGACATGAGGTCACACCATGAGGTGTGACTATTTACAAGGAAAGATTCCCTCAGGGGACATAGAGACAGCGAGTCTCTGGGAAGCATGGACTTTTGATTCAGTCGGAGTTGGGTTTGAGGTCTGGCCACTGCCTAGGGCCAAGTAAGCTCCGGTCACCCCCGCTGCAAAAGGGGAATCCTAGGACAGTGAGGAGAGAGAGTGGCTGGACACGTGCCTGGCATTAGTGGGGTGCTCACTACATACTGGTTTCTTTCCATCCGCCTGAGAGGCCAGGCTTCTCATTTATCAGAATTGTCACTTTGGGGCAGAAAGAGCCCAGTCCCAGAACCTGGGGCAGCCACAGTGGCCAGTTCCTGGAGGATGGAGATGCAGGAGGGGTGCTCCATGGAACAGGCCCGAAGCAGTGGTTGGCGGGGTCTGAGCCTAAATGACCAGCAGACAAGGAGTGGACCTGCAGCAGTCTGTTTGCACAGGCAGAAGAGCCTGCTGGGGGAGACGCCGGCTGGGCCCGCTATGGGCTGACTCTGTAGGGAGCTGAACAGACCCGCAGGGGAGAAGACCTCCCAAGAGAAGAGGTTTGAGGGCAATAAACTGGCCCTGACAGCAAAGCCTTCACTGCTGAAGAGAGTGAAGAATCCAAGTCCTGTGTAAAGGTAGTTACTCATCCCCAGCCCAGCCCAGCCCCTGGGATGCAGGTGCTTGTCTGTTTCCTAGGGAGAGTAAAGACAACGTCGACACCTTTTTAAAAATGGTAATTCTGTCTGTAAATTTCGAACACAGGAGGTCACAAGCAGCCCTGCTCAGCATCCCTCCCACAGCTGGTAACACAGAGCTGGTCCTCTCCCCACACCTTGTTGTCAGCTTTGCTCGGGACATCAGAGCAGGTGGGTGGCAGAGAGGTTGGACCTCCCCGTCTCCATCAGGTGTAGCTTCCCAGGCCATGGCAGCTGAAGGCAGGGCATTCTGGTGATAGGCAGGGCACAGGCAGACCTGCAGGGCAGGCAGCGGGCTAGTTCTTAGACACCTGAGAGCCACGTCCGGAGAGTCTCAGAAATGGCGTGGACCTTACACTGAAGGATGCCTGAAGGTCCTGCAGATGTGAGCCGGTCAAGCAGTCAATGAAATTTAAGTTGCCCAGTAAGTTTGACCTCATTTGTATCCTCCTGGTAGAGAAGACTTGGAAAGATAAGGCAGAATAGTAAAGATCAATAATTAGCATTTATTGAGCCTCTATCATGGGTCAGGCACTATGCATAATATTCTAAACGTAATTTTTACTCCTTATCACAATGCTGAATCCTCCCTCTTTTTCTTTCCCTCCTCCTTTTTTTTTAAAAAAAATAATTTTTAAAAATTTATTTATTATTTTTGTCTGTGTTGGGTTTTTGTTGCTGCACGCTGGCTTTCTCTAGTCGCGGCGAGCAGGGACTACTCTTAGTTGTGGTGCGCAGGCTGCTCATTGCGGTGGCATCTCTTGTTGTGGAGCACGGGCTCTAGGTGCATAGGCTTCAGTAGTTGTGGCTCGCGGGCTCTAGAGCACAGGCTCAGTAGTTGTGGCACACGGGCTTAGTTGCTCCACAGCATGTGGGATCTTCCTGGACCAGGGCTCGAACCCATGTCCCCTGCATTGGCAGGCAGATTCTTAACCACTGCACCACCAGGGAACCACCCCCCTCCTTCTTCTTTATGTACAGGAATTCCTTGATTAAAGGAAACATAGAAATCAGGTTTGACTTACAGGACAATCCGAGGATGCTGGGTGAGTGCTGGTCACCCAGCAACCCTGAGCTTATTACAAGTAAAAATGATTTTTGTATATTTTATGCCTTTCTACCAATCTATTTGGAAGAAGCAGGTGAAAGTTTGCAATTTTAACAGAAAATGTTTACTTTAGAACAGAAGCTAGATTAAAAGATCAGCTGGGGCCCAGAACACACATATTTTTCCTGCAGATCCAGCCAAATGTGAGACCAGGCACTGGGCATAATTCATCAGAGCCAAACTATATTCTGCAGGCAGGCTGTATGGTACCCACATACCTTTGCAGTACTGTCTGCCTTCAATTGCAAACACAGCCAACCAACTCATCAGAGAAGGACTAGAGGGAAAGCCAAGGCTGGCACCTCTTGGTGCCAGAAGCCACCTGCACACAGCATGGTGTAGAGGAATAGCCAGAGCGCCCTGAAGCGAATTCCTTCTAGAAACCAGCGGCGGTGGGGCTCATCCACCTCCAGCAAGGAGGAGCTATCTTCAGGAGGATGTGGAAGGTGGAGGCCCCACTTGCAGAGGGCTTGGGCAGTACCTTATTCTTGTCTGGTCCCCAGGGGCCACAACTGTCTGGTTAATACTGCATTGAATAGAAAGAACTGATTCCAGCCCCAGCTCCACTGGGAAGTTCCTGAGTGATCTTGGAAAGCGAGTTCTCTTAGAGCCTGCTGCACAGCAAATCCCTCCAAACTTAGTGGCATAAAACAAATGAGCATTTATTGTCTTTCACTGTTTGGGAGTTGATGGAGCCCAGCTAGGCGGCTTTTGGTCCTTCTACAATTACAGTCACACAGTGGCTGGGCTCCAGTTTTCTTGAACTCTGCTCCATTCATGTCTGGCAGCTGGTCTGGGGAGTCCTAAACAGCAGGGGGCTAGAACATCTGGGGCTCCTCAGGCATTTCTCCCTATCACAGTATGGTCTCTCCACATGGACTCTTCAGCATGGTGGCTTCAGGGCAGCTGGACTTCTTACACGAAGGCCTGGGCTTCAGGGGTACTTGTCCCAGGAGAGTGGCAAGTGGACATCAATGGCCTTTTGTGACCCAGCCTCACAGGTCACACCTCATTGTTTTTGTGGAGGTGTGAAAAGTCACGCCTATGTTCCAGGGGAGGGGATATAGGTCCCTCTTCTTGAAGGCAAGAGTGTCAAAGAATTTACAGGTTTGCTTTGAAACCTCCATGGAGCCTGTGTTTCTTGACGTGTTGAATGGAAATAATACTGCTTCTTGGGCTAGATCTTTCTGGGGGGAATGGGAGGATAAAGAGGGCTAACGCGATGAACTCACGACCAAAGTCACCTAGCTGACCTGGTGTCAAGGAGCCAAAATGCCCCAGTGGAAGCCTCTAGATATCCTGGGAGAAGTGGCTCATTCTTCCCCCAGTGCCTGTCATTTGTTGTATCAAAAGGGAGAATTCTCAGCCAGGAGTGATTTGATCTTATACAATAAATATTGTGGCTTCTGGGACTTCTGTCCTGCAGTCTTGACCAGCTACAGGGTGCCCTGAAGTTTATCTCTGCAGGCTCAGCTGCAAGAATGTGATGTGTATGCTCAGCTGCAACAAAGTAATGTGTATGTTCCAAAGCCAGCTACTTTTCTTGCCCCCTTTTCCAGAAAGGCACTAAGCTGGGATGCCTGACACAAACTGCTGATGTCTAGTTTCATGCACCTTCCAGCTACCTTTTCCAACCCAGTCACATAAATATCTTCTGCTTAGGCCTATTTTCCAGGCTGGTGGTTCCCACCAATGGTGGTGTCACAACCCACCGGGGCGTTGCAGCAGCCTGTCAGCGATGGTGCAAGTCTTCTGTTACTAACAATAGAGTTCCCAAGTCTGCCAATGACTTATATTGAAAACAATATACAAATTAAAGAGAACTCAAGTTAATCCCCATGATATGCCACACTCACTTACCCTGAACACACTTTCTTGTGAAAGCCTGTAATTGTTGGATAGCCTTTATTTTGAAGGAAGCAATTTTTAGCTCTTAAAGGAAACCATAATTCACGGTGTCTGTCTTTTATGAATGTTCCACCACACAAGACAGCATAGAGTCAAGAGTGAGGCAGAGTGGCCCCATCTGGGTTCATATCCCAGCTCCATCTCTAAGCAACTCTGACCTTGAGCAAGTTACCCAGCATCTCTGTGGTTTCTCCCCTTTAAACTGGGGATAATAAAAGTGTGCACCTTGTAGGTTGTTGTGAGGATTAAATGGTGTGTATAAAAGACATAGAACAGTGCCTGAGATCTGGCCAAGGCTAGTTTTATAGTGACTACTATTATTTGTTATTATGGGCCTTTTCTTTCTTTCTCTTTTTTTTTTTTTTTTTTGCTGTATGTGGGCCTCTCACTGTTGTGGCCTCTCCCATTGCGGAGCACAGGCTCCAGACGTTCAGGCTCAGCGGCCATGGCTCACAGGCCCAGCCGCTCCACGAGCCTTTTCTTTTTTTGAGGGTTTTCCTTGATGTTTTACAGTCATGTTGTTTTTGGGTGTAAAGAACAAATACATCATTACTGCTTTGCACCGTGCCTGCATATAAATACACAGGATGCCTCGGCCTGGATTTCTTTTGCTTTCAAGATACTTAAAATTTCTTGGCTGGCTCCAGAAATGTGTCTTGGGCTTGGGTAGCTCCAGGAAAAATGAGATTTGGCACGAGGATCTTTTCTCCCAAATACTTCATGACTCTCTTCACTGGCTTCTCATACTTGCACCTTGATTCATTGCTCCTTCCCTACATCCATCATTTTCAGGCTCTTTCTGTCTCTGGCTGGTCCGGGGTAGGCGTAGGGGGAAGGGGAGATTCCTGCTCAGGTTTTCCAAGCTGTAGGAAAGCCGGGGCTGGGCTGAGGGGAGGAGCAGGAGTTAGGAGATGAACCCCTGGCTTTCCAGGTTGAATTTCCAAATACTTTTTCAACCAGTGCTGTGTACTACTGTGCTCTGCAGTTTTTGTTTTTGTTTTTTTGCGGTACGCGGGCCTCTCACTGTTGTGGCCTCTCCCGTTGCAGAGCACAGGCTCCGGACGTGCAGGCCCAGCGGCCATGGCTCACGGGCCCAGCCGCTCCGCGGCATGTGGGATCTTCCCGGACCAGGGCACGAACCCGTATCCCCTGCATCGGCAGGCGGACTCTCAACCACTGCGCCACCAGGGAAGCCCGGTTGCTTGGATTTTAAATGCAGGAGCAAAGCCAGATTGAGGTGATGACAAGAAGCAGGATGGGGCCATTGGAGTGGGGCAGTGACATGGAGTAAGAATGCAGGTCACCAGAGATGAGGGTATCAAGGAGCAGAGAGGTTGTTAGGTGCTCAAGTCATTTGCAGCAATAGTAGGAAGTGAGAGGACCGGGGCCCAGGGCTACCGTAAACAGTGGGGGGAGTGTTACCAGGTAGTCTGTAGAGGACAGCAACGATTGAAGGGTAGAGATGACAAGGGCTTCAGAGGAGCTTTCCAGAGGCAGAAAGGAGCTCCAGGGAAAGAAGGGGGTGGAGATATGAGGGAATGAACCTGTTGCAGGAGAAAGGGCCTCTGAAAAGAGCCAAGAGGTACAGACCACTGAGATGAGCTGAGTGTATTAGGGATGGATTGTTGGCCTCAGGGAGCACAAGGTAAGGTTGGGTTGAGGAAACAGCTTAGTGGGGAGAGGATAAATTGTGTGATACATCCAGGTGCTTACCCTGGAGAATGGGCTCGGAGGACTGACCATTCAATGTCCAAACGAATCAGTCCCCCACCTTATCTGCATCTGGCGGCCGGTGAGGGGGAGGCTCAGGCTATGAGTCAGCAAAAGCCCGCTGGATGCCAGCAAGTCCCTGTTCACATTAGAGGCTAACAGTGGGATTCATTGGCTCCCAGTGTTCCTAAGGCCGTGTGTGTGTGTGTGTGTGTGTGTGTGTGTGTGTGTGTGTTTGCGGGGCAGAGGTTCTCAGCCTCATTTGGCGAGGAGTCTGCTCAGGTGTAGATAGATTCGGGGGCTCTGAGACCCAGGATCCATGTCCGGGCACTCTAAGCATCATTTCATGCTCCAATCTCTTTAATCCCTTTATTTATTCCTCAAACTTACATTAGTTGTTTCTTCCCTTCCTCATTCCAAAAAGGATTTAAGATGTTCCTGTTAGCACTTACTATGGGCCAAGCACACAAGGGTTTCGGATATATGTTGCTCCCTCTCTATAACGTGTTTTCCAAGTTTCCTTCTGTTCAAAGATCTATCGTTCCAACAAGGCCTAGACAAGTTTCATCTCCTCCCTGAAAACTCGTCAGTCGTATCAGATGCGGTCTTTTCTCTTTGGAACTCTTTCAGTACTTGTGCTCTGAATTACATATTTCCCTACGCAATCATATTTTCTCCTAGCTTACCCTACCTCTCCATTGAAACTGTAAGACCTTTGGGGATAAGGACTTTATGTGAATTTTTTTTTTTTTCTTTTCAGTACGCGGGCCTCTCACTGTTGTGGCCTCTCCCGTTGCAGAGCACAGGCTCCAGATACGCAGGCTCAGCGGCCATGGCTCACGGGCCCAGCTGCTCCGCGGCGTGTGGGATCCTCCCGCTCCGGGGCACGAACCCGTGTCCCCTGCATCGTCAGGGGGACTCTCAACCACTGCGCCACCAGGGAAGCCCTATGTGAATTTTTAATGTCTCTGAAATCCACTAAGACACCAAGGACATAGTAAGCCCTCAGTAACTGCATTTTAGGGAGACAAGCCCCTCTGTAATGGAGTGTTTCTTGACAGTGCACTAGAACTAGGACTAATAATGAACTTTCTGAGTTTCTCAGGAACAGATATTGGAGCATGAACAGTTTAAATTACAAGGTCAGCTACCAGAAAGACAAGATAAAATTTGAAAAGCAATAAAGTGGCAATTTACATTTGTTCTCACCAGATACTAAATAAATATTCATTATAACACAGTGACAAGCTAATGTTGGGGCTTTGTGGAAAGTTGAATGTTATACAGATATACTTTGTTGCACTCATTTTAGGTTTCTGTGAAGTGTGCCTGGATTATGCAGGTTCCTCTCTTGATATGAGCAACTGCTGAGGGACACAACTGTCAGAATCTAGAACTTGACCCCCAGACACTTTTGCAATAAACAGATCAAGTGACCTAGTTCAAGGAAATGAGAAACAGATGCCACAGTCAAGATCCTCCTTTTGCTGTCACTCTTGTGGGTAGGAGAGCGAGTGGGAGGAAAAGGCGGAAATTTGGAAGTTTTAATTAGGGCCTTGAAAATGCAAATGTAAAGAAATAAGGGGCCTCCCTGGTGGCGCAGTGGTTGAGAGTCCGCCTGCGGATGCAGGGGATACGGGTTCGTGCCCCGGTCTGGGAGGATCCCATATGCAGCGGAGCGGCTGGGCCCGTGAGCCATGGCTGCTGGGCCTGCGCGTCCGGAGCCTGTGCTCCGCAACGGGAGAGGCCACAACAGTGAGAGGCCCGCATACCGCAAAAAGAAAAATAAAGAAATAAGGAAATTGGTTCCCGGCAGTCTTCCCTTGACCAAATTTTGCTTTTCATTGCCCATTTAACAATGTTTCCCTGGTCCCTATACTTTAATATCGCTAGGCTTTATTTTGGGGCATTTACTTGTCTTTATTATTTTATGTGCATTTCCTCTTTTTAATTTCCTATTTCTCCATCCCCAAAGCTTTTACAAAATTAGTTTTTTAATTAAAAATTTTTATTTCAAATGCCCAATATGTAGCTTTTAGTGAGAAAAGGATTGGGCTTGTATTCTGGTGACCAGACCAGGGATTCTTCATGAGTGGTTGCTCTGTAGGGTTTCTATCCTTGGAATTTGTCTGCTTTGATCCAGTATTTCTATAGTGTCACATAAGGAAGTACCTTTCTGGTACATCTGGAACTCCTGAAAAAAAGGCATTAAAGGTGACCAGTAATTGTAATACTTCAATCTGTATTCATTATAATCTAGAATTAATTTTTAGGATCATCTACACACATTTTTTTTTAAAACAGCTTTCAGTCCCCCACCCCCCTTTCTCTCTCTCTCTTTAGCATCCACCACTATGTGGCAGCCCTTAGCCTAAAGATATGAATATGAGTAAACTGCATTCTCTGCTCTTTTGGTCTCAGAGTTATAAAGACAAAATGAAATCTGGCACATAACTTTCATGACTATTCCATTTTTTGCTCTACCACTCTCCCTGTGTGAAACATCCTCCTTTCTTGGGGGGAGGGGAGAGAGAAGTAAGAGCAGTTGCCTACTATTTTATCCAAGCTTAATGACCCATGAAATGGTCATCCTTTGTTAAGCAGGTGTGGGAAGCAGGAAACTTCAAGGGGAGGAGCAAGTGCTCAGACAGCTGAGAAACTTGAAGCTCAGAGCGTGTGGGTCTGGTCTAAACATCACACAGCTGTCCTTGCTCCTCAGCACTATATTCCTCTGCATCTTCACATCCATTCTGGACTGTCAGCTTCAGGCTTCGGGAGGACAGAAGACTTGCCACCCTCCATATACAGCATCCACTGCTTTGAACATTTATCGAGCAATTACTTTGATGGAAGTAATTGTTACATACCTTACATAGACCGTCTTACTTAATTTTTACTAATCTGTAGGGTAGATGTTTTTGTTACTCTTATTTTAGGGATGAGGAGACCGAGACTCAAAAAGGTCTGGTAACTTGGCCAAGGTCATAGGGTTGGTACACGTCAGAGCAAAGACTGGAATACGGGCCTATTGTCACCATGTGTTTTGACCAATATGCTAGACTGCCCCCACTTGGTCGCCGAGAAGGGACTCCTCAGCACTGGTGGAACTGATCAAAACCCACTGGGTATGGCTTAAACAATAGGTGTTCCTCTTTCAATACAGTTCAACAAATTTTCACAGTCAGGCTCTGGGTTAGGCTCTGTGGGACAATATGAAGTTGAGTAGGAAAGCTTCTTTGTTTTCTAGAAATTCGAGACCATGGGAGAGGAGGGCTAGAACTAAGTAACTTTCAACTGCACTACAGAACACAGCATATTTAATCTTCGTCTGATTATGTTATCTCCTGCATTCATTCACTCAATCACTCATTTATTTTTTCAACAAGTGTTTTCTCTGGCAAAATGGTACCAGTTGAATCCAAGAGGGAAACACACTGGATCCATCTGACACATAATTTCAGAATACAAGCATTCTGTAATATCACTTCAATAATTTTAAAAAACCAGTGTCTAAAAATAGTTGTTCCCTGTTCTGATGAAAGACAGGTGAAAATTCAAATTCACAAAATATAGAGTATGAGGGATTATTAATTAGCATGGCAAATTTTTTCCCTTTACAAAATAATTAATTGCCCTTAAAAAGGCATAATAGTGAATGGATGCCGATGTTAATTAACTTCCTTAAATAACGAAATCACTGGACAAAGAAACTTAAGGGCAAGGATCCACAGCCACGTGAAGCACCTGGAATTACAATGGAGATAATCAGAACGATGTGGCTTGATTTACAAAATTGGGAATTAAGGACAACTTTTTGGAACAAGCCCACCGGACACCGCAAGGAAAGGAACTTAGTTATCCACGAGGCTGTAGGGTTTTGTGCAAAGAATGCAAGGGTGGGTGTGGGGGAGAAGGGTAACTGGGATCTGCCTGGTTTTCCCAATCTTCCTGGGCTTCCTTCAGTCATACCTTCCGCTTGCTACGTGTAAGAAAATGCGTTTTCGACTAAGGTTTTGTATTTTAACAGCAAATAAAGTTTTTCTGCTTTCTTTCAAGCCACAAGGTTACAGCATTTAAAACTAACAGAACATACGATAATTTTTTCTTCTCGGTCCATTCAATTTTATCACCCTCAGCCTGGGCTCCTACCCTGGTTTTCGGTCTTAATGTCAGGCACACACTCTCGACCCCTAACAGCTCCCCTTGAGATACTCTGCTGCCATTTAAAATCGGGTTGCCCCGCTCGTCGTATCAGCGAATGCGGGAGCTGCACTCGGCAGCGCTCTAAACTGCAAGGCCACACATTGTGGAGTAACGTGACCCAGTGGCTCTACTTTGTTCTGCTCTTCTTCCAGCGGCAGCGCCACCGAGGCTCCCGAGCGCACGCACAGCGCCCCCCGGTGGTCATTCCCGAGCGTCTCCTCCCCGGTCCGGCCGTCCCCGCGACGAGCTGCTTGGGCCACGCGGGCTTTCCCGGGGTCCACTTGCAGCCTTAATCGGGTCCGAAACTTCGACCAGCGGCCCCTGCCCCGAGAGGGCCCTTTCTTCTTCCCGGCTGCTCCCAAAGGGAGGGACAGCCGCTCCCGGGAGGCGATCCGTGCCCTCGCCCTGGCTGAGTCCTGCGCGGCTCCCACGCAGGACCGGGGTCGCCGGGATGCCCCAGGTCGGCCCCCGCCCTCACCGGAAGCCCGCGCGTGCGCGCTGGCTGTCCGGGAGCGCGCGTCCGGCGCGGAGGGGCGGGGGGCAGCGGGACCGCGGCCGCTCACAGGGTGTCCCCGCCCCCGCCCCCGCCCCCCGGCGTTCCGCGGTCGCCGTGACAACCGGAGCAGCGGCAGCGGCGGCGGGGCGCGCGAGTCCGGCGCCGCCTCCCGGCCGCACCGCCAGGCAGGCAGCCGCTGCCAGGCCTTGCAGCTTTCCCCGCCTCCCCGCCGGCGGGGAGGGGCCGGCCCGCCCTCCGCCCGCCCTCCGCCCGCCCTCCGCCCGCCCGCCGGAGAGTGAGCGGCGCCGGGGCCGCCCCGCCAGCCCGCCGTTCCCCGGCCGCCGTCCGGGCGCGCGCAGCGAGCGGGCGCGACTATGCCAAGATGGTCCTGCAGGCACGGAACAAGCACCGGGAGGCGGCCCCCAAGCCGCCCCAGCCACCCCGTGCCTCGCAGTCGCCGCTGAGGGGGGCACCAGATGTCGGCGCCGGGGAGCCCGGGCCCGAGCGCGCGCCCCCGTCCCCTCGGCGCAAGGGCGCCGCGGGCAGGAAGGGGCCCCGCGCCGAGCCCGCCCCGCCGCTCGCCGGGGGCGGCCTCGGGGGGCGTTTGGCGGCCGGGCTGCGCGGGGCGCTGGGCCTGCGGCTCTCGGGGCGCGGCCGGACCTGGACCACGCTCCTGCTAGGTGAGCAGCCCAGCGCGCGGGCGCCGCCGGGACGCGGAACTTTGAGGCGCGGGCCCCCCTCTCCCTTTCCCCTCCGCTCTCCTCCGGCTTCCGTGCCGCCGAGCCCCGCCGGTCGGTCCCTGCCAGTTCGCAGCCCTCTCCGACTTTTCCTGGGACATCCTTATCTCTTCCTTCCGTCTCCCTCCCCTAGGCTCAGTCTTCCTCGCTCCCTTCCTACTTGCTCTCTGTCTCTGCTTTAAAAAAAAAAAAATGGCCCCGAGATCAACAGCTGCCCGGCCTGGCCGCGAATTGGCAGGTCTGCGCTAAAGAGATTGGACGCTGCTGATTGGCGCGGGCCGGCAGCCTTCCAGTTATCTCGCCTCCTGTCCGGGAGAATGGTTTGCTTTGGGTTGGAAGCGATTCCGCTGAACTCAAAGCAAGAGCACGTCCCCTGTTCTAGAAAGTTGCTAAACTTAAAATTAAATTTTGGCGTGCTGTTTTTCTTCTTGGCTGCAGACACCGCCGATGGCACTTTGTGATTCCCTTCCGCACGTCACCTTCCCGGTTGTGTTGTGTTTTGGGCCCCCAAGCTGGGACCCTGCTGACCTGGGAAAGATTGGTATGGAGGGCTCCCCTTCATCCGCTGCCTTGACCTAACGGATGATATGTAATGTGCTGAAAAGAATAAAGTTGAAACATTCACATGTTGTGGACCGACTTCAGGTTTCCTTTGTTTTCTGATCGACATTCTGATAAGGCAAGTTATAGCAGTTTGGATAATAGGCCTAATTTTTCTAAGTCTAAGTCAGCAAGTAAAATGCTGTAACACTGCCTTTCCTATATAATGTCATTAATGGGCTTTGGCTACTGAATTATTTAACTCTTGGTCCTTTCAAATTCCTTTAGTGACCCCAAAGAATTTGGAGTTCAGTATAGACCAGGGAATAAAAAACAACAAATCGGCTTCCCCTGAGATCACAGCCACTCAATCATAAAAAGCCAGTCATCACCGTGTGTGTGCGCCTGCACACACACACATTTTAATGGGCTCAGAAATGTTGATATTGCTTTTGGGGTACTTTTTTTTTTTTCTATTGTAGATTCAAGCCTAGCGAAATTCAGTATTTTCAGTACATTTCTCCTTTTTTTCAGTAGCGAGCTTGAAAAACCTTGCCAGTGTGCAGGTTAGTTAAATTCACCTTGGGGAGGCAGCATGGTACAGTGGATGAGACAGAGGCTCCTGATCCAGTTCACTGTGTTTAAGTTTGGTTTAAGTTTCAAGTTATTTCCTTGGCGAGCCTTGCATTCTCTGTGACATGGGATTATCACCTGCCCTACTTACTCCAGGGCACATCCTGAGAAGCAGAACTAAAAGGAGTGGGTACTATATGGCTAGACACTTTGTATCTAAAACATTGAACAAGTTTTAGTTGCTATTAAACTAAAAGCACAAGCATAATATTGATTTGATATCTGGTGACAGAATGAAGTTGGATTTTTCTTGAATAGATAGCTACTATAAACATTAACCACTTTGTAGCAAAATATGGAACGGCATCACTCCTTCAGGTGGGTTACAGTAACAAATCATACAATAATATCTATTGCCATTTTCTTATGTGCATATCTTCTTTGCTTGTAATTTCATATCCTTTGAATCTTATATTGGATGGCTTATATTTGGATCTAGTAATGGTTCATACCTAAGTTTTGTATTAAGGTAACAGTGTGACACTTTACTTGATTCATCCCTTTGGGTATTGGAAAGAGGTACAGTGAAGGTGCTGTCCCACATTTTTGGATGTACTCTGGACACTGGCCATCAGATGGATGGAGGTTGGATGACCAGACCAAGGTCTAGAGACTTTCTGTCCTTGCTAGCTGTTTACATGAGGACACGGGGCAGCTTGAAAGATGATTCTGGAGAATAACCACACCTGGAATGTTTGGTTCTTTCTCTGGATCTGTACTCTCAAAACCTGTAAAGAGGAGCAGAGTTTAGACATGTTTGAAAGCTGCCTCATTTTCACTCTTCGTCCCTCCCAGAATGAGTGAGAACTGAGCTGACGTGGTATGGTTTTTTAGTACAGGATTTTGCTATGACAAAAATTGTTTCATTTGTATTTTGGAAGAAATTTTACAACTTGAGGCTCCCTGATAGAAGCACACCTTTTAAAGAGAGGCTGACTAGGGGTCCCTAGTCTCTCATCTCCTCCACGTGTGTGAAGCACTGATGGGGAGCTCTCTACCTACCAGGATGGCCCTTTCCACTGTTGGGCAGTCTTAAGCCCTGTAAAAAAATCCATTTTAATAAACGTGTTTTTCTTTTTTTAGACATTATTTACCATTTAATGGTAACAGTCATAAAGAAGGTCTTTGAAGTGTTTATTTTTAGATGTTTCAACCCAGTAGCTCCCTATATCAGCCAGGGGAGGCAGTGGTGTAGTAAGAAGAACCATGACACAGTGTTTTCCTAACTTTTTTGACCACAACCTGCAGAAAGCAACACAATTTATGTTAAACTGCTCACACTTCTGAAAATCCAACCCTGTATATTTATGCATGTGTCTCTCTTTCTGTCAAACTGTTTATGTCAGTGTCCTGGCAGGAAACAGATTTAACAAGTGGCCTATTTTCAAAAGTGTGAGCAGGTTTAAGGAACCCACAAAGAACACTGAAGCACCCAGGGATTGTCACCAGTGGGAAGGTGCTACCACCTCTGGGCCTGAAGGGGAAAGGGAGCTTCCTCCGGAGCTGAACCCAAGGAGAGCTGTGGAGTGGGGGCAGGATCACCCAAGAAGAGTGACCCCAGACACTCTGCCCACCCTCCGATCTCCCACTGGTGCCTCTCACTGGCTGTCCAACGGGAAATCCTTAGGCAAGGGGCCCAGCTGAATCATTCTGTAGGGTCGGCCTCCTGGGGCTGGGAACAAGGCAGAGAAGGGAGGAGAACGGATTTGAAAAGGGAAATGGAGACTAAGAGCAGTATATGCATACATTTAAAATAAAAAGGTCATGCACTGTACTCACTCTATAATATACAGTGCGTTTTGATTTTCTGCTGTCCTTTTTTTTTAAAAAAAAAATGCTGTTTATAAACCATTAAGCTGATTTCACAATCTAGTATTATGACCCACAGTTTGAAAACACTGCCTTAGAGGAACTGTTTTCTGATTCTGTACCTGTTTCAAACTCATTGGTGCCTGAGCAAAGCATTTAGCTTTTCTGAGCCTCAGTTTGTACACATGTAAAAATGGGAGACCTGGACTAGACTAGTGGTTCTCAACCTTAGCTGTATACTAGTGTCACCTGGAAACTTCAAAAAATCCCGAAAGCTAAGCCACACATCAGGCCAATTAAATGAGAATCTGGGGTGGGGTGAGGTGGAGGGAAGCATTAGTAGCTTTAAAGTCTGATGTTCTGCTTCCCTTTAGGAGCAGACTGTCTAGCATCACAGAGCTGACATTCCTACTTGACAGCAATCCCCGGAACTAAGTGTATCTACCCCTCCCCTCTTTTAAATGGGGACACAGCCCAGTTTGCCAAAGTTTCTCCTAATCTCTATTGTTTTCCCAAAACGGGCAGTGAGTTGCCATTTATCATCTGATATGTCTGTTATTTTAATTGGAGTAGCATTCACAGAGATGGTGAAGACTAGGGGTGTGGTGAGGGGACAGATTTAAGGGAAAAGATCAAGAATTCTGTCTTGGACATGTTACCTTTGAGACATTCGTGAGATGTCCAAGTAGAAATGTCAAGTAGGCAATGGGACATCAGAGAAGAGATCTGAGTGGGAACATAAAACAGGGAGTCATCAGCAAATGGGTGGTATTAAATTCATGGGAATTGATGATAGTATCTTCTCCTGATACGGGGTTTACTCTGTGCCAGCGTAGTTCTAAGTATTTTAGATTAACTGACTTATCTCAAATTCATTTAACTATTAAGTCAGTCTTCACCATGACACTGTGATTGTCATACCCATTTTACCAGATTGGGGACCTGAGGCACACAGATGTTAAGTAACTTGCCCAAGGTCACCCCTAGAATGTGGAAGGGTCAGGACTCGAACCCAGGCAATGGGGCTCCAGAGTTCATGCTCTTAACTGCTATGCTTATATTTCATCTTCTCTAGGGTGAGTATAGCAAGAAGAGAAATGAAGCCCCAGGGTCCAGTTCAGAGAAACCTCAACATTTAGTGCTCAGTAGGCATTAGCTTTCTTGTTTCTTCCTTCTTCAGGGGAGATAAGGAAGAGAGGGATCTTAACTAGAGATAAGGGAATAGAAGTGGAAAAAGAGCATATTGGGGTTGGCTTAATGGACAAGAAAAGCTGAGGAACCGAGAGGCACAAGGGCCACTGGCCATCTTGTGGGATGGCTTTCAAACAAACACTTAGACACACCTGAGCACCAGCCCTGAGGGTGTGTTAATACATAGATGTTGGGCCAATACAGTTCCCTGAAAGCCAGTGAGTTGGATGGGTATTTGGGCTTTTAGAGAGCTTCCTCTGTTTAAAACCAGTTTTTTCTTTCTAAAGTACACTTCTGGTTAACTTTAAAGAATGTTTATAATCACTTAAATATATGTTATTATTAAAATATACAGTTAGGAGGGTTCTGAATATGTGATATTCATGAGAACTCAAATAAATAACAAATGTGATAAGTTTAATTTGTGTAAATATAAGGATATATTACCAACTTGTGATTGATTTTTGGCCCATAATATGGCATCAATACTGAAAGCAGATAAAATTTTATTATCTACATGTGTGTATTTGGATGTTGCTAAAATTTGCACTATAGCTATTTTTGTAAGCTTTACACACTTTGTATGTAAGATTAGGCTATATTATAATGTCTCTTAAAGCTTATGTTAATGAGATATTTACATTATCATAGAGACTACAAGCCTGTGTGCTTGTTTCCAAATGGGGTAGCATAGGCTTGCTTTATAATTTATATGTTTAGTCTTAAATTCTTGTTTTGCTAGTTCATCTTTTACCATCAGATTATACTTTGCCCAAACCATTGGAACATTATTCTTCCAGGGAAGAGTCTGCTAGTTTTCTTTAGTTACCATTCTGATGATTACTAGTCATAAAAGTTAGTAAAAATTGCACCTCTTTCTAGGTCAAAACCTTTACATTACTGTTTAATCCCATAAAAAGCAGTCCTGTTTCATAGGAAAGATCAGTTCTCCATGGGTGATCTTTCATAATTCAAGAATCATTGAGTACGATTAAGTTTAAAAAGTGGAAGAATTAATTTTTGGAGTACATAAATCTACAACTATTGTAACTTTTATTTTTGTTTTAATACTAATTTTCATTTTCTCAGCATTATTACTGTCTTCCCCCCCACCCCCGAATGCATTTAAGAGCTCATATATCTTCATGTTTTCCTGGCATATTTCCTCATATTTGACTTCCTTTCCAAAGTAACCAATTATCAAGTGTGTTTTTCAGTACTTTCACTACACGTAATTGATTCTTGGATGGCATTTTGTATTTTAACCATAGCAGCAAATGTTAACATAACAGCATAGTCACCAAAATCAGTCACAGAAGTTCTGAGTGATTCATTGTACTGACCAAGGATGGAGGTGATTTTATCTTCTAGTTTACAGTAGCACCAACTATATCTTAAAACACAGTTGATAAATCACTTGGCCAATAACGTTTGAAAACTTGCCATCTTGACAGATTTTTAATTTGAGAATACTGTTATAATTGAGAAGAGTGAGGCTTTATTCGTATGTTCACGCCAACTCAAATTTGCCTAATATACTACTGCTCTGCATTGCATTTTCCTATTACTTCCTAACAGTAACCACTGCTTTTTGTAGTGCAGCCTTTCAGTGCTGCAAATGTCACACCTCAGAATACTTTCCCCACGTTTTAATACTAATCATAAAGTACTTACATAACTAGCAGAGAGCTACTGTTTTCTACTGCGTTTAAAAGTTTTTAAAAAATAAGACCTGATTCCTCACTCTTCTCATCTTTGATCTTCATGGAGGTTTCATGGGAATCTAGAACTTAAAAGTTAACTCCTGGAATTTTATATGTGAGGAAACTAAAGTGGGCCAGGTGAATGGTCTGACATCTCTAGTGAGTTCACTGGGTGAAGTTTGGGATTAAAGTTAAGGTATCTTGGCTTGTTAAGCACATCTGTCAAATCCTAGGTTTCAGATCTACAATCTAAGGCAACTGTCACAGATGCTTTAATGGGAAGATGATCTCATGTGTTCCAAGACCTGATAACTTTTTTAGCAAGAGCACTACTTTGGTGGCTTATGCTCATTTGGGGAATTGCTCTGATTGTTAAATCCTTATGGTCAACCTGTCAGTCTCCATTTTGTCTTTGCATAACCTTTTTTTGGAAACTACTAAATTCTGAATTGTTTTTGATTGTGTTAGTTGGTTGTTTGGCATTGTTACAAAAAAAACCAGAATAAAATAGTAAAAAACAGTATCACAGTTTTCTTAATCATTTAAAGGCTAAGCAAAACATTGTGCTACCCAAGGGCAGTTTGCAATTTGGGGAGGATGCATAACCTTGAGAATCCATAACCATAGCCTTAAAACTTTAAATGGCTTATCGATTAATGAACTTGTTAAAATCTCTTGCTTAATAATATGCTGGGCCTGGGTGTATATTGTGTTTATATGGATCTTTTTTTTTTTTTTTTTTTTTGTCTAGTGAAGAGATGCAGCTTCTACATTTTTTTCCATGAGATTTATTAAAGCTTTACAGTTTCACTATGATTGCTCAGGGGCATTTAATGAGCTAGCGTATTATTTCAGGTGTATATTTTATCTAGCTACTTGTTCTTTAAAAACTGAAAGGGAATTTTTTTTCAGTAAGGAGAAAGTTACTTTATGAAAATTGGTAATGTAGGTGGCTTTTTGATTTAGAAATATTTGTGTCCATTTTATGTGAGGATACGATTTTAAAAGGAAGTTAGAATTTATTGCTTTAAAAACCCATATGTTGGGTAATTGTATTAAGTATTGCCTACTTTAATATATGTATATACATAAATATTTTAAATGTGAAAATTTTCTTTGTCTATTTCTTTGTTTAGAGGCCTAATTTTATACTGTTTGGGGTTGGTGATATACATTTTCCAGGTTCTGTTTTCATAATTTCCCTTCAAAATAAACCTTTGTCCTTGATTTTTAAATTATTTCTAAGAAGTTTCCTCCTTTATGTCAGTGTACCCTTTTGGTTAAATGTGCTTATTAACATTTTTTAATGCTTAAGCTTCCAATCAGAAGGGCACCAGAGGCATAGAACCCAGGCAATCCGTGAGGCCTTGGTTTATCCCAATCATGTGACCTTGGGTCTCATGGGAAAATAAGAGCCATTTTTGCCTCAAAAGGGCTCCTGGATCTTTTTGCTTAATATGTGAAAGTGCTCTGTGAACTGCAACTGATAAACAGTTGTTAGACTTATTCATTATAATGGAGAATTTCTTAATTTTTCCCTAACTGTTGTAAGGTATTATTTTGCTCAATGCCAAATATATGGAGGAGATTCAAATTAACTAAGGTCAACGTCACAAGCATTATTACATAGACCACTGTGAATTCTACCTAGGAGCTATATAGTTTCTTCCAATCGTGACGGATTTTAAAGTAGTCCTACTTCTCACTTTGAGACTTAATGTCTCTATTAATAAATTGAGTGCATTCCTTTTTTCCCTATTGAAAAAACAAATTAAAAGAGTCAAACCTGCCAAGCCTTTTAGTTTGGGGAGCAGAAAGATCTAAAGGAAAACAGAAAATAACCATGGAGGCCCCTTGGAGAGTGTGAAGTCCTAAGTATTAGTAGTAGTAGTTGTAGCTATACAAGGTCATTACATGCTAGGAATAGAGATAACCAGGTGAAAACCCCTCATTTCATATTTGGTGAAAATGAGACTGAAGCTAAATAAGTCATATAAAATCTACGGAATATTTCTTCTTAAGAATGACCTTCTTACCATGGAAGGTAAAAAAGAATTCGATTCTTAATTTTTTTTTTCTTTTTTTGCGGTACGCGGGCCTCTCACTGTTGTGGCCTCTCCCAGGCTCCGGACGCACAGGCTCAGCGGCCATGGCTCACGGGCCCAGCCGCTCTGCGGCATGTGGGATCTTCCCGGACTGGGGCACGAACCCGCGTCCCCTGCATCGGCAGGCGGACTCTTAACTGAGCCACCAGGGAAGCCCCGATTCTTAATTTTAATTCTTTCCCTTTCTTAATCTTTATTTGCAGCTGTCAGGATTTTGACACTTTTTCCTTCAGAATATCTTTTGAATTTATATTTGCCTTTTCATAATAAAAATTGTTAAAAATGTAGATTTCCAGGCCCCAAGTGAGATCTGTTGAATCAGGAACTCTGAAAGTGGGGACCCAGGAATGCAGTCTTAACACGCCCCCCTCCCCCAGATCAGTGTTCTCATCCCTGGCTGCATGTGAGAATCATCCCCAGTGCTAGATATAGCAATGTTCAAATTTCCCTGGTGATTCCAGTGTGCTGTCAGTGTTGAGACATTGCCCTTAAAAGTGTTTATAAATCACTTGAGGGCTCAGAGGATTTGGGATGGGACCTGAGAGTCTGAATTATTAATAAGCTCCCAGGTGACCCAATTATTGCCGGAAAAACATGTGCA
Source organism: Mesoplodon bidens (assembly GCF_964165515.1). NCBI lineage: Eukaryota > Metazoa > Chordata > Mammalia > Artiodactyla > Ziphiidae > Mesoplodon > Mesoplodon bidens. The sequence goes on along the minus strand of NC_138166.1, from coordinate 64,220,311 downwards.
GTACAAAGCAGCGAATTCTTACATTAAATTTTGTGAACAGCTATGGAGATTTTGCTCCAGTCATTTCTGTACCAATGATAATTAACCTTGACTGTATATCAGAATCGCTCAGGTATTAAAAAAAATCCCTGGAGTTTCAGATTTAGGAGCCCTGGATTAATACTCAAACGTTTTATTTAGTGCCACGGACGATTCTAATGCAATCCCACGGTTTAGATCACCTTGGCTGTATATTGCTGCTTTATGATGTTCTCTCTGAAAGTTGCTCTTTCTCTTTATTGACTAGCTCCGTGCTTCTGAACCTTTTTTATATCATGGCACACATAGAAAATGATACCATTTGTGTGACATGAGCAAATGTTCTTTTCGAGGCGCAGGGTTACTGGCCCGTGGGGGACTCCGGTGGCTACCGTTCTTTTTTTGTTTGTTTGTTTTTTTGCGGTACGCAGGCCTCTCACTGTTGTGGCCTCTCCCATTGCGGAGCACAGGCTCCGGACGCGCAGGCTCAGCGCCCAGCCGCTCTGCGGCATGTGGGATCTTCCCTGACCGGGGCACGAACCCGTGTCCCCTGCATCGGCAGGCGGACTCTGAACCACTGCGCTACCAGGGAAGCCCTACCGTTCTTGATACCACTGGTTGAGTGGCTCTGCCAAACTCCCCTCCTGGTGTTCCTAGAGCTCTGAGAGCCTGACACACTATATATATAGTGAGTGAGCCTTCAGTTAATGTCTCATTATTGTCAATATCATGTGTATTCTGTATCACCAGTATCAGTGATGGGAATTCTTTGGTGATGTTGGATCAGAGTCCACATACAGCCTTATTGTAACTGTCTTCTTTTCTGGCTACGCACCATAAATCCTCGCCTAAATTGTAATGAAGTCCTGTAATCCATCCCCCCTCCCCCCCAATCCCACTTTAATAAGCCCTGTGCTGAGAGGGCCACTATTGATCTGCCTTCTCAGATTTCTTACAGTTCATAGACTTTGTGCTATTTGCTTGGGGGCCTAATGTGTTCTCTCATTATTTTATGCACCTAAATCTTCTCAAAGATTTTATCTTTAAGGGCCCAGATGCTGGCTACTATTGCTTTAATGTCCTCAGTTTCTAGGAAAATGTGTTGTGCATCTAGGAGGCATTTAAGTACTTGTTGGCTTTAAAGCCCTAGATAACACACAATCTAGGTGTAGAAAGAAGGAAGGGGCCAAGCCTGAGGTATACACGACCGTTTTCTCTTTCCCAAACTGGGTCCTAAAGAATGTCTTTTTACTTATTAGTTTACTACACAAAAACTGGGCTTTGATTTTTTCTAGGTACTGTAGACTAGAAACATGATTTCTTTCAATATATTAATTTTGTTATATCTGTTTTACCTTCACATAATGGGAACCCTTTGAGCAGTTTGGAATGCTTAGATATTGTCTTTAGATGTTTAGGTTTTGACTTAATTGAGTATATTCTCTAATTTCTCTCACATGGTGATAGTCATTTAACAGTTCAATCCAGTGAGGTACCAGGCACAATGCTAGAAGATGTAGATATTAAGATGAACTAAACACAAGCTCAACCTCAAGGCTTCGCATCCTAGCATAGGGAACTGTTTAGGTGCTCTAATATAAGTGTAATAGCTATGTTGGCAGGACAAGCTTCACAAAATGCCACATTTGAATTCCTTTGACTTTGAAGGATGAATTAGTAGGTTTCAGGCAGGAGCAAAGGCATAGCATCATTAAAACACTTGATAGGGACTTCCCTGGTGGCACAGTGGTTAAGAATCTACCTGCCAATGCAGGGGACGCGGGTTCGATCCCTGGTCCGGGAAGATCCCACATGCCGCAGAGCAACCAAGCCTGTTCGCCACAACTACTGAGCCCACGTGCCACAAGGACTGAAGCCTGTGCGTCTAGAGCCTGTGCTCTGCAAGAAGAGAAGCCCACGCACCTCAACGAAGAGTAGCCCCCACTCACCGCAACCAGAGAAAGCCCACATGCGTAGCAATGAAGACCCAACACAGCCAAAAACAAAATGAAACAAAACAAAAAAACACTTGTCATTTTAGGGGATCATTGCCCAGAAGACTCAATGCAGCCAAAAAGAAAACTAAACAAAACAAAAAACACTTGTCATTTTAGGGGATCATTGCCCAGTGCAGCCAAGCATGAAGGGTGTGTGGTGGGATTAACTGGAAAAAGGCCAGAATGTGGACTCCATGGTGTGAGCCATGGAAAGACATGGGACTTTTTAGACAGGGGAAGGAGATGCTTAAGTCTACATTTAGAAACTGACTTCCTTCTCCAGGATGGATTGTTGGTGTGGAATAGGGAGACTACTTACTGGTGACTTCATCTTCTGGGAAGAAACTTTTAAACTCTGAACGGACCCTTGAGAGCAATTGTTAGTAATATTAAGAAGAGGTTGAGTGTGGAACTTGTCAAGGTTGATTTTAAAACCTTGTCCAGTGGATTTAAGAAGAGTTCTTAACTTCTTTTTATGTCATTTTGTTACTTGAGCATTAGGGAGGCCAAAACTGTGCAGAATGCTTTAAGTATGGATTGACCTCAATTTAGGAATAAGATGTATTTTTATATTTTGCAAGTCATTTTGGATTTACAATATATTTCTCTCTATAAATATTGTTACGAGATGAGGTCATCAAATGCCTACAGATGGGAAGGGAGGCAGCTCTGTCACTGTGGAAAGAAACTGAGGCTTGGAATTAGAACTTCTGGGTCCAGGTTCTTGCTTTTGGGGAAATAACCTCTCAGAGGCCCAGTTTTTCATTTGTAAAATGGGAATAAATACAGGATTGTTGTGAGACTCATTTAAGAGGGCTTGTGAAGGTATTCTGTGAATTAAGTCAAGTACTAGTTATGAAGTACACGCGTAAGGGATTAAATGTAGGGTAGATGGGAAACTGTAGTCCTGGCTGCGGTTGCAGGAGGGTGGCTGGCAGGTTACCAGAGAGGGGCAAGGGGAGAAGCAGCCCACCCTGGCTTCACAGTTCCTGCTCTCCTGCCTCGAGGAGGAGGAAGAGAGAAAGGACAGTGGGTCTCCAACTTTAGCGTGCAGAAGACTCAGCTGAGGAATCTTAGGAAAGCAGATCGCGGGGCTCGACATCCCAGCAATCCTAACTGGGTGGGTGGGAGGACTTCTGAGTCACCTGCTGGGGCGAGGCGACCTGGGGGAAGGTAGGAGGCTGGGAGAGTTGGTGAGAGAGGTCTGGGGGATCTGGTGCTGGTTGGAGAAGGGATGGGATCTAGGAGCCCTTGAGGACCGAGCAGAACAGCGTGGAAGGACCCCCTCCTCCATTTCTTTCCCCGTTCCTCCTGCCCTCTTTACTGCTGCAAAGCTCTGCGGGCCAGGCAAGGTCGAGGGGGGAAGCAGGGGGTGTCCCTTCCCACTTTCCGAGCTGTGGCTGGAAGGAGGGGTGTCAGAGGGAGCAGAGCTGGGGCAGGACCTCGGGAACTCCACTGCGCCAGGGTTGCAGACTGAGGATGGGAGGCTTAGGCAGCGGGCTGCGCGTAGGCGAGGGGTCTAATACGCACTGATCACTGGGACTCTATTTTAGAAAAAAAACAAAACAAAACTATTATATGCACACGAGTGTGCGTGTGTGTGTGTGTAGCTATCCATCAATCAAAGTATATTCAACTCTGGTTTATTATGTGGACATGGTTTAGGATTATTTAATTTCCCACCTTAATTATATGCATTAATTCAGCAAACATTTGAGTCTGGCTATGTGCTCAGCTTCTTGCTAAGTACTACTGTAGTAAAATTCAGTGAAACATTGTTTGTACCCTCAGGGAGTTACATTCTATTTTGTTTAAACACGATTCTAATAACAGGAGAAGAATAATTTTCAGTGAAGAAGCAGCTCAAATTGCATAAGGCTGAAAATTGATATAATGTGACATAGAATCTTGTACAAAATTTCTTTAATCAGAAGGAGTGGCCAATTTAGTTTCAGAGTATTGGTAATTTGTGTGCTTCTAGCAAAACTTAAGAGCCTTTCAGGATTCTCAGCCACAGGATTGCAATCTTTTGAATTAGGTTACAAAGCAAACCTTTCCTTGAACACCTTTTTCTTATAGAATAGTTTTGGATTTTTTGAAAGTTTTCTTTATCTTCTGATCTTTTTTTTTTAATGCTGTATTTACCTCAGTACCTTAGAATGACAAGAATAGCATATGTGTTAAACTGGAAAAATTGGTTATCAATTTTGTGACACTCCCAAAAGACTATACACAGGATTGATAATCTGGAATACATTTAGAGAAAATCATTTATAATCTTTTCTGTAGGCAAGAAGGCAAGAAAAGCTCTTTAGGGATACTTGAGGAAGTTTTTGTCATTTTATGTCTTTATGCTTAAATTATGCTCACAAGGCAGTATCTGCTTTACTTGCTGGGGCTTTCATTTTCAAATGACATATGCATATAATTTATCTCAGTTTTGAATAAATTAAAGTATAGCTCTACACTTATAAAAAAATTAATAGCTTCTGTATAACATACTACCTTTATCAACAGATGAATAGTAACTTTTTTCTTTTATCTTTAAAATAAAAAAAGAAAGCGGGAAGGGGAATAAGATACTTAGGGTAAGGAGGCTCTGGCCTTTGTGTCAGCCCCTCCGTCCTCCACAAGAGGCCACACAGTACAGGGATCTTAGGTCGGAATTCCTGCTTCCAACCTCCCTTTCTCTGTTTATCCACTTTGTTTCTTGGGCAAGTTCCTAAAGTTCTCTGGGAATCAACGTATTATCTGTAGACCAGGGAAGTTTGGTACCTAACACATCAGATGGTTGCGAGGATTTATTGAGTTAGTTCAAGTAAAGCACTTAAAAATGCCTGACAGGTAATAAGAATTCAAATGTTAGCTGCTTTATTACTATTATTAAATTGAAATGAACAAAGGACTTCAAAACATTGGGCAGATTATGAATCGACCCTGGAAACTATGAAAGAGGGTCATTCAAATGCCAAGAAATCCAAGAATTGTCTAGTGCTGCATGGATTGAATTAAAGGAAGGCACCAAAAGGCACTTTGTATCTTCCATCCTTCTGAGAAGTTGTAGTATTCTGAGGAAGTAGAGAGATGATGATCTTGAGAATCCTATGTATCGCTGCAGAATTGTGAAGGTCAAAGGCTAATTTAAAGGCATAATGTGAAATGCATTTCTGTTAAAGTCAGCAGAATACTGGATGCCCTCTTTTACCAGAATTACTTAGTATTATTCTAGAAGTTTATTATTATTGTCAGATGAGAAGAAGAAACTAATAGTAAAATTATAAAACATGAGCAAAGCTATCTTTTTAAAATATTTTTTTAAATGGAGAATTGAAGATGATAAACCAAAAAAAGAAAATAAAAGAATTAATAGTTTAGTAAATGAGCCCAAAAGAAATACATTACAAAATAAATACACTTCAAAAATAAGTACATTAACAATATCCAGTAAAGTATAATGAAAACAAAATTTCATGGTTATTAGCAGGAACAAAAAGATGTTAAACTCCCAGGAAAGACTTAATAAGAAATACGAGTTAACTATGTATTATGTATTAGCTCTACTGATAGGATTTTTGTCGACGGCAGTTGAAAAGAGAGTTGAATAATTGAAGTTATATATCATGTTTATGGATACTAACATATACATATATATTATAAATATGTAGATTCTTCCCATATTAATTTATGAATGAACTCAAAATTATAATCTCTAAGGGATTACCAAAGTATAATGTGATAAGTCTTCAGTATGATAAGGTGGTATTTACATTCTATGACAGAAGAATGATTTATTCAGCAACATGAGAGTTAGATCATTGAGAAAATAAAGCCCAGATTTTATTATGGTGGTGTGAAGTCTTTAAAGGTAAAAACCAAAAAGGGAGTGGATAGTAGATTTGTCAACAAGAAAAAAAAAATCAAAATTTCAAAAGGTCAAAGTACCATGTACAAATAAATATCAAATGACAAACCTAGTTAAATATTTGTAGTTTCAATGATCTGGAAAGAGTAAGTCTTTTTCTTTTGTAACCATTAGTATCTTCTAGGTAAAATGCATTTTTTAATTTTTAAAAATATAAATACTTCTTTAAAAATAAGACAATAAGATCTGAGCTGTTTGTCTTTCATTTCTAAGAGTACTTTATAGTTCATTTCCTTAGTAGTTATTTAATCAGAAGCCTGCAATACAGTAAATCTTGTGACACAAGGAAACTGAATGGTATTTTCTGGATTCATTTTAATGTGTTCTTTGTACTTGTACAGAAAGCAAACTATTGATCCTCATATGAGACTGGTTTTATTACTAGCTTGTTTTCTCTCTCTTTTCTATTTTCCTTCCCCCCTCCATCTCCTTCTTCTCTTGTTTTAAATTTGTTTAAAAAATAGTAAAATGTATTATAGAAATTCAGATATTGCAGCATATATCAAAAGTGATAGTTCCCTCTTTTTGTCCATCCCCAGTCCTGTTCCCTGAGGTCACCATATTTCTTTATTCTGTTGCCTCTCACCATTGGTTCTATTCGCTTTGCAGTTGAGTTTGTGGAACTTTCCATCCGAGGGTTTCTTACATAGTTGTTGGCAAATAATAGCTCTTCATTTATTTTGTTGAATGAGTGTATGAATGAAAATCATAGATATATGCTTAATTCTTTTATAATTCAGTCTACTGGTATTTTAAGCAGAGACCTGGGACTTCTTTTGAAGAGTCCTTATTCTTTGCCCAGTCCCTAAGAGTTCCAAGATTTACAGTTCCCAAACTTTACCATGATTATCTTTGTAATGCTTTTCTGTAGGGTGAAAACATTTTTTAATGCAAAAATAATAATTTACATTTCTTTTTTCTTGCAGCTGCCTTTGCAGCAGTGTTGCACTGGTAAGATTGTTTTTCTCCTATGGTATATTTTATGCAGATGTTTATAGCCTACCAAACAATTTCTCATATATATATGAATAATTTCAGTTTAAGGATGAATGTATATTATTACATGCAGCACACTAGTCTGAAAATGTAGTTTAATTGATAAATCAGAGCCAGAATAATGCAATTTTTTAATAAAAAAGATCTATTATTAAAGAGGTTATATTTGAGACTCTCCTTCCCTTAACATTAATATAGTGTTCATGTTGAGAGGAAGATTCATTCTTTTAATTTTCTGGATAGAAAGAAATATGAATTTCATAAATCAGACATTTCTGAAATGGTAACCCAATGACATTTATAGTTTAATCTATAATTTTATTTTACTTGGCTTAAAACATCATTATTCTGGTTCATTCTAATTTTAAAATCTAATTTGAATTAGATTTTAAAATTCTTATAGAGAGAAAGTTTAGTAGAAATGTGAGATACACTGAGTGGAAAAACAAATATGCATACCATTGTGTTTGAGTTTTATCACAAAATGAGCTGCAAATATATAGATTATTATTATTTTTTTTGCTTTTAGAGTTTCTTTTAAAATTATACTTAGTATAAGTTTCAACACTGTTGCTTTGTTACTCTTTTGTTTTACAGGAGCCATATCACACACCTCTTTGAAAATGATCGTCATTTTTCTCACCTCTCAACATTGGAAAGGGAGATGGCTTTTCGCACTGAAATGGTTAGTTTTCATGTAATATTTTATTATAGTAGTTTAGTAATCTAAACATTTTAAGCTTTTCATCCTGGAAGTTTTCAACGATGTTCCAAAGTAGGAAGAGTAGACAACTCCCCCTACCCATTCTCCCAGCTTCAACAACTGAGGACACATACCCATTTTTCTGTCATCTACATCTTCACACACCCATCTCTTTTTAAAGGAAACCTCAGATATCGTTTCACCTGTAAATATTTTTCGTATGTGTCTCAAAAGAAAGGACTTTTTTTTGTTAACCACAGTATCATTGTCACACTTGAAAATAATGAACAGCAATTACTTAATATCATCAAAGATCAACCAGTGTTTAAATGAACTGGGGGAATGGGCCTTTAATAACCATAATTCCTCTGTAAAGAAGAACTTTCCCACGATACTTATTTGGTTTGTTTCTCTGAGGCACACTTCACAGGAAAGACAGGAAAATGCTTGATTCTTTCTTTTTATTACAACTTTTCAGAAAAATGAGTTGGTTCCCTAGCATCTCCTAGTGGTGACCAATGGAGTTCTGTTGGTACTCCTTTGGAATACCATTATGGCCTGATAGATTTTAACATTTTTTTTTTTTTTTTTTTTTTTTTTTTTTTTTTTTGCGGTACGCGGGCCTCTCACTGTTGTGGCCTCTCCCGTTGCGGAGCACAGGCTCCGGACACGCAGGCTTAGCGGCCATGGCTCACGGGCCCAGCCGCTCCGCGGCATGTGGGATCTTCCCGGACCAGGGCACGAACCCGTGTCCCCTGCATCGGCAGGCGGACTCTCAACCACTGCGCCACCAGGGAAGCCCTTAACATATTTTTTAAACTTACCTGTCTTTAGCTGGTGAGAGCCCTTGCAGTTCTCTCTGTCTCCTTGCCATGACCTCACTAGTATTCTGTAGCTTCCTTACTTGATGGTACTACAAGACATTTTCTTTCCAGACCTGGAATCATCCAGATTTCCAAGGCGCCGTGATTCCTTTCAGTAGCACATGGTATTTAGAGACCACAATTTTGGTTCTAGAGGTGCTCACTGATAATATTTTATATTAGATTGGCCATTGTGTCTAGGCCTTTTTAGTAAACAGAATTAGGAAACAGTTTTTTAAAAGGAGAAAATAAATTATTGATTTATATTTCTAAATTTAAATTTAGTTTTAGGTGGTTTTTACTTTTTTGATATTAAATTTGTATCTTTTCTGTTAGCTTGAGAATCTTGGTTTCAAATTACTTATACGTGAGGAATAAAAGTATCAGATATTATTAAAAATGATTACTGAAAATAATTTAAAACTTTCTTGCAGTTCTTTTTGACTTTAGGATATATTCCATTAGGGGTGTACAGTAAAATTACTATTGATATATCTTAAAGTTGTTTGAAATCCTCTCCCAACTAGATAAATAATTAATTCTTCTTCTTCTTTTTTTTTTTTTTTTTTTTGCTATTTAGGCATGTAAAATTTTTTGTTTTTAAATTTTAATTATATAAGATATTTACATGGTTCCAAAATCAAACCTACAAGGTAGGTTGTAGTTTCCTGGGGCTCTCATAACAAAGTACAATAAACTAGGCACCTTAAAAGAGCAGAAGTTTATACTCTCACGGTTCTGGAGGCTAGAAGTCTGAAATCAAGGTGCTGGCTGTCCCATGATCTCTCTGAGACTCCTTCCTAGCTTCTCATGGTTCTGGCAATCCTTGGCTTGCATTGAAGGTACAGTCACTCCAATCTCTGCCTCTGTCTTCATGCAGCATTTTCCCTTATGTCTCTGTGTTTAAATTTCCCTGCTGTTATAAGGATACCAGTTATTTTGCACTTAGAGTCCACCTAATCCAGTATTACCTCATTTTATTTTGATTACATTCGCAAGGAACCTATTCCACATAGGTCACATTCACAGGTTTTAGTGAACATGAAATATTGGGGGACATTATTCAACCTAGTACAGTAGGAAGTATTTAAAAAAACAGTGATATGAGAGCTAAATGCCATGGTATCAAGAACCATTCTTTTCCTTTTCTGGGTAGGCAAATCACTTTGATATTTATAAACCTTAAGGTGAGTTTAGAGTTTGGTAGCTAATGGTACTGGCTACCAGGGGAGCTCTAGACAAAACTGTATAGCAGATGGAATTGGTTCATCTGTTTTGCCCTGTGCTGCCACTTCTGCTCCCTCATAAGGCTTCTAGTACTTGCTTGTTTTTTGTCCCATGTAGTATTCCAACCTTGATATCTTTCCTAATTAGCATGTCAAAGTAAAAAATTATTTTCCTCAAAATGGGATTACTACCACTGTCCCTCTCTTCCACCCTCAGAGCCCTGGTCCTGCAGGGTACTTACTTACCTTATGCTGAGCTGAGAAGAAGGAAAATAGTCTGTAAAACTAGCTGGCATCTGAATGTAACTTATATGTAATACATCAGTGTGTAGCCTTCCTAATATATTTATATTTTTACATATAACTCTGGAGGAAAGGCGGCTGATAGTACCATTTTGAGGATTCAAATAAGCATTTAGGGGGAAACGTTTTTGGCCGAGGATGATTGCTTGGTTCATGGTAAACTTAGGTTCCATAGTAAACCACTCACTCATCCTGTTCATGAGATAGCCTTTACTAACACTTCAGTTAGTATGGGTTATAGGGGTTTCTTAAATGAAGTGTGCTGTCTGAGTTATATTACTTTTTATTTTATTTTTAATTTTTTTTAATTTTTTTTTTTTTTTGCGGTACGCGTGCCTCTCACTGTTACGGCCTCTCCCGTTGCGGAGCACAGGCTCCGGACGTACAGGCTCAGCGGCCATGGCTCACGGGCCCAGCCGCTCCACGGCATGTGGGATCTTCCCGGACCGGGGCACGAACCCGCGTCCCCTGCATTGGCAGGCGGACTCTCAACCACTGCGCCACCAGGGAAGCCCTATATTACTTTTTAAATGTTGAAACTATTTTTGAAGCTATTTTTAGATCAATTGTTTCAATTAAGACAAGGTTATACTAAGATATGTAAGTTTTTGCAACCTGAGCATTTATTAGTGATCAGAAACCTGTGAAATTAATTGTAGCTGTTACTTTTTTGATTGCTTTATTTTTCAAAAACAGTATATTTACGTTTTTTTTTAAGCTAATAAGAGGCATAGTGATTATGTACTTTTAATCATAACATGTGCTTATTTCAGGGACTATATTATTCCTACTTTAAGACTATTGTAGAAGCACCCTCATTTTTGGATGGAGTATGGATGATTATGAATGATAAGCTGACTGAATATCCCCTTGTTATTAATACATTAAAAAGGTTCAATCTTTACCCTGAGGTAAGATACTTTTTCAATTGTGATTTTTTTTTTTTACTTTTTAAAGTATTACTTATATTAAATGCTGATTCTAAATCTAAGATGTAATTCAGTATATTAAATTTTATCTTTTTTAAAGAAAATGTGTATCTTTTCTTGGAAAGGAATATGGAAAAAAGATCATTATTAATTTTGGGGGTCTTTAACTGCTTTTATGGGAATGATTAGTATGATTGCATGGTTTACAAAGTATGAAAACTGTCTAGATTTGGTATGTTTATAGGGATTATAGCAGAGGAGCGCCATTACTTGTACATGTCATTTGCCAAATAATGTTTCTTCCTTATCTGGGATTCTTCATTTAATTGAATGCACTTTTCCCCTGTGGGAGTGGAAGAAAGGAGCTGAGATAGGAAGACAGTGGTATCAGTAAACTTTGGCCTCTCCTTCACCATCCCTCCTTCATTTGATGCATCCCTAAACATTCTCCAGGACCAACCTGAGATGTAACTTCCTCAGTGACTCCTCCTTGAGGTTCTCCTGTTAAGTGCACGTCCCCTGGGCTCCCCCTTCTTAGCATGCTGATGCTGCTAGAAGGCGTGCTGCCTGATGCCAGGGCCATGGTCTCTGTGGGATCTCAAGCCCGGGCTCAGTACCAGCACGAAGCAGGGCTTTTGGTCATTTCCCATTGAGTGAGTGGAGTCCAACTTCCAGATCAACTGAGTTAGCCTGATTGATTAGTAAGGCAATAGAGATAGAGGAGATAGAGACCAATAAATAATCACCAAAGTACTTATTGAGTACTTTCTATAACCATGTACACATTTACTTTTACAGCAATGGGATCACACAACACATAACATTTTTTTATAAGTGCGGAGCACAGGCTCCGGACGTGCAGGCTCAGCGGCCATAGCCCACGGGCCCAGCCGCTCCGCGGCATGTAGGATCTACCTGGACTGGGGCACGAACCCGTGTCCCCTGCCTCGGCAGGCAGACTCTCAACCACTGCGCCACCAGGGAAGCCCTGTCTTTTAAGAATATTTAAAACCATCTTCCTAAGTCATCTTTTCTTCAACAGCATCATGTTTTATGGCTGTATATACAATCTACCATTGTTTATTTAGTCCATCTTTTATGAAAACTTTGGTTGTTTTCAACTTTTAAAAGATCTAAAGCTGCAATAAGCATCCTTGAAGTGAAATCTTTACATATATTCTTATGTTTTTTAAACTATAAATATGTTGATGTGGAACTATTTAGTTCAACAGAATATATGCTTGAATGATTTTGGTACATGTTGCCAAAATGCTTTCTAGATAGGTTATATTCCCACTAGCAGTTTTTCTGAAAATGCTTGTTTCCCTGCGTCCTTGCTAATTTCATAGGCTGAAAAAAGTTAAGATCACATGAAGTATATTGTTCATTGCTGTATATATGTGTGTGTATGTATATTTTATTCAATGCTATATCTTAAAATGCATTTTCACTTTTAAAAATAATTGCTTATTCATGCCCTTTGTCTATATTTTTATTGATATTTTATAAGAGCTCATTTATTATATGCAGGATGTTAATACTATGCTATATGATAAGATATTTTCTCCAGCTTTTTGTTGTCTTTTAGTTTTGAGAATGTATTTTTTCTGTTCAGATATCATATCTATGAAGCTTATAGATTTATGGGTTTTATTCATTCATATGTAAAAAATCTTCATTCTTAATTGTTATAATTACGTTTTTGAGATTTACATTTTTAATTTATCTGGAATTTGTTTGGATGCTCAGTGTTGGGGTAGGAATCTAACGTTATATTTTTTCAAAGTGGTCTTCTGTGTAACCTGACACTTGGATGAGTGGTCCGTCTTCTCCCGGCTTCTTTATTATATCCAGAATTATTATACATATATGCTTGCATCTGCTTTTGGACTTTGTGTTCAGTGTTACCTTAGGTTGAGGTCCTGGGAAAGAGGAGATCTGCACACAGGAAGTGTATAGGGGAAAGCCCTTGGGGGCAACATCTGAAGGGGGATGAAGGAAGTAGGAGGAGGAGGAGGAGAGCTGAGCTGTGATGCAGTCACAACAAAGGCCTCAGCCAATCCCCTGGGAAGCTCTGGAACTGGGATGACCCTGCAGAGTTCTCCTACCTGAGGCAAGGGCCCCTGGCCTTTATATCTCCCCCTGTTGAGTAGTTAGACATTGGATGCAGTTGCCCTTGGGAGGAGGTATGACCTTTAGTGAATTTACTCTCTTCAGCAGAGGGTAGCTCCCAGAGAGGGACTCAACTGGGAGCTGTTGGCCACCAACCCTCCCAGCTGCTAGGGGAATGAGTGCCTCAGCCTTGAAGGGGGATCTGGGTGGCACTCCACTGCCTCCACCATGGTTACTTTGATCTGTCTGGCTATTCTTGTGCCAGCATCACACTATTTAATTATGTAAGTAACAAATTTTGTTATCTGTTAGGACATTTTCTTCAGTTATCTCCTTTTTGTCATTTTTCCATATAATACATCTCAGTAGACACTTGGGATTTTGCTTAGCATTGTGTTATGTTTATGAATTAATTTGAGGAAGAATTCACATCTTGAAAAATTAGATCTATTCAGGAAGACAGAGTATCTTTCTATTTGTTCAACTCTTCCTTTATGTCCCTTAGTCGAGTTTTATAGCTTTTGAAAATTACAGATTTGCATATTTCTTGTTATATTTTATTCTTACCCATGAGAGGCCATGCACTGGTGAAGACTGACCAGTGAAGAATCTACACAGGGGATTGTGAAGGTCCTTTTACTAGATTTAAAGGGACCCAAGTGGATGGTACAGGAAGGGAAAGTTTGATAATTATCAAAATATCTCAAAAATATTCTAGTAAGGAAACTGTTGAGGATAATATTTTTTCTTATGGTGTCTCTCTTTTTTTAAAAAAAATTAGGTAGTCTTAGCCAGCTGGTACAGGATTTATATCAAAATAATGGACTTGATTGGTATTCAAACCAAGATATGTTGGACAGTTACCAGAGGAGAAGGACTCAGCCCTATTGAAAGCTGTGAAGGCAAGTTTCTATGATATTGTCCAGTTGTCTGTTGCAGCATAATAAATTTCCTGCAAACTTAGTGGTGTACAGCTTCTGCACGTAGGGAATTTGGGCAGGGTATAAGATGGTTGGTTGGTTTCCACGATGTCAGAGGACTCTGCTAGACTCAAATGGCTGGGAAGACTGGAATTAACTTGGGGCTACTTCACTTACAGCCAGAATGTAAGCACCTGCATGGTACTTGTACCTGCAATGCTGGGCCCAGCTGAGACTCAACTGCGACACCTACATGTGCCCTTTTCATGTAACTTGGGCTTTTGTGTAGCATAGTACCTCAGGATAGTTAGGTTTTTCATGTGGTAACTCAGGGGTCTAAGTTGGATACTGCATGGTGTCTTCTGTATGGCCTCTGCCATGGTCTATTGAAGCAGTCACAAGCCCAGCCAGACTCAAAAGCAGGGACATAGACCCCATATCTCTACAGGAGGAGTGTCCATGAATTTGCAGCCATGTTTTGAAATCACAGTAGCTACTACTCTGCTCTCATCTATGTTCCACACTAGTGTCATGTGTTCATATGGGAACCAAGGCAACCATTTAATATATATGGCAACCATTTTCAAAATAAGCACATTTTAATGTAAATTGCCAGGCACATAATTTATAGTTAGAGCATGTTTTTTTCTTTTTTTTTTAAAGGATTGGGAGATCCTGCTTGCTTTTATGTTGCTGTAATTTTTATTTTAAATGGACTAATGATGGCATTATTCTTCATATATGGCACATATTTAAGGTAAGACTATTCATTTTTAATGTGTTTATAATATTATATACTAGAATAGTAAGAATAGTGAGATAATGATTGATTTATAGTTCAGTTTTATAACAATGTCATTTCTAACATATCTATTTGTAGATACGAAATTATTTCCCATTTGAATGATTTCATCATTGGCATAGCTAGCCAAATTTAAAATAATTTTAAAGGTTTAAGTAGAGCAGGATGGGGATATTTGATAAATATTAAATATTCATAGGCATTTGTACATAAGCAGTATATACTGTTTACATAAAATATAAGGGAAAGAACCACTCATTATCAAATGGTGTTAATGACTATTTTGCTGATGTTAAATAGAAACATATTCTATACAGATATTTAATATCTGACCTCATTTACTTCATAGTTGAGCAACATTTCTAAAACTAAAAGATAGACAAATTTTCTGAGTTTTGTATTTCTGTTTCTTTTTTTTTTTTGACCATTCCTTACATTACTTGCTTGAACTATTTTACCTTCAGAGTATCTTTAGAATTTTCTTTTTTACTTCTTACTGATTCTTTACGGTACAGAAGTATAGCGTATGTATGTGATTTTCAATTTGGGTTAATGAGTGTGAATCTGCTATTATTCTGTTATCTTCCTTGCTTTGGAAGTGTGGCATTCTTAGTTTAGTGCCTCAAAGAGTCTATTGCATCCTAGCTCAGTGTTTGAGTGTATAGCAGTTGCTTGATAAATATTTGTCAAATGAGGAAGCTATTAGAAGATCAACTCAAAATATATTTGCATAGAGATTTAAGATACTTAGAGCAAAGTCAGAAATATTAGCATCAAAGAAAGTTCTTTTAATTATGTAACTGGGGGAGACCGAAATGAAAACTCATGATTAAAAGATGATGTGAAAATTTTTGCTTTTGAAACAAGACACACAGAAATAACTTAACCAGAAGTATCTGATCATCAGGAGAGGAGGCTGACTTGAAGGAAAACAAGGCCAGTGTGCCTTGTCTCATGAGAAGCCAAAGTTAGATGAGTTTGAGGGGATCTATTCATTTTGCTAAGTACTGCCGAGCTGTCTTATGGATAGCTTTATTACATTTGGGAAATTAGATTTTAAGTAAGAGAAGTTAAAACATGGAACATGGCATTATTACTAAATTGCTAATCTATAGTTATGCTGTTTTTTAATGGAAAGAATTTCTAAACATTTATTAAAGTAAACATTCAGTATCATTTTCATATAATGCTTGCTATAACAACTGTTTCAGAGGCTGAAGGCACAATATCTGCCGCAGAGAATATGAGGTTCTAGTTTTGGTTGAGGGATTCTTGGTGGTTTGGGCCCTGGCCTGAGATTTTTTAGTCCGCAGACAGCAGTATGCTCCCTACATGTTCATTTGTTCAGTCAGCACATACAGTGCATACCAAGTGGTCTCTTTGTGAGACTGTGTGTTTGGGTTCTAAGAGCATGGTGGTGGGGTGAGGTGCCAGATGGCAGTGGTGGTAGGCGTGTGTCAGTAGAAGATAGATAGCAAGGATAAAGTGCTTACAGTTCTGGAGGCAGGAGAAATTTGTTCTGTGTGGAGCAGTCGATTTAGCTCCGCCTTGGAGGGTCAGAGCATTTTGGATAGGTGGAGGAGAAAAGAATCCCAGGGAGAAGCAAAGGTGGAAAATCTGGGATATGGAGGGGTTAGCAAGCAGATCAGTTTTACTGGGACGCAGATGATTGAGGAGGCGTTGTGGAAGATTAAGATTGGAGAAATGAGTTGGGCTGGTTGATGAATGACCTTAATGCCAGGCTGGTTTGAAACCTCTTTCAAAGCAAGTGAAGGAAATCAGAAATTTGACCAATAGAGGAACAGGATTCAAGCTGAGCTATGATCTCATGTGACCCTTGACACCCACCTGCCCCCAAAGTCAGCCAGTGACTACTTCAGCACAGAATCTGTCAAATTGCAGGGCTTTACCTAGGGGATTTTAAAATCAATTTAGTGAGTTAGGCCCAGCAACTTTTTTACATGAAAAAGAGAAGAATACAAATGTAAAAAATGAAGTATACCATTATAAAATAGGTGTTATTTAGAGAAACTTATGTTTGTTGCTTATTGTATATATGTGTGTAGACATACATGTGCTGAGTTGTGGTGTAAAGTCTAATTTCTTATTGTAGTTTTCGGATTAAAAAAAAAATCCATAGACCATTCACTGCTTAGGGTAGCAGGAGGGAGTGACTTTACCTTAAGAGGATTTGGGTCTTTCCAACTAGCTGTCTCTGGTTCTTCTCCCAGCTCTGAGGGCTGCATCCTGTTTGAGCTTCACCCACTTTACTGCTTTGTGCCCCAGCTGGCCCCTTTGATGTTGTCCGACTCTTGTACCTGGTGGTCTACCCTCTGGAGCTGTGCTTGGATATAGAGACCCCATTAGTGTCACATATTTTCTTTTCCCTAAATAATGTCTTTAGTCCTGTCCAAACGCACCCTAAACTGTAGGATCATCCACCCATCCCCAAATGACACCCAGTTCTTGTGCATTGTGGAGCCACTTGTATTCTCTTGACTGTTGCACTGCACCCTGGGGGCCCAGGTGTGTAAATTATACTCCAGTAGTGACCCTGGTTTATAATATGTTGAATCAAGTCTTCTGTCACTTTTTCTATCAGTTTTTTTCATTGCATTTTTAAGTGTTCTTGACATGAGTATTTTTAGAAGTGTCCAATTAGAGGTAGTTCTTAATGTTTTCTTCCTTGATTGTTAGGTTTGTCACCCTTCTAATTTTATAAAGTGGGATAAAGCTGCAGACTTCTTAACATGTAGGTTAAGAATAAAGAGGAGGATATCTTCAATTGAGTTTAGAATCATTTTTATAAATTGTGTTTCTATTGAGAAATAAAAGTTGATATTTGTTTAGCAGATTAGAAATTTATAGGCAGATTGAGTATGATATTTTAAAATCCAGAAGTATATTTGTTTTTAAACTATATATATATATATATATATATATATATATATATACACACACACACACACACACACACATGGGTTTTCTGAAGTCAAATAAGCCAGTTCATTTCACCGGAAATGGAAGTAGAAGGGAAAATAGAAGACATAGCCAAATGGTGAAATGGGGCTGGGCTGTCAACCTCTGACTTAAGGAGATGAAGTGAGATGTTTTTGCAAACGCAACCTATTTCTGATGTACCTTTTTGTCTGGAATTCTCAGGATTTTGATATTTCTTTAAAACACCTATTGTTGATTGTTTTCTAAAAGCTGTGTTGTGAAGACATAGTTACAGTTATTTATTTCATAAGATACCCTGGTTATTTCTCAGTCACAGACTAACAGTTTCTGGAGGCCAGTTTCTCAAGACCCTGCGTGTGCAAGTCTCTGTTCTGCCGGGGAGAGGGAACGTAGGAGAGTAGTTAGTAGGCTGTTAGGAAAGTCCCCATTGCTTCCTTTGAGGGGAATTCAATACATTCCTGAGGAGAGAAATCTCTTATTGATAAATGCAAGCTTTTCTTGTTGGACCTGAAGGGCAGATATCATGCAAGTAATATTAATCCTTTTGTTCTTTGTCATTCAGTTTGATTTTAGTATTATTCTGGAGTGTGGGATGCTTCTTCACCAGTCCACTGTGCATTGTTAAGTAAGAGTAGATTGGATGGTATGTATAGCTATTAATATTTACCCTGAAGCAGTGGTGTGCTGGTAAATGTTTAACAGCCAACTCTCGGGAAAAAATATACATATACCTAAAATTTATTATAAATTTTATTGATATAAAAGATGTGTACAGGGCTTCCCTGGTGGCGCAGGTTGAGAGTCCGCCTGCCGATGCAGGGGACACGGGTTTGTGCCCTGGTCCGGGAAGATCCCACATGCCGTGGAGCAGCTGGGCCTGTGATCCATGTCCGCTGAGCCTGCGCATCCGGAGCCTGTGCTCCGCAACGGGAGAGGCCACAACAGTGAGAGGCCCGCGTACCGCAAAAAAAAAAAAAGGATGTGTACAAATAATAACAGAGTTTCTAAACAGGATTTTTTA